>NW_027071936.1:67272582-67872582 GCF_038088225.1 Cyrtonyx montezumae | reverse complement strand
CCCAGACCCTTCACCAGCTTCACATGCAGGTGACCAAGACACAACAGACCAAGGCAAATTGTTTTCCCTTCCTATGTGTCCTTCTCATGCTATGTGCTTGGCAGGGAAGCCCCTTGGGTGAGTGCTCATCCCACATCACCACCTGATGCTCCCAAACCTGGACACTTGGCAGCTCTCAGACACCAGATGGGGACTATCAGACAGCCCTGCAGTCCATCTGCTCTGAATCGATTCAGCTGATGGTGAGAGTTTGGTGCAAACCACATGCAGCCACCAAGCTGGGTCCAGAGGTAGCTGAGCAGAATTGTACAGCCTGTGTCAAGATGGAAGATGTAATCATCCCCCCTGGTGCTCAAGTGCGTAATTCCTTAACATCTCTCCAGTGGATTCAGGTTGTCATCTTCCCACTGTGCGTATACAGAGTTTGTGCGTATGTATGGTTCATTTCTATGGGAGATTTATGGGTGCATTAACGTGCAGATTCGCAGATGAACATTCACTTCACAGATGAACATTCATGTCCTCGTGTCTGATGGGTTTCAGCCAAAGCTGGTAGCAAGCCAAATATTTGCTCTGCCATACTTTTGATCTGCAGTTTCTTGCAACTATTTTTCATTGAGAAAAAAAGGGAAAGAAAAAAAAAAAGGAGGGGGAAAAAAGACACGAAGCTGAGTTTAGGTTTATTTGTAATGTGCTCTGTCTGAAATCTTGTCTGACACTATCAGCTATGAATTTGTAGACACAAAGGGAGAAGGATACATGCCTACTGGACATGTATAATCTTCCTCCAGTCCCACCCCAGTGGGTGCAATTCATAAGACTCTGGGACATTGTGCAAAGAGAACTGTGTTACTTTGCTTTAGGCTAAAGTTTGCATTTTTGTTTTGATTTCAGCTTGGATTCTGTGGGTTACCAGTTTCACATGGGACGAGTCTGAAGGTAACAGTAACACCAGGAGGAAATCTGTTCTCGTGAGATTTCCGGTTCCTCCAGTCCAGAGATGCTGCTAAGTATTTCCTGTCTCATGTTCTCAGTCAAGGTTGTTTCAAGAAAATGCAACCATGATAAGCAACCAAGGACTGACACTTTTCCAAACTCAAACCCCTAAAATTTCCGAGATTTACCAACTAAATAAAAAAAAACCCTCTTAATCTTGTTCCCATTTTTAATCTCCGGACGAAGGGCCTTCTGACTTTCAGTTCAAGCTGTAGGATGGATAGCTGCTTTGTTTTTTCTGTGGCTGGAGTTCAGCCAAAATGTCAGAACTCGAATCCAAATTTCTTTAGGGTTCCAAACTTTGAAGGATGTGTAAAAAGCCAGTGTGGTCATCCAGCAGTAACTTTTCTCTCATCTCTAGAATTTCATCTATTGATTCCTACCTTGAGGTCACTGCTTTCTGGCTGAGAAGTTCTGCTTTAGAGATGTGTGATCCAGTCTGGGGAGAGCTGGCTATTCTAAAGCCAAGACCCAGACATAGAAGTTACATCCAAACATAACCATTCTCCTAGTTTTAGACTGTTCAAATTTATACGTTTTGGGGTTTCCAGAAATTCTAGTCAGGAAATCTTCCCTTGGCTGAATGTAAGGTGCCAATTCTCCCTTCATCCAGACGATATGTCTCATCTATTCCACCCTCTACAAATGATTCCCCCTTTTGACTCTCCTTTGCAGCTCCTGATGCTCATGTAGACCAAGCTTTCCAGGAACACTGGGACTGTTGATGTTTCGTCCCAGTTGCCTGATAACTGCCCATGTAGACTTTTGTCTGCATCATCTGGCAGACATCTCAGGACCTGGACACTCGGCAGGGACTGAGCAATCTTCTGGCTGCTCTAAATGGCTTCAATCATGGGTGAGAGAGTAAATGGGGTTTTACAGGGGCTGGGGTTTGAAGACCCTCAAAGCCAGTAGATTTGATATGCAGAGCCCTGGTTTTCATGTTTTTCTTTTTGCTGTGTTACTGAAGACTGCAATCAGACAACACAGAGATTGAAGCTAAAGGAGAGCTCCTAGTTAAAGAGGTGAAGGTCAGCTTACTCTCTTCTGTACAGAATATTTGGTACTGAGGTACCCAGAGAGGAAATGAATTCAATATGAGTTCAGGTTTTGGTTAACTTTCACGATGGAGAAAGTAGAAGCTGTGAGCAGTGTGGGCTAGGATAGGTTTTTCAATCTAATTCACTATAAACGAGACAAAATGAAAGGAAAACCTCAAAGCAGTTTTGTGTGGAGATGCCAACATAGGGATCTGTGCTCTGTAACGGTGCCTCTGGAGAAGAATCATAGAACTGTAGAATCATTCAGGTTGGAAAAGACCTCTGAGATCCTCAAGCCCGAGCCCACCCCACTATGTCCACTGACCACAGTGCCACATCTCAGTGGCTCTGGAACACCTCTGTGGATGGTGACTCCACCACTCCTCGGGCATCCAGTGTCAATGCTTCACCATTCTTTCAAAGAGGAAATGTTTCCTGTTTTCCAACCTGAACCTTCCCTGAATGAAGACACCCAAAACAAGGAAAAGCACTTTCCCACAGACTATTTGCTAGAGCAATCACTACGCACTGAGTAGATCCATTGTGGTCCCATCCTTGACTGCTCCCATGGTGAAACCTGCTTCGGTTTGGAGCAAATCTTACAACTGGATGCAGGAGATTGTGCTCTTTCTCACTATTCTTCTATAGGTACAGATGGAGGGAGGGGAAACCCCAGCCCTCATGGATCCTTTGCACACTGATGGCAATGTCACTTGGTAGTGACCCTCCAAGGGAGGAGTGTCCACACAGGACAATTTCTTGGAGGTTGAAACAGAAATTGAAGGGTGAGGTAAAGCCACAGATCAAATGGAAACACTACCCCTCAGTCCTTCTGAAATTCACTGGGCAAGGGAGGGGTGCTTTGATTTTTTGCATGAATTAAACACTATAGGAGCTTGGAAACACTTTGGAGATCTGCTAGGAAGAGACACGGGGAGAAAAAATACGACTGTATGCACTTACATCAGAGAGAGACGTGAGACAGCTTCAGCTTTCCCGTGGCAAAATCTCACTTATTGTCTGCATTATTGCTGGATAATGCTAAGGTGTCTCTCGAAGTGCTTCCAGGCATAAATGTTCAGCATTTCTATCCAGGCCTTAGCAAAGAAAAATCTCCCTGTTGCAGATTTATCTGGTATTACAGGAAATCCCCTGGCTCTGCAAAAGCCAGCATTTCTCCCATTGGACAAGAAATTCTGTGAGAAGTATGTCTCAGCCACCACATCTGCAATAAAGCACGAACTCTTCTGTGCTAGGAAAGACTTCTTCCTTCAAGCTGAGTGCTTTAAAGGAAAGGAGGAACTTCCCGATTGACGTCAAATTTCAAATTACTCTGTTCTGCTATTTTGTATTTTACGGATGCAATATTTTAAATGGCCACATGGCGTGGCTTTTCTTTTTTAATTAAAAATCATTCTAATGGAAGAGCAAACATACATCAAAATGACTGAAATGAACATGAGAGCTTTTAAGCTCTCCTTAAACAAAGTTCAAACACAGAGTATTTCAATGAAGTCCACAATCCTCTCCCCATCTCTAGATTTCTGAGTGTCAGTGCTTGGAATATTTCGGCTTTTTATCACAGTTTACGATGGGAAGCTTGCTGAGATTTTAAAATAAAATTCACAGAATAGGGAAACCATTTCACACCCAACTGTAACACCCTGCAGACAGACTGTGTTCGGTTAAAGATGCTAATGTTGTGAAAAACAGATTTCTTCACCGCCTTTGACTTCTGCAAAGCAGACAGCAGGGTGGGATTTGGAGGGATCTGGAGTCAGGCTGCTCTTCTACATCATCAACAGAATTGTTTACTGAGTTGGCTTTACATGAATACCTTGTTCACATCTGCTAATAGCCCAAAGGTAATGGGCTTACCTCAAGCCAGAGTCTGAAGAAAGTGATGTCTCCCAGGTGTCCTAAGGATTTGTAAAGAGGCCAAAAATGAGAGAAGCAGAATCTACGGAGAAAGTGAACATAACTTTTCTGAAAACTTGCATGGAAACTGTAGCTTTCTTCTGCCACTGTTAGTATGCCGTGAGAAATGGGATCCACTTTTGCTCACTGAGCAGTTCATTGAAGAGAGAGCATTAAAACGCTGTCTGTTTTGATTAGCACCACTGGGAAACACTCATGAAAGTATCGGACTCAGGAAAAGAGGAGAAGTCAAAATCTGATAAACGAAAGCTGACTGTGGTAGGAAGCTGATTTGATAGAAAGATGGTATATCCTGAGCCGGAAAAATCAGAGTGCATTTCATTCATTTACATCTCCCCTTTATGGAACCGTAACTTGGAAAGGATGGATAAACAGGGAAACCAGAAAAGGAGCTTGTTTGGCCAACTTCGACTGAACAACTGCTCCACTAAAATCAAGAGTCAGAATGAGATCTTTATTCAGTACAGCCTGAAGCAAACTCCTCATTAGCAGGATGAGGTAATTGCTTGGGGATTGGGACCCCAGACAGCCGGCTTGATGCCTCCACAAATGGCCTTTTGAAGCTTTCCATCTTCCTCGGGAAACATGGAACCTCTATCTTCTTTTACTAGAGGTTTTTAGATGAACTCCAAACAAGCTGCAAGTTGGCTCGATGCCATGGTATTACTAACACAATCTGGCAGGAGGGCAAACAACCTCACATTTAAAAAAAAAAATAAAAAAAAAAAAAAAAAAAGCCCTTGTGCTATAACAAGTTGATTCTGTTGGAAAATTGCAGTCCATTGTCCGGTGCCAAGAACATCCAAATCAGGTAGATCATTGGCTTTATTTTGCGGGCAGCTTTGATTATGTAAGAATTTAATACTAATGTGTTTGGAGCCGTCAGTGTGGAGCTGAACTTCCCCCATCGTCTTATAACGTCTGGGACCTCGCAGCAAAACACCACGTGGTTGTGTCAGGTAGGGGGATGAGGAACAATAGGATTACCTGGCATGAGATCTTTTCCACTGTGCGGGCCAAGGAGGCCCAGAGCTTATCCCTTTGGCCTTCCCAAAGAGGAGAGATCAAATGCTCTGCTGTCTTAGGGATTATGGAAGGAAGGGAACGCGGTTGAGCACTTTCAGCAACAGATGAGTTAGCCCTGGCAGGAGAGCAATGGAGCAGGAGGGAGCTCAGGATGGAAAATAAGAAGGGAGGTGATATGGATGGTGGCTGAAGCCTGAGACATTTGGTCGGAGGTCCTCCTCAGGTCAGAAGTGAAAGCAGCCTGCTCTCACCGCAGAATCCTCCTGGGTAGGTTAGTGAAACTGTGGAAAGTCCCAGGGAAAAGAGCTGAGTTTGGGTTGTGGTGATGACTTTTCCCTGCTCTTCTCCCACATTAAATAAAACCAACGTAGCCCACATGTGCTGCCTGCTGGGCATGAGGGCATGGGTGATTATGGTGTCTTGGTTGGCATGTGGTGACTTAGAAGCTGTTGATATCTTGACTGGGGATCTGGGGCATTAAATTTATCAACTGAATCAGGGACAAGCTGAAAGAGTGCAAGGGAGGAAAGAATGAAAGCGTTGATGAAAGAGAGTGGCTTCATACTTTCAAAGCTCCAGGCTTCTATGGTTTGTTAACAGACAAATATGGCGAATGAAAAAGGATGTGGAAAAAAAGCATTTGAGCATTTCTGCTTCTTTTTTTTTTTTGAAAGGGAGGAGGTGTGTGGGATGTGCAGGTATGTCTTGATGGAAATCTATTTGTGCTATTGCAGGTTATCTGCTTTTATTATTGCAGAAAATCTATGGTGAATTTGTGACTGAGCTTTGCAATTCACAGGGTCGTGGGATAGGTAAGGCTGGAAGGGACCTCAGGAAGTGCTTAGCCCAACCTTCTGCACAGAACAGGTCAGCTAGGAGGACAGACAAGGTTGCTCAGGTCTTGATCCTTCAAGGCCCCAAACACCTTCAAGGATGAAGATAGCACAACTCGTCTGGGCAATTTCTGGCACACCTTACTTCCAGAGTAATTGACACTGCAGCAATTAGCTCAGCAGGGAGTTCACTTTGCCTGTGTTGTAACTTCCTTAACATCTTCTGTGTGTGGAAGGGAGACATGGGAGTCAGAGAGCGAGTGGATGCTCCCAGATGTCCTGAGGACAAGTGCTGCACTGTGCGAGTACTACAGCCAGCAGACCTGAAAAGCCCGAGCAACTTCTTAGTTGTGCCAAAATGGGAGGTGCATGTACCTCCTGCACTTTGCCAAACCCCATCAGCGTCTTTCCCCGGTTGTTACCTCATCTGGCCAAGCACTCTGGAGCAGTTTGTCTGTTCTTTCTCTGACAATTTTATCTGATTGGATTTTGTTCCTGGCACAGCTGTGGGGCTGCTGGGTGACCTGGGGTAAGTCATTTCTTCTTGCTAAAATGGGGCTGGTGTTCCCTACCAGCCTGGGAGTATGCAGAATGGGGATCACTGGGGTAATGGGATATGACACTGGTACTTCTGCTTCTGGCTGGTGGGATGAAATGGGGAGGGGAGGCAGAGGGCAGATTGGATGGGGACTGTGACAGGAAGAGCCTAGAGTTGGTGAACTAGAGTTTTTCACAGCTAACCTACACTTGGAGCAGCATGACTGCTGCATACTGACCTGGTCGGCAGGTCGAGGGAGGTGATCCCACCCCTCTGCTCTGTGCAGGTGAGACCTCACCTGGAACACTGCATCCTGATGTGGAGTCTTCAGTACAGGAGAGGCATAGACCTGGTGGGGCACATCCAGAAAGGGGCCACAAAAATGATCCCAGGGACCAAACACCTCTCCTACGGAAACAGACTAAGAGAGCTGGGGCTGTGCAGCATGAAGAGAAAGTTCTGAGTTGACCTGATAGCAGTATCTAAAGGGGAGGGATAGGAAAGAAGGGGACAGACATTTTAGCAGGGTCGGTGGTGATAGAACAAGGGGAAATAGCTTCAAGCTTCAAGAGAGGAGATTTAATTTGTATATAAGGAAAAAATCGTTTACAATGAGGGTGGTGATGCACTGGAACAGGTTGCCCAGAGATGTGGTTGATGCCCCAGCCCTAGAGACTTTCAAGATGAGGCTGGATCAGGCCCCAGGCATCCTGATCTAGCTGTTCATGTTCATTGCAGGGGAGCTGGACTAGATGACCTTTAAAGATCTCTTCTGACTCTAAGTATTCTATGGTTCTATGATCTCTGGAAATCTCTGCTCTTCTTCTCCATCTCCACACTCATCTGACTCCAACTCTGTGCTGTCAGTCTCAGCTCTCCTGCCTTGACAACAACCTGCCCCATCCCAACCATGTCCCATAATAGATATGGGCCAGCCTGTAAGATCATAGAATCATATAATAAAATCAAACTGCTTAGGTTGGAGAAAACCTTAAAGACAATCTAGTTCTAACCCTAGGTTGCCAACCTCTAGATAAGGCTGCCCAGGATCGCATCAGACCTGATTTCTTTCTGGAGTAAGAAGTTCAGCTGTAATATAGATCACTTTTACAGACTGACTGAGACTCTGTTCCCATTCTATCTGCACCCAAAGAGACTCATTCTTTATCATCTTGGGTATCTTTCTCAGCAGAAGACTGAACAGGAGTGCAGCTCAACTGCTCTACTCTGTATATCTTTTCCCTTCCTTCCCTTCCCTTCCCTTCCCTTCCCTTCCCTTCCCTTCCCTTCCCTTCCCTTCCCTTCCCTTCCCTTCCCTTCCCTTCCCTTCCCTTCCCTTCCCTTCCCTTCCCTTCCCTTCCCTTCCCTTCCCTTCCCTTCCCTTCCCTTCCCTTCCCTTCCCTTCCCTTCCCTTCCCTTCCCTTCCCTTCCCTTCCCTTCCCTTCCCTTCCCTTCCCTTCCCTTCCCTTCCCTTCCCTTCCCAATTTTTTTATTTTTTTCAGGATTATGATAACAAAACCTTTCTTTTGCTGGGAAGGAACCTCAATCCAGTAACCGAGCAGGACCATTAAAGAAGATACACTAGGATATTATTTTTTTCTGTCAAAAATCCATATTCCTACAGGTGTGAGTTCCCTTTTCCCAGAAATCCCGACAAATGGAAAGTCTTTCCTTTGCCAGAATGATGCTATTTAAATATAAATATCACTTGAAGCATACAAATGGGGAGACAGCATGAATGTCAATGAGTGGAAATGACCTTTCCCTGCTGAGGCTCAGTGTATCCATTCAAGCTTGTGGATGCAAGAAAAGATCTGAAGTCTTGTCCTGCTGAGGCAGGGAAGGCAAAATGTGTGCGTATGTGCGTATGTGAGTCCAAATATGTGTCCAAAATATCGAGGTGGCACAGAGTCCTGGCTGCAGCCTCTAGTCTGGGTTTTCTTGATGAGACATTAAGGCACCAGGATTATGTGTTTGTGTAAGAAAGAGAAACGGAGAAAGGGTGCTTTGTTTTATTATTGTTATTTTTATTAAAATAAAAAGGAAAAACATATTATGTTAGGAAATTAGGAAAGCGTTTAAGTTTATTTCTGGAACAGAGCGACTCACCCAATATTCAGTCTCGTTGTGGAAAACGTAGATTTCCCTGAAGAACTTGCAAATGAGAAAGTGGGGAATGAAATGAGCCATACTACAACAGTGCAATTCACCCCAGGGCATTTGCCAAGCCCTGGACAAGCAGGAGGACACCCCAGAGTGATACAGGGTTGTAGCTGAGAGGACCAGAGATAGTCCATGTCCCAGAGCAGTGACAGAGAGACCAAAGGATACTACAAGCTGCCTTTACTGTAGGGTTGTTCTTGGATTTAGAGTTGCTCTAGGCCTCTCCTTGTGATGGGCAATTTACTTTCAAAGAGGGGTTGCTCAGTGTTCCTGGTTGGCCCCATCACTGCATCTTCAGTGCGTGTGTTTGTCCCCCTTCCGCCTCCAACTTTCAAACCTTCCAGAAGTTGGTTAGGTAAAGTAGACCAGTTTCACCCACATTGCACAAAGCAGCGGGAAGTGTCTAAGATGCTGGATGTGGGGTGGGGATCGCTCCATTTTGTTCACCAGGATACAGATGCTTCCACCGGAGCTACAGTAATTATGAATTCAAGTGTGGAGTAGTCTCATCAGAAACAGAAAACAGACAGCTGAGACCATTCAGAGCAGTCACACGCTATTTCTCTGGCTGCACAGCTAGTGGAGTGTAGATCATTAGCACAACATCAGCAGAGCAGACATCTACATGACATTAATGCTGCCTGAAGTTCCTACAAAAGATGGCTGGGCAAAGGAGTGGAACAGAAACCCAGCTTAATGTCTCTAATGGAGTCAAGGGCGTCATAGAATCATTAAGGTTGGAAAACAACACTAACATCATCAACTCCAACTGCCAACCCACCCCACCATGCCCACTAACCATGTCCCCAGGTGTCACACCTCCACGGTTCTTGGGCACCTCCAGGGACGGTGACTCTGTCTCTTTCATTTGAGCTCAGCCACAGCAGCAGCATGAGGAATGGTTTCAAACTAAAAGAGGGGAGATTTAGAGTGGATATAAGGGCAGATTTGTTTACAAATAAGTGCAATGAGGTAGTGGTACATTTTGCCCAGAGAGGTGGTGGATGTCCTGCCCATGAAGACACCCAGCATCAAGCTGGATGGGGCTCTAAGCACTTGATGGGGCTGTGGGTGTCCCCACTCATTGCAGGGGAGTGGAACCAGGTGGCCTTTAAAGGTCTCTTCCAATTCAAACAGTTTTATGTTTCTTTGATTCTATAGAAGGATTTGGAGTCTCAAGGAGACTTGCTCTCTTTGTCCCAATTTTTTTTCACCCCATTATAGAATGACTGACCTTGCACCTCATGTAAGGATAGAACAACAAATGTGAGAGAAAAAACAGTAATTAAAACAGAGAAAAAAGAGAAGGGATGCTTGTTTTCAGAGAATGGTCTGGTCTAATGTTCCAGCAAAGCTGTGCTTGGCACAAATCTGGGCAAAGATGGCTTTGTGCCTACTTTCTTGTCCAACTGAAGTTGGTCTGGAGCTAGAGAACCTCCAGTCTGGCCTCTAGGGAGCTCTAAATTATGCTTACAGTTGTCTTTGGCTCCTTCAGGGGTGATTCACGCTTCATGGACATGAAGAAACCCTTGGATCACAGAACTCAACGTCCTGGATAAGGCCATGAGCTCTCTTCTTCTTTTCTGCTGCTTCAGGCAGTCACCAATGTCTGCTGAACTTCAGGGGATGTGATGGTGGATGTGAAAATTGAGAGCTTCTGACATCCTCTTGGCAACAGAGTGAGATGGTCTGAGGTGGCCATAAAAACAATGCCACTGGTGCTTGGGAGGATGACAAGAAGGAAGGTGGTCCTTTGTATAGAATGTCATCAAGATGTGGACCTCCTTGACAAAAGACTTTGCAGAGATGAGTAATTTACATGTCTAAAAGAAAAACCTGGAGCAGAAATACTCATGCTGTGTTATTGAACAGAAAATTAGCTCCCGTGGAGTCAGAAAACCTATGTCAGCATGGACTGGTGGCAGGGAAAGTGCTCTGGAAAAGTAGCAATACATTTGCCCTCTTTTTGTATTCTTCTGAAGCATCTGTTGTTAGCCAGAGCTGAAGACAGGAGACTGTATAACTGAACATTTCACCCAAATGTCCAAAAATACATGAGACCATAAGGCTACTGATATGGAATCTGGGACTTACAGAAGACGACTGTGAAGAAAACAGACCTCAGAGGATCTGAACAGAGTCTTGAGCCCAACTAACCCACAGTCATGTGTGGAAGGAGCGTGGGAACTGCCGGTGCAGCCTTGAAAATGCAGAACCAGGGAGGTCGGGGCACATGCGATCTGCCAGGACTGGAATAGAGCTTCTCCCCCTGGGCTGCCGTGCTGTGGGGAGGGGGAGCTGGGGAAGCTTGGCAACATGACCCAGATGGCTTCCATATGTGGGGCGGTGGTGAGTCATGGCTTGTGCTAAACAGAGACTGGAGAGGGGTGATGGAGGAGCACATGAAGCTTTGCTGAGGACATGAGTAGCTCAGCATAGAAGTGCTAGTGACATGACAGAGTCCTCTGAATGTGCCTTGAACCTGTGTGGAAAATGTTGCTTCATCTCTATGACCCCCACCACAAACAAGTATCAAGTGCAAATGTAAATCTTGATATTAAAAGGGCCTAGGTTGTCTAAAATACAAGACTTTGGCTGATTTCTGAAGGGATCACAAAGCCCAGCTCCCACTGCCTTGGAAATAGGAATGAAGCTGCTGCAGATGTCCCTTTCACCAATCACAGGATCACAGAGTCACAGAACCATTAAGGTTGGAAAAGACCTCTAATATCACCCAGTCCATCCCAGCCTATCCCCACCATGCCCACTGACCATGTATCACTCAGTGCCACACCTCCATGTTTCCTGAACACCTTCAGGCCTCCACCACCTCCCTGTGCAGCCTGCTCCAGTGGTTGACCACTCTTTGGAGAAGAAATTATTCCTAATATCCAACCTGACCCTTCCCTGGCACAACTTGAGGCCATCTACTCTCATCCCATCGACACAAAATCATTACAGATCTAAGGATGAACTGTAGGGTGTGCAAAGACCATGGTGGATCATCTTCCAGCTCCATTACTGATCTTCACCAAGTGCGCTCTTCCAGATCCAACTCTGCTTACTGGATCCTGCCTTCCAATCCTCTAGGGATGCTTTTGGTGGTTATGAAAGAGAAGGCTTTGCATCCTATCTTTGCCCCCTTTAACAAACACTACTTAGCCTTCGGGATGTGAGGATATTGTGCGCTCAGAGATAAAGTAATTCCAAGAAAGAAGGTGTTTTCTTAATGGCAACCCGAAAGTAACTTGCTCCGGGATACAGACACATCTGGTGTTAATTCTTCCAGTGACTTGCAGTGAGAGCTGAGTTTCAGAGGTTATAGGACTAAAATGATACAGAAATTCAGGGAATTGTTTCCCCTGGGAGTAAAACAGTGCTGAGGCTTTTTTTAAATTATTTTAATAATAGCAATAATAATAATAATAATAATGAAGCATTTGGAATTCTCTATTTCAAAACGTTTCCTTGTCTCAGCATGGAATTCAAACAATTCTTTGCAAGGATTAAATAAGCTGAAAACAAAACAAAGCACCTTGGAGTGAAACAAAACATTCAGAGTTGTTCTGAAATAAAAATGCAGTATTATTTGTTCTGCAAAATAAAAATAGAAACAAATCTCTCTTTGGGGTTGGTGTTCAGCTGATCCACCTTTCCAGCAATTCAGCTACAGCTCTGCTTGCTGCTTTTGGAATTTTAAGAATGAAAGTTAATTTTCCTTCTGCTGGCATAGTCAGGATGGAGCAGCAGTGGGGGTGTACACATTTCTGAGCACAACACTGTCACAAAGCTCAGAGCATCTCTCCAAGCACCTGCCGAAGGGGTGAATACCGATGGGGATATTTTTCAGGCCAAATATCTGTGGATAAATGATGATTTGCTCTCTAGGCAGCAGGATACATTTCACCAAAGTCCCCGTGTTTTGTGTTTCCTGAGAAGGTGCAAGAGACACTGTGGGTACAGAGGCAACACTGCTATCTATTGAGACCTTCCTGGAAAGCACAGGCCATGCTCCCTTCACGTTTTGCTTTATCAAAAGTTCGTGTGTGCAGAATTTGAATTGAGACAGCATCTCACTTTCTTATCTTCCTCTTCTCTTGAATTAGAATAAACACCTTTCTTTGAATACCTCGCCCATTAATTTTCCCAGATCTCCCTGAAGGGATGCTCTCATAGTGTCTTTCTGAACAGCCAGGCCCAAGAATAAGATGCAGTCCACGCTCACAAAGACCTGTGTTTTGTTGGCCAAGTTTGAATTTGCTATTCTCTGGTTCACAGATAGGGAAGGATGAGTTATAGAAAGTAAAACTTTCTATAGCAGGGGACTCTGCTAGCTCATGATCCACCATTGGACATTTGTTGATTGGCAAAGATGACAGCACTTTGTCACCTTCTCGGCCAGTAGGACACATTGCTGGCTCATGGTCACCCTGTTGGCCACTAGGACCCTCAGGTCCTTCTCTGCACAGCTCCTTTCCAGTAGCTCAGTCTCAATATGTACTGACACTGCATTTGTTCCTCCCCAGGTGCAGGACTCTATACTTGTCCTTGTTGAACTCCATCAGGTTCCTCTCTAGCCAACTCTGCCTGCCCAGCTTTCGCTGTATGGCAGCACGGCCTTCTGGAGTGTCAGCCCTTCCTGCCAGTTTTGTGCCGTCAGCAAACTTGTTGAGGGTGCACTCCACCCCTTCATCCTGGTCACCGATGAAGGCATTAAACAAGACCAAATGAAGGGTTACCCTCTGTTACACTAGGATGGCTAAGAGCAATGAAACCTTTTCCAGTCCCAGGAAAGAGGATGCCCTAGGAATGCGAAGTATTCTTCAAGTTAAAATTGTACTTTCTCATCCATGCGTAATTTAAGTTTCTGAGCCTTTGGAGAGATTGAGCTAGTGTGCATGTTCTGGCCTGAAAAACTTCTGTGCCTGTTGATGTGCTATGAGCAATTCACAAGCATCTGGGAAAATCCTCTCAGCTCTAGTGGAACAAGAACAACTATAGGGTTGGTTTGAACTCGCTGGCAAGAAACAAGTTGAGAAGTGAAGAGCTCAAGATTCTCTGCTGAATACAGAGAGACTTCTAAGAAGGAGCTGGAAGCAATTCAGACCTTCGGCAGAGCTTCGGAGGCCTAGGAGCCCGGCTTGTAGCCCAGTGCTCATATCCAGTTCATGTTCGCGGCGGCTGTAATGGAAAACAGCAGCCACTGATAAGTAACAATGGCCACACTAACGCTGAGCTCGAACAATAGGAAGGTTCACACAAGCTACTGCTCTGGCAAGTCCAGAATCCCAGGGGCACCGACTACACGGCAGTTTCGCTGGCAGCAGAAGCAGAACATCTGAAATGCTCATTAAGAGCTGGTGAATGCACTATGGCGAGACGCTGCAGGATCGAAAAGAAATTGAACAGCCCTTGGGACCCTACGCCATGGCCAGAGAAGAAAACACAGGAATGGCTCTTGCAACCTTTGACAAAGGCAGGGAATGGAGTAAGAAGCCAAAGCTGGTGGCAACATCCACCAAGGACTTCAGGATCATTATGACTCTCTCAGGGATATCTGGTTGTAGATATCGGGCTGTAGTCTCACTAAGCTGCAGATGTGGCAGGCCTACAGAAGAATCCCATGGGATATAAGGTCAAAAATCATTGATTTTCAAAGGCCAGCCCACACAAAATGGCCAAGTGCCTCCAACACTAACTCCAAGCTTTATGATGGAGCAGTTCTGGCCCATAGTCCTATAGGGCTAGACTATTTATCTCATGGTTTGTGTGCAGCAAAGGACCTGACTGCTAACTCCATGTAAATGTAGACTCACATGGTTCAACTCTGGGGATGGAGATGCAGTGGTAAGACTATGGCCAAGCCCGTGTCCATCCTTTGTATTTATTTATTTGTTTATTTTCGTGAACAAAACGAATTCAGGCTGATTTTTTATAAATTCAATTTCTTTTGAACTCAGAGGCTTTCATTACCTGGTTTTGAAATGAAGCCAGCAGCGGTGTTGAGAGACTCCTGGAAGTAAAATTGTCCCTCGCCTACAGGCAAACTTCATTTCCATGCAGAGTGGCCGAAAGACCAGTTTTACACTGAAGTCTCACTCCATACTGTTGGATTGGCTTTGCCTGAGAGTGAATCTCCAGCCTGGGGACTTTAATTTTCTGGAAGGTGTTTCTGACACAGCTGGATGCAAGAAACATTTCAAGAGGAAGCCTGATTTCATGAACTTTACGGTGAAGATTAGCAGAGGATTTGGATGGCATTCCTGGCCTAATCCTAGAAGTGCTTATGCGGGCTTTGTGCTGGCTGTTTGCACTGGATTTGGAAAATTGGATTGGACTCAGAAGAACGACATGTTATTTCAGCTCTGGCATGCTGAAAGGAATGTAGAGAAGCCCAACTCTCTGTGCCTCAGTTTCCCCTGTGCAAAACAGCCTCCTTAGGACAGTCTATTGCGCTTTCCAGGTTTAATGAAGTAATTAATCAAAATCTAGACAAAACCTATGCTGTTAATTAATAGGTCAGTAATATCACTCATGCCACAGTCCTTGAATTGTATGTAGCACAGAGCCCCATGCTACACCACCCAGCCAGCAGCAGCGTGTGCTGCTCCTTGGCTGCACAGGAGTTTCCCAGCACGTAATGCATGTAGCTCCCTGCTCAGATTTATTGGAATGATGATGAGAGGAAGGCACTGCAGCAACAGAAAACCTTTCTGATCTTTTCTCAAGGGAGAAGGAGAAAATAGAGCACTGACGAGACTGCGTATATGCCTGGAATGGCTACTTCTGTCCCTATCAAACCTCCAGAACCCAGTGAAGGAATATATATGTGCTTAAATGTATTTCTTATTGGTACCGTTGGCTGAAGAACAGCTGAGCTTTCCATCCACGGGTGATTGCCATTTATTTCAGCTTACTGCTCTGGAGATAGAGTTGGATTTTCTGAGAATCAAAAAATCATGGAATCATTAAGGTTGGAAAAGACCTCTAAGGTCACCAAGTCCAACCCCAGCCCATCCCCCCCATACGCACTGACCATGTCTCACTCAGTGCCACATCTCCATGTTTCTTGAACACCTCCAGGGATGGTGATTCCTCACTTCCCTCTGCAGTCTGTTCCAGTGCCTGACTGCTCTTCTGGAGAAGTTTTTCCTCCTAACCAACTTGAGGCAATCTCTTTACAGCAGATCATGGCCCATTATGAGAAAGTAGGGCTGCTAAGCAGATCCAGACAAAGTCCTGAGGGCCCGGGGATGAGGCATTTTGATGCTGCGGGGGGAAACTTTCTCCAGGCATTGCAAGTCCAGCTGCTCTTCACCTGCAGCATGGTTTGGAGCTGGCAGTAGAGTGGTGGTAGCATTTCAATTTTGACATTAATCACCTTCAGATTCCCACACAATGTGAAGCTTCTTCCCCACCTTCTGCTGCCGAGTATCAGAGCTTGTTCCAGATGTCCTCCATGTCCACCAGGAGCAGGATGCAAAGTAGAGGGTTTGTGTGGGATAATGGGATTTAAATCTGGGACATCATGGAAAAAAGCCTTGCGTGAATCACAGCCCTCACAAGTGGATTCCTGCATGGCCATCTCCCTGCAAGCAATGGTCCTCTGCTGGACTCAGCACTGAGACTTCAAGGGAGCATTCAGCGTGTCTTTGCATCTTCAGCTCTCTGTCTTCCCATGCTCCACTTGACTCACTTGGGAACTGAATCTAACATGGAAAACAGTAGGATGGGACTCTCCATAGCCATCAGGACCCTTGCTCTTCCCCAAGGGTGGGATCAGCTCTACCCAAGACAGCCCTGAGCACGAAGCATCTGGCCCTAAATGACTTGCTGACAGGGGAAATCCAGGCTGGGCTGGAGATCTGAGGCAAGACCCGTGCATTGTTCAAGCCTGGCAGTCAAACAGCACACTGGTTTTTTTGCTGGCATCCTTCACAGGGTGATTTTTTTCCCCCAAGTGAGTTTATGGCTCAGCCAGAGGCAGTAGTACTGTGCCAGCACTTTAACAAGGCTTTCCTATAAATATTTCTCTTTTAGCTTATGATAAAGGCAGTGTCTACTCAGATGGAGGGGAAGGGAAAGGCTGGGGAAATCTATTTGTTTTCCCATTTAAGCAAAACCACACATCCTCGTAATTATAACCAGGGAGGGAAGCAGCATCCTCTGGCAATCATGTTCCTCTTAACATGCTTTTTTGTTGGAATTATTTATGTCCTGTTAGTGGGAAATATACGGAGTATGGTGATAGTAGAGAACAGCCTTCAACTTCTGTAATGTGAAATGGTTCCCATTTGTGGCTAAAATAAAAGCCCTAGAGAAACAAATAGAAAACAATTGGTCTTTTAGTATGTCTGAACATCTGTAGGATTACATTAAAACTGCTGATCGGAGAAAAAAAATCTTTTTTTTTTCCCTTTAAATATTGTACTTGTTTTTAAAAATCTGTGTTGGACAACATCTATTTTTAATTTTTCTTTCTGAAAACTCATTAGTTGCTTGGGTGGCAATGGGGAAGATACGAGGGATGCATTGATGGTGACTACTGCCAGCATTTCCCAAGGCAACGTGTGCCAAGCATTCGGAAAGGAAAAACAACCAAAAATCAGAAATGTTGACTAATGTCACACTGAATCTGAGTGTACAGTCCCATGACTGGTTACATGAGCATCTATCTCGCAGTATTTGGAATGTCTTACCTTCTAGTTCCTCCAGGAGACAGGAAAAAAACCATAAACAGTTCTCTGCTGGAGGAAAACTCCAGATTCCTTTTGCAGTTCTTAGGAATCAGTGAAAGGGAGTCATGGGGAGAGCTGCATGTCTTATGAATTTATTACCAATGGATCCATGCCCCAAATTTCCAGAAGCCTGCGTGCTCCTATAGAAATTTTATTTAATTATTTACTTATTTAGTCATTTTTAGAAGAAGGAAGGCTGGCTTTAGGCAATGCTTATGCAGCTTTGAAAACGCTGTCTCTAGAGCATCTGTGACCACAGGACAGACAGCCTCCTGCCCATCTCTAATGTATTCAACTGTTGGACAGCCCCAGTGGATGTGATGGGCCAAAGGTCACTCTGTAGGAATGCCAGGCTCTCCACTTTGAGTTAAACACCCTCATCTTCCAAGCCCTACAGATGTAGGTTGGCCCAGCGATTGTGACACTGGTATTTATTTAAATACACTGTCAGAGACTGCCTTGGTATCTGCACACCTGTCCACTGAAAGGATTTTTGAAGGTTTTAGGGCTGAAGATTTAAAATTGCTGGGAAGTTAAAGGACAGAATGCTGCACACAAACACATCTAACCTCACACACATCCCTTCAAACACACACTGCATGGCTGCAGAATTACTCATAGCTCTGATAATTTACTTTCTACTGCTATGAATAAATTCCAAGTGTTGGCAGGAATGTGTATTATTATTTTTTGGTGGAAAAAATGCTGATTTATCTCTATCAATATTTTTTCCACTAACCGTTGGCACTGACGAAAATGTCAACACAAACATTATTTGAAAAATGCTCTAAATATTTTTCATTTTCATGAAAAAGATGAATGTTATTTCTCTAGTTGCAAATGTATTTTTGTTTTGGAATGTAAACTAATAGGGCAGAAACTATACATTGCAGTTTAAACTCAACTGCAGCAGAATATTTCCTGATTATTAAAATTGCTGACTCAAATTAAATTTCCTCACTCGTTTGTTGTTCAAGATTAATTTGGAGATTTCTTTCCTTCCTCTTCATTTCAGTTGGTGAACATGTTTCAGTATCTCAAAATTTTTCAGGGACTGTAAAATTCAGATCTTCCCCTGTGTCTATTTTCCATAAAAAGAGCAAGATATAGAGACACGGTGGGGAAAACTGAGTCACCAAACCCTCATGACAAGAACTACATTTTATGTGTCCACATTCCTACGGTCCTCCATCCCTGCTTGCTGAACCCCATTGCCACTAAGAGCTGTAAAAGCTCTTGTAGTCATCTGGGTGATTAGTTGTAGATTTAGACAACTTGCTGTAACTGCTGAGTGTTATGTTAATCTTACAGGAAAGGGCTATGAGTTTAGGGGACAGATGTTTGTAATATGGATGTATTGATTACAAAGAACTTGGGCCCCACCCGAAAGGCAGCTGCATTTCATTGCACGGATCTTTTTCTTTTCTTTTCTTTTCTTTTTTTTCTTTTCTTTTCTTTTCTTTTCTTTTCTTTTCTTTTCTTTTCTTTTCTTTTCTTTTCTTTTCTTTTCTTTTCTTTTCTTTTCTTTTCTTTTCTTTTCTTTTCTTTTCTTTTCTCTTTTCTTTTCTTTTCTTTTCTTTTCTTTTCTTTTCTTTTCTTTTCTTTTCTTTTCTTTTCTTTTCTTTTCTTTTCTTTTCTTTTCTTTTCTTTTCTTTTCTTTTCTTTTCTTTTCTTTTCTTTTCTTTTTTTTCTCTCCTCTCCTCTCCTCTCCTCTCCTCTCCTCTCCTCTCCTCTCCTCTCCTCTCCTCTCCTCTCCTCTCCTCTCCTCTCCTCTCCTCTCCTCTCCTCTCCTCTCCTCTCCTCTCCTCTCCTCTCCTCTCCTCTCCTCTCCTCTCCTCTCCTCTCCTCTCCTCTCCTCTCCTCTCCTCTCCTCTCCTCTCCTCTCCTCTCCTCTCCTCTCCTCTCCTCTCCTCTCCTCTCCTCTCCTCTCCTCTCCTCTCTTCCTCTCCTTTCTCCTCTCCATTTTATTTCTTCCAAATTCATCCTATGCACCAGAAGAAAACAAAAGATGTATGCACATAGCAGATCAGCTAAGAAACCAGCACGAGTCATTTAAACTCTCTATGCATCAGCTCACTCACCTATAAAAAGAGCCCAATGCTAAAACCATATTTCTCAAGGTTTTTGGAGTTTCTCCTGTTCAGCTGATAAGATTCTTTTTCCAAATCAATGGCCGTGAGAAAGAGCAGAGTACACGAACTCCAGCCTGAAATAAATAATGCCAACATATCGGCATCAGGCATGGACAATGTATAAAATGTACTTCAAATGAAGTCACCTAAATGTCAGTTAACACCATTCTCCATTTATCCCTGCCTAGATTGAACACAGTGGGAAAATATTCCCCGCCCTAGCTCACATGGGCTGCTCAGAGATAACATCCCCATATCCCAGGGCTTGCTGGTAACCCCATATCGGTGTGACAGAGTTGGTACGGTTGTTCTCAAAGGGCTGAGAGAAGATGACTACATCTGTTTTTCTTATTGCATCCAGGCCACAGTGCAGAGCCTGGTGTGGAGAACTGGCTCTTGGAAACCATCTCTGTTCACGATTAAAGATATTTTCTTTAGAAAAGACTTAAATGGCCAGCGTGGATTAATTTTTCCTTCTCTGTAATCGAGGTTAGTTAACATTTGCATGTGGTAATCTTTTTCATAAGTTCCTGGACATAAATCACTCGTCAAAGAGAGTCTGGTGGCTTGGAAGCAGAGAACAGCCATCCAAAACACCGCTGTGTGGGCCAAGGGTTGTGTGAGCTCCTCTCTCCCCAGCTGTAAATATCAGCAGAAAAACGAGTCCAGGAGTGGTGAATGGCTGGATTCAGTGCAGAAAAATGGCATTTCTGGAGGGCCGGTTTTGGAACTAGAGAGTCGGTGCAAGAGGATTTGGGTTCACTCTGTGAAAGTCATTTGTGTGGCTTTTACAGACTGTCTCCCGTCCAAAAGGCAAAATGAACATGAAGCAGGCATTGGGCAGCACCACTCCCACATCATCACCTGGTACAAAGCTTATGCATGACAACAAAATAACAAACATCATATGGACTCTTTGGGCAGATGGTTAAACTGCAGCAACAAATGCATGCACGTACATGGACTAAGATTTATGTGCTCTGGGGCATACAGGAAAGAATTCTAAACTAATTAAAGGCATGGCTTTGAAGCAAATTCACAGAGTGTCATCATTAAAACCTCTCCTGCGTAAACGGGTTAGGGTGGTCCTCTGACTTAGCTAGGCTAGTCTGCATTTTAACCTTGAGCTATATTATGCTAACTTTCCTATGAGCTCCCTTTGAGCAGCTCAGACTGACATAGCTCTGGTGTTTGTGTTCAAGGGAACAGACTGCAGATAATCAGTCCCTTGTATGATTACAGAGCAGGACAAGGAAGCCAGGACTTGGTTCTGCTAGTTGTATTGGGAGCCCCTCCACCCCTCAGGGAAAAAGGATGGAGCCTTGGAGGACCATGTACTTGCAGCACCCTGCAGAGCTTGAGAACACTTTTTACCATGGTAAAACCTCCTTCTTGCTGGGTTCTCCCCCAGGTGCTAGTGCAAACCAACTGCTCATCATACAGTAATTGCAGGACATCCAACACCATCTGAGGGGCCTCCCAGGCTCCTATGGATCATATCTGGAGTCTACATTGCTCATGGGATCCCAGCATCTCATGGGATGTTGGCTGCTGTCCATACAACCCCATGAGATGTAGCCCACGTGCATTAGTTTTAAGCTCTGTAAGCATCACAGAAAAACAACTGTTTCTTGATGGATGTTGCTTTCACCTGGCCTAAAACTCAAACTAGTCCAACAAAAACCTGTTCAGCAGGAACTCAAAGAGCAATAAAACACATGTTACTGAGTTATGAGACCTCGTCCTGCTCTAGCATGCTATGCCTCTTACAGCCCCACTCCACTAACTAGGCAGAGAGCTACTAAAACATAACCCCAAGTTTATTATGTTAAAACTGCAGTAAATCTGTCATGGCCATTCAGGCACTAACATATGACTGTGGAAAATATGTTGGCCTAAGATTTGATAGCAGCAGATGGGCACGTTGCTATTGTTTCATCATCGTAAACTAGGGGGAAATGCTTAGTTACAAGGATCCAAACTCTGCAGGACAGATCTTTGGCTGGTGTAAAGTGGCCCAGAGCCAGGGAAATACATGGAGCTCCCTCAAAACAAACCAGCCAAGGACCTCATCCTGCCATTCTCTTTGCCATCTCACACAGAGGTAAGAAGGGCCATCCTGGCCCAGGCTGCAGAGTCATCTAATCTGTCCTATCTCTGCCAGAAAGTGTTTTTGTAGAAGCAGAATATAACTGAACCTTTTCCCAAATACTCTTTTCCAGCTTTTGTCTACTAGTGAGGGATGTTCTATGCCAACACAGTCAATAGCCACCAATGGCTCTATCTCCATGATTTCTTCTGCTCACTTTTAGAAAAGTGATTCATATTTATGAACATATCAGAGTCATATGACTAAGTGTTCAACAGCAAAATTACACATCTTATGTAAAAAAAAAAATCCTCTTTTTCTGCTTTAAAATGATTACCTGTAGGATTTTCACCACCTGTTACTACTTGCACTATGTGAAGACACACAAATGATCTGTTTTTCATTATTTCATGTCACTCATGATTTGATGGATGGCAAAGCTATCCACTGACCTATCATAATCTATTGGCTAGACATCTATCATGGTCAGTCATGCCTTTTCAAAAGTGAAGATTCCCAGTCTACATACGTCATGGAATCATAGAATGGTCTGAGTTGCAAGGGACCCTTAAAATCCAGCTGGCCCCACTCCCTGCAATGAACAGGGACTCCCACAGCTCTATCAGGTGCTCAGAGCTCTTTTCAACCTGACCTTGGGTGTCTCCAGGGATGGGGCAACCTCCACATCTCTGTGCGACCTGTGCCAATTCTTCACACCCTTAGCACAAGCAACCTTTTCCTTTTATCCAATATAAATCTCCCCTCTTTTAGTCTGAAACCATTTCCCCTTATTCTATCACAGCAGATTCTGCTAAAAAGTCTGTCCCCTTCCTTCTTACAGCCCCCTTTAAATACTGAAAGGCAGCCAAGTATTTAGAACTTATATTTCTCTGGCACATAAACTCCTAAGAGGACCAACAGAGGAAAACACCCGAAGATGGAAAATGCATAAGGTGTTTATACTGTGGCTTAAAGATCACTGTATATTTTAAGTCTACAATTAAACCAGTCGGAGGTTAAAAATGAAAAAAGACCTGAGAGTCTGAGAGAGAATTAGACTGTGGGAAGAGCCGAGGCACTGTCTAGTGAGTCCTTGTGCCAGCAGGACTCACAGGCATCAGGAGACAGCTTTGGATCCAGCTGTCAGAGATCAGCCAGGCATGAAGAGCTACAAGACATCCCTGGGGCTGGGGAGCACAGAATGCTGCAGCCAGACGTAACGGAGGTCCCTCAGCAGTGCTCTGTGTGTGTGTTTTGTTAGCAGAGGTGGATGGCTGAAACAGCAGGGAACTGTTTTTTTGGTGCTTTGCTGTCTTACAGTTCAGTTATTTGCAGAGTGGAGGTAAAATGTGATGCGAAAAGTGGAGAGGTGATATTGTCACTAAGACAATGGCTCTACAGCATCGTATAACAACCTCCAGGGGTCATCTCTTGATAACCGCTCTCATAGAAGGCTTAACCCCATTTTACTGACTTTGTCCATCCCCTCTTATCATCAGCAGTGCACCTGCAAGGAGATCCTGGCTCATCTTTTCTCAGGGTGATATTTAGATGTCTCCTGAAAAACGTGAGATCCCCTTTTTGGCTCAGAAGTAGTGGTAATAGTGATGCTGACAATGGTATTGATAACAACAACAATCAGAGTACTGCCACCTATGATAATATTAACTGGAAACAATATAATACGATCACCAGAAGCAGAAGGAATACATAGCTTCAGTGGCAGATATTTGCTCTTGCTGCTTCTAGTCCAAAAAATATGTAAAGTTTTGGCCTCTGATCTTTATTAAATCCCTGAAAAATATTGTGGCAAAAACCTTATGATGCTGTCTGTGTTTTACTAAGATTTTTTGGGGCCCATTCTGCTGATTTTTTTCTTTTCAAGGGGGCTAAAGCTCATGGAAATGCTTTCTTAATAAAAAGGAGGAAAATTAGCAACATTTTCTATGAACTTGTCCTTGTTTCTCATTGGTAGGAGGAATATTCTGTGGCTAGTTAATATTTCTGGATGTAAAATTTTAACAACAGCAACAAAATAAAACTCAGTAAAAAATATAAAATCTACATTTACAATGTCCAGAGTTAAACCCAGCCTAAATCTCCCCTCTTTCCATTTGAAATTTCTGCAAGAGTTGCACTGAATTTCTGCACCATCAGACTCAAAACAAGTCCCACAAAAAGGAAAAGCTTGCTCCCAGTATTGGGCTATCTATTGGCACAGTATTGGGAGATCTATTTATATATGTCATATTTCAGCAATGCCTTCCCAAACACAAACATTTTACGGATTTGGGGAAATTCAGCTTCACAATTCCCTTTTCTTTAATGTAACGGAAATTTACTGTGGAGATAATAATGGCTTTCATGTTGACATGGGACTCAATTTTTTTTACAAAACTCCCATGGACATCAGAGAATGCACAACTGAGCCATCAAGGAGTTGCAAGAAGGTCTGGATATAATGACAGCCAGAAGCTTGGAGAAGAGAGCAAAAGAGCACACAGTCTGTACATGCCGTGTCCTTATGCTGTGTTAAGCATCCACAAAGACCACTGCTGGAAACAGGATGAAAGGCTAGATGGACTTCTTCTCTATTCTATGGCCATATTTATATTTTTATGAGCTGGATTCTGTCCAGTCAGGTTAAGAGTCATAGAATCATGGAATCATTAATGTTTGAAAAGGCTGTTAAGATCACCGAGCCCAACCCCAACCCATCTCCACCATGCCTGGGAACCATGTCCCCAAATGCCACACCTCCAAGGTCTGGATTGGTGATCCCTGGGGTTATTCAGTGTCCCATAGAACAGTCCACACATTCTTTTGCAGGTTTGAAGACCAGAATGGTCTGGAAAGAATACAAATTATTTTTTGAATGGCTCAACCTGGCATCTTTTACGTGGCATGTCCAACATTTAGAACACTTCTTGCTCTAACTCGAAACAAAACACATGGCAAACAAAAGGTAGTTCTCTCCAAGGTGAGTCCTGATACTTGCAGTGAAATCCACTCACCACCACCTGTATTAGAGGTGGGGAGAAGGGGAAAAATGGAAACACTGCTGAACTGATTAAACCTGCTCACAAATCCATATGCTATGTTATTGAAAAAGGAGAGAAGGAAGAAGAAAACAAGCATTTGTAACAGGATGAAATCTGGGAAAACGGGACCAAAAACTCTTTGTAATTCAAAGCAGTTGTGGGAGTTCTGAGCCCATAAGCCATAAATGACTAAAACATGTCCCTGCATTTTGAATTATGAAAAAGATATTAGGGTGGGTTTTTCTCTCTTTTTAATGGGATTTGATGGAATGCCAGAATATCAGAGTTTGTGTCTTTTTTTTTTTTTTTGTATTTTTTTTTAATGGCTCATCTTGCCAAATGTGCTCATGAATGCAATTTGGTCTAAAAACACACTGACTTAGGAGGAGAAACACACAGACACACAAAACTTGTCTCGTGTTACTTGGCATGTAAATCTCTTTCATTTGTATTTAAGAAATGAAATAAAACGTAAGTCCTCCAGCAACCTGGTAGGCTTTGCCTGGTGCCAGTGCTGGGGCCTTATGGAAGTTGGGAACAATTCGCTGTGCATGAATGACTCCCACTTCTGATCGAAGAGCATCTCCTCCCTCCCTCCAAAATGCTTTTGTTTCTGACTTAATGTCACTGTTTCCCATCCTGCCTCAGAACTGCGGCATGTTCCCAGAGCTACCGATTTCTGATGGCTTTTTTATTTTTTAGATGATTTCCACCTGCTCTTCAACTGGTGGGGACTGCTGTCTGCCTGCAAATCATGGCCTTTTTTGGAAATGTAGGAATGGAAAGGAGCTGATCTATTTGCCAAGGCAACATTTTTTTGAATGCAAACTCACGAGACATAGAGATGGTACACAGTTCTGTCATGAACAAGACTAGCAATAAATTTTCACGAGGTACAAATTTCATCCATGTATCAGGCTTATACTTTCAAGCTGTCAACCCATATTGAGGGTCCAATGCTATGTCTGTCAACGAAACATTCACTCTTTTGATAGTGGGGCAATGTTTATTACTGTTATATTTGTTACAGTAGCTATGGAGTTGTTTTGGATGAATGATGTCCACACATATAACAATCTCTGCCTTAATGACAGTGGTTTCTGAACTGTGGTTGGCAGATATCTACAAATCCTTGGAGCTCATCAAAGACGTGTACAAGATAGCCAAGAAGCCTTACTCTATTTTCAGAAAGCTTCAGATAATTCAATGGAGATAGAAATGACTGGAGTTCTGCAAATAATAAAACACTGGAAAGTACTAGTGTAGGAAATATCTGGGGTCTCTGGAGTGGTACTGCAAGGAGAACCAAAAGCCCAATTCTCTGACTTGATAATGTTTCTCTTTGGCTTTCTAACAGGTGACTTCTTATTTCTAATAAACTGGTAGTACTCATTTTTAAGACTTTGTTCAGTGACAGTTTACGGAGGCTGAATATATGACCAGCAGAAATCATGAACGCGTCCAAGTTATGGTTTTGAGTGCTTCAGACAGTAAGAAGCATATCAGTGGAAAGCACTATAAATATTTCTACTCAATTTCCTGCACTGTTGGGTTGTATAATGCTCCCTAGCTCTTTGTGAACAGTTTACTAATTCTTTATAGACTAGCCACGACTGAACTCCTAGGTTTATGTGGGACCAACAAGTTGCTACAGGCCTGGAGTATCGCCCAGGCTGAGGTTTTGCTGTTTTGATTCTATGAAATTATTTGTCTTCTGTTCAAACATAAGGCTCCCTTAAAGCTTGGGAATACAGCCACGAAGAAGCAGGAACACATCTGATAAAGACTCAGCAGTGCCTTTGCTGGCAGAGCTCGCTGCAAGTCGCATCTTTATTTTTTTATTTATTTATTTATCTTGGATTACTCCATCAAAGCTGCTGCCTAATCCGGGACCTTTGGGCACCCTCACACATCGTTAACAACACACTGGTGCCCCATCAGTGATAAAGTCACCACTTGGCATGGGCTCAGTGGTCAGAAACTGTCCTCAGCCTTATCACAACCAGTCTTTGGGACTCTCCAAGCACCTTATCAAAACAGAAGGGGATTTTTGGTGTCTGTTCCGCCACCATCCACCAGTCTCAGAAACATCAAGCACTTGAAAGACCTTTCTGTCAGTTCTCTGAATCACTTTCTTGGGAATAAGCTCCAAGAAATGGGAACGTTCCTGCTGGGAATGGAAGCACACAAGGGATCTTTTCTGGCTGGGAGTGGCTTGCAGTGCTGTTTGCAGTAGCACAGGGGGTAGTTCTTCTGCTGGGCAACTGTTTAAAGGAGAAGACTTGATAAAGGCATGATTCCTACACTGTTGTTTTCTTCATCAGGATAGTGATTGAAAACACCAGTTGGCTGCGTTGACTCCCAGTTTTCAGAGAAGTTCATCTGACAGATTTTCTGCAGGGAAAGAAACTGCCCAGCATGTCAGAGAGTCCTGGCAAGCACTGCAAAATGCAGGAAATAAGAGCAGGGAGAGATCACAAAGCTCTGGAGAAGCTTCTCGCCTGCCAAGCACTCTGAAGAAAGCCAAGCATGGCTGAACACTGTTGAAAAAGAGTTGCCTCCACTTTTTGGAGCAGGATGGCAAGAGAAATGGCAATCTGTTTACAAGAGGTTCTCCCAGGTTCTGCAGTACAAGCTGACAACCCTAGTGGGAGGGTTGACATCCAGCTGCAGTGGTGTTGCCTTAAACGTGCACATTGGCTAATGGGCTGCATTGAAAAAGGAAGGCTGTAAACCCCCCTCCCCCCTCCCCTGATCATCTGCACAGCTCCCATTGACGTCACAATGATGAGTACGCAGAGATCAGGGCCAAAATATGGGCTCTGCATATTACAGATTATGAAGTTGTTATTATTTATTATTAGTTGAGTCTGTCATTATTGCCTAGAGCCTTGCTCAATGGGAAAATGTGCATGTAATGACTACCAGCATCTTTCCATCTGTTTTCTTACACGCTTTTCCCTTTCTTCAGCTCTTCCCCTTTCTTACATCTCACATTCCTTTCTGGAGGTTCCCCACCTGCTTATCCATAGCACAGTAGATGCTTCAGATGTCTTCGTTAGACGACGAAGTCAGCTCCTCATCTAGAAGCTACATAGAGATGTTCTTCACTCCTCTCTGCTTCTCCCACCTCTTCATAGAATCCTAGAATGGTTTGAGTTAGAAAAGACCTTTAAAGGCCATCTGATTGAACCCTCCTGCAACAAACAGGGACACCCACAGCTTTATCAGGTGCTCAGAGCACTGCTCAGCCTGACCTTGAGCATCAGGCTGGATTTTGAGTCACTGTATTGCAGTTGGGTGAAGTCTTAAGAGAACGTCAAAGTCTCAGCATCCCATGGGGAACATTTTAAAGTTTCCCTGTGCATTCCTAGGGGAGAGAAACTCACAGCACTTTTAACATCTGCAGCTTGAAGTTAAGTATAATAGGAACATGTTGCATGAGCCAGAGTTTCGGGTCAGATAGAAACAGCAGTTGAGTATTGGCTGCTGTGGGTTGTATGGCACAAAAGCTGATATATATAGAGTTGGTGGGTGAGGTTTGGAGAGTAAAAGATTATGCTGTACACAGAATTACATACAACATTCACGCCTGAGTGTTTTGTATTGTTGGTTCCCAATGCTCACAAATCATGAAGAAACACTCTCTACCCCTTCCCCTCACACTCTTCTTCCAGTTGACTTAAAAATCATGAGTTTAGGAAGAAAAATTAAAAAGATTA
Source organism: Cyrtonyx montezumae (assembly GCF_038088225.1). Classification (NCBI taxonomy): domain Eukaryota; kingdom Metazoa; phylum Chordata; class Aves; order Galliformes; family Odontophoridae; genus Cyrtonyx; species Cyrtonyx montezumae. Next base: position 67,844,326 of record NW_027071936.1, on the reverse strand, counting down.
AAAAAAAAAGAGGTAATATTGGATTGTTTTTATTTCTTCTCTAGCTTTTGAAAGCTGAATGCTGTGGAGCTTTTATCACCAACAAATGGGCCAGACTCTCACTTACATTTCAAAAAGAAAACTGAGATTCTCTGTTGTATCACTCTGGATTTGGCAGTGTAATACCATGACAGTCAGAAGACAGTCTTAAGCAAGCAAAAAAGGTTTGCTAACCAGAACTGAAGCCAGCTGGCTGCAACAGGGCTTGAACTTTGTGCTGTCATCCGCAAATTAAAATTATCAATGGAGAAATATATTGATTCTACAACAGCACTCATGGCATTAACATGCAGAAGAGAATAAGATTTACTGATCCTTGATCCCAGGAGACAGAGCACCTGCATCCTATTTGGAGCTCTGCCATTATTTGAAAATTTGCCCATCAATGTCCAAAACGATGTTATAATAACAAGTCCTTTCCTCATCTCTAATTTCTGTGATTTTATGAGTACAGCCCTATGCTGTCTAAACTTCTTGGGAAAACATTCAGGGCATGCCCATGACCGTGCTTTCGAAAGAATTTGTGGGATTATGTCAGACAGTTCCCAGTGAGCCAACATCAAAGATATTGGGTTGCAGTTTTTAATAAAGCTTAACTGATCGTGACAGCTAGTTCATTCAATAGTTTTGAGCTGACAGGATGGATTGGAGGAAATACCCAATTACAGAAGATTATATGTGTATGAAGACAATGGACGCTGCTGTGTTTTATTTTTAGTGAGAATTGGAAAAATAAGAAATTGGAGTAGAATTAAAGAGGAGGCCATAAAGGAGATCAGATCTGAACATGGTGTTGATACATACAATTTCAGATTATCAAGGAGCACTTTGGTTACACAAACAGAAGGAGATGCATAGACAGGATAGATGAAAATGTCTTTCCATCTATCGCTGCACATAATGTAGTCATCTAGGGTGGTGTTTACAGGGACTGTGTTTGCACCAATGCACAGTGTTTGGGTCAAAAAAAAGCTATTTAAACAGCTACTGTGCAGGGCTGTCGGACTCTGAAATCACTTTAAGCTGCATTGACATCTCCTAAATTTAGGAAAATCTACATTTGGAGCAAAAAATTCAGTGACAGTCTAAAACTTCATAGTCTTCAGAAAGAAGTACACCTTTTTCTTCCTTCTCCTTTTTCACATCTACTGGACAACAGCATCACAGGCTGCCTCCTGCCTCTGTCCTGGTGCAAGCTAAGCTCTTAGCCCACCTCAGCCTCCATAACCCCTGAATTCTGGGTCATTCTCATCTCATCTTTGAGAAAAAGATCTCAAAGATAATGCCCAACCTCAACCCACCCCCACCATGCCCCCAAGTACCCTACCTCCATAGTTCTTGAACACCTCCAGAAACGGTGACTCTTCCACCTCCAGCATCTGACCACTCTTTCCGAGAAGAAACGTTTCCTCTTACCCAATCTGACCCTTCACTGGTATAACTTGTGCCCAGCAACTCCTGCCCTATCTCTTTGAGAAGTGTTTTACGATCACACAATTTATCTCAGTAACTCCCTTATAACCCAAATCTTTTCCAGAGTATTCAGATTTTGTCAGTGAATGTGGTTAAGTGATACAGCAGCTAGATTGGGGCACTTTAGTTTCTTGTCTGAATCAAAGGATATTTTATGAGCCTAATTTTTCTAAAATATGCTCCAAAACTCACTGCCCTTGCTACCTTTCCAAATTTCCCTCCATCTTTAGGCTACTTCCCAGTTACTAGTTAATAAAAGACTGCAAATTCAACAATAAGTTCTTTCTGTGGTCATTTTATACATTTTCCATGAATTTCCAACCATCTCACTTTGTACTCCTTTGTTTTATGAATATTTCTTGCTACTTCTCTTTCTGGTGATAATTTTAGCTGTGCTTTTTTAAATTGTTATTTCTCCTCTTTATGCAGACCACAAGATCTCACTAATCCAGATGCTAATGCAGTTCACCAACTCAAACAATTACAATTGCATGAGGACAAGAATAGGCCCACATAGGCTTCTTGCTGTAGATCTTAAACTTTGTAATGTGTGAAATCAGTCCTTCAGTTCAGTTCAAAATTGCTGCTTCAATGGTTTTTTGGGGGGTTTTTTTGGACAAGGTTTGCTTAAACCTGGGAAGATCATGTGTCAAACAGATATTTCATCCTATGGTTAACAATCAAATTAAGCATCCAATGGCAAATTCCACACCTAGCAGATTTTGAGAAGGAATTTGACAAACTTCCTTATGATTCACTTTGGGACAGCCTGAAGTATTGGGGCAATCAGAGAAAGATAATCATCACGTCTTCTGCTGGGCAGAGGGCAGTCTCTGTGGGTCAAAAAATGCAGCCCCACTGCTCTTCTGTGGGTTGAAGGAGATACTAATGCGAGATAAGGATATATTCCACCACCCATCCTATGTGGCATCATCACCGACTCCTCCAAGGGAAAGCAGAGAGGGCTCTGGAGTAGATCATGAAAATATGTCATCTTTGATGATGACAGCGCTCTTGAGCAACAGTTCAGCTGCTCAGCAGGAAGAAACCAAACCATTGTCCACATTACAAAATCCAACGTGAGGTTAATAGCTTGTGATGAAAATAAGAAGACAATAAGATTCCCAGCAGCTTCCAGTTCAAGGATTGCCTTTTAGAGGGCAGAAGGTTACAAAAGGTGAACTTATTTGTATGCCTTGGCAGACTCGTGATCGGTGTGGAAAATCAGCAGGAAATAATGTCACAAATTGGCACAGTAGCTGCTGATATTCAGGAGCCTGGATCACTGAAAACTTACAACTGACAGATCAAACTCTGGCCCTTTTGCTCAAACATCCTTTCCACCTTTCCACACAGATGTGAGTGCTGGAAATCCACCAAAGGTATAAAGAAGATACCTCAGTGCTAAGGAAAGCAAAGACCCAAGGAAAACAAAACCAAACCCCGAGGATTAAATGGAATGAGTTTGTAAGAAATACTGGGATTCCTCAAACTTTTGACAACCCCTTATCTTCAGCAGGATATATGCAAGCTATGCAGAAAACACAAAGCCAGAGTGTCTGCCACAGCAGGTGGGACACTAAGTAGCAGGAGAAACATAGGAAAGATAAAGAAATATAAAAATCCACTCAAAGGGTGAAAAATAGGGGAGTAAGTGCCAAGGAGATACGCAAAGAATGGTAGAAGGCAGAGAAGAACTGAGAAGCTGTTTTGTACTCTAAAGATTCATCTCCATTAGCAAAAGTTTATGACCAGGAGCAAGACTTGAGCAACAGTCTGATGACTTGGCAATACGGTTATAGTATAATGCAGGCTGGAGAGAACCTCTGAAGGTTTCTTATCCCACACTCTGCTCAAAGCAGGGCCAAGCCAAATTTGGATGGAGGGTTTCAGAAACTGCCTGGATCTCTGTCCAGGGTTTTGTTATCTTTATGGTGAAAATGCAGTTGTTTCCTTAACATGTTGTCAGACATTTCCTTATAGCACCTTGCATCTCTACTGCTTGCTCTCTTGTATTTTAAAGATCTGTGTGGCTCCACCCTATCTTCCCCACAGGTAGGTGAAGATGACAGTAACATTTCCCTTAAAACTTCCCTTCCTTTCACATGAGTGTAGTCACTTCAAAGTAAAAATCTCCCAAAAAACACCCATTATCAGTGAATGACTTCAGTCAAGGAGTGGTTATAACTGGGAAGATGGGTAAGACCACGACACTGCCCAGCAAGACTGGGGATGCCCTCTCCCTGGAAACAAAGCCAGGTTAGATGGGGCTTTGAGCAATCTGGCCTATTGGGAGGTACAAAGTTAGGGGGGTTGGAACTAGATTGTCTTAAAGGTCCCTTCCAACCCAAACCACTCTATGATAACACAGGCATTGACTTATGAGGCTTCTCTTCTTTTATTCATTCAGCTATGAAACCCACTTAGCTCTTGATAACGTGGTCATGGGGTTGAAGTCACGGTGAACAAAGTAAGCACATCCAACACAGAAAATTCCAGGTGGCTACAGCCCTGAGAACAGGAGGATCTCAGGTAAACCATCTGTCTACAAAGCTTTCATGAAGCAACATCAAAAAACAACCCAAGAGCCACACAGGGCTCCATCCTTACCTTCAGCATCTCCAGTGATGGGACACCCACAGCTCATCTAGGCAGCAGAACCAGGGCCTCAACACCCCCTGTGTAAAGAAAATCTTACTAATATCCAACATAAATTTTCCCCTCTTGCAGCCTATTGTATACATGAGGCATGCACACAACTCACCATCAAGAGCACCAGGCTCACAGGGTCTCTTGCATCTGTTTTAAATATAGAAGAGAGAAAGTGAAATACAGCTTACTGTTATCTTTTTCTCTTCACGGTGAGCTAATAAACCTTGAGAAGATTGAGGGATACTTATAGGCAACCCCTTCCGGAATTCCTTAGAAGGACATTTAAAACAGAAGATGGTATTGTCTCTTTTTTTTGCATTTTGGAGTAGCTTTAAACTTCTAAGCACAGCAAATGCAACACATCAAGTATACCAGCTTCGACCTAGAAAGAGGAACACATGTACAGAAACAACTTAGAAAGAAACAGTTAGGACTGTACACTCAGCACTGTAAGGAAAAGTCAAACCTAAAGAGCAAAATATAATCCTCCAACAACAGCTGGCATGGACTGAAATAGCTCAGCCTCAGTTTCCAAGTGATAGAAATCAGCTGCATCCCAGCACAGCTGATCTTGGTGTAGGGCATAAATCTGCATGGAGTGCAAGCTCTTATTTTTTTCTTTCTTTCTATGATAGAGATAAGCATACTTGATTTTCTAGGCTGGGAAAGGTCTTGGTAAATGTGGCTTTTTTTTTCCCTTTTTTTGTGGTTAGGGAGCAGTGCAGATGGTATTGAGCACATTGACCTTTAGCATAGCTATGGCTTCAGGAAAAAGGGAAAAGCAAAATAGAGATGGAGGAGTTTAGATTTTGTGATCCTTATGAGTCTTTTCCAACGTGGAATGCTATACAAATCACAGACAAGGAAATTAGTGAGACTTGAAAAGGGAAGGAGAGGTTAAAAGAGGGGAAAAAAAGGGAGAACGTGAAACCAGGAGAAGGGAAATATAGACAGCAGAAAGGATAGCGGTTGATGTGGGGAAGACAAGGTTTCAAATGAGAGTATATCGAATGGGAAACTTGTAAGGGCAGGGAGGATGGAGTAAGACACCCCTGGCAGGAGGGAAGGAGCTGCATCCTTCCTTCCTGGGTTTGTGGAGCCCTCCTGGGGGAGGAGGGAGTGGCTTTGCTCGTTCATTTTCCTTCAGAAAGGCTGCTTTGGAGCTAATGGTCTCTCCAGCCCCAGACAGAGCTCAGCAAAGCAATTTGTCCATGTCCCCCAGCGCCAACCCTCCCCCTCCTCCTCCCCCCCCCCCCACCATGCGAACCTGCTCGCCATCCACGTGCAATCTGTTATGACAAAAAACAAAGCTGAAGTCTCAGCGACCCCTCCGTGCCCCTCCCCCCCTTCCCCTCCCTCCCACACGTGTGCACGCACACGCTAATTCCTAACCAAACAATTCAGGGGCTGTTGGCTGGATGCGTGTCCTTTGGCTGCCCTGGTGTAACCCCCAGAAGCAGCGGAATTAAGCCCTTCTCTTTAAATATTTTTGAATGATTTGCTTCAGTGAAAAGTGAAATCTGGAAAAATGCTGTCATGCTGCAGGAGCGGTGTGAGACCTCCCCTTAAGTCCTGAACCCCACGAGAGCCATCGCCTCCGCTGGGACCAGTGGCCAAGACCAAAAAGTGCCTTCTGGGCTCCTTTCCAGCTTTAAAAATATATTATTTATAGTGCACAAACAGCCAAGGGGAACTTTGTTTGTTCTTCACATCTGTCCCCTGCAGCACTGCAGTCCAGGCTGCAAAGGGATGTTCAGGGCACTGTAGGTGACAGCTCTCTGTGGCAAAATGGAGGCATGGGGCACTTCTCACGTGGGACTCATCACACGTGGTTGCAGAGACACAGGAACAGTTTTCATATTGCTAAGCCTGCTGCTGCTTGTCCCATCTGTCTGCAAAAGGAAGCATTGGCTTCTTAATAAGCGTGGTGGTTTTCTTTTCTTTCACTTTGGGCTTGGGTGACCGCTGGGCACAGATGCCAGCTTGCATTTTGTGCTTTGGCACTTGCAGACTGTAGACAAATCAGACCCTGCAACCAGCCTCCCAAATCTGGGATCAATCAGGTCAATCCCAGCAAAGCATTACGAGCAACTCCCAGCTGGATGACGGTGGAAAGAAGCAAGAAGTCATGATCTGAGAGCAATGTTGCTTCAAAGCAGGATCCTCACTGAGCTCTGGAACAGGTATAGGGGTTAAACTTTGCCTACGCTGTGAAGACCATGTGGCTGAGGGCACCATGCCTAATTCATTGATGCATTCTGAAGTTCAAAGTGGCTGCAATGGTGTGGAGGCTATTTCCATGCTGTGTTCATCTACATGTGACAGAGAACAATTTTGGCTGGCCTGTGGCATGGCATGGCATGGCCCGAGGGCTTTGTGGCTGACCATGCAAGGTGCAGGAAGAGGGTGGCCAGATAGTTCCAGAAGGCCACTCTCTCATCCTTTCTGCCTTTGGGAAGAAGTCTGCTATGAGAACCAGTTAGTCCTGCATCAGAGTTCATTTGGGAGGAAATTAGCTCACTCAACCCAATGCATCGGAATAACAACCTGTGCAGTGTGCATCACTCGAGGGAGGAACGGGACCAGGCTGGGAAGAAGGGAATCAGAAGTATTTGACAGGGCAGAGGACTCTTTCTGTTCTTCAGATGCAAACAGTGTCTGCATGCTGCACTATGGGTTTCCCACTGGAAACTTCTGCTCTGATCAATACAGACTCTGTCTTTGGCAGAAAAGAATTGAACCCATGTGAAAACTGCAGGGGGTGGGCATATTCTCGTGAGGTTCTTATCCAGTTCTCAGGTCTCCAGTATTTGGAGCACTAAAACAGGAGGTTTGTAGCTCCTGTCCGGTCATTTTGAGGTTCTTAAAGGTCCACTAGGGGACACAGGCAGCACAGCTGATCCAGAAAAAAAGTGCAGTAGGAGTGTATGGAGGATGTGCCTCCTCCACAGCAATGACCAGCATGGCTCTGAGCTTCAGTGAGATGCAAAAATACCCTGAAGGTTAACTGGGGGCTGCCATGGAGAAAAGAAAAGCATGCAAGGCAGATCCCGAGTACTACCCTGATTCTTATTGCATGCTTTTCCTCTGGGAATGACCAGGACAGAAGCAGTGTGGACGTGGCCCCACTTTTCTGGGCATTCCTGAGATTCTAACACCAGAGCTGATCACAGAAAGGAAGCTAATGGTTTTGAGCTCCTAAAACACCTTCCAAATACATATTTTGTAAGCTTGGTGCCCTTTGGCCACATCTGCTCTTCTCTGACCTCCTCTTCTATGTGTGCCTGCTGCAGGCTCTTTCACTGAGGATTTCTTCATCAGAGCTCAAGTGTGTTAGATGTGTCCAGGCCCTAGGGCTTACCTTGTACTTAAAAGAAAAAGGTGGAGACACTTTACCCCAGGAGATGATTTTAGGAAGCCAGCAGGAGACAAACAAGGACAAGAAATGAAACAGGAACCTTTGCTGGTAGCAGAGGAAGAGTAAATGAGGAAGGAGAAGGGGATCTGTGTGGATGCTCTGATTCAGGATTCCATCTGCCACCACACTGGAGAGCTAGACAGGTTCAGATTTCCCCAGGTGATTCTCTCCTTTCTGATCGTGTCCTCTGAAACTGTGGTTCACCTAAGTTCAGCCTGATCCCAGCTGTTGTGTGTTTACCTCTTCAGACTTTGAATAGAGGGTATTAGCATAACGTGTTCCCCCCCATCCAGAGTTCCCCCGGGAGAGACTGAATACATCAACACCTCCCACTGACTCATAGAGGTTGAGGAGAGTTGTTGACTTTAGGTTGAAAATATTGCTAAAATTAAATAATATGCCAGATTAAAAAAAAAAAAAGTTCCTTTGTCCATGGATTCACTTACAAAATTTTAAACTCACCAGAAACCAACCTTTGTTTGGAGAGGGAAATGAGGAAGGGAAACACTAAGATGTTAGTCGACACGTACAGGAAGAAAAAACAACAGTGAATAGAAGTACATGTATCCAGAAAGACCTTTCTGGGCCAGTGAACACACTCCAGGACAACCCAGGCAACCATAATATAGCATTGCTTTCCTAAAGCGATGAAGCCTATGTTTAAAATGTTGAGGTTATTTGCTTCCAATGGCAAATATCTCAGAGGATAATACCAAAGCTCCTGAGATCACAAACTTTCACATCTGACCTGAATTTATCCCCACCCAGTTTATAGCCACTTTGCCAACACAACATCTCTGATGTATCCTCATGTATGTTTGTGGCCAAAAAACAATAGCAGCCTCCTCAGCTCTCATTTTGCCAGGTCAAATCAGTGTTATGTAGAATCATAGGATAGTTCAGGTTGGAAAAGACCTTCGAGATCACAAAGTCCAACCTCAACCTAACCATACTACCCTAACTCTACTGAAGATTTCTCTTTTTCCTGATCCTCCATCGTGTGTTCTAGAATCTTTAAAGTCATTTAGTCCAACGAGCAGTCGTCAGTTGCTCTTGTTTGGACGATCAAAAATCTGCAGGAGTCCATGCAAGGTTTGAGCTTATCTTAACCAGAGGCGTGCAGACTGCTTCATTGCTGTTGCGTGGGCCTAGTTTGATGTACCCCATAAGATTTTTTTAATAATTGACTTCTTTTAAAAGACATTGCACGCAGACTGATTTTTTAAAAGCTGAGGGCTTTTTTTTGCCTGATGTCTAACTGAAAAAGGAGGATTTCTGGCTCTAAGTCCTGAATTGAAGGGCTTTATTTTGCTATTTTCATTTTGCCGCTTACAAGATCAGGTGTTTCTTGCTTGCTATGTAATACTGCATCTAGACTTGGCTGCAATGACAGTGCTTCCCTTTCTCAGTAGCAGATTTCATCAGAGCACACCCATTTCTCAGAGAGACATTTTGTTCAACAAATGTGATTCCAAAAGTTGTCCTTAGATTGATGTGAACCTCTTTCAAATCTGATAGAAACTGTTGACAATACCCTTTTTCATCTTCTCTTTAGACTGTTTCGATGGAATTTCCATTTACTATTTAAACTTCTATGTTCTTCTTAACTGAAGACATTCCACGTGATGTGTTATCAAAGGCTTAACTGAACTCTGTACATTTGGGATCACCTTCATATCCTTTATTTGTCCATGTTCATTGCAGGGAGTTGGACTAGATGACCTTTATTGGTTCCTTTCAACTCAAAAGATTCTATTATTCTATCTAAAAATACTTCCCTTTTTCTATTATTTTTATCTCAGCAAGACGTAAATTCATGGGAAGCTCATTTTTCTATTGTTATTGAATCCTCTGATCAATTACTTCTTCACCACTTTTAGTGGGAACTCACTTTAATTTACTATACTTAGAATGCTTACTTTCTCTAATCCATACCGTCCATGGTTGCATTTCTAACTCCTATATTCTCTTTATTGGCATAGCTGAAAAAGATTCTTCTTTCTATTTTAATAACTCGTCAAGGAACAGATTGAACCCTTCTTGAAGATGCATGCTTTTCCCAGAGCCTGAATGATCAGTCTATTTTATTGTTGTTGTACTATTTTATCTTGTTCTTTCAAGATTCACTGATTTCTATTCTACAGGATTATTTTTTGTTGTCTGTTTTCGTGTTCCTTTTCCATGAGATTCAGATTTTTCACATTCAGAAAAGTCTAGCCTTCCTCTGCTCTTCCTTATCCATGCGTAGCACTCATTGTTGCCATTTAAAAACTGCAAAATATTTGTCTGAGAATGAAGGAGTTGGGGTACAAACTGAAAGACCTTGAACTGTGTGCTCAGAATATGAAATGAAACATTTAAACTATTTGGTAAAATTGGTAGGAGAAAAGAATGGGAGGTTTTCTTCCTAAGCAAGGATAGAGATGAAGAAAAAAGGGAAATATTTACTGTATATACATTAAAGGTGTGAAAGGCTAGAAAGCAACTAAAATGGATTTGGGTTTTTTTGTCAAAGTAACTTGATAGGAAGCACAGAAGGAGGGGCAGAGCCTGTTCTCAATAGATACTGAGGTGTAGACTTGAAAGGAGACAGCAAATTCTACATGATTACAAGACAGAAAGTTTTTGGAAGAGCCATGCTGTTATGCAAGTATAGAGTTTCCTGTCTCTCTATCTACCTACCTAACTATATGTTCAGGAAACTTATTACTAAATGCCATCACTGAAAGATTTCATCACGAAAATGTTATTGAGCATATTCACTTCTTGCAAGGAAATGCTGTACACAAACAGCCATGGTATAGTTAAAAGGTGAGGAAAACTTTATTGAGAAAGTTCTTTCTTTGCTCATCATCTCGTGTGTTTTGCAAGTATATACTGGTTTATGACTGTATGGTTCAGTCATACGTAAATTATCCTAAAAGACAATAACGCTATTATATTCTAGCAATACATTGCTTTCAAGTGACCTCTTTACATCCCTGTTTCAATCCTAACTTGGAAATCCTTTTACTTGCTAGACATAAATTCCCAGCCCTGCGCAGCCACAAGCTCTTTGTTTAGAAGATAAAGGAATGAATCACTTTAGAAATGCTCAAGTGGTTTACAATATGCAATGAAAAATAGACATTGTGTTTAAAATAGATGGCTGTACAGTGTATTTTTTTTTTAATAAAATTGTGTTTTGCAACTCATATCCCATAGAGGACAGCAAGCTGACAGCAACAGAAACATGAATCCAGGGTGAGTCAGGGTCAGTTCAGTTTCAGTACGTGGATCACTCCAACCCCTCTGAGAACTGTACTGTTCAGGAACTTATACACCAGGAAAAAAAAAAAATCCCTGTGAGTGTGTGTATGAATCCTCATCCCCAGGACATAACAACTAATTTTTTGTCCATTGGCTCATTTGTTTATAGCACGTCCTGGATGGCTCTGTCACATGCCTTCCTGCTTTGAGGCCACCAGGTTGTAGGGTACGTGCCCTCCCTGCTGGAGTAGTTCTTCCCTCTGCAGCACAGGGAGGTTCACGGTAGGGTTAGGGGAGATGTGAGCCTGGTGTCAGGTCACCATGACACGGTGTCAGGCAGCACAGACCTCGTCTTGTTCTACAGGTCCCAGTAAAACAGCACCTCCAGGCCCTGAGATTTATTATTGGAGGTTATTAATTCCTCAGGTTGTGAAAATAAGGGATAACAAACAGATCCTGGCATGCTTTGTTCATTCTTTCTCTCTCCTGCCTATTCCCTCCCTGTTCGTGTGCTTCCTGAGCACAAGAAAAAGGTTAAAAGCACGAATCCTAAAGTTTCAGAAACTTTGGAAGTCAGGGATAATTCAGTGTGCAGTCCGGATCTTGGGAGAGTTGCCTTCAGTGCCTTGTCCATAAACTGTGTGTGGTCTCCGTGAAGTCATTGAAAGTCCAGATTTTTCCACCTAGCTGTTCTGCCTGAGCTGGGAGCCTAGGATGTAGGAGGAGATTCACTACAACTCTGTAGAGCATTTGAAAAGCAAGGTGACAAGGCAGGACGACGGGCTGGATTTCCCATGTGACAAGCAGAGAGGGGTTGAGTAGCTCCAAAGGTAAGACTGGGGCATAGGGTGGTGTAAATCCCACCTTGGTGCTCACCAGTGCTGAGTCAGCTGTTGTTCTTTTCCTAGTTTTTGGACAGGCTGCACAGGGAGGTGGTGGGGTCACTGTCCCTCAAAGTGCTCCAGAACAGTGGAGGTGTTGTGGCACTGAGGGACATGGTCAGTGGGGGTGACCTGGGGTTTGGACTGATGATCTTAGAGGCCTTCCCTGACCTTAATGATTCTGTGATTCTACCTGATGTGGAGGATTGACCTGAGCTGGTAGGATTACAGTGGTAGCTGAGAACAGTGTGGGTACTAGGAACAAGCACCAGATCCAAAACTCCTGGACCAGCTCCAGGAAAAAACCAAAACCAGTCGAGCACGGCACTCAACAACGGTGTTTCCAGATCTACTGTGACAGATCTGTCTGTGATGCAACAGAGACAACAAAAAACCTCTGCTTCATCCTGGCATTGAGCAATACAACATTCTCTAAAAGTTCTGATCAGGAAAGAAACTCAAAAGACAACACCAGCTTGGTTTTTGCACACTTTTCCTGTGGCTCATTAGACACTCTGCCTGACAGCTCAAGGGAGCACCTTCACATTGTCATTTAATGGTACAAAGTGCCCATCTGAAGAGCAGCTCTTTCAAGGGAGCTACATTCCATCATCAAGCCTCATTTTTGCTTTCTGTGTGGCAAGTGCCCAAAGCTGTCACAGGTTTAGCAGCAAACTGCATTTACATTGAACTCCCCATGATCTAACCGCAGAGTATTGCTAGCAAACCTTTTCTTGCAAACCTAGCTCAGCTTGTCTCACTTCTACACGCACTCTGTGCATGGCTAAGATGTCATCCTCACCTCCAGATGATTCTGGGGGGGGGACAAGACTTCTAGCCAGAATGAAATCAGATCAGCCACTTCCTGTAATCCTACATGTGTCTCTGCTTAAGGCTAGTGATGCTGATAGATCACTGTGGTGGCATCCAGGTGTGAGACACTGTTGTGTCCCCCGCTGCTCACACATGCTTCCAGTGTGGTAGGATTATGTGCAATTGCATGTTCTGTAATTTATCCTCTGGCAAAATCTAGAATAGACACTTAGGAAAAATTAAAGGAAAGACCAAAATTGTGTCATAAGGTCCGTCATACAGAAAAATCTATTTTGGTTTCTTTTCATTTTGGAGAACTAGGCTTTAGGATGAAAAACCTCATACTGTTCATCTGGCATCTCTCCTTATCATGCCAATTTAAAGTGAGTCACTGTAGTCCTCTCTGAATATCCTCCCAGCTCCTGGAAATTGCCAAGCACAGCAGAAAATGTGAGACATTGTAGAAAGAAAAATAATGATGAAAAAAGAGCTCTCTGATATCCCCAGATGACACAAGACAAATCACATTTATGAACTGAACAAGGGACGTAAAGAAGGAAGGGAGGGAATGGCTTCATTCACTGGTCCTAAAACCCAGGCTGAATCCTGAAGAAACCCCTTCTGAGTTATGAAAACACAGAGTAGACATTCATTCTGGTGGTGTTTCTGCCTCCACCCTCTCCATTTACACATGCTTTGGTGTTACTGCAGTCTTCTAGGATCAGACACAGAGTCACCACATCTCCGGAGAGCACTTCACTTTCCATTTGCCTTGAGCCAGCCATTATGGATTTGTGAGTTTTGGAACCTGAGATCTTGCCTAAAGGGCTCTGAATAAGTGCCACACTGAATCCTTTTGCCTAATAACATTTTTGCTTTGTTCAAACTAGACACGTCGGAACCAGCCTTCCACAGCCTGCTTGGGTTGTGTCTACATTGCAAAGAGAAGCAAAGCACCTAGGTCACCAAACCAGCACTGAGCCCAATTGGTGCCTCCAAACGGTGCTGTAAAGAGGCCTAAGATTGTTCCTTGCACGAGTATTCCACACACAGATCTCAGCCTAACACATGCTACAAAAGCAGGAATCCCACTCGATTACTTCACTTGTGCATTGTGCCTTTGTCCTCCCTCTCTCTGTAGACCACAAGTCGACTGAAAAGTCATCTGAGCAAAACCAGAAGTCTTGACTACACCTATCTTCATGCACTTATTATCCCTGCTATTGATAGAGTAACAGAATTGCTTGCAGACTTGCAGCAAAAATACTCTCGCTGCTACAGAGAGGGAACATCCCCATGGTCCAGCACAGGGGAACAGCAGAGCACGGGCTGGGAAATGACACACAGTCTTGGTGGTGATGCTTCACACATGCCTGCCTCGTCAAAGCACTGTATCTTCTAAGCAATTGTTCTGGACTCATCTGTGATGTTTCTTTCACGGTTGGGAAATACTCTCAGAAAAGGCAAAAGTGTATATTCTGGGGTAACAGCCACTAGCTCCTGACTCAACTTTCTTAGAGCAAATAGTTGTTCTTTCCCAGAAAACTGGGGTCAGTATGATTTTTTTTTTCCTCCCAGAAGCAACATATGAGTGCTGTCAGCATTTTCTTTGTACGACAGAACAATGAAGGAAACATTTGATTTTTCTTGTAATTTTCAGCTTTGCTGACCAGATACAATCCTTATCCCTTTTGACTGCTACTCTTTTTAATTAGATGTCAAATATGTCTCAATGTAACAACACAGACAAATCATGAATGGCAAAATAAGATACTGAGATATTTCAGATGTCCTGAAAGGGGTTTATACATTTGTAAGGAATGAAATGTGAGCTATTTCTAATGGCCTGTGTGCCATCTGTATTAAATACAGATGAACTAGAAGAACATAGTGAAGATGAGTGGGCATGGTGTGGAAGAGCTGGGGTTGGACTGGATGATCTTAGAGGTCTTTTCCAACCTTAATGACTCTATAGACATTGACACAGAAACCTTTTGTCAAAGTTATCTTTCTCCTGCTCTGAATCAGCATCGTGTAGGATTAGTGCTATGAAGTGGTAAATGATAAGGAGTGGTGAGATCCAAATAAGCCATTCATCTTTTTGTTGTGCCATCCTGCATACACATTATTTTTTTCCTCTGTAAAGACAGAGTTGCTGTTCACCTTACCTGTGGAAGGGGTCAGTCCGATCACAAGACAGAACTGCCATCGATACTTCGTGCATCACGTTTCACAGACCTGAAGATCTGAGTGGGAAAAGCAACCATAACTTCTCCAAACAAATTGTTCATTCATTCTCTGTGTCAGTTATTGAGGCTAAAATGGCCATCCCTATGCATGGGCCTGCTCCAGTGTGCAGTTTGTATAGGATCAGACCTGCTTAGATGAAAGTATGGAAATTTAATGACCTGGATGCAACATGTCTTTAAGATCCCTTCCAAGCTAAGCCATTTTCTTGCCATTGTATCTCATGAATGCTCTGTCAACAGTTATATTTATGAAGAAAGTTGGAGTCTTCCTGTTTCTGACAGGCTTTTTTATCTTATCTTGCAAGAAAAGGTCTTTTCTTTGGGTGACAAGGTGACCTGCCCGTAAACCGTTGACAAGGACAAAGTTTACTTGGTTAAGTCACCATGCTTCTGCCACAAACAAAATAGAATCAGTCCAAGTGGAGTCACTCAAAAGGAGGAGGGCTCAATGGGTCTCAGTGGGTGACAGCAGCATGCAAGAGGTCTCTGGGGCAGAGGATGTCACTCAGCCTCCAGGATAGACTGCCTGCCCTTAAACTCCTAACTCAGGTCTTCTGCATCTGATTTATTGCTGTACCTTCATCACTTACCTGAAGTGCAAGCTAAAGTTACAAGTACAAAAGGATATATGCTGCTAAAGCCAATACAAACTTACTTTTTTAATTAATCAAGAGGACTCCTAACTTAATGACCCACTCTGGGGAAGAGTATTCCATTTATCCATTCTGACTGAAAACACAGATTTCCTCAAACAGCAGAAGCAAAGAAAGATATATATATTAAACCTAATATTATTGTCTCTTTCTCAGTCTCTGACTGTCAGTTTGAAAACTATTTTACTCAGAACCTTGATTTTTATAGAGGAACGAACCCATGTCTTTTTTTTTCCCTATAGGAGCCTACGTATTTTGTTCTATAGGATCTGTAAAGGTTGCAACAGCAAAGAGACCAGCACGAGCAAGGATGTGTTACAAAAGAAGGAAAACAAATGCTCACCTGTCTCCAAAGATCTAGGCTTGTAGGGAAGAAACTCAAAAAAAGGAAGAATCTCCAAAAACAAATCCTTACTTAGTGGCAGTCAGCCCTTAAATGAGGTCTAAGGGGGGGGGGGGGGGGGGGGGGGGGGGGGGTGCATGCTGGCTCCACCCCTTCTTGTCATACAGGTGGATCACCTTCACCTGTGCTCCCAGGGCTGACCAGATCTTTCCTTCAGGAGCTCATTCAAAGCCTGAAAGGCTGTGACTCAGCAGTTCCCGTACAGGACCTCACATCTTTTTTTCTATAGGATCCCACCTCTGTCTCATATTTCGTACAAAACAGAGAGACATCAATTAAAACATGAAATAATAATAATGATATCCCTAGTGGAGTGAACGGACAATGAACAGTGACCGTATCCCAGCCGTGTGTGATATGGGAGACAAAATTTTGAGGGGAATCATTTGCTGCTTGCCAGTTTACCTCGATGAAGGAATTTCCTGATGTCTCTCTTCCTATACTGGCCCCATGCCAATGGGCACTGGGCAATCTGTGGGATACAGATTGCCTCTGAATTTTGGGAAGTTGCCCCTTGCTTCTCCTTTTGCTATCTGCAAAGTGCTGCTGATTGCACCTCATAGAGGGGGTTACAGGGAGCTGAGACGATGTGTGTAAAATGCTTGGGCTCTAAGTGCTTGTTATTATTAGATAAACATTCTGAAAAGCTCATTCGTATAAACATCTGCATTGTTACTTAGGAAATTCCTTTGAAGTGAATAGCACTCAGCCGCTCATTATGACAAACGTCGTCATGTGGGATGACCTCTTTTTGCTCCCAGAAAGCAATTGGACCCTGCAAAGGGACCATGAGGGAACCTCAGCTCCCAAGGGCATTTCCAGGTATGGGCTTTATCTCCATTCTTTCCTTTGGAGTGAAGGAGAAAGAGGCACCAAGTGGTTATAGCAGTTGATGTCAGGGATAAATTTGTGTTGTCTCCAACTTGAACACATATCCGTGTCCAGCAACTTGTTTAACAGATTTAGGTAGCATCTCCAAGAAACTTCTCTGTTAAAAATCCAAACTTGTCCTTAGTTGCCATTTGGCTCGTGGCTACTGTCCACTTCTGGGGTTTAACTGAAAGGCTCCTTAAAATAATTACAGAAATACATTTGTAAAGTAACTTCTCTGGGCCCTTTACTACCCTCCAAATGTCCTGGATGAGCTGGATCTCCACAGCTCAAATGCTGGATGGAGGCTGTTCTCCACGTGAGTTTTTCCATTTGGGTTATTCTGAGTATTGTTTACTTTTCCTCCTTGATTCCTTCCTATTGGGAGCACATGGGATCTGTTTTTCTGACCCAGTCTGGATGTGCTGTTGCCCCTCTTATCCTTGCACTGGGGTTACACAGTTCATCGTAAAAAAAAAAAAAAAAGAAAACAAATTAGATGCTGATGTATTCTTGTTTGTTTTCAAGGGTGATGCACAGAGCTCCATAAATAAGCTCTTGTTTCAAGATGACCCAGAAGATTTCAGGCAGAGCTAGAAGACAGCATCTCCCAAAGGCACAAAAATATGTGAAGAAGCCAAAGTAATGAAATAGGTGAGGTATCTTGTGCTGTAAATTCCCAATAAGATTGACTGGGAGAACTCATGGACTCTGAAAAGATTTCACGATTTAGTTGAGGGATGCTCTAAGGAGAGCTCAGATTTGAGGGAAAATTGTAGGAGAATAACTTGGGTTTTTGGATTTTTACCTGTGGGCCATGGATAATTGGGGTTGGTGATTTAATCCTAAGCAGGCCTCAGCGTGAAGAAAAAACAGCTTTGTCTGCAGCACACAGATCTCTACGTGCCAGACTCCTGTGGGGAGCCACTTCTCCGCTGGAAATTCTCCATAAGGTGAGAAAAAATGGAAAAGCAGGCAACCCCTTCTGGTCCCATTTGCTCAGAGTTCTCCTTACCCTGAGACTCACTTGGAAGATGCATGTGCTCAGGTTCTTCATAGCAGAGAGCAGAAGTCACATCCTCTGTCCCCGAAGCATTGCATCCAATCTGGCTGAGGGAAGACCCCTGTGCTCACCCCCAGTTTCAAGAACAAGCAAAGGACTTCTGGTTCCCTGCAGTAGAGGGCAGCAATGACACACACACACACAATAGCCACTTAATGACAAATGGCTTTGGAAAAAAAAAAATTATATATGTGTATGTATGTATGTAACATGCCTTAAAAAAAGAAATGTTGGTAAAGGGGAAAGCTCGACTCTGCTATAATAAGTTCTAAGGTCAAGGCTTTTCTTTATTTTTGCAGTGAGTGATTTCATTAACATCCAAAACAGTGGAAGGAAAGTAACAGCAGAGATTGCTGGAAAGGGGATGTAGCACTGCTGGCACTGAAATGGAGTGAATCCCTGCACCCATGGGCTGCAACAGGAATCCTCGAGTCCTTGTTGCCTCCCAACAGGAATCCTTATGTCTTGATGCTTCCCAAAGAGAAACCTTTTCAGTTTGCACAGATAGTTGGGCAATAGGTACCAGCACAAAGTGGGCACCAAGCTTGAATGCCCTGGTATGAATGATGGCACAGAGCAAGTGCAGGGCAATAGGGAACCAAACTGGCACTGCAGCTACACCTGACAACTCTGCTGGGAAAAAGCCAGAGATAATTTTCTGGCCTGGACATCCAACCATGCAGATATTCTTCTGGATCACTGGGCCATCTGATGGCCTTTTCTCATCTCTTTATTTCCCGCTTTTGGGATAGGAAGCAATACCTGTGAAATCCTCTCACTGAGATCATGACATGGGAGTGGTGTCTGAGAACTGGAAGGAAGCTAATGTCACCCTTAGCTTCCAAAAATACAAGAAGGAGAATCTGCAGAGAACCGACACCTCTGTATATAAATATATTCTATAGTGAGGGTGATTTAGCACTGGACCAGGTTACCTAGGGAAGCTATGGAGTTTCCATCCAGGAGACATTCAAAACCTGGCAGTGTTTGTCCCAAGCAATGGGCTGGAATTGACCCTACTTTGATCAGGAGGGTTGGTCTTCATGATGGCCAGACTTTCATTCCAACCTTTTTGTGATTCTGTTATATGGATAAAACCTGAAAGGACTTTGTTGCTTCAATCTGCCCCAGCAACAAACCACTACAGCAACTTGGAATGGAACACTCAGTTTTCCCTGAAGACATGGCTTCTAGTTCAGCTTCTAGGACGAGTACTAAGAGAGGGAACTTCCAGCTTCTGGCTGCTGCATTTAGGAAAAGTCTCTTCATTTATCTTTTCTGTTTTCAAGTGGACATCCCCACTTAACTTCCACTGTAGTTGTAGGCTTAGGTGTATGTTCTACATCAGATCTTTCCAGCCCCTCACCATTTCAGATCTCTGTAAACACTCCTACTGAGTTATGTCACCCATTTGATGAAGTAGGACGCAGAGCATCACTTTGGTACATTGTTTGGAGACACAGCACTTGGATTGGTTGTTCTAGATGTTGTACTTTCTACAGCTCAAGTGAGAAAAGTCCATGGGTAACCACAGATCTTTAAACTGCAGCTTGAAAATAAACTGTTCAACTCATCTATCATTTGATAACCTTGAATAATTTTCAGAGTTAAACTTCTCACCTGTTTTCTGCAACTTTATACACAGACATATTTGTGGAGCTCACCTTCCTCCTTTCATTCTAGCCAGCTATTCTAGTCAGAGCACCCATCTCTCTCAATACATATATTTTTATCCATTTAATCATTAAATCATTCATGCCTTTGCAATAGTTAGGTATTGCTCCATCTGTCCATTGTGCTTTGCAGTAGTCTAATCTTACTGAGGTTCAACAATTTTCAGGGCCTGAGGTATCCAGTTCCAAAAGACTGGCTTTTTAAACAGAACATCACAATTCTGCTTGAAATTAAGAAGGAAAAGAAGGAAATCTCACCATGCAGAGAATTGGCATCTACAACATGCCCTATAAATGTATTCATGGAGGAGGTCTTCCAACCTTCGAACAGGTTGCCAGACCATCTGACCTAAGCTGGGACGACTGAGCAGAAGAATTTGAGGAGGTCTATCAATGTTGCTCTTTCGCATACAAGTTTTATTGTATTGTCAACACATTCCTGATGCCTTTCAAGATGAATGCACATTTTCCAGATTTGATTTCCTCTCGGCTTCTTTTGTGGCTTCTTAGTTCAACTGTGCGAGGAAAAGGAAACTAAATTAAATTTAAGCAGCTCGGAGCTCTGCAAGGGATGGTGCTCGGGGTGTGTTGGCTCCCATCCGCATCTGGACAGGCGCCGCTGATTCATGCATATGAACAAGGAGGTGACAATCATTTATTTCAGAAGCCCAGCCATTCATTGCAGAAGGCTTGTGCCCCCCTCCTGTTCCTCCAGTGCCCCCCCCCCCCCCCCATCAGAATAATAATACATGATTGAGGGAATCATATTCTCAGAAAAGAGGGTCGGAAATGGTTCTGTTGCTCTTCGGCAAACTTTCAAATAAAATAAGAACTTTCTATTATTAACCATCATTATGGTACGGAATTTTCCCACACTGAGCAGAGAAAATAGCTTGAGAGGGATTCAGTTTCAGAGAGTGTCACAGGAGGCCATGCAGCCCAACAGGTTAGACACTGCAAAAACTTGGAAAAACCAGCATCTATTCCTGACTGCTCCAGTGATGACTTCCTCAGTGTCCCATATATTATCTGAGCTCCTGGACCCTTTAAGTTAGAAGTTACCTCCCAGTGGCATCTATCTTGAGTACGTCAGCAGTATTCCCCTGCAGTTTTAACAAATGCACGAAAAAAGTGAGGATCTTACACAGATTCTCTTGAAGAGAGGTGGTAGAGGTGATGTCTTTTTATGTTCTTCCACCTTCAAGTGTGGGAACGTAGAGTGGTCTTCTCTTGAATGACGTGGGTTACCAGGTTTTAGTGGAGTAAGTGCTGAAGATCTCTTCCAGAGACTGATGGATGGATGGATGGATGGATGGATGGATGGATGGATGGATGGATGGAAGGAAGGAAGGAAAGGAAGCTATGGCTTCCTTGGTATAGCAATGGGATAGGTATAAGGAGTGAAGAAGGATACATTTCTGTGGGATCCTCTTGTTAAAATGTTGGCAGTGCTTCACTGAGTTTAGGACAGGAAGTGATGAATATTTCACTCAATGGAAACCACATAGGGGATTTGAGCTGCTTCGAATATATTTGCCATACCTCCTACCAGCTCTCTAGACATAACAGGAAACTGAACGTTTTATGAATGTGCAAACCTACCTGTCTATAAATAATAAAGAATAAATTTAGCACGGAGTTAAAAGGGGCAAAGCAGGTTGGAAATGTTACTGATCTCTATCCAAAGCAATAAACCCTCATGCATTGTCTACTAGGATATTGCTGTACCTCTCCAGAACATGATCATTCCTGTAGGTTAAGCAAATCACAGGCCTGGCTGGAGGGTGGTATGGAAACTGCAAGAGTTCTAGGTACTGTGTTGGATGGGGATCTCCATGACATACAAGAGAGAGGAATTAATTCCCAAGATCTCTGGATGGGAGGAAAGGCAACAAACTTGGGTGAAGGACAGTGAGGACTTCCCATCCTGGGCCGTGTCTACAAGGAAAAATAGATGTGCAGCTCCAGGTTCATGTATTTTCCTGATACTTGGGAATGTCTTCACACCACATTGTGCACCTTACTATGTGCCTGTGCCATGGATATCGGTGCTATAGTCATAGTGGCAAGGTGGCACAATCCCCAGGGTCATGATTTTAGTGAATAAGTGCTATTAAAGAAGAAAATGTTTCCTTTTCTTATGGAGATATTTTCCTTGAACTGCAACTCTCCTTGTCCCTTTAGTTGGTTATAGAGCTCTATGATGCTTTTCCTTCTAAATAAAAGCAGTGCTAGGGCAGGGGGCTTGGCCAACTCTGAGTTCACTCCAGTCCTGGCTGCTCTGGAAAGCTGGGTAACATCTGTCTCTCTTCTCTGGACTGTATTTTGGAAACGCCCTCAACAAAAAGAAAAGCCTGAATACCTTTTCAATCAGTGATGGAGCTTGAAGCACTTCCTGTCCCTGTACTTTGCAGTGTGCTTCTTCTCTATAACTCTTCCCTGTAGAAAACAAAGAAAAAAAGAAAAAAAAAACACAAAGCACAAAACACCAAACCAAATCAAACAACAACAAAAAAAATTCAGATTTTCTCCTCAGAGTTGGATAAGAAAATACAGGTGCTAGACAGTTTCCAAGCAGCAATAGCATTTTCACTTTGAGTGCGATGCTGGAAAATCTTGAAGTGTATGTTTGACCTTTCAATTTGGGAATAACCTCACTGAAATGAACACTGAAATGAAGCCTGAAGCTGCATGCTCTCAAAAACAGGGTCAATATCTTCCCAAATGTTTGCAGGACAGCACGTCTTCTCTGTGAGCTGCTTCCCCAAATAGGGAGGGAGATTCACCAAAGGCCTTGTTGGAAAGACTGCTTGGTATTTATGCCAGAGAGTTTCTAAATGAATGGGGCAGATGACAGAGAGACCGTGAAGTGGAAATAAGGCTCTGATGCTGCTTTCATTGGTAAAAGAATGTGTGTTAAATCTGGTTATCCAAGCATCCTTCCAAGAGCTATAGCCAATATACACCAAGGAAAGAGCCTAAGAGAAGAGCAGGATCTAATGATAACTGTTCAAAATATCCTGTGCATCTCTGAGTACGATTGAGCAGAATTTCTGTATCCAGATACCTGAGAAATCAGGAGGCAATTAGACGTCCCTGAGTGAAGTCCTTTCAAACGTTTCCCATGGTCCTGGGAGAATGGATGGGCAGACACTGATGGTCAAGGAGCAAGACCTCCTAGCAGAAAGCATCTTCCCTTTCCCTGGAATGATCAATGAAGAAATCACTATTCCCCTGGCACATTTAGTCCTTGGCCTATCATCTGTGCTGAATTTTCTCCCCGAATCTGACAGTGCTCATTGGGAACCCATCAGTAGCATCGTGATTCTTCCAGGCACGAAAAGGAAAGGACAGCTTTGGGTCAAGAAAATATGTGCTCACTCAGAAGTCTGTGAATTGTCCACATACAGCAGAGATGTTGGTTAAAGTTAAGCATCTGCCCAACATCTTGGCTGGGTTTAGGTCACATTGCTGATGAACAGTTTATTTCATGAATTCCTCTCTGTCAATTAGCCATTAACAAAGGGCGCGTATATTCGGATACAAATATAAATAGGTTCTAAGATTTGTATAAATGAACATGTACCCCCAAATATTCATTATTCAAAAGCATTTACTAATGTATTTTCAGATTAATTCCTGGTATTTGGATCACTGCCACTATTAATACTGGGCTGCCTTTAAGTTTAATAGTAGAATTATATTTTAAGATATATGTTCTCTGAAGCCGATTTAATGTTTTTTTAATGTTGAGATTTCTTTACAATTGCTTTAAAAATGACCTTTCGACCAAAGAGAAAATGCAAGAATAATTTTTCCTTTTATTTCTGGGCAACACAATAAAATGTTTAGATGAGAAAGAAAGACATGAATACCCCCCAAAAACTAAAATCTTTCAGTATATATATTTTACCGTGTTTTCAGCAAGAATTTTTAATTTGAATGTGTTGAAACACCACATTCTTTATTCCAAAGACTGTTTTTTTTTAAACAGTTTTTGATGTGTGACATAGCTGTTATTTTACGAGAAACCTGAAACATTTCGCTGGAAATTTTTCCTGGAGAAAAAACAAAAGTTCAGTTTTCATACTCTCGCACTCACACGCACCAATGGTATTTTTCATTCATCCAGCCCTGGTCTTCACTCTGGATCTCCCGTTGGAAGTGAACAGCCTAGGGACAAAACAAATTAGCTGAGCTAATAAAGCAGTTCAGATGAACACACCAGGAAACGTCCCTTTCTCTCATTCATCAGCTCCTACTTGAGGTAGTCTGTGGTAATGCTTAGACTCTAAGACTTTCAGAGCAGGGCATGAGCATCATCCAGTTGAGATTCAGATGAGAGAAGGAGAGCTGGGGGGGATTAGCTGCTCCCTTGTCAAAGACCATCACCTTCAAAGCTTGGCCAAGACTCAAGAGCTGTCATGAATTGTCCCATGGGACCCGGTCTGCTGGTGAGGTCAATCACATCCTTCCCACAAACCATTCTGCTCAGACTCTTCCTATCACAGTGGTGCCTTCCAGTCCAATCTGACGGCAACGCTAGAAGGGAAAGTCATGGGGAATGTCTCACTGATGTGTATTTATAGCGATACTCGAGCTGGGCTGTGGTCACCCCAGTGCTGGGAGCGTGATGATAGTAAGAAAGGAATGTGTCCAGGAGAAAAGGGTGGCTCACAAACAGATGGAGGGAGCCCACAGACCCAAAATCTAGCAACACTCAGCAAAAAAAACATTACCACATGGACAAAGATCTGTCTCCCCCCTCACCTCATCATCACTCACATTCCTCACATACAAGGTGCTATTGTTTTCCAGCCCTTGATTTACTCTTCCTAAGAGTGCTGCTGTCTGCAATTAGATGTCAAGAAAACGTGGCTTTGATACTTACTGTCCCTCCACAAATTACCCCTTTCTTTCCAGAAACATCTCTCCCAAGTAGGATTCCCCCAGCAGATGCTTGCATTTCTATTCCCTCTTTCCTGTACCCCCAGATGCAGAACTTGAGACACGCCAGGGTTTCTGATGGATTTGGATCCTTTATCAAAGATGATACATTTGGTTATACAATAGCAGGGGAGTATAGGGAAGGAAGGAACAGAGATTTCTAGTTTATATTTTCAGCAAACTCCCTGTGCTGAAGGAACATCTTCTGCATTACAGTGTGCAGTGGGTTGCAGGGATCTAAGATCTGTATCTGCCTTAAGACACTGAGTATGCCTTTGAATTAACACCCACTTCTCCAGGTCTCTGTTCTCAAAAGGACAGGGAAGTTTCTGGATCCGGGTTTCAAGTTTCCTTTCCAACTTAAGTACACAAAATGGGTTATTCCATAGCAAAGCACTTGTCCTGGGCTGGCTGAAACATCCGTCCTATGATCAAATTAATGACAGATTGGTTTTGGTCATTATTCTGGCCCATCTTGCACAGTCCTCGTTGGAAGGTTGTCTTTTATTTCCAGTTAGCACAGACGCAGACAATAACTCAGCACACACAGTGCTGGTGAGTTAGGTTTTTGGCTCATTGCCCTTGGCAGGTACTGTCAGGATTACTTGTGCCTCACGACCTCTTCTACCCAAAGACCCAAAGGATTGGGATTTGCAGGTGAGCGAATGATGTTGTAAATTTGGAGATAGACACCGCTTCTCGCTCATGGGCAGATCCTTCTGCTAGCTTCAAAGTGGACCATTATTACAAATCAGATTCGCAAGGTTCCTCAAGATTCCCAGACAAAACTCTGTGGAATTCATAATTTTAGTACCTGGTAGTTAGCCAAGTCATCGTTCCAAGAGCCGCTCTTTTTAGTTAGGCATGTTCCATTTGTTTATTTACTAACCTTTTAATAGACACATAAACATTTCACCCATTGTCCCTGTCGATTAAGGCCAGATGGGATGACCTTATCACAGCACAGATGATGCTGCATCTTTTCCGTCGCTTTGTTTACCGTGTATTTTGGAAAGACATCAAGCTCTGATTTAAAGACTTGCAAAGAAGGTGGCATACTCATTAACAAAATTTCAAGTGATTAAGCGATCTCTCCATTAAAAACCTGCAAAATCGTTTTGTATTCTGAACATAGCTGAAGTGATAGAGTTTGTCAGGTTTTTTAACTTAAATGGAAAACACCCAGTTGGTGATTTGCAACTTAGCAGAAGCAAAGGCGTTCATTTCTATGAAGAGATCCTGCTTTGTTGTTACTGGCATGTTAAACATATTAAGTAGACACATTCTGGAAATATGCTTTTGATCAGAATAGTGATGATATAAGATAAACCTTTCTTACAGAGCAGTTGAGCTGGTTAGGACATGTCTTTTATTCCATGAATGTCATTAGAAGCAAAGAATTCTAGTTTTCATCAAAATATTTAGCTTATGTCAAAACTTCAAGTGTTGGAGAGGTTTTGGTGAAAAAAAAAGAAAAACAAACCTTTCCCATTTTTTGGCAAAAAGAAAAAATGTTGGGGGGAAGAAAACTAAAACTTTCAGTAATAGTAAAAAAGTCAGCTTTTTACATCTATAATTTTCCAATGGAAACTTAAAAGCTGTCAAAGATTCGTGTGTCAGTGGAAATTTTCTCTCTGATGAAAATCAATGCTTTGTCAAGGCAGATGTCCACAGAGAGCATTCGGACCAACTGCTTTCAGTCATTTGGGGCCTCTTGCAATCAGACCTGCTCACTTTTTGAGGGTGTTTCTGTTTCATGGTTGTACATTTCCAGGAGGAAATGAGGACCTAACAGATCTGCGGCTTATGGGTATGCATGGGAGGACATGGGTGCTGCTGTGTTACACAGGTTCAAGAGCAAACCTTGTCCCCATCCCCATTTATAATTCAGGATCAGAGGTGTATTCAGGTCACGTGTTGCAGATTGAATAGACCATGCATAGATCACGAGGAAAGGAACCATGAGATGATGAAGATAAGTAGGAAGTCTAAAGCTTAGTTAGAAGTAGGAAAGAGCTATTTCCTTCATGCAGCCCTCACTGCTTTGAGGATGCTTTGCTCTGTCTCCTGTATTACATATTGAAGTGTAAATGGTGGGGAGCAAATGCTTCCATGTGCAAGGATGAGTTCCTACCCCATGAGTGCCTACATACATTGAAAGGGCCTTCCTATTTATGTCTGCATTCCCTAGTAACCCTCTTACTTATTAACCATTACCAATAAGCCTAGAAAAGGAGGAAGAGAGCCTGAAAACTTGTGAAGATATGCAGCCAGATGTAGGGAGGGTACCCCTGAAGGAAAGGCTGCAATGTAAACTTGCCCCTTATTAGTCACCAGAGAATCCACAGAGGAGCTCACCCTCCAGACATAAATCCACAGCACACTGAGCCAGAGGGCTGCGTGTTGCTTATAAATAACAGCTCTTGTTGCAGCAGTAATTTGAGCAGCGGGAAAGCAGAGGCATGCTATGACTGCACTTGTTCTCTGCAGAGAAGACATAAATCCACATCTTCTGGTCTGCGTAACAGCACAACGCACAGCAAGCACCAAGAATGGCTCCGGCAGTAAATCACGGCCGGCTTCCAGCTGCTGTTGCTTCAGTGAATTTTGCTGAGCAGTTTGTGCTAGGCTGCGTGTAGCAGTGTTGTCCCTAGAGGATGGAGGTGCAAAGGGTCAGGCCTCCTTTTGGGGGGAAGCAGGAGACACAGAACCCTGGCTTTACATTGGGATGGAAGGATCTAGAGAAATGTTCCCATCGTAGTATGAATGGTCATTACTTTGTGATAATTGCTGTTTCAGGAGGGTAAAAGTACTTCAGGTGTCAGGGAGATGTCTCTATTTAGAAGCATAGAATCATTAAGGTTGGAAAGGACCTCTAGGATTCCCAATCCCAATCCATCCCCACTGTGCCCACTGGCCATGTCCTCAAGTGCCACATCTCCAACCTCCAGCGACGGTGACCCCACCACTTCCCTGGGCAGCCTATTCCAGTGCCTGATGGTTCTTTTGGGGAAGAAATATTTCCTAATATCCAACCTGATCCTCCCCTGGTGCATCCCGAGGCCATCAACTCTTGCCCCAGTAGATGGAGGTAGGAAGGTGGAGCAGCCCTGTCCTTCTGGGCTGGCACCTGGAGGATACATTGAATCTCTCAGGGCAGCCACGATGCATCTTCATGCTTTTGGATTTTAACTGTAGCAGCCTTCCTCTTGGAGCTAAGCGACGCCCTCAGGCGATTTCCAAATTACTTGCTCATCTTCAATGTAAGATAGTTTCATTTTTGAGGGAATTAATTGTTCTCCCTATCAGGAGTGGGTCAGCAAGTTCGTATGTTTGGTTTGTATGACAGTGAACAATGGACATTAGGAACATCTGTATATACCAAGAATAAAAGGAAGTAATTCCTTTCAATATCTAAAGGGGGTTGTAAGAAAGAAAGGGACAGACTCTTTAGCAGAGTCTGCTGAGATAGGATAAGGGGAAATGGCTTCAGAATAAAAGAGGGGAGATTTATATTGGATATAAGGAAATTGTTTTTCACACTAAGGGTAGTGAGGCACTGGCACAGGTTGTCCAGAGAGGTGGTGGACTCCCCATCCCTGGAGACATTCAGGTCAGGCAGGATGGGGCTCTGAGCGCCTGATGGAGCTGTGGGTGTCCCTGTTCATCGCAGGGAGCAGGGCCAGTTGGCCTTTAATGGTCCATTGCCACTCAAACCACTCTATGATTCTGCAACTCTATGATTTGTGATTCAATTCACTTCTTGGGGAAGGCGTGAAGTTTCTGTCACTGGAGGATTTTAGAAAGGAGGCAAATAGCCATACATGTCTGCCAAAATTTGTCCAAAGAAGCTAGTCTTAGCTAAGGACAAAGCTCTTGAACAAGGTAACCCCTGAAGAGCCTTCCAGACCTTTCATTTATCTTATGTTATTTGAGGGCCATGTGCCTTCCTGCAGAACCACCCACAGGCCAGGTTCCTTCTCTTACACTAGTGCAGGCACTCTGAAGGTAATCTCTATCCTAAAGGATTTACATACTAAAAAGATACCTCTCCGAGGCATAGGAAGAAATGACTGAGCAAAAATCATAAAGCAAATCAAGAGACAGAAAGAGGAATTGGCTTCAGGGCTGCTGACCCCTAATCCGTGGTGACCAGGCCCTATTGTTAACTTTGTGTATCCTTGGTCTTTCACATGCCACTTCGTTCAGCCCAGGAATGGTAAAAGGCATTTCTAATGGGGCACAATTTTGTTGCCAAATGAATTCCTCCCTGCTGCAAATAACCCTTTGATTTGGGGAAAGGAGCAAGCTATTAGCGAGCCTCAGGCAAGTGCTTCAAGGAGAAAAAAAAGGCAACAAAGGCTGAAGCTGGCCTGAGTTCAATAGCAGCAATTAAGAGCAGCTATTTGCAGGCAGGGTGAGTGTGAGGTAAAGTCCTGCACTGGGTCGTTGTGCAACCCAGGTTATTTCTCCTGAACTGGCCTTGTGGAAACATTGACCATGATGCTTGCACGGTGCAGACTTCCCAGCTCATGCCAGGGGCCTCTGCTGCAACCACAGGTTCTCCTTGTTTATGCAACTGCAACTGTCATAAACATTTCTGAGTGCAATGGTTTACCTTGACACTCCGATTTTCTCTGCAATAAATGTTGACCTTTCCTGCTTTCAATTACCAGTTAACGTTGTGTTGGGTATAGTGTGTGCATGTTGTGGGTTCTGTAAGTGTCATAACCTCTTTAGACTTCAATGAATGAACAAGAAGCCATTCCCTGGTGTCTCCTCCAGAGCTCACGAGAGGAAGCAAACAGAGCTGTATGGTCATTCTGAGGATACTCCTGATTGGATCTGCATGCGTGCATACACCATGCACTGTGACCAGAAATGCTCTGCCAGCTCCCACCTGCTTTCTCTTCTGAGAACTTCACCCGTGTGGTTCATGGCCACTGGACTCTGGTGCATCCCACAGCCACTATGCCTTGAGCAACAGCCAGCACAGACTCCAAATAATCCAGGATTAATGTCTGCTGATATCAGTTGTACTGGGGGTTGGAAAGAAACAGCCAGAGCCTCCCTAGTTCAGGACAGATTCCAAAGGAGGGAAGAAAATAAAAAAGGAAAAAAGGATAAAGGAAGAAAGGGAAAAGGAAAAGAAAAGGAAAGGAGAAAAGAGAAAAGAGAAAAGAGAAAAGAGAAAGGAGAGGAGAGGAGAGGAGAGGAGAGGAGAGGAGAGGAGAGGAGAGGAGAGGAGAGGAGAGGAGAGGAGAGGAGAGGAGAGGAGAGGAGAGGAGAGGAGAGGAGAGGAGAGGAGAGGAGAGGAGAGGAGAGGAGAGGAGAGGAGAGGAGAGGAGAGGAGAGGAGAGAGAGGAGAGGAGAGGAGAGGAGAGGAGAGGAGAGGAGAGGAGAGGAGAGGAGAGGAGAGGAGAGGAGAGGAGAGGAGAGGAGAGGAGAGGAGAGGAGAGGAGAGGAGAGGAGAGGAGAGGAGAGGAGAGGAGAGGAGAGGAGAGGAGAGGAGAGGAGAGGAGAGGAGAGGAGAGGAGAGGAGAGGAGAGGAGAGGAGAGGAGAGGAGAGGAGAGGAGAGGAGAGGAGAGGAGAGGAGAGGAGAGGAGAGGAGAGGAGAGGAGAGGAGAGGAGAGGAGAGGAGAGGAGAGGAGAGGAGAGGAGAGGAGAGGAGAGGAGAGGAGAGGAGAGGAGAGGAGAGGAGAGGAGAGGAGAGGAGAGGAGAGGAGAGGAGAGGAGAGGAGAGAAGAGAAGAGAAGAGAAGAGAAGAGAAGAGAAGAGAAGAGAAGAGAAGAGAAGAGAAGAGAAGAGAAGAGAAGAGAAGAGAAGAGAAGAGAAGAGAAGAGAAGAGAAGAGAAGAGAAGAGAAGAAAAGAAAAAGTGGAAGAAGAAAAAGAAAGTGGAAGTGGAAGAAGAAAAATCTTGTATCTTCTTCCACTATTCTTACCAGTATTATAATACTGCCACTAGAAATTCTGCTAACTTCTACACTTCTATGAACAACATTTTATAAACTCAATAATATATTTATCAAATTTTATCTCTATTTATCTGAGCTTCTACATGGACAGGAGAATCCTCTTCATGACTGGCTTTTAGCTGCTGAAGGAGCAGCCATCAAAGAAAGATTGTCCTCAGTATTTGGTGGAAAACTTCTACAAGAACCTTGGGAAAGCTGACCAAAGCTCCCCTCTGCCTGCTAATCTCCTTGGGGATAAAAGGATGGAAAATCAGGCAATGGAACATTTATGGCTTAATTTCCATAGTTTGGATGACATCCAGTGAGGAGAACATGATACACAGCATTGTAAAAACAGAAGGTGAGAGAAAGAAAAAGAAAGAAGCGAGTCATTGTATAATAAAAAAGGCATGGTCAAAGAAATGAAATATCAAGCAGCCTGGCAGGATTTCAGCATAGTGGGTTAACAGAACATAGCAATAATCAACTCAAAGCAAGCAGCTTGGCACGGGAGGAAATCGAGCAAGTGAAGTGGTGGACGGGGATATGGTAATGAGGACTGATGTGGTAAAACACCAGGAAAACCCTCTCTTGAGGGGGCACAGGCAGCAATTTTCCTGTGGCTGAAGTAGCTGACGGAGTACCAAAAGGCGATGCCAAAGCATTGTAGGTCAGGGAGGAACAGAAAAGCGAGAGGCAGGGTAAGTGAGAAGCAACCAAATACAAACACAGAGAGGAAGCCGAGGCTTTGAGGGAGAAGATAAGGGCAGCCAAAAGGCACTCTGGATAAGCAGCATAAAAATGTGCTTCTACCAACGTTTCAGGAGAAAAAGGAGGCACAGGGCGCAAGTGACTCAGACAGCTGAAATACCATGCCCTTTTTATAACCCTCCATCAGTGAGGGAAAGAAACAAACAAAAATTAAGCAAAAAAGATTTTTTTTTCTTTTTAAGAAAAAGATGTTTGAACAATTCAGAATCAACCTGCAAAAATATCTGTTGGTCTGAAAGAGCTAGAAAAATATGTGGAAAATGGGATGAGATGCAAACTGGACGGTGCCAGGTGATACAGATCTGGGAATGCAATAGTTACTAGTGAGCAAATCTTATGGACCACCTTGCAGAAATGAGTTGAGAACAGGGAGTTTGGAAGAAACAAAGGTTGTGCCAGACTTTCAAACAATCACAAGAATTGCACTCCTGGTAATTACCATCCTGGAAATGGTAGCTTCCAACTCAAGTACAATAATTGAATAAGTATGAAGGGAAAGGAGTTAGGAGCGAGCCTGAAGGTGGAGCCTGACCACTGAGGCTGAACATCAAGAAAGTCTTCCTGGAAATAAAAAAAATATTAGCTTATGGAATAACCATCTCATAAATACGATGTGAGAGCCCTTTGGCTGACAATTTTCACCTACAGGAGGTAGAGAACAGAAATCCAAGGAACAGGTCTGCACTAGCATGGAGATGGATTGTAATGACTCTGCAATGCTTTTATTTCTGTTTGATGGTTGGAACTGATTGTCTTATTGGTCTTTTTCAACAGTAATGATTCCATGATTCTAATTTGTAGAGAGCGAAGATCTAGTATTGGTGTCCTGAAGGAATGCACACCTAAGACACAAGAACATTGCAGGTTGTGCACTGGTATTTCTCCAGGTAAGGTAGATTGCACTTAAATTTTAAGGATGTTTTCAAATGAGAACCTCAATTCTTTGTCTTCTTTTGCAAGAGGTATTTTTAAAAGAAAAAAAAAATGTGAAAACATTATCCCAGAATTTTGACACCCATATCTGTCTTTTAGCACTTTGGTAGAGAGCAGGAAGGTTGCTATCTTGAATTCTGATGTTCTTCCGTGGAAAAGCCAACTCTTTCTTCTAATGTGGTGCCACTGTGCTCAGTGTTGATGGAGAAAGAAAGATGAGAAATGGATCCCAGTATGATCAAGTGCTGTAACTCCCATGGGCATAGCAATGGTTCATTTATACAGAAGGGGATGGTGAATCATGGAATCAAGGATGGTCCTTTGTGGTCAGCAATGAGATCAGAAACTGTCCATATAGTATCTGGACTGCAGTCCTCTCATGTTAGATGCCCGGATGCTCCTCCACTGTGCTCTGGCTCAGCCTCACAAGGCAAAACGTGGCACAGGTAGGGCACAGCTTAAGTCCAGAGTGATGCCAGAGGTGTTCCAGCTGTGGGGAATTTGTTAGGTCAAAAAGCCAGGGGAAAAATTGCATAAAAATAATAAAGAAGCATCTTCTCCTACAGGGAGATATTTTGTTCGAAGCTGTGCAACCGGCACTGGCAGTGAACTTGGCTGGAGAATGACATTCTATTTCAATGGATGCATCGGTCACAGTTTTTGCCCATTCCTCAAGTTCCTTCTCCCTGCTAACCAGCATCACTCCTGCCTTCCTCAGGCTGAGTCTCAGCAGGTTCCTTCTCATCCAGCTCCCTGTGGTGGGCTGGCCTGGGGGATGCATGGGGTTGGATCTTTTCGGAGTGTTTTTTTAAGCATTGTTTATAGTTTACTCCTCCTGAGCACTTGTATATTTTTGTTTCAGCCCACTCACATGCACAGCTAGCAAACACATAGGCCAGGGCTCCATGCAGTCCCTTAGCACTCCAGGACTCTGCATCGTTATCTGAAAACTGCAGGAGACAACTTTTATTTGAAAAGAAAACAGTCATGTCAGGCTATTCCTCACCCTGCTGCCTCAGACTGAAAGTCCCCACTCTGCACACCAAGTCTTTCTTGGAGAGCAATTTTGCATACCGAAGCTAAGATTGCTCTCAAAGATGCCAAAGGAATTTATTTCCTTGGCTCCCAAGGAAATGCTTTGAAATTAGGTGTATGCTTATCACTGATTGCTCTGAATATTTCCACTGATATTCAGATAGCAGCAATCCCTTTCCCATGGAGTTTAATGGAAATAGGTGTCAAGGTACTTACAATATCATGATTGTAATGCTGCTATCTCCTATTCCTGTGTTTTATGCCCTTTCTGGTCATGATTGTAATGATGCTATCTCCTATTCCTGGGTTTTATGCCTTTTCTGGCCATGGGGCCTTGCTGGATAAGGAGGGGAGGAGAATGATGGTCCTTCTCTCTTGGTCTGTTTTGGAGACCATACTACTCAGATGAACACTGGTTCCTCCTTTCTGGAGGCCACTGCTTTTGGTAACTGTGTCCAACTCTTGCTCAGAGCTGCAAGGTGTTTTGTAGCAAAAGAAGTCCCTCTGCACACCTTGGCTGCCCCAAGCTAGTTGATAGCAATAGCTGTGAGGAAATCATATGTAGACTTTCACAAATATACATGCACATTCACTGTTCATACAAGTGGAGGAGGCAGAAGAAGGATTTTCAGGAGGAAAGTCGCAAGATGAAATGAAGAAAAATTTGGATTTGCTCTCAGGAAAATATGTGGATTTGTGTTGTGCTGTGGAGTGGTCTCCCAGTGGGAGAAGTGGAAGGGTGGAAGCCCCATGACTTAAGTCATTTCAAAGTGGCCAGGACAAAGCCCTTGGGACTATACAGTACGGAAAATCCTGCCATGTCTGGGGACAGTGGGTGGACCAAATGACCTAGTGCAATGGGTCTTTTCCATCCCTGATTCCAGTGAGTCTCTGAGAACCCTTCAGACTTAGTGGGAACCATAAAAGCAGAGATCCCTGAATATAGTTCACATACCAGGATGTTCATGTCATCGCTAGACCTTTAGTCCTTTTGGCAGAGCTAGCCAGTGGACCTGGGAGTTCCTCCAGTATCTTTGGTGATTGTAAATCCTAATCCAGCCATCTGCTGTTGTGCTAGGGCAGACCAAACTGCAAAGTGAGAAGAGAAGCAGTAATAAGCATACACAATTTGTTCTTACTTGTTTCATTTCACATTTGAATGCAGGTGGTCTTCATCTCCACCTTCCTTATAGCAGAGACAAGTCAGCTTGGCTATTCGCACCTATTCACACAACAATGGCAGGACTTTAGTGCAATAGATGCAAACAACAAACCTATTTTATCTTTTGTTATCCAAATACTTTTAATGGAGGTTTGGACAAATTCTTGTGGCAACTGGAAGGTATTTAGCAGAGCAAATGCATGAAAATAGCTGAGGACTTGATGTTGGAAAAGATCTGTTAATATGAGCATTTGTTGCTCTCATGGGGAAATCTAAGTGCCATAAGACTGAAATGACAAGTGGATACAGCTTTGATTTTACATCCCATCCACATAATGATAATTCCAGCAGAACAATGCACCTTTACAGCAGACAGAAACATTGGCTCCAAAGAAGCAAAAAAATAATCTGCTAAAATGAGGAGTTTTATTGCAGCTTCTTGTCATAGTCCATTTTGTGTCAATCTCAGTGAGGATTTTCAGAAATTTATAGGATAATTGAGGATGCTAACATTTTTCAGAGCCAAACTGTTCAGAAAGTGCCCTAAGTCTTCATGTGCAAGTGTTTGAGATGTTGTCAGCAGATCACAACCTCTTAAATTGAATGGAATTGGGAATTTGTAAGTGGAAGAACTTTAAAGCTGGTGGTTACTTCTCAAACTCTTGGTCAGCCCTCCATGTTACCCACAAAAAACCTCTTTCTCTGTCCAACTGTGGGAATGAACAGTGGACAGGGCTTGGGCACAGCTTGGCTACCTGCTGCATTTGCTTCTGCACAATTCACTCAGCTCAGAAAATGTGTCAGGATACACAGAGGAGGGAATAATTGCCTGGACAGAAATGAGCGCTGGAAGTGTCAAAGCAACAGTCACACAAAAAGTTTTAAAACACTCCCAGTATGGAATTTCGTAGCATGGTCCAAGGAGGTTAAACCCAGGATTGGTAGGATTAAACCGTGCAATGGAAAGATGAGAAACTATTTCAGCAGTCTATGAGGCAGGAGAATATATTATCTTAGAAAGCAATGGGTGAAGCACTGCATCTTTCATGGGGAACAACTATCCCCAGTTCTAGATTTGGGCCAGCACCCATGACAATGATTTGTCAGGCTTTGGAGTGTGAAATGTAAACGTCATTATATAGGTAGCATGCAGTAGTACACTGCACTACACCATCATTATATTCCATTGGAGGACATTAGCCCCTTTCATGGGATGGAGAACTGGGTCACTTTGCTCTCTCACCCGATTCTCACATGCTTTTTCAGAGGCAGTTATGTTGCTATCCACTGTTAGACATGGAAACACTCTCCTTATGGCTTTTTGCACCACATTTTCCTCTCTTGATATCCTGGTGTGAAGAGGTAGTATGCCACAAAGGCACTGAAACATCCTTGTGAGTAACTTAAGAGAGCAGTAACAAGAAGTTGAGGCATACAGAAAGTCTGCAGTGTTGGTTTCCAAGCTAGGACAAGAGGAATCCACTCACTGAAACATTCTGCATGGAAAAAGAAGTCTGCCAGAGCCATCATCTATTGCTCTTACTTCAGAGAAATTAAGCAAAGGAGTATCAAATTGGGTGGCATTTTAGGGTGGGAACCTGCTGAGTTTTCCAGAAAAAAAGTTTAAGTGATGCAACAGAAACAACTCTTCTTTGCTGGTACTAAATTTGTTTGCCAGAATTGACTGGAGGGTCTTTCTTTCGGTAAGACATAAACCAAAATCCTGGTCGCCACTCCCAGTTATCCAAGTTCTTCTGTGTCTCTCTTCTCTTAAGTAAAAGTAGAAGTAAGCTGATTTCCAGTCCAAAATCTGATTCATACTCTTCCTACCCACATTTATTTTTACAGTAATTTTAGCTGGACACAATTCTTCACTTGGATACAATCATCCTCTTCCCTTCCTGTGCTTAACTGATGTGTGGTTATGGTTGCACACTTTCCAGCTTAGAGGCAGATGCATTTTAGAGTTGGGTAATGCATCCTTTACATTCAGTAAGGTTCAGAACCAATGTTATGGAAAACACAATGCTCAGAAGTCTTGCAGAGCTACTCTGCAGGATTTAATCAACCATTGTCTCTGAGAAGTTCTGTTCAGGTTTCTTCTCAGGTTACAACCATAGGAGGAATACTTCTTCAGGTTTCTGCCTAGGATCAGATCAGGGAAAGGAGTCTTCTGTGAGGTTGGCTATTCTTTCCTTAAACTGTGTGCTAGCTCTAATGTGCTGAGCCCCAGATGCTGAATTCCTCCAATGGTGAGAGAAAAATACAAAGACCAAAGTTCATTTTGGAAGAGAAAGTCCTGTTGGGAAAGAGCTGTTCGATGGAAGTTAGGGGAAGTTGGAAGCAGGGGATCAGGGTTATGAAGATGAGGAGAAGGATGAACTGTCATGTCCTCATGTTCCAATGGGCTGCATTCCAATCTTGGGCCTCCTTACACGGATATGGGCAAGTTGTATATCTTTGCTCTTGACCTTGAACAAAAATAGGGTCAAAAATGATCAATGCTATTGGAAACTCTCAGAAATTCTGGGGCTGGAGTTCCTCTTTTTGAACACGCACTCTAAGAAGCACTCCAAATACTTTCCTTCTTTTCAGCCAACTCCTCGCTGTCTTCTTTTATTCAGCAATAACATCAAGTTAGAGGTTCATTGAATCTTGCGCTTGTTAGGAGAAAATGAACCTCCTGGAGTCTGCCAGAACCTGCAGCAGGCTGGGTATGATGACAGAAGCTGCCACCGGATTGCTTAGCAATTCTTAATACTAAGTAGAGGATTGTTTTGATGAAAGAAGTTGCAAGCTAATCGGGAATAGGCAGTGGTTTGTATCAGGGAAGGGAATTTTTCCTAAAAAAGACCAAGAATGTTTTTGAATTTTTGCTCAAGATACAGTTCTGTCCCTGGAAAATGAGTAAGACAGTACCTGCCATTTCCTGGATGTATATGATGCCACATGGGGCAGACCATGGATCCGTGTGGCTCTGCAATGTCCGGTGACTGGCCTATCTCTGGCTTCAGTTGTGAATGGCAGTTCCCCAGATATTACGATACCCAACACAACATGAATTGTGGTCCCACCAAGGTCAGGACGAGAAGGCCAAACTCTTTCTTTCATTTCCCTTCCCCTTCTCTTCCCCTTGCCCTCTGCTGATTCAGCATAAGGGATAATCCCCCTGTAACTTTCAACTTCTTGTAGGTGATAACTGCTCCATTTTGAGATTAGCACATGTGCTTACTGTGCAGCAAAAAGGGAGAACCTTCGCCATGTGGGGACATCAGCATTCATTCACATCCATGGAAGCAGTTTGCCACTTCCATTCCATCTGAACTGACATTTCACCGTCTCTGACTTCAGCAGAAATGGGCTCCAGCTTTTCTATTTTTATTTTTCACATGGTCTTCCTTGCTTGCAGTGCTTTAATCAAGGAAGATCAAAATAAAGCTTCTCTCCATCAGAGCTCAGAAAGCCCCTCTGAAGGAGGAAGCCGTTGGAGTCAGCAGACATATCAGCTAAAGAATGAAGGTCATACTTTGCATAATATATTTATCTTGGAAAACATAATTTTATTCAGGCTATCCAAGAATTCAAGTGCTGAAACTAACACTAAGTCAACAGCACTTATAGTAATGAAATAAATTCTTTATAACAATCCAGCAGAAGGAGTTGACAAGGGTTTTGAATGGCTTGTTTTTATTAAAATTCTTTCATTCTTGCAAACCAGCATTGTCTGTGTTTCTTGGATGTGGCCAACGTAGAGACACCGTGCAAAGTCTAAGCTGGAGTTTATTTAGTCTGCCTGCCTGCAGCAAAGAAAAATAAAATGCTTAATAAAAGATTTCCTTCTGTGGGAGACCCTGCAATTTGCAGATTGTAAGATAAGGGGGCTGTTTAGAGGAAGGTATAATTCTACATCTAAACAGAGATGGCATTCCCAGTTGAAGTTAATAGGAATATATCTTCAGCATTTGGTTAACCACAGACCTGAGTGAGAGCCGCTAGAATTGAAAGCTTAAACTGTTCTTAATTGTACTGTAAAGCTCAAATGAAAATATTTTTTATGCTTGGCCTTCTTTAATCTAAACATGATTTAAATTCATCTGTACTATTTACCTACTGACAGCAGTATATCAAACCTCTATTTCATGACCTCTCAGATGTACTTGTGTTTGAAGCTTAATTTCCAGTGGTCCTAGACTTCAGTTTTGTTACTGCTACACCATTTACCTGAGCAGCAAAATACACCTTTTGCTTCAGATCATGTTAACTTCGCCTGGATATAAGTTTATTGTGTTGCTATGAGAGATTTTGTGGGCCTGACTGCTGTTACTGCTCTTAGGCACGGTAGGCACAGAGGTAACTGCCTGTGCAATAAATACTTTGAAAGAGAGCATGTACCGAAGGAGGTTTTGCAGGTCCACTTACACAGTCTCAGAAGGTGAAAGCTTTCTGAATTTCAGTGTCTTCCCTTTCTGACTCCCAACCTTGCCCCTTTCTGACTCCCAACCTTGCTTTCCTAGTGAGCAACATATAGCATTGGATCCCATAATTCCAGGAGGCTTCTCTCCATTCCATTAGCCAAAGAAACTCCACAATTTTGCATTCCAAGTATCCTAACTCTCCAACCATAAAAAAAGGAGAAAAATCCTTTGCCACTCAGTACACTTCGTAGTACTGAGATGAGACAAAATGTGATATCCTTCTTTCACAGATGATCTAAAAAGGAAAGAACTGGTCAAAGTCATTTCAACAAGCCTGCAGCAGAGCTAAGAAGACAACTCATGTCACCTGCATTCCTCTCTCCTACTTTGACCACAAAATCATCTTCTTCAAAACATATGATCTGTCAACACCTCATGAAGTTCAGCCTAATTTAAATTTTGCACCTCGGTTAAACTTCCAGCAGTCACCATGTCACCATCCTTGGAAATTTAAAATGAGATGAAGTGGACCATATATCTCAATGCACTTTGAATGAGATTTAAACCAAAATCTCAGGCCCCACCAACCAATGAAGTTCCAACAGTATTTTGTCTATGATCTGTCGTTCTGGTTTAATAGTTTACATAACCATGGCTGTCCTTCCTCTCTTCTCTTTGTTCCACCCAGCGATCAATTCACATGGGTTTGCTGGATGGAGGGTTCTTTGCAGACAATCCCATTGGGTTGGCTTCCAGAATTGTGTTACCATTCGTATTTCTTCCCTCTTTTTCACATTATCACCTTTAAGAACAACATTTATGCAATATCACATATCTTATAAACTGTGTCATTAGGAATTAATATTTCTTCTCTACCTCCTTATAGGGTCAAATTTTGTGTTCTGAGACTATGTTGAGCAGACGTAACCCACAAATGGCCTTACGGTGCCAGACCCTCTGTGGGTATAAATGGTTACAGTGTCCATCTATTTTCAGATTTTGTACTATACCATAATAAAGGCTTTTAGTGAAGCTACACCATTTTGCACTAGCTGAGGTTCCTGCTAACTGAATTTAGTGCAACCACTTCTGGAATAAGGTGTGATACCATGTTTGAATCAGTTGCCTACCCTAGCCCTGGAGAAAGAATTATGTGCTTGAAGCCCCTATGTTAAAATGTCACTTTCTTACACAATACCGTTCCCTGGACAGCTATAGGTTCCAACTGCTTACTTTATGGGAAAACCACTTTTTAAAATTTTCCTTAATGTTTTGGAGTTTATCCAGTTAGAAGAACCTCAGGTTTCCAAAGTGAGCTGTGAGATTGAACACTGAGCACTTTATCTTGCTGCCCACCACAGCTTGCATAGGAACACCTTGATTCTCAGACTGCGGATGGAATTCTGCGCTGATAGGTGATCAATAAACACTAGAAATAAATCAGTTTTCTATTTTTGAAGGGGAAAAGCCTTTTAAGGGCTGCAGCATCCCTCTCTGACATTCTGGTAATATCTTTTTTAGAATTACCTGGGATTTTTCAGAATGCATAGCCAGGGTGAGCAACAGCAGAGGCCAGCTTAAGGTACGAGGCCCATGTCTAGTCCTTGGACTTTCAAGCCAGGGCACACCGTTGGATCAGTGGTTAAAACAAACATGGGCTTCTGTAGTAGGAAAGAATGATGGAGCACAGCATTTGCTGAAGTACAAACTGTTGTACTGAAGTGTTGCTTGGACCACAGAGCCCAGGGATCCAGCATGAAGCATTAAAGCTGGGGGGAAAACCAGAGGAAATTAATGATTGAATAATGGATTCCAAATGTTGCAGTTCAAAGTTAAATCCTAATAATACAGTCACTTAAGGGTATGCTGAGCTCCAAAACAGATTGTTTTTCAAGGCAGAGTTGCAGCAAGGAGGATTCTGGGTAATACTATCTGAATTCCCAGTAAGGTAATAAGGGAAAGATTTAGCTACGCTGAACACCGCTCTGAATCTGTTTGCTTCTATGCATGCAGGAACAATCACAGAGCACTCTTCCCAAAGCTTTGCTTTCTGTGTTGACTGTTAATCCTGGTGGCAGGTGGCTGCCTGCCATCTGGAACATCTTTGCCCATTAAGATTCTCCCAGAAAGAAAGAAAATAGCTTACTTAGTAGCCGGGCCAGGTTTTCAGGAGAGTGCTTCTGTACAGCAGCCTTGGGTCAGTGCTCATGGCTAGATGGATTGGCTCAGACCATTGGCTCAGCATATGGGACTACTCGTTCCCCTCTTCCAGGGAGGATGAAACAGTAAGTCTACCTAGATGCTTCTTCTTCTCCCAGATCCTTATTTCACCTCCTAGCTGTACTGTTCTTGAAGTTACCCGGAGAGCCAAGGCTGTATTCATTCAGAGTCTGTACTCACAGTCTTGCAGGGCATTTCTGGTTTACATGATGTATTACCAGAGGTTGTGTGTCTTTGTAGAACACACGGATCCTCAGGAGGGCAGGAAACCCAAGAACTTAGGTTACAATTATTTACAATGGGTTTGCATAGAGAGGGGAGTAATGGTCGAATACATGTGCAAGTAGCTCTCAGACATGTAGCCATATTCATGTCACCTTGCAATAAGCAACAAGATCTTAGAAGCTGTCCAAAAAATAAAAATAAAAATAGAAAAGAGTAACCAGTCTTTTTAATCTTAACTCAGGTTTCTTCAATTTGCATCAGTTCTGTGCATGTTCCCGAGCTTGCTCAGTGTGTCCATAAGGCACCTAGCGCTGAGGAATCCTGATCACATCCAACCAATGTTGTATTAATAATGTCCTCACTACTCCAAAATGGCCAGTTCTCAGGGAAAGGCAGTGGAGCTAAATGTTATCAGTGTTTATTCTTTGGTTTAATCCCAACCATCTAATCCCAGTGTAAGGCAAATTCTTGGAGGGGATTCAGTGACAGCTTAAAATAGGAAGTGTACTGGTTTGAAAACTAGGTGAAGAAATCCCCAAGGAACTTTCAAATATGGTGGATTTATCACTTCAGACATAGCATCAGGAGAAAACTAAACAAAACCTTCAAATGTGAGACCTGTTGCTCCTATCACTGCTGAAGGAAGGCAGTGAGATTGAGGAAACTGAAGAAAATAAGTCTTTCTGCACAGAATCATAAAATCATAACATATCCCAAGTTGGAAGGGACCCACAGGGATCATTGAGTCCAAGTCCTGGCTCCACACAGGACCACCCAAAACTCCACATTCTGGCACTTATGGCTCCAGGGCACACTGCTGACTCAGATTCAACTTGCCACCAGCCAGAACCCCCAGATCCCTCTCTGTGGCACTGTCTCCAGCCTCTCATCTCCTTGGTTTGCATATGGAGCCAGGGCTGCCCTGCTCCAGGTTTTCATAGATTCATAGATACATTAGGTTGGAAATGACCTACAAGATCATCTAGTCCAACCATCAGGTGCAGAATCTGGCACACGTTTTTTTTAAG
Organism: Cyrtonyx montezumae; assembly: GCF_038088225.1. Classification (NCBI taxonomy): domain Eukaryota; kingdom Metazoa; phylum Chordata; class Aves; order Galliformes; family Odontophoridae; genus Cyrtonyx; species Cyrtonyx montezumae. Next base: position 67,802,198 of record NW_027071936.1, on the reverse strand, counting down.
CATCATGAAGTTGGTGATTGCCCATCTCTCTAATCTGTTTAATTTGTCCTTGATAATTCCTTTTCTTCATATGACTGCAATGGAAATGGACCCATCATACATAGATTTAGAGAGGTCTCCTCCCATGCAGTGGTTTCCACATAATCAAGAGGGGACTGGGAATAATGGCCTGGACCAAGGGTATAGTCATAAGATGCTGCCGATAGTGTCAGTGCTGCCTGTATTAAAGGTGAAATCTTAATCTCCTATCTCTAGCTCACCTCCTAGAATGATCTGACTCCTCATAAACTATGACAAGAATCTATTAGGTTAAGTGGCCAGAGTATCAGAAGCCACATGTATTTACCAGACCACTTTGGCTGAGAAGAGGGACAATGTTAAGAGTAAATACTAGAGAAGGATGCAAGAGGGAGTGAGGTGGGCTCCTTTGCACTTACTGTGGGAAGCACCAAACGAAGACAGGGACAGAAACAAGGTTGAGCCACTGTGAAGTCATGCTGTAATGAGTAGACGACCCCAGTGAACCTAGGAGACCTGGCATGACATGATTGTCCCTCAATGTGTGTGCTGCACCAAAATGGTTTCCAACTGGATTCGTGCTGATGAATCTCACGTCCCTCATAGCGGCTTTCATGTGTCACAGCTGTCTTGCCCTGCTGGCTGTGAGGGATTCTAAGCTGCTTTTGTTAACAATGGAGAGACAGAAGCAGAGGAACGTGAGTTGATCTCCTTCTCTAACTGATTGCTGCTTATAACCTTAAATTCTTTTCTCTTGGCTTCTTGGGGTGAAAGTCACATTTGTTCAGACGTCTGTATCTGCAAGCAGAAATGCAGCACGATGTAAGAGGGATAAAAACATTCCCTTAAACCTCCTCTCTTCCTTCAGCTTCATCCAGAGTAGAGTTCCTCCAGTGCTCAGCACTTCAAAGGATCAGGTCTTGTGTCAGCATGAACAAAATAGCTTTCCTTACTCACTCAGAATGTAGTCCTACAAGCTTAGATCAGAAGGAGAAGTACAGATAAGCACCTAAAACCCTAAATGTTTATCCGGAGGGAAAGCAAACTGCAGATCTTTTTGAAGTTGGCCCATCTCTATTGAAACAGCCTGTGGAAATAATTTGAACCCAAATCAGGCATCTTAGAAAGATCCTATGCATTATTCTATAGCTACGGTAAACTGAAAAAAAAAAAAAAAGAGTGCCAGATGGAAAAATAAAATATGCCAGTTTCCCCTACACGCATAAGCTATATTTGTGCTGCCTTGACATAGCTCTACTTCCTCGCACCATTCTTTTATATCCGGTTGACGGATATTTTTCCATAGAGTGGTAATGCTAATCTTGGCAGAGGCTGAGAGCAAATATAGAAGCTTCAATGCGTGCCTGGAGATTTCCAAGCCATCGGGAAGCATGCCTAAGAACGACTCAAGAGCAGCGTGAGGAAATATAAAAGAGTCGGAGAACTGGAGAGAGCTTGTTTCACATTCACAAATCCCCCAGTGCCACTAGGTTTTAGAAGGTGAGGGGAACCCCGCCATCTTAAATGATAGGTTGCAGCTGAGCCGGCTGCCAAGACATACCTTGGCAAGAGTCCTCGTCAATTATTATCTTATTTCTTTTTACTTTTGCTTCTGCTACAGATATCTGGCCTCAATCATTACAATATCAAGCACCCTACCGTCTTTAATATATTTATCTTTACCACATCCTCTAAGGCAGGCAAGTGTGCTGATCCTCAGATTACAGAAGCAGAAAAGGACCAGAGAGGCCCAGGCTCACAAAAGGACTTAGACACTTATATTTCATTTAAGACAGACTTTGGATCCCTAAAGAAACAGTTCATAAAATCCCCATTTACCTACTTAAGACACATTCGTACGTGCATTACTTTTGGATACACAGCTTCGACTGGTTTCCACTGCTGTGACTTGCCAGAGCAGCCACCGTCTCAACGGCGTGAAACACCGCTTCAGTCCATGATCTTTCCTGCTCCTCAGGGAGATCCCAGCACAAAGGAACACCAGATACTCACAGACCTATTCATTAAAAATGTGTAATCTGAAGAAAAGTGTGGTGCTTTTTTGCAAACACGTCCACTGTTGCATGGTTTGGGAGCTCAAGGTACCTTCTCACTTTCTTACACTCTGCTCCCAGCTCTGTTTATTAATGTATCTTATGAGTCAGGAGTGCCGAAAAAATGGACAGAGGTTTAAGTGAGAACCAGCATCCAGTATAAGCCTGCAAAACAAACACATGAGTTCAATTCAGTTGCTTGAGCATAGGTATCCCACTTAGTTCTCCAGCTCCCACTGGTCCAATGCCATACTGCCAGCCCCAGGAAGATATCTCACATACCACACATTAGGGAGGAAAAGGAGGTCTCCTACCAGATCCTCTGCTGAGATAAACAGACATATCTCTGTAAATGCATGTTGTATTCTTAAGATAAAACAAAGCCAATATAGACATGGAAATGTATCATGAAATGTTTATTTATGAGCTCTCTGTTACCTATAGACAAATGATGCTGCAGTGGAGCATTCCCTTCCTACTGCTGACATATATTTTTGCTTTACTAAGAAAAGTGAGGTGTAGATACACTGGTCCTTACAGCATGGCCTAGGCTTTTACAAACAGAGCAGAAGTAGCCCACCAAAGGATTCCTTCGATGCTCCAATCTTCCTTTAAAGCCACTGCTCAACTACTGGCAGAGTGTGCTTTGGGTTCGGTGTGAAAGCAGAGTAACTTGGTATCACTCAATAGCCCTCAGAAGGAACAGGTTCCTTTTTCACACCCCAGTAACCTGGCCTAGCACGTGCAGCTGGCACCTCAGCTGATCCCAGCCCTCGGAGGGTCCTCACCACTGCTGGCAAGGCCATTGAGCCCCAGCAAAAATTCCTGACTGGTGTAATCACTTCTACTTCGGTCTATCTGAAAATTTCCCCCCTGTAGTTTTATTTGAATGTCACATTCCTTTCTCCCGCTCCTAAAAAATAATGTTCTTTAGGACTGTGACCTGCACACGGGTGGTGGTACACTGGTAGCAGGAGGGTTATCTGTTGACGTGGGACAGCATCCAAGGGACTGTCGGGTCCCGTCTTAAACAGGACACATTTTTGGTGGATAACACTGTGGAAGAAATGGTGGTGTATATTTATTACACTCCTGGTGGCTAGTGAGGACAGGTTTTTCCAGAGTGCTGCCTGCAAATATTAATGGCCAAGGGTGATGTTCAGCCCGCATGAACCAGAAACTGGTGGAGTTGTTGTTGGGCAGTTTTGAAAGGAAAAAGGCTGCCTTGTTTGAGGTTACTTTCCCAGCACCTCAGTGCCTGGGCTTTAGATGCTCATTTACAACAAGACACTCACCTGTAGATAAGTCATTTTTTCTCTACAAAGCATCACTGCTGAATAAGGTAGACAAGTGTAGAAAAGCTATATTGCAGAAGTGACCTCTAGAGGCATTTATGGACATCAAGGCCTTCTGGATAAGCTCAAATTCAAAGGAGGAATCAGAATCACTAAGGTTGGAAAAGACCACTAAGGTCATCTAGACCAATCATCACCCCCATAACCACCATGCCCACTAATCATGTCCCTCAGTCCCAGTGGAAGACTCGGGATGGACATGAGGAAAAAGCTCTCAACAACAGAAGTAATGAAGTTCTAGCAGAGATCACTTGCAGTCTGCAACAAAAGTACAGATATCTGTTCGGATGGACCTCCGCTAATTTCATAAGTTGAGAAAATCTGACTGCTGGAGAGACTCTGAACCTTGCAGTGCAACAGAACCATGACAGTAGAAAGTGCTGTATGAGCTCATTAAGAGAAGTTCTGCCCTCCTGCTTGTACTCCAGCTACCCACAAGAAGGAAATCAGTGGGGAAAAGGAAATAATCTCAATGTTCAGTTACAGGGACAAAGTGTTGCGAGAACAAATGAGCCACAGAAACTTCTGCAGGGAGTGAAGCTGCTCACTTCCCTGCAGGCAGATCTCCCTGGCCAAGGTCTTTCTGGGAGAATCTTTCCAAATGACTCATGCTGGGACCACCAACCAACCACACGGATCAATGTGTAGCTACTACTGAGCTGGGCTAGCCTAAGTGATGATGTCGAGGTGAAAGGCTGTATATCCCATCACCGATCCCCAGAGCCATCCTGTCTTCTGTCTGCATTTCAACACGAATGTGCTTGGACAAAATAAAAAAGTTCTCATTTTTAAATGAGAACTGCCAGAACTCTTAATATTCAAAAATGGGGGGGTGGGGAGGGCTAGGGGCAGGGAAAATTAAAAAGAGCAAGTTCTGGATATTCAAAAGCTTTATTTTTGGAATTGGGAGAAGAAAAAACAATGTTGTTGGTTTTGTTTTTTCAAATGTCTATTTCTGTTGGAAATAAATAAAAAAAAGGAGAAGAAGGAGAGGGGGATGGAACTGTTGACTTGTTTCTGCCAAAAAAATGTAATTCTTTTCTCCTTCATTGTTTCCAGAGTCCTTTGCCATTTCAAGAGATTCTCACACCCACACAGGAGTGTCTCATATAGCCAGGCAGCAGACTCTTTCTGCATGACCCTTCGGCCGTTTTTGATTTATGAATTATTTTTATTAATAGCATGCAGAAAAATTCCAAAACTTCAGGACTTTCCCTTCTTGCTCCTTCAGAACAAATCCAAGTGTCTCCACGGAGCTTCCCTCATGTATCTCAAGAAGTCCAAGAACTTTTCCATGCTTAATAAGGAGGGTGGATTAAGGGAGGAATGACGAGATGTGTGTCTCCTGTTATCCCTGCTTATCATTGATTAACAAGCTGCTTGTCCCATGTGCAGAGCTCTTGAATGAGTGTCAGATCAAAAGACCAGAGATGTGATCACCTATCATTCTGAGGTGGTTGAGCAGTCTACAGTTAAATCCATTTCTGGATGTCAAATAGTCTCAAGTTTAGGAGTGAGGAGATCTTGAATTTCAGATAGCCCAAACAGAGGCATCCCGCTTCACTAAATTCATACCAGACCCAAGTTTGGATCATCTCTCTTACCTTGCTCTGAATTAACAGTTCCCTTAAAAGATAAACAGTCTGAACTTTCAGAAGTGTCCTTGAGCTGGCGTTTTAGGAGGATGAGTGTTGTCAGCCAGATAAACATCTCTTGATGAAACTAGCAGGTGTCCGGAATGAGTATGAAAAATCTGGATGGAAAAACATAGAGAAATTGTTAGCAGATCTCAGACTGCTGGATGCCATGACCACGTAGATTGACTTGTTTAAATCAGGAGTGTCCATAAAGGGAATGCATGCTCTCAGATGAAGAAGGATTAGCTCATCTCACCCACAAATATGAAGTGCAATGAGTTTGAGACAACATGCAAGAGTGATATTTTCCTTGGATGTGCTAATAATCAGGTATGAGTGGCAACCTCCAAAGGCAAGAGTAAAATGAGCCATGTGTTAGAATGAAAAGTATGCAAGGAAATAATGGGAGATAGAGTCAGGAGGCAACATGAAGTGTTTGGGTCACCAGAATGGGTGAATTTGTCATCTCTATACTTATGCACCTACACAGATGGACCTATTGGTATATGTGTGTGTATAAGAGTGTTCAAGGCTAGGTTGGATGGGGCCCTGGGCAGCTTGATCTAGTGGTTGGCAACCCTGTCCATGGCAGAGGAGATGGAGCTTGAGCTTCAACCCAAACCTTCTATGATTCTACGGTAAGTGTACGTTTATGCTAATGGCAAAAGTCTCTTTAAAAAAAAGCAGTTTGGAATTTTATTAGATGGAGCCAACAGAGGATATCAGATGAGAGAATCATTGTGACAGAAAGCACAGAAATGAATGTATCAAAAAGATAAGTGGGAAAATTCAGATGGTTTGGCTGCACCCAGTGCAACGAGCAAGTACAAATATCTTAAGAAGCTGAGCTATACATCAGACAGGGCAGTGCTGTCAAGGTGAATTTTTTTTATTGATTGTGCTTAGGGTATACTGTTGACATCTGAACTTAGGTTAATGGAGGAGCTGTCCAAGCCACTGGAGACGATGGTTTTGTTCTGTGGCCAAAGTACAATCTGTCCTTAGAAGCAGTGATAAATGTGAAAGCCTCTCACCACTTCATCTTTTGTGTGGAACTGAAAGTTTTCCAGCATCCAGCTGGGTACCAAAGAACACAGCAAGATGCGTCAGGTCCTCCTATCAGAACTATCTATGGCCCTCCACCTTCGGTGGATTCTCAGTTCCTTATGGCTTGAAACAGAGAGCAATGTTTTTGAGGGAAGAATGGAAATTGCTGCATTCTTCCTGAGAGAGGTTGAGGGAGGGGTGGACATGTGGCAGAGATGTGTTGTTCTGCAGTCACAGCAGTGCTGACAGAGAAGAGAAATCCCAGTCCTCCTTCTGGCTCTGCACCCTGGCTGTTCTCCTCCCATTCATGTTCCCTTCCTAGGCCTGCACAGTGCTGATAACAATGCCTGGAATTATCTCCCCATCTTCTTTGTTGTGCAAGATCTATACCTTCTTTTAAAACCTTCCTCAAAGCCAAGTCCTTCTGGCATCTGACTTTGACCCTATATTTCTCAGCCAAAGATCTAGGCAGGGAATGGGTGGTGGGCAAATGCTGGGTAGCAGAGGACAGGGAAATGACAGGTTGTGCTGGCAGTCACCCAGACGCTGGCCAAATCCAGCCAAAAAGAAAGAAAAAAAATAAGAGATTCACAGAACAGAACGAAGATGTTCAAATAAAGCAAAACAGAGCTGGAGTGGGAGGAGCAATTACTTTGTCTCTTCCTGGCTCTGCCAAAACCTTTGGGTGAGTTATGTCTCCTTTTCTATGGATGACCTCTTCTCTGAGTGGCAATAGTTTCACCTTTTACAAAGGCAGGATAAGCACTTAGGAAATGAAATCCAGTTGGAAATGAAGGAGGCAAAATGCTGTCTAAACCCTTTTCTGAATCAGGGATTTTTGTGCTGCTGCTGCTGTGCAGTAATGGAGTGGGGAGATGATTTGATGTTTCTGTGTTCATTTTTGTTGCTTTTGCTCATAGATGGTGAAAATGAAGGCAGGAGAGGGGAGAAGGACCCCAGAATTTCATCACAGAGTGCAGTATTTCTTCCTCTTTTGTGTCTGCCCTATGGAAAATTAATGATGGGAAAAAGAATACAGAAGATCTGTTCTTTGGCTCTTGAGGCTGGGAAGCAGTGTGACAGATTACGTGTGCATTTCCTAGAAGTTCTCCCTTCTGCCTTTTGACCTCTTTAACACATCAGCATGCAGACATCTATCCCACACATGTCCTGGCTGCAGTTCCACCTCCCAGCTCTGCTGAGCAGCCCCAAGTCCTGCTGCTGCAGAGCCAGGGACACCTGATAGGTTTTGCAAGGACACAACAGTCAGGATGAGTATCTCCAGGATTTCAGTCACCGGTCACTGTTCTTTCTCAGGACAGGTGATGTGAGACACTTGAAATGCTCTGAGGGATCAGATGAGCAGTGGATTCCTGTTCCTCCCCAAGTGGAGGGGCTCACACACTGCAAACATCATGGTTACAGTTCCAGGCATTTTGAGTACACACACAGCATCCTGATGAGACTTGGAAGCGTGCTGCTTTATGTGTGACTTTTTTTTCCTTCATCATCTCATACCATTAGGCCTCATAAGGCTAAAAGCACAGAGTTAGACTCAATAATCCCCATGTGTATCTTCCAACTTGGGGTATTCAACAATTCTCTGAAGGCTTCTGCTTTTGGGTAAATGAACCAGGGAAGGAAAAACCATACCTGAAGGGGTAAAATTAGTATAATGACAGTAATAACTGTCTGCAGGGCAACAGGCCTGACATATAGATTGAGGTTTTACATCTCTGCAGATAATCCGGAGTTTCTCCACCATAACTTATTTCCACTCCAACACCACGCTCCCGACACCAAGCTCCCACATCTCTGCTTCCCTTGCTTCCTCTGAATCAGGAAAACAATTTTTCACGTTTTTGCAGGATGAACACATTTTGTGACCCCTCTTGCAACACAGTACCTGTAGGCCATTGCAGAACATTGTCTCTTAACTTTAATTCCCACTCCTGGGTTCAGTAGTGTGGGACACCCTGCACACATCTCACTGATGTGGCATTATTACTGCTGGCTGAAGGGTGTTCGTGTTTCTCTTCGCATGATTTAGAGCTGATTATATTTAGTCTTTTTCCTCTTGAAAACCAACTTGGTCTTGTCAACTTGGATGATATTTCTGCAGAAGAATCCAAGATATTTTTTCAAATGGATCATGCAAGGTCCATGCAGTCCCAGGAAAGAGCATTTACTCAGCATCGCACAGGCCTCAGTCTACATTAACTATTCATTTTGGTTCTTGATGAAAGATTCCATGATCTAGTTTTTATTGCATCCTTTCACCTCATGTTTCTTCAGTGTAAGTAGGAACCTGTTTTACTTAGTGGCTGGAGTTCAGCAACTATTATCATAAAATCACAGAATTATAGAATGACTTGGGCTGGGAGAGACCCTAAAGATCATCCAGTTGCAACCCCCCTGTTGTGGGCAGCAACTATTCACACTTACCTATCTGGCACTGCTATTTCCCACAGTGAACAATATTTCCTTTCATTCATTTTGTGTTCTTCAAGTCATATAAACATCTTCCTTTAAATGAATGAGCCTATGGAAGAGACCCCTGGTTTGGTTCTGTCTTTCATTTTCTAAGTTCCTCACTTGTGGTTATAACTTTCTGTAGCCCTAAAACATTTTGGTTGGACTGGATGACCTTGGAGGTCTTTTCCAACCTTGGTGATTCTACAGTTCTATGATCTCTTTTATCAAAGTGTTGCAAAGCTTAATCCTTTGGTGTTTCCTGAGAGGAGGATCTCAGCTCTTCTTGCCAGTAGCTGGAGATGGATGACCAAGCCTGGGCATCATGGTTTTATGCAACAGATTCTATAGAAAACAAACGTCTTTAGGAAAACTGAAGTGGAATACAATGAAAATGCAGTTTAAAAATAGTATCAAGTTGCAGAAAAAAATCTTATGGAATTCCCAGTGTTAATTTTTGTAATGTAAGGAGAAATTCATATTCTGATCCCTTTTTAAGCTGTGAAATTCCAAGAAGTTCTTTAGCCAACAAAACCAAGAGAGCCTTTGTTAACTGTATGAGCCCTTTGAAATTGTTAATATTTTCTGAGCTGGTAACTCCATTCTATTTTAAATGAAACAAACTCCATCCAGTTCTAATAAATGCTTCGTTTCCCAAATAGACACATTATCATTTATTGCTTGTCTGGTGATCTTATCTAGCACAGATATCTCAATGCTGCACAGGCACAGTGAAAAGCACTGTCCTTATCCTGGAGGTCTCTATAGGCTGTTGTGTCTTTGAGTCCTGTTTCACTGACCTGCATAGACACTTGTCATAGGCGACTTGATGAAAGCTAAATAACTATTTTTGTAAATGAGGATGTTGCTGATCTCTAAGAGATCAGGGTGATATTAGGGCTGATAACACAGAGTAATGGAATGAAACTGAGCAAAGGAAAATGTGGTAATGAAGACAAGTATTCCATAAGCAAGTACAGCCACTTTGTATGACTGTCTTCAAGGGAAACTGATATGTGAACTATTCAAGCCTAGCTCGGGCAAGGCAGCCAACACTTACTTTGGAGTCATTTGGGACTGTAGGAATTGATTCGATGACATTGGAGGTTGCTGGGATTTATATAGTGAGGGCAGATTCTTTTTTTTAATGAAGAGAAGCAGGATTCAAGCTGAGGTCCCACTGTGAGGAGCACCCCTGGAGCTTCAAAGTACTTTGCTTTACCTGGACGTATTGAAAGAGAAAGTGCTCTTGAAATGAATTGAAAATGCCACAGTTTTTTGTCAGCCAGAGCAGATGGCTTAGGACGTTTTCTGAATTTAGGAGGTGACAATATGACAAGCACAGTGATCAGACAGCATTCATGGGCTTTTACCAGAAGTTTTATAGAACAACCTGTGGGTCTCGCCATGAGATTTATAGACTAATAACCTCCACTTTATGATGGGCTCCAGTTATGACCTTTATTCTTTCACTCTTTGTGTGCCAACACTGATGTATAATCACTTTTGTTCTGAGTAATTTCTCCTGCTTCCGCTTCTTCCTAACTTTTAATTTTCTTTCTTTGCAATCTTTTGCTTCAGTGTCCTCTGATCTCCTTGGGGTTTCCAGAAGACTCCAGCACTTCCTCCCCCTGGTCATCATTTATATGATGGCCTCATTGGGAAAGTCTTCCAGACTGAAGAGAGGTTACCAGAGAATGGTTTTTCCATTTTTCTCTTGTGGTGGTGTATTTCCACTCCATGCCTGGGATCCCCTATAAACATCTGATCCCAGGGGTATTCCCTTCCCTTGTGATACTCTGGGAGCTCTACGATTCTCATAAGTGAGCAATGAGATCAAGTCTGAGCTAGGTGCTCTTTCTCAAGTATGTCTGATGTCAGTGCAATTAGGGGATGCTGGAGATGCCCTTTCCAACTCCAAGGTTGGAAATCTTTCTAAGGTTACCTACTTTCTGAGTAGGTGACCAACCTCATCTTCTTCTTATTTGAATTTATTGAGTGGTTCTTTGGACTGAGACACTGCCAGCCTTCCTTGAGCAGATGGCTTTTTCCAGATTTTATATCTGTGTTTCTGTCTCCTCAGAAATGGTACCTAGCTCACTGTGCTCTGTGCTCTTCCAAGTCATGGGGAAACTGATGGAAACGGGGCACATCTCAGTCTTTGATCTATGTCTCCTAGCCAAGGGAGCTTCTCACATCTACACGTACTTCTATCGGCATCTTGCTCCTGCAAGCTTCCCTTTCATCATTCCACCTCAGAGACAAGAGAACACCTTGGTGTCCCTCTCCTAAGGGTGGTATCTTCCCCTCCTTCAGTTCCCTCTTCTGTTTCTCTCATTCTACCAGCTGGCATAGTGCAAGAAGCCAGCAACTGGTCCTCCTCCCAACATCCCCCTGGCACAGATGCAATTGCTGAGTGTGCAAGGCAGCTGCCTGGTGTCTCCTCCACATCTCCTCCTTCCACCCTCCCTGGTCACTCTTCCTGTTCCCACACCAGCCTGGATGCCCACCTCTCTCCTGGGCCACCCCAAAAGTGTGGTGGCCCAAGTCAAGGCTTGGCAACATTTCTTTGTTCATTCAACTCTCCGCAAGTGCAGCGATGGGGGAGCATTCCTCCACCTCTCCTGTCACATCCTGCTGGCAGCCAAGTAGAATGACGATGACACAGTTGGGTAGGTTTTTTGCTCTTTCTTGTCCCACAGCCAACCTCTTTGGCCTCTGGATGAACCCAATAAAAGAGAGTGTCTTTGGAGCGCGCTCTTGTCGGTTTTACATCTGCAACCAGTCTCAATTTAAATTCCCCTTCTGTTTGAGAGAGGAAATGAAAGAGGAGCAAGGAAGAGTGATAGTTAAAGCTAAAAAAAAAAAAAGAAAAAGAAAAAAAAAGAAAAGAAAAGAAGAAAAAGAAAACAGAAGCTGGATAAGAACAAACAAGAAACAAAGGGAACTGAGGCAAATCTTGTGGTTGGAAAGAACTTGGCAAAAAGTGGAATAAGTCAATGTTTCATAATATGTTAATATCTTTTTTCTAAGAAAACAGTGGAAAAATAACAGGGCCTTATCTCGAGTCCATCGCTACTTCACGTGTAGATTTGCAAGGTCACTGTCAGGGTGGGAATGTGTTGAGCATTTCACTGACACTGGCTGAGAAATGGTCAGATGTCATGGTATGACAGGTAATTAAAGCTTAATGCAAAGGGCAGGTCACAGCCCCAGCTGCATGTCCAACAGTCAACGCAAACACTGATGTATCACCACTGGCTGAGCTGGAGAGGACTGAACTCATGACTCTTGCTGCTTCAAGATTCTCCTGCCTCCGACAAGTAGTTAAACCTCTTCTATCAAAATAGCAGCACCATCACAATAGCACCATCAAAATGGTCAAATGTGGAATGTCTGGAATGGGACAGTGAAGCAAATGGCATAAACTTGCCCTGGGATGGGACAATTCTGACTCATTCATGAAAGGCTCAGCTGCTGCTTCTGAGAGCTACCAGGAAATGTTGAACTACACTGATGTACTTCATATTAGTTCTGTTTATGGTCACTACAACCGGGAAGAACTCTGATGAATGCAGTGAGCAGTGAATGAGATCAGGACAAGGACACTGCATTAGCATCACTGCTACCTGTGTTTTCCAAATAACTTCTGTGATTTGGATGCTATGGTTGTAATGAGGCAAGAGGATCTTAACCTTTGAAACAGTTTTTCCGTGTACTTTTAATTTTGACACGACTGTGGCCTCCCAGACACTAAATCTACTTATGTCATAAGTTGTCTGGGGAAAAGATTATTTATCTTTATGTGTTTGCATTGATCTAACATTTAAGTTTCATTTTCACCTAGAACTGCTTATTACCCTGATTTATATAGTAAAACAGTATAACAACAACACATTAAGGTAGGAAACATAGCTACATGTTTCATATTTCAACTTTTTTTAAGAAAAGATGTCATTCCAAATTAAATAAAAACTAACTACTTCATTCTCTTCAGCAAAGATGCTTTGATAATTTTCTCTGGGAAAAAAACAAGCAAACACAAAACCCATTTTCACTTGACTTCCACATTTCTTTGGGTTGCTTTCATTTCAGAATACTGGTAGATAAATGAAGCATGAGAAGCCACAGAGATGGAAAGTCTAACAACTCTCAAGTTGGAAATATTCAGGTTCCCTGTCTGGAAATGGAAAAATGGAAGGCATTCATGCTCTCAAGAGGCTCCAGGATCTTAGGAGCATGTCACAGAGGATGGACATCTCGGGTTCCCAAGCCTTAGGTCAGCCTAAAGAGCCTGGTGACATATTCAAGGGTTTGGAGGCTATACCATCTGACCAGCCAAGAGGTGAGCACATAAGAAATCATTCAGAAAACCCTTTCCCAGCATTTTAAATCCAGCTGGTCAAACTGTCCTTTCCTTTAAAGTGTCTGTACTATGGAAGAAATGGGTGTTCTCTGATTAAACCACTTCCCCATTTTACCTAAAAATGCCTAAATAGCTAGAGTGAAAAAAAAGGCCTTAAGCCTTGAATTTATTTATTCATTTATTTATTTATTTCATTTATTTTCTTGAAGGAAGTATAAGCACAGAGAAAAGAGGAACAGTTTTCACAAGACTGAGGCATACTCAGGACAGCAGCCACCAGATTCCAACTCCCATTTTAAACACAGAAAAGCAGCAGCAGAAAGGAAAGGAAAAAAAAAGGGGGGAGGTGGAGGGAAAGCAGTAGTATTCTCTTTTCCATCTCCTCTTCCTGTCAAAAGAGCAAATGGTTTCTGTATCCATCTAAAGGCTTTGCTGACTATTAGCTCAGCTGCAGAGCATTCAAGTGGAAAGCTGCAGAGCTGAGAATTTCCAGCAGCTTCTCCTTAACTTATACAGTTTGTCAGTGAAGTGGCTGGAAGGAGTGTTTTGTTGTGATTTTTTTCTTTTCCCATTCTGAACAATCATAGGGAGCAATCATTTGTCTCAGCTGAAATGCAGCTACCTAGGGAGAGGCACATGGTGGCAATTTCCCATCAGGTGCAGGTGCATCATCAGTCTGGGGAAGTAAGGTGGAGTAAGTGCTCCAGCTGATGCACAAGAGAGTTTAAAGCTGGAATTTGGATATTAAGATAGGCTTCTTTGTGCCAGGTGTGTATGAGGTGCTTTGTCTTCCCCTGTATAGCTGTCTTTGAGTCTACTTATGGCATCCTAAGGAGAACAACGTGGAGATTTGCAGTTATGCCACTAGACCTGGCTTCAACACCACTGCATCGGTTTATGGTGGAAAGATTGTAGGTGCTTCATGTTTTAAGCATCTCTGGGACAAGCTTTCCATCACTTCAGAGGTATTTCTATCTCCAAGAGTTCCATTTTCTATGTGCAGGCATTTTCAAGCAAAATCCTGACTTGAGCTCCTCTGAGCACTGCCTGATAGCTGACAGCAGAAGAAACTGAGGAGCAGTGAAGCACTGGACAGAAGTGTATAGAAGAAAGCTCTCTAGAATAAAAGAAGAAAAAAATAAAAAGAACTGACTGCTGATTTATTTGGCTCCAGGTTTACTCTATGGAAGACACTTATCAGGAAGGCTCATTGTATATCTGGTGATTTTCCAAAGATATTATGTGTTTGGATCATGGATATGAAACATCTACTTTCCGTTGAGACTGTGTCACGGTTCTGCCTTTATCCTGTGGTGTTTTCTGAATTTCTTCTGTCTGATTATGATCACATTTTGAGAACTGTTGCTTCAGAACACCTCACCTGTTGTCTCTCATCCTCTGCCAGCTAATGCCAGACACTTCCAAAGAAGGTGAGGAATCGCACTGCACATCTGATCTTTGCTCTGTTAAAACTCTGCCCTAGATGGAGGGCCTGAGAACCAACAAGACCATCCCGTAATCCAGAGGTATGATGGTTAGAAGTTAGTCTATCAACCTGTGTATTTATAAGGCCCTCAGTATAAATACACAAGAAAAATCAGATGACCTTAAGCACAGGAGTATTAGAAATAGAATGAAATGTAATAGTATGGAGTCAAGCACTTAGATACTAATAACAAGAATAGCAGCTTTAAGCTGGGGGCTCAGCCACTGGAAACAACGAAGTTGCAGAGGAAGGACGTGGATGCATGTGTTCATTACAGCACAGTTATGCACTGCTGATTGGATGCAGTCATGGAAAAGCAGAATGCAGTAACTGAGCATAGTACAGAACTTATTTACAGTGAAGTTAGCGAAGTGTTAATAGCACAGAACAAGATCTCCTTTGGCAAACTTGAGACTGTTCTGGTGCTCCATTCCCCAAAAAGGTGAATTTGTACTAGAACAAATAAAGAAAACAGCTTCTTTGGTGATCAAGTAAACAGAAAGCCAATCCAATGGGAGGAAACAGGGAGAGTTTGTTTTTTTTTAGCTTAGAAAAAACAATGATGTGTTGGTCTTTATTAACACATTGGGGAGGTAAAAATTGCAGAGTGTGACAAGTTATTCATGTTAAAGGACAGCGCTAGGACAAGAACAAATGGGTGTAAACAAGCTGGGAATAAATTTAGTCTGGAAATTAATATAAGGTTTCTGAAGCTCTCATCCTCTTGGACATCTATTCTTACTGCACCTTCATCTCTGGCTTTGACCACTACAAAATTCCTCTGCTGCTTCTACAAGGTCATTGCCCTCACCTGTCTCTTCACGTCTTTCCCCTTGTACTTCTTTTTCTGTCGCATCAGATGTGTTGCTCAATTTGTTTGTCTGCAGTGTCAAAGCCATTCCTCCTAAGCTTCCTCTCATTTTCAGGCCAGCATCAGAGCCAAATCTTTTATGTGTTTGTTTGTTTGTTTCCTAGCTTTCAGGCTTTACCATTGGCATATGTTAAATTTTCAGCATCTGGGAGGAAGGCTTCTCAGACATCTGGAAATAAAGAAAAAAGGCCACAAATTGTTGCTTAGCCTAGATTTAAAATGATCTTTTTTACTCAGAGGATTGAGTAGCATAGGAAGAGTTTACCCAGAAAGGTGGGGACATTTTCATCCTTAGGGGATTCTGTGACTAGCAGAGTTGCAGTGAACCTGATGAAGTGTTGGTGAAAGCACTGCTTCAGGAAGAGGCTGGACTAAATTGTCTCCAGATCCCCTTCCAGCTGATGACAGAGATATTTCATTGCTGCTGTGAAACCAGAGGGATCTGGGTGAGGCCAGGCTATCACGAAATCACAAAACCTCAGAGGCTGGAAGAGACTTCAGGAGATTGTTGTGTCCAACTCTCTGCAAGGCAGTTCCCTACAATAGGTTGTGCAGGTTGGCATCCAGTTGGGACTTGAGGATCTCCACAGTAGGTGACACCACCACCTCTCTGCTCACCCTGTCAGCACCCTGACGGTAAGGAAGTTCATCTGCGTGTTGGTACTGAACTTCCTGTGTTCAAGTTTTAGGCCATTGCTCCTTGTCCTATCACTACACACAACCGAGGAGAGCTTGGCCTCATCCATTGACCTCCCACCTCCCTTTAGATATTTATAAACATTTATCAGATCTCCCCCCAGTCTTCTTTTCCCCAGGCTAAACAGACACAGGTTACTCAGTTATTATGGACCAGCGATCATAATATCACCACCAGAAAAGTATTTGTGCTGTAACTTTTAAAGTCCATCATGTCCACCAGTCAGTTGGTTGTGAAATAGCTGTGATACCTCTGTGATTGAGCAGCAACCACAAAGACCTCCAAGATCATCAAGTCCAACCCCAACCCATCCCCCACCATGTCCGCGGACAAGGAAAGGAGAAAACAGGTAGTTAATGGATAAATACACATAAATAAAAAAGATTTGCACTAAAAATATCTCTTTCAAAGTTAAGCTGACAGAGATTGTATGGTCTGACTGTAAGATCTGATGGTGGAACAGTCTCAGCTAAACTAAAATGTCTGGGACAAAAATTCAAGCAGAAACCTCTTAATCAAGACTGTCAGGATGTTTCCTGGCATAGTTTTGGCCTTGGCAGGTGACACTATCAGAGAATTCCTGGGAGATTACAATCACAGAATATTTACAGTTGGAAGTAGTCATAGACCCTTCCCACACGGCAGCCTGAGGGAGAGAAAGCATTTGGAAATTACTACAGGGGCTGTGCTGTGCCACTTTGAGGGTCAGAAAATGATCCTGGAGTTTGTAGCGGAGGAGATACAGCCTATAATGTGGCTGTTGTTAGTTGCAGTTATGTTCTCTTAATCCATAACTCAGCTAAAGCTCATTTATATTGTCAAACTATGTCTCTTCTATTACAGCCTTGAGCTGAGCATTTTATGTTTTAACTTTCTTCTGCAACAACTTGAAGACAGCAATTTTTTTAACTCGTAAATTCGGAGCCAAGTAAAAGCAGAGGATTTACAGCCCCAGACGTTGAGTATCTGGAGCTCAGTGATGTCAGAGGAAGAGCGCAGTGGAGTACCTCTTCTCTTACTGCCCTTGTGTGTCCAATCCTCTGCAACAGCTGTTCCAGAGTATATGGTGGTATTTCTTCTTTCGGGGATCTGAGTCCGTGTTGCCTCCCTCCTAATCACTTCCCATTCATGTGGAAAGAGGAGGAAACAATAGCCGACATGATGCCATTCAGTTGCAGAGCTGAGACCCATTCCCTGTGCTCTCACAGAAGATCTGCAGTTTAGGGCTGCTGTCCACTGTGCAAATTGATGTTTAACTGATGAATGCTCCAGTGATGTTCAACAAAGACCTTGACTGCTACAAAAGAAGTGGCATGTGTGAAACTTTAGAGGGATATGGCTTCCAAAAATCAATGGTTGTGTGCTTCATCTCATACTATGCCCATATCATTGTACAAATGCCCCTTGTTTTTTTCCAGTCCCAGGAAGCAAAGGAGCTGCCCTTATCAAAGTGTCTCATTTAGGTCACTTTCTAGGACTGAGCTCAACAATTTGTCAAACCCTTAGCAGTACTCATCTCTCTAATTCTGCACTGGACTTTGTGCAAATAGCCTTCATTTTCCAGGTGGAAATGGGAGCCCAGTGACTGCTGATCTCCCTCTGAAATGTGGGTCAGGTCATGATGCTCCCAGTAGCTGCTCATGCTCTGAACTGATCCTGGCCTTTTCCCCTCTGCTCTGGCTGTCAGCACAAGGCATCAGCACTGTCTTTTGGCTTTGGCGGGCAGGCTGTGTTTCCACTAAACACCTCCAGGAGAGTTGCTAAGTCACTGACTAAATGGTCTACATTGCTGAGCTGTCTTCCAGAGCTGGCAATTAATCACCCAACGCCTGAGCTGGCTAAAATCAACACTGGGGAAGACAGAGAGACAGTAAGAATGACAGAACAGGGAGTGAGAAAAGAATATCCAGAGCTAGAAAAGAATATCCAGCAAATAGGAAAAGAAGAATAAAAGAGAGAGACCCTTCCTGGAGTTACCCCTGTGATGTTCTCTGACTCCAGTCTAATCTTCTCTGCTCAAAACAGAGCAGCAGAGTTCAACCAATGTGACTAATGTCAGTAGGAGCCGTTGCCCTCACCTTCAGTGCTATAATTAACCGAGGAAATATGAGTTTCACAGGCTCTCAGACATGATCTTAGCTTGCTGTGGAAATGAACCAATGATGATGTGCCCGCTTGTGTCCGCCGTCCCCTTTGCTCCCTCCCTCCCCACACAAGTCCCATTCCCTCCCTGCACAAGAACAACAGCAGCTGTGTTGGTATTTATATTCACTCCAGACTGGAAAATCACCACCGACAGACACAGAGCCAGGCCCTGCCTTTGCACAGACCTTCTGCCAAGTGCTGATGATTGCAGCTCCCACAGACTCCTCTTTTGGTTTCATCGGCTCCAAGCCCAGGTCCCATCAGCATTCATCTGCTGCTGGGGGATGATGAGTGTGCACTTACTATCTGCACTGGGTTCGGCATACAAGAAAAACCTCTTGGCCCACAGCATGTTCCCATGCTAAACTTTCCTAAGAGCTCCTTGCTGTGGTCAGAGTGGGTCATGGAGGAGACAGCTTGCCTCTTGCCCACTCACATCACCAAAGCATGCAAGCCATTGTCATGCACTTGGTGCTTACTGGTTTATATGATGGGTGTGCAAGGACATCCTGAATCACTGCTGGTGAGCTGTGTATGTACAGAACTGAATGTATACCCATCACATGATGGTATATATATTGCTAGCTGGGCTATATCTCCATTCTCCTTAGCAGACAAGAGAAAAAAATATGACTGTGAACAGGCTTTTGCAGAACAACTCACAAGATGCTGTGTGGAGGTAACCATTATGCCAAGACATATGTTCTCTCCTTATAGATCTCTGATGTGTCTATCAGAAATATATGCCACAAATACATATATATATACAGTAGAGATTTACAATTACCCAGTGAAAACTAAATGACTAGAAGTTACAAGAACAAACGGTTAGTTAGGACTTATAACCACACCATTAGATGAAAAAGAAAAATGGTTAAAAGCAGCCCCATGACAACACATAATAACCTTACTACCCTGGAGCTCCTCGGTGCCATGGCCCCATACAAATCAAGTTTCCTTTCCTCCCTGGCCATGCTCCATCTAGCTCAGCCCCATCTGCTCCTGCTATTCTGAATCTGCAACAGCCAGGAGTTTCTGAGTGGATACTTGCAAGACTGCAGCCAGCAGGACTAGGGACACCCAGAATTGCTGAGCCATCTACTTCTTTCTTTTTTCACATCATCTTTTTTTTCACATCTTTTAGAGTTGCAGACTTGTAGGTGGTGTGAGTGTTGGGTGGTGAGACTGCTGGCATTGCTTCAGGAACCATGTTGATGGGAGTCCATTAAATTTAGAGTAAGAAAATCATAGAATCACTAAGGCTGGAAAAGACCCCTAAATTGCCAAGCCCAGCCCCAAACCATCCCACCATATCCACTGACCACGTCCCTTAGTATCATGTCTCCATGGTTCTTGAACACCCACTGGGACAATGACTACCATTTCCCTGGGCAGCCTGTTCCAATGGCTGATCACACCTTCTGAGAAGAGAATTTTCCTAATATTCAACTTCTGCCTCCTCATGGAAACCACTGCCCTTACTATTTTGATGTCAACCAAGGACAAAACCTCAGCCCTGTAATGGCCAGGGCACATGATGTCATGTGTCGCTGAGTGCAGTTGTCCTCAGAAGGAGTCAGGCTGGTCTCATTGCCACCAACAAAGCTGCCCTACAAAACCAGTGGCACGTACGTGACAAAGTGTCTTCTTTCTTTCTCCCATACTGATGATGTTTGTGCAAAGCCTGGGTAGCAGTAGCGTGGAAAGCTAACAATTATTTTTTAATGAATTCTTGGCAGATTGAAGCCTCTGTTAATCACAGTTCCCTGCTTCAACCTTGCTCATTGGATGTGACTTCAGAAGGGATGGGGAGAAGGAGCCAGCACTTCTCACCCAGGTGCAATAGAAAGGCTCATCAGTGGGGACATCTGACATGGGAGGCTGTCTGCCCTGGCTCCGACTTGAAACTCAATGGCTCCATTAGCAGAAGAGCAGCAAGGTTACAAAGTCCTGTCTGCATCCTTGAAATCATGCTGGTGGATCAGGCATAGCTGAGTCAAGAGCCAAAGGAAACTGCAATCAAAACACTGCAAAACATATGAGAGGATATTTCATCTCAGCAAAGACTAACAGAGAGAAAACAGTGACTTGAAGGCACAGCACACCATTTTATCCATTAGGCAATTTTGCCCAGTTGTAGTTGTACATCAGTGGGTGGAAATGCATTTTGTAGCAGCCATTGAACCACTGATCTGGCACATCAACAGGATAAACTTGAGCTTCTAGATGACAAAACGCTCTCCCATGCTCCATCCTCCCCTGAGCTTCCCCTGTAATTTCTATTATGCAGAAGAGTCCACTCTTGTCTGTCTTCTTTGGCATCACAAAATATTTCTAGCCTTTGCACGTGACCAGCTAAACATGACTATAGAGTGCCTCTGTTTCACTATGTTTCATTTATTACCCATGTCTTGTAAAGCATGTCAGGAGACTTCAAGACAACAGTGCAACAGCACCCAAAAAACAATGTTTTCTTATCCGGAGATTATTCACAGTTCTCCGTAAGGCACAGTTGCAGAATGAAAAAATAAAAGGAGAATGCTCTTCATCCCAAAGTGCCCTTTTTTTGACACCCAAACTTATCCTGAGAAACTGCCCATTTTGGTACCATCTTCTTCTTAAAAAGTAAAAATAAAAAAATCAGAACAAAACATTTTGACTTTGTTGAATGAGCTTCTGTTTCCCAATATTAAAAATGTTCCTATCAAATTTGGAAAGGTTGCAGCCGGGATGAAAAGGCTCAGTTTTTAGAATAAATCATTCTGATTGTGATTTGCAGGAAACTTTGGGCAAATAAATAATTTTGTGTTTGTTCGTGTGTTCTTCCACTTCAGAACAAAACCAGATTTCAGAATCATGACATTTCCCACCAAAGAAAATGGAGTGGTTCCCACACAGCCGTCCTGTTCAGGAAAGACAAGGAAGGGTTTGTTGAATAATTGGCAAGAACAAGAGGTATCCAAAGGAGGAAAAAATGAGCCAGGAGAAGGTTTGAAGGTTTCAACTGCAGTCCCAGAGGTCAGCCCAGACCTGAACTGCTCTGCAAGCATGAACCACAGTGAGATCACCCCAAAACCCAAACAAGAACTTCACCATCACCCATCCCAAAAGAGCTACGCTATAAAAAAACCCATCTTCCTCACAGCTTATTTTGGATAGAGCCTTCCTATAGATGCTCTTATAGCAGTGGAAAGTGGCAGAGGTTGCCCTCAGCACCTTGGCTGCCCTTTCTCCATCAGCTTAGCATTTCCAACCATGCATATACTCTCCTTTATTTTCTTTGGCCAGAGTGTTTTGACGCTTCATAGGGGATAAAAAACAAAACAACTTTTTTGCCTCCTCCCTCCATCCACCATAGCCAGTCCTGTTTACTACATGCCTTCAATGCAAACCTACACAGCTGCCTTGGATGCTGGTTGTCATACACAAGTAAAGTGAAGGCCATGCTGACTCCAACTGTGGTTTTGCTTAGCAGCCATTTGCTGCCTCCAGTCCCTCTGCAGAGACAATTCTCTCTGCTGGTTTTGGCAACCCTCACTGAAGGGTGAGATCGACCCACACTCCCTGACATGGTCTTAAGTTCCCCTTCTTTGGCAAATAGTTATTAGCACCTCTTGGAAACAGTACAAATAAAAGAGAAAGTTTTAGGCTGGGGAAATTGTGGATATGAGCTTCTAAGAATTTTTTGTGCATTTCAGGGGTAATGCCTGAAATGAAATGAGGGTCATGGTTTAGTGGGCATGGTGGTGATGGGTTGACGATTGGACCCGGTGATCTTAGTGGTCTTTTCCAGCCTTAATGATTCTCTGTTTCTACAAAGGTTGTTCTCCATCTGCTGTTATCCTCTGCTGATAACTGCTTTGATATCAAGTCTAAGAACACTGAGACAATCAGATGCGTAACTGTTTATTCTGTCTTGAAACCTAAGCACAGAAAATCAGAAACTGGTTTTCATGCCCATTACTCATTGACCAGCCCAGCTGAGCTAGTAAAAGGAGAAAAACTCATTTTCAGCTGGCCCAGGTCAGATTTAAATACTTATTCCAGATACCACTGGGTGAGAAAAGTGGTTGGGCTGTGCCTTCAGAGGCACGGTATGCTTGGCTATCCTCTGGGAGATGTGCTGTCGACACCGTTCCCTCTCGGTGCTGCAGAACAACCTTTGTTTTTCACAGCTCCCCAGGGTGTGTGCCCTCGAATGGTGCTCGCCAGATCCTGACCCAGGTCACAAATCCTCAAGTTCCGGAGTAATGTAAAATACACATCATAAATAGACATGTCCCTGGCCCCAGCTTGCTCTCAGCTTTGCTTCTGTTTTCTTGAGCCTAGTCTGCCTGATTTTCTCCAGTAGTTCAATCATATTTATTAGGAATTTATAGTTCTCTGTAGGGTTTTTATATTTAGCTGCCTACACTGGAAAACCACATTTTTATAGATGTTGGATACCACACCTTTCTCTGTGGCTCCTTAAGGCCTTTTTTTTTTCTCCTTTTTGTGCTTTATATTTGATTTCTGTATTTTGTCTCTATCCATTGCTCCAGTCCACCAAGACCGTAAACTACTTATCAACAAAGCAAACAGCAGGTCACATTTAAATGGCTACAAGTGTTCAGTTGGGATTGGATCATCTTTGGGTAATGCAGCTGCTTGGCTCTGTCTCTGACACAGAGAATTAGGAAAATGAACACTTTTACAGTGTTTGTAAAAGACCAAATATGTTGCTCAGTTTTGTAGAGGCAGAGTTCCTAGAATCATAGAATCATTCAGGCTGGAAAAGACCACTGAGATCATATTGTCCAAATGTAGTTGAGAAGTGTCTTATCAGTCTTTAAAGCCTAAGCTCGTAAGGATTGCCCCTTTACATGTGTTAGTAGACTGTTAGGCTGTTCAGGGCCAGAGGTCTTCCCAGAGTCACTGATAAAAACCCAGAGAAAACCAATTCTTGTCAATGATTATCTCCATTTCACAACCCTTGAAAGCCTGATTCCATAGGAACAAAAAGAGATAAGAGAGGGCAAGACCCATGTGGCCTTGCTGTTTGCTTGTATCAAGTCAATGGGAAGGCAAAGCTAACCTACAGGCTGTGCTAAGGGCTCCAAAGCTATAAATTGGAGAGGAAAAATTCACAGGTCTGTCCTTTCTTATGTGCTCTTCACAAATATACAATAAAAGGAAATGCCAGTGAACTCATCCTGAGCACAAGTTTAGTCTGCTCAGATTCTTTAAGGTTCACAGGACAGGCAGCAGAACTTGAGAGGATCTACCTCAAGAATGAGAAGAACACTACAGCAAACTCAATTGTATATGCTTTGTATTTTCTCACATGCTAGAAGTTAAACCCAGGAGCCAGAAGGCAGCTGGCTTTTTGCTGTCCCACCTCTATATCTCCTTACAGAGTCTTTTTAATTGCTGTTAATTTTTTTTGTATACATAAAATCTCTGCCAAGTCAAGGAGCTGGACAAATGGATATTAAAAAATCCAGGATGAAGAAATTCCAGGATGGTGCTTGGTGCTTTGGTGTGTATGGCTATGTATAGCCATGTAACTGTTATAGTCATGGAATAGTTATGGTTGGATGGTATTTCTGAAGGTGTCTAGTCACAACCTCCACTCAATACAAGTCTAGCTTTGAAGTCATATCCAACTTCAAAATTGCTCAAAGATTGTTTTTTTCCCATTTGTTTCCAAAAAACAATCCCCTTGTTGGTAAATTGTCTGTCAAATTGTCATTGATGTTTGGGAGAAATGACAAAACTTGGTCATTTGGGAGACTGAAAGTCTCCCTAACACCTTTTAGAGGGGGATGCTAAAGACTGGGAAGATGAAACTCAAGGCTACATGTGGATCCTTGTGAAGTTTGCAAATAAACTTAGGTACAAGATACATGCTTACTGCTAGTGATTAAAATTCACATCTGTTTTGCTGTTATCCAGTTCCCCTTTATCTAACCAAGCCTATACACTTAGTTGTAAGAGGAAAAAATAATGCAAATAGAAAGACTGAAATTGTTGGTGTTTTGCTACAATCATACAAAAAACAACACAGGTTTTTTTGCAAGTATATCCTACTGCAGGAAATCTCAACACCAGATAACAGCCCACAACTACACAGCAGCCTCAAAGGCGATGGAGTCTGCTCTGTGCTGGAAGCTTTCAGGCGTGACCTATCTAATAAAGCATCACTTCTTTTTATTAAGAATCTGGAAGCTAGTAATGACTTCACGTTCCTTTAATGGCCTTGCCCTAAATTAAAGAAACCACCAACAGCTCATTAATACCTCATTAGAAGGTGTGAATACAAGATACAAAGGGAAGGTACTGTAAAGTAACCATTAGGAAAAAGAATTGAAAAATCAAACTCCTCCCAGGTAATCTTCTCATACTTACCAATTTATCAGCAAAGGCCAGATCTCATCACTTTTGGCTTGCATACACTAGCTCCTTTATTTACAGTGAGTCAGACTGGAAATCCTATTTATTTTGCAGTCCTGGCACAACTGCAGATACCAGGGTTAGGAAATTAAGCCAGCCAAATTTCAGGATTTCTAATTCATAGGAAATTTTGGCATTTGGAAATTTGCTTTTATTCTGACTAAGAAAATAAAATTCTTTCCTTCGCTATTGCCTGTGACTGGAAATTCTGACTTAAAAATATGACTTTAGAAATATTGACCCGAAGATTATTGCTCACATTGGTGGAAATCTGAATTATTTGTCAGGGAAATATTTGTTAAAGTGAATTAGATATCCTTCAGATGTGCAATTCAATGTGTTGGTTTATTTTTTCTTATCATAAGAGAAAACCACCTTGGTTTGTGGAGTTGGACTAGAGGACCTTTAAATATTCCTTCCAACTCAATCCATTCTACAGTTCTGAATGTAAATACAGGTAAGTGCACTGTCAAAAGGAGCAGTACAGAAAGCCACTGTTGTTCAGCTGATGGACTGTCTCTGTTAGCATATCTGTTAGCATATATGGCTCCACCAGATAATGCTGATATGACATTTCCTCTGTGTTTTTCTTTTTCTGGCTATAAGGAACAGTTTGATCCACTAGACGGCAAGGTGCTGAGGAAGATCTAATCTTAATTTCCTGGCACAAGAAATGAGAACATAACTCTGAAGAAGTGCCTGAGCTGTAACAAGATTAAATTCAGAAGTTTAGCACCTGAACATCAAAGGCACAGAACGTACAACTGCACAAGCCATCCATGATAGCAAAACCTGCACAAAGTTATCCAAACAAATTGCTAGCAGCAAGAAGAGCCCAATTGGTGATTGAAGCCATATATGAAAAATGATGCACTGAAGAATCTGAGAAACAGATCACATCACTCTATTTTCCTTAGAAAGGTTTTTAGTAAAATCTTGCTCAGGATAGCTCAGTAAAGACCCTCCTTTTCATATAGCACACAAGACACAGAGACATGAGGGTGAGAGAGTATTGGTTCAGTTTTGCTTTTTTTTTTTTTCCTTTTTCTGACCAAAAACAGATATTTAATGTCTGATTTAGTTATTTCAAATTCCTTGAAGAAAAATACTCTTGAGGTTATAGCTCATCTACCCATAAAAAAGATAATTGTGTTTGGTCAGATGGCTCAGATCCCGAAAGAGCCTCACATGCTTGTCTGTAAATAACACTTGAATGTTGGTGTTTACACTGGCTATATCTAGGGGAAATTGACCTTACCTAACTGTAGGGGTAAAAATCCAATTCAGATTAAAACAACTAATATATAAAGGTTGAATGTCATCTCACTGCCATGAACAAATGGGCATTTTGATGTGGCCAAACCAGCTCACTTTAAATTGCAGTTTTCAGGATGGTTGATGGGATGAACTGATACTGAAGAGAGATGCGGCCCATCCCTATGGAGGCTGCTGCAACCTTATTTCAGATATTTTTGTTGGTAGAAAGACATGATAAAATGGATCATTTTTGTGTTGAAGAAAGAGAATCAAATGACAAGAGGGTTTTCTGGCTGCCTTTGCACCCCACAGTCCCTGGGAGTCCTCACGATACTTTCAATTCCACATACCAAAAAGCACTCCTACTACAATAGGGCTGAGGGGAAACCCTGAAATTTCTATGCCCAAATATGTGTGCCCAAGATGCTGAACAGGGCAGGGGAAGGGATTCACCTGGAGGAAAAACAACAACAACAAAAGCAAAATAAAGAGCAAACCATGTGGGACCCATCCATGCAGTAGGACAATACTTTTTGCAACCCTCTACTGTCAGTGCCTAGTGCACTAGCGTGGGAAGACCATGATCTAAAGCCTGTTGAAGTCAGTGGAAAGACTCCCGTTGACCTCAGAGGCTCAGTTTTATCCTCTGAGCACAGGAGAACTCCAGCTGCGGTTTAGTAACTGCTGGTGGTCCGAGTGCCTGTGGTGAGTGGGCTGCATCTAGGCCATAGAAGCGTATTAAGACTAAAGTCATATGAGCTACCAAGTCTGCATTTCCTAAGCTTGATTGGGTGTGCAGTGGTTTGCAAGAAAATTTGAGGGTTGGCAGAGTCCTTTCATAAAGTTTGGGAATTAGTGATCTGGTACCTTCACTAACAGCTTTTTACATGTAGCACATGCCAGGACTGTTCTGTGTACTCTGACAATGATTTCACTGAGGCTGGGCATAGCTGCTTGTCCTTGTTCCAGTGTCTGTTTTCCTAGAAATCCTTTATTTCACCCCAGGGAGCAGATGAAACTAAGACCTGTAGCCTGAAGCTTTGCATCGCTCTCCACCATTGAAGTGGTAGCCCAGAGAATTGGATAGCTATTTTTTTTTAACTTTTTTCTTTTTTTTTCGTTTTATTCTTTTTTAAATTCATTTGTTGTCCCTTTCCTTCCATTGGAAGTGCAAGCCATTGGGGAACACTTTTGCAAAGAATTTTAACTTTCACTTCCTTATATAATTAGAAGTGGATGAACTCCTAGTCACCCTCTACTTGACTGAGGGAAAATTACCTCATGCCCAGTTGTTACTGAGTGAAAATCCCCTGCTGTTACAACATCTCCCTTTTACAGGAATCCCAGTTAAAACTAAGAATTTCCTCTTATAATCTTCACACCAAACTTCCCCTGTTTGGCTCAACACAACTTCAGAGGAAAAGATTTCATACCACAAATTCATCCTGGGACAAAAATCAATCCGTTTTGGTTTTTAACATCTCAAGTGTGGACATCACGACTGTAGCCCAATATTTTAGCAGCAGTCTCAGAAATACTGAAGAGAATCTGAATGTTATATCCATGAGGGCTGTGCTCAAATATTGAAAGGCTTCATTAGCCCTCACCCTACAGCACTGTTCCATTACCACAATCCCAAGCTGGTCAGGGTTGCTGCCTTTCGGGATGCTGTCTCCAATCTCATGTGAATCGCATTCTTTCTTTCCCAATTACTGGCCATTAATTTGGCTTCTTTAATATTGCACTCTGCAAAATGAGCTGCCCAAGGAAGTGATCCAGACCACTTGGGCATTATAGACCTGTTTCTGGTGATTTTCATTGCTTTTCGGTAGTCTGCCACATTTGTGGATTGTGCCAGCAATAATTTTTCTGCTTTTCTTGGATCGATAAAATATGAAAATAAAAGTGTTGGATAGTGTTGCATCGATTGCTGTGGGACCCCTTCTAGATGTGCTTCAGGCAGATTATGAGCCCCAGTGCGCAGATATTTCCCAAGGTCTATCAAGTAGCCAGTTTTAGTCCGTTCAAGACAAAGATTTTAAGTTCTTATAAGCACAACCAATAATCTGTTTGAAAATTATTCCTTCCCTTCCCTTCCCTTCCCTTCCCTTCCCTTCCCTTCCCTTCCCTTCCCTTCCCTTCCCTTCCCTTCCCTTCCCTTCCCTTCCCTTCCCTTCCCTTCCCTTCCCTTCCCTTCCCTTCCCTTCCCTTCCCTTCCCTTCCCTTCCCTTCCCTTCCCCTTCCCCTTCCCCTTCCCCTTCCCCTTCCCCTTCCCCTTCCCCTTCCCCTTCCCCTTCCCCTTCCCCTTCCCCTTCCCCTTCCCCTTCCCCTTCCCCTTCCCCTTCCCCTTCCCCTTCCCCTTCCCCTTCCCCTTCCCCTTCCCCTTCCTTCCCCTTCCCCTTCCCCTTCCCCTTCCCCTTCCCCTTCCCCTTCCCCTTCCCCTTCCCCTTCCCCTTCCCCTTCCCCTTCCCCTTCCCCTTCCCCTTTCCCTTTCCCTTTTTTTCCCATCTGGAGGTTTCCTGCACAACACAACACAACTCAACACAACAGAACTCAACACAAGGCAAGAGAACTCAACACAACATGCCACAGTAATGCAAAGAAATAATTCAGCATTTAGTGTCAATGGGAGGGAACAGTATTGCTACTGGAAGCTGGGAATGAGAAGTGAGAATCTACCAATATTATTTTGATGATGGTGAGATGTTTGTTGTCTATGGGAAAATACTCTCCCCTACCTTTATGTCTCTCCACTCTGAGCCTTCAGTTTCTCGAGGAGATATTTTGTCCCCAGTTGCAAAATTTGGCACAGGTAAATCAGCCCTATAGGATCTTAAACACCCAGAGAACCCCCAGGGGACCAGAGAAGAGTTAATGAGGTGTGCAAGTCACTGAAGCATATCAGAAAGCAGACAGGTGAAATGCCAGTTGGCAACACTCTTAGCAGTCCTGTAGCCAAAGCACAACGGTTTACAAAGGTCTCATATCTGCGCTTTTCACCAGATATCTTCTTTCTCCTTTTTCCACATGTGCACATTTGTCTATCTACCACCATACACACCTATCTGGAAAAGCTGTTGTATTCCCAACATCCATGCCAACCGAAATTATCCTTTGATCCTAGGTTACCGTAATAGACAGATATTAACTTTCCTTTGGTTTGTCTGCCTGGCTTTCTTCAAATAGTGGCAAGAAAAGCTTCTCCTCTCATCACTCAAATATCAGACAGTACACAGAAATTTTAGATTTTTCTTCCTGATACTCCCATCCACATTCTCACTCCATGCTAAACACTCTTCTGTGAGGTATTTTTAAGTCCATATGCTGACACTTAGAAAGGGAGAAAGTAGTATATGTATATATTTAAAAAAAGGAAGAAAATTAAAAGGACAAACCCCAACCCCTTTTCTTAAGGGGCTCTTGGGGAAGAAAATTCCCAATTTTGGACTCATTCTAGGCATTTGAATATCCATGTCATCTGCACGATGAGGCACTGTGTACATAAGAGGGAAATGGGGGAACACTGTTCCAAGGTGACTGACAGAGCAGCTTAATTTCATACAAATTACTGTCAGGCTCCACATCTATTTTTCTGCTGCATGGATGGCATGAGAGTGCTTGGGGTAAGGAAGCAGGCCTGTAATCTTGTACTTCCAGGTTCAGATGGAAAGACGTGGTATGCATGGAGCACAATGGCTTTGATAATCTTTTTATTGTTGCTGTTGTTGTTTTAATATTGAGTAAAATTGAGTTTTCTGTGGTAATCAGCTGTATAAGCAACAGGTTGACCACTGAGAACAAGCGAGCAGAACATTACCATCTGAAAAAGGTAGGGCAGACTCCTACCATCTCTGTCAGGAACTAGAGAGTGAACCCTTGTTTCCTCCTGACATATTTGAAGTCCCTGCATGAATGCTGCCATTTACATGCAGGGTTATTCTCAGGGCAGCAATCAAATACAGAGCAGAATCGCAAGCAGATTGTTCTGTTTACTAATAATAATTAGGTTTCAAGGACTGCCCAAAGATAACCCAAATTTAAGCTAAGTTCTTGGCACACGGTGCAACCAAGATGAGGGTGGCCAACTTCAGTCAGACATGGAGCATCGAGCACAAATAGTCTGAATGTGAACTACCTGTTCTGGAAAAAATAGGGAGAGATGGAAACAATGTGTGACTGGTCAGATACTGTGACTTCAGGAATGTGACACTCAGCAAGTACACACAATTCTGCTTCAGCTATTTCTGTTAATTTGTGTCTCTCTGTTATCACAGTTTCTTTTGGATGAAAAATAGAAGAGGCTTTGCTGTTGCTGGGGGAGCCTGGAGGGACCACAGCTACAATGATTCTGAAAGGAGCATAGGAAGAGAACAGAGTTGACAATATCTGCGTTGAACTGAAAGAGTAAACCTTAGAGATGTCAGCATCTGTCTGCAATCCTTTCTAGTGCATACAGGTGTCTTGCTGTATTACTTGTCAAGTAATGAAACCGAAGTACCCTCAAACTCCTTCTCACATATTTTTTCATCATTGAAAACACTAAATCTCTGTTTTCTGTACCTGATATACTGCATCTGTTACAGTAAACTAGGCAAACCCAGGGTAAAAGAACAGGGTTGCTGGGACTTTCATGTTTCCCAAGCAGTCTCCAGTCACCTTCAAACCAAAGCTTACCACCTTATCCATGGTCTGTTCTTGGGCATGTTTTGGAAGACAGCACAAACATGATGGGGATGGTGGGGTTGAGTTAACAGTTGAAATCAACGATCTTAGAGATCATTTCCAGCCTTAATTGATCCTATAATCCTATGAAATGGAGCAAAGAAAAAGTAGGCAACCTTATTCTGGATACGTGGCATATTTTGAGAATATAAAGCAAGAAATGTTACTGCACAATGTGTGCTAGGGCTCTGAATGTCTATCTCTTTTGAATACGTGTTTTAAATTAGAAAGCTTATCCAAGGTGGATCAAAGAGAGGCTGTGCTGCCGTCCTAGTTACTGTCATCAGATGATGCTTGATGTATCCCAGGAGCAGTTTGGTGGCAGGCTTGTATTCCTGACAGAAGACATTATTCTGTAATGAAATTAGATGAGGAATTCAGCTTTACATGGGGACCATAAGTATCTGTGTCTCTATACAGTGTAAATCTAAACATGTGCTAATTTCTCCAAGTCCTGCTCTCCTGTGGGGGGAAAGGGCCTCCCTCGTCCTGTTTACATTTTCCTAATTACCTCATTTGTTCTATGTTTACTAAGGGATTGGGTTCTTAAGAGACATCACAATACTACCAGGATGGCCCTTGATTGGAGGGGCCCTGAGCCGATCTAAGGAGAGGATCGGATGGCAGAGATGGGGATATGCTAATTATCCTCAAGAATTCGAGAGCTTTAAACACCAGCAAGAGAGCATGGTTTGAGGGCATGCAAAGAGAGGCACGATATCAAGGAAAGAAAATACTGGCTAAAGGCTTGATGACCCTTTAGGGCCCCTTCCTTTTCAGTGTGGGATATTCTATGACTCCGTGGGTAAGAACGGGGAAGCATTCCCTACCTGTGCAAGCACATAACCCAGGGAACAGCTTCAGACCTTAACTTAAGGAAGATCACATCCCAGGACCTCTCCCAATTCAGATTAGGATTCCTCACATAGAGCAGGGTGTGTTCAAACCTCTTGACCTAGGGAGAAATAAGCAAGAAATACAGTGCAGCTCAGAGTACATGCAATAACCTGAATCTAGGAGGAGCAAAACTTGCTGAGAGAGTACAGCACTGTCAGTTTGTGGCTATGTGCTTTAACATGATCAGATTGGTTCTCTGAGCACCTTGTGCACCAGCACTGCTGGCTATAGCATTCATTTCTGTCAGCTTGAACTCCTCTTTGGATGAGGCACTTTGCTCCAGGAACAGCTTCTTTGTGATTCCCTGGCCACTTTCTCTCCCTGAAGATCATGCTGAAGGTTGAAAAAGATCACCAAGTCCAAACACTTACCCATCAAGTTGTACAGTCTGTTTCATCTTGAGTGACAGTGCTGAGGTTCACTGGCCCAACTCTAAAATATCCAATGAACTTGAATCCAACGAAAGCAAAAGGAAATCTGGTCCATCCATTTGAATACTGGTTTGGGACATGGATACCTTAGATTCAAGCCACAGGCTTGCTAGAAGATTGTTGAGCAACTTTGGCTAAATGACAAGATTAGCAAAACAGAAATGGAGTCTCACAGTGCTCAGTGGTGGTTCTAGCAGTTCAGTGGTGACTGGAGCTGAGAATGAAGCTCCTGCTTTGGGTTGGGCCTTGTGGATTTCAGGAGGGGAAGAAGACTCATCCTTGGACCATGTGGTACAGACAATGCTCATGGTGGGCAGACAGCACTCTCACCACAGAGACCCAGGTCTGGGCCTCTGCTGGAACCTAGAAACCTTGACTCATAACTTGTGGTTTCCCTGGAGGAAGAGGGTCAGCTCAGTTCAGAGCATCCGATATAACAATGAGGTTATGTAGCACCCTACTGAATGACAGTTATGTAGTGATGTGGGTACTAAACATCCTGAAACTAGGTATAAACTTGAAGAACTTGCTGACAAGCAGGAGGCAGGCTAGGGCAGTCCAGATGGATAGTGTTGGAGGATTGCCCTGGGACAATAAGTAAACTCAATGCAGTATGTGTCTGCACTGTCTGGTGTGGACTCGTGAGTGAATTACCCTGTTGACTGTAACTAAATTTCTTCTTTCAGTGAAACAGCTACAAGGAAGCCTGGGAATCATCAAGTGTGCCTGAAGCATGGGCAATCATTGGAGCAAAACAGGAATTAAGCAGAAATTGTAAACTTATATTCTCTGTGTAATGGAAGAAGAATCATCACATCCATTTTGCATTATAGTCTTGATCTCATTATACACAATAAATAGAAGATGTGGATTCGAGTCTTTTCTTGACCTTGAAGGAAATCAAATCCACAGCTCCATTATTTTAGAACTTCTTTTGCCAGGGCCTGGGAGAGATGGGCCATTTAGTGTCCAGTTGTGAGGGTAGGTTTTAAAAACTCTGTTGGTGGGAGACATTCTCCCCATTGGCTGTACAAGCAGTTTAGGTGCCTAACCCAGCACCACGAATCCTTCTGGAAACCCAGCCCTTCCTAGCTTTCCATCTTGCATTCCAGGTCTTACAAAGCTGGCAAGGATTACCAATCAACTTGACAAAGGAAATCAAGTCAGGAGTATTGCTCTGTTCTATCTGCTAAGTTGCATCATGGAGTAGTCTTCACACATCTTGAAGTTACCTTCATCATAAGGGAAGTGATGTTTATTTCACAAAGATCCTGGAATGAGAGGTGATGATTTCAATTCATTGTTTTTAGCTGAATTCTGCTGTATCAATTTGGTTTCAGAATACAGTTCTACAAAGTGCCAAGTCTGGGGCATGACTAGCTTTAAACTTGAAATCAGTAGGAAAGGTCTTCAATGAATCAGGACTGGAGTCCTCAGGAGAGTGACCCACATATATAAGAACAAGAAGCATCTTCACATTATTTACATCCTCAAATTATTGTATACCAACATCTGGGAGTGACCACATCAACTAGTTTCCCAGAGATTTTATCTTGTTTATATTCCCAGTGCTTACAGAATTCATAGGCAAATGACACCAGTTTTACTGACATATTGGTTTAATTCAGCTTGAGGCTGTCTATGCAGACCAACGTGATCAATTCTTCCATCAAACCAACTCACCTTCCATACACACTGTTATTACCAAATCATTTAAATCTTATAAAATTTAAAATTCAAAAATCAGAACTACAGTTAAGGTCAGGCATCTGCCTTGGGGATTTAAGACCTACATCTGCTAGCTCTCACAGTAGAAAGATCAGTAATTTGTGCACGCAAGGCACACCATGCCTTAATGAAACAGCAAATCTATCTCTTTTTCAGGAAGAGGGGGTGTTGTTTCCATATCCCCATGGCTTTCTATCAACTCAGGTCTCTACTCTAAACAGAAAGTGCACTGTTTGCTTGTACCATTGTTGGGAATAACTCAAAATGCAAGCAAAGTGGAACAGACCAAGGTATGAGAAAGAAAACCCAAGGACAATAGTCTATAGGGCTGGGGGAGCCATTCATTCCAGAGATGGTGATTTTGAAGACTGTAGTCTTCATGCTCACTGCCATTGCAGTCACCACCTCATAAACTTAACAGGTTCCAGGAATTCGTTTATTCGCTCCCTCTGGAAGACTTGCTCCAATCGTTAAAAAACATCTTCCACTTTCCAACCTAAATTTATTCATGACCAGTTTATCCCCATCTGTTCTGATGCCAATGATATCCTTAGTTTTAAATAGCTTTTTTTCCTCTCTACTGCTTAACTCCCATTCTATTTATAGAGTATGATCTTAACTGCTCCAATCTTACATTTTGCTGAGCTAAACATGTCACACACTTTGAGTCTCCTAAACAGCGCACACCCTTCTTCCAATGGTCCTTGTTGCCCTTTGCACCTGTTCCAGGTTAAATTCATCTTCCTTAAACACAACAAACTAAAATCAAACCTTAGAGTCCAGTGGCATTCTGTGATGTCACTAACAAGATCACCAGGATAGAGAGGCCCTTTGCACATGCCCTTTTGAAAGTCCTCTTGCTCCATCTCAAGCTAATTACAGCCATAGAATCATAAAAGTTGGAAAAGAACTCTAAGATCACTAAGTCCAACCATCAAACCATCCTCACCATGCCCACTAAAACATGTCCCTAAGTGCCACATTTACACGTTCCTTTAAAACCACCA
The DNA here is from genome assembly GCF_038088225.1 of Cyrtonyx montezumae. NCBI lineage: Eukaryota > Metazoa > Chordata > Aves > Galliformes > Odontophoridae > Cyrtonyx > Cyrtonyx montezumae. The sequence goes on along the minus strand of NW_027071936.1, from coordinate 67,767,576 downwards.
GTATTTTCTATCCTACCTCTACTGGAAAACTGCTGCCTGATCTCCACCATAATCTGGCACGTGCGTATACTTTACAATCATCTTTTTTTTTTGGTCAAAATAGCCCATATGTTTTCCTAAAGTTATGGGACAAGTAATACCCAGCATCTTTTTCTCTCCCTTCTAAAGGAGAAAACCCTTTTCCCTTCATTTCTGGGGCATGTTATTTTAGTGTTAGCTCCTCTTGTATTTTTAATTATGGAAGGCCACACTACATAATTTACTCTAGTTCTTCATCCTCTTCTGCGTTTCAGGAAGTACTACAACCATGGCTGCATTCATGCTACCCAGAGTTATCCTGGAGTAAACTCTTTTTCTTTCTACATCCAGGTTTTCTTAAAAAGGAAACCAAGCAGTTCAGCCCATATTAGAACAAAATATGTGGTGTGAGTGCTCTATGGGAGAAGGTATTAGAAAGAAAAAGAAAGGACCCAACTTGACAATCATTTTATCTCAACATTCCCTTCCCTACCAGCAGACAACCCATGTAATACTGAAAATGGGTGGAATTTGGAGACACCATTTCCTCCTCCCAATAAAAATGAAACCAAGTCCAAGAAACCTCAAGGAGCCCATGGCATGAGTCCCAAGGATGGGGAGAAAACACCATGGTCCTTACAGCTGAACCATTTACTGTGACTCACTGCAGTGACTCATCAGAGCAAAGTTGAATTCAAAAGTATGGAAGTAAGGCTTGCCACCTTTCCCTGCTTCTTTGCCTAAGTATGGTCCCCAGAACTGTATCAAACAACATCAGAATTTCTTACCAGTAAGTTCCCTAAAAAGGATGTTATTGGCTCTATTTTAAGCCACTGTTAAGAAACTTTCTACTTACATAACAAGAACTTCTCTGTTCTAGCTGCTCTCACTATTAAATCCATCTGCATCTGCAACATAATGAGAACCCATATGACAATTAACAGGTGAAAAAACCAAGGCTCAGGTGGAGTTAATGACTGCCCCCAGTGCCCCACTAACAAAAGCAGGAACACAATGTATCTGCCTCCATTCCCCAAAGCTGTGGATGCCTTGAAACTAAGCTCCCAGCCTTAAGGGAGCAGGTCCTCTTTTCTCAGCAGGAAGGACCCCTCTGTAGAAGGATGCTTAGCACTGCTGAGTCAAGATGTGGGTCTCAACGCCTCCCTTCCACAAATGAAAGAAGAGCTGACTCCCCAGGCACTGAGTGCCACCAGGTGTCCTTGCAAAAGTCTCTGTCTAGTAGGCTTTTTCCAAGCAGAAGTCACAATAAGAACAAGGTGTATCCAGAAGTGAACATGCTCATTTGCTGTTAATTTTGCAATCCGAAAATCTGACACCTGCCAGGGAGTTTCTTCCCTCTCTCCTTCTGGCTCAAGATGAGAAACATTTCTTTTTAATTTTTCTTTCTCTCTCACTCTTTTTTTTTTTTTTTTTTTTTTTAATTCTTGAGAGGCTACAGGCAATCAGGACTATAATACAAGGAACTCAAGGAAATTGCAAGTGACTCAAGAGGATGCAGAACATTTCATCTAAGCAAGTCAGCTCCTCATTGCAACTTTTTCCATAGTTGGAGCCACACGCTGCTGGAAATCCCACCAAATGCTGAAAGGAATGGAAAGAAATGACAAATATCTTATGAACTTCTTGCTGGCCTGGCACTAGGAACAGTCATGGGCCAAATGCAGGTCACAGTGGATGCTGCCAGCTCTGGTGCAGAGCGGAGTAGCTAACACACAATTGCGCTCACAGAAATGCATGACTGGTTGAGTTCTCCTTAGTTGCTCAGAGCAGTCTTCTCTTGAAGAAAAGTGTGTCTAAGAGGTAGAGTAGGGTGGTGGAGCAGCCCACTGTTTTTGCAGGAAAAAAAAGAAAATAAAAATGTAGAGCTGAGTTGTCCCTGCCTTATTAAATGGGAAAGGGTTTGGGGATGATTGCAGTGCCTGCAGAGCTATCATTGTAAAAGAACATTTCCTTAAGTTGAGATAGTGTTTAGCTTGCAGATACTCACACAATCAGATCGTAGAATCATTAAGGTTGGAAAAGACCTTTAGAGTCACCAATTCCAACCAATCCCACCATGCCTGCTGGCCATGTCCCTCAGTGCCACATCTCCACGGTTCTGGAACACCTCAGGGACTCCACCATCACCCTGGGCAGCCTGTGCTAATGCTTGGATACTCTTTCAGAGAAGAAATTTTTCCTAATACCCGTGTTGAATGTTGAAAGATAGATGTTTACCCTTGTATGAGACACCTAAGTTCCCACTATAGCCCGTAGAAATCCAGTAAAAGTAGCCTAGAGAGTGATCCACATCACCCTAAAGCAGACACCAGGTGATCTGCTCCATATAGTGCTATCCCAGGGCATCACAGGAGGTCCTAAATGCCTGTGTTAGGGCAAATAAATCAGCCTCTGACATCACAACTAGTCTCTGTCAGATGAGAGAAGGCAGTGGACAGGCACAACCTGACATCTGAGAGGCAAGGTTTTCCTAGCTAGGTGATTAGGTGGAGCAGGGTTCCAAACAGATTTGACTAAAGAGTTAGTGAGATGAATGTTGCCTTCTTGAATGTGATGTTTGCCACCAATGCAGAAGAATCTGGAAGCATGGGACCATGGGGAACTACGCTGCCTGGCCGGCGTTTCACAGCCTGGGGACTTGGCTATCCTCACCTCTGGTAAATACATGTTTCCACCAGGAGAGCTGGCAGCCAGCCTCAGCACAGCCTGTCCTCAGCACCCAGGGCCACAGCAGGGCTGGTGTGTGATAGTGTGACCAACAGATTCCACCTAAGGCACGTCAGTAAGGTCCACATTTCTCTTTTTTCTTTTTTCTCCTCTTTCATCCCTCCTTTTTTTTTTTCCCCTCTTTTCCTTCTTTTTAAATATAACTCATTGCTTTTATGCCAATGAAAACTAGTTAAAAAATCAGACTGTTCCCTGCAATTTCAGTAAACCTGCCCAGTGTTGGAAGCCTCCCAGCAGGGTCATGAACTGCTTTCTATACGGCCTGTGCCTCTAATTTTAAACTGGTGGTTGGCACTCTGAAGTTCAAATTGCTCTTCCAAACAGACGTTCAGGAATAGAGCATCCCCTAAAACCTCACTGAGATCAAGGTGTGACCCTTAGACTGACATGTGGGTAGATGGTACAGATTTTAAAGAGCTTACAAACCAACAGGGGGAAAAAACAAAACAAACAAACAAACAGAAAATAAAAACCACAAAGGAAAAAAAAAAACCTGCCCCATAAAGTTATTTTCATGTAGCCAAGAAGCCACAGAGAGACTGGAGGTCAGATGGCCAAAGAAATCTCAGCACGTATCTCCCATTGGTTTCCCCAAGGCTTTCACTTTTGTGTAGATCAGAAGAGTACTCAAAACATTTGCTCCAGCAATGGATTTTCCCTTTGCCAGAGGAGTTAGACAGTACCTCTGGTATGTCTGAAAACAAACGGAACCAGCTCGTTACTCACCCAAGAGAACTGGACCCATTTGGACTAATCAAGTCAGATGCTCATGAAGTCAAAAACACCCTGACTCTTCCTAGTCTTTTTTCCTGCAGCCACAGAGATTAGAATTAGAAGCTTCCTAACATCAATTTCTACTTGGCGGTATCTTTCTAGAATTCAGACATAATTTGTCCCCTTAGCTTTGAGAAGCATGGTGGTACTGGACACTTGCAGCTTTTCTTCCAAGAAAACCAGCAACACCAGCTGTGAGTCTCCTGATTCTATATTGCTCAGCATCCTCTAAGAGAGATGAAGGTGAGTTTCTGGATAAAATTCTGAAGTACTGTAAGACCTGGATTATAGTAAATGAGAGGAGGAGAAATCTGTATCTGAACGCTCAGGAAAATCAGCCAAAAATCAGGAGTGAAGGATGCTGGACATGGAGCTTGCTCTGAAAAATGCATGTCCCTGTTCATTGCAGGGAAGTTGGACTAGATGACCATTAAAGGTTCCTTCCAACTCTAAGGATTCTATGATTTTAAACATATGGAAGGGCACAACCTGATTCCAGACTTCTTATGATCAAAGACCCTGGGAAAGGCAGAGAGCAACACTTACTCTACAAGAAGACATATATAACATCATGGAGAGCATTACTGGGAAAGAGGCCTCAGCATACATACCTTTACAATGTGATTTTAAATCTCAGCAAGAAATTTGCTAATACTGATATCAGAATTCTGCCTTGAAAATTAACTGAGGAAAAACACTGAAATAATTCTAGAGAAAATTGTCTAGAGTGGATTTACAGAAGAAATACATGTCTTTACCGTCAAAAGTAATGTTGGAAAAAAAGCTGTAAATCTTGTCTGATCCATCTTTTAGCTCCATCACATTATCCTTCAACCATTAAATCTTTGAAACATTTCAGACGTCTCTGTGATGTCAGTTTACCTTGACAATGGGTCAATGTTTGTAGGCTGCAAAGCCAAAACAAACCACTGCAATCTGTTTTCCTGCTCTGTCAAAAACAAGGCAAAGAATTCTATTTCTCACTCCTGACTGTTAAGGACCATGTGTGAGGTGCTTTCAGGACATGGGAATGTTTGGATTTGATAACTACAGCATCTAGCTCTCTCTGTAGTTAAAGTATAAGGACAGATTACAAATTTCAGCACTTAACTCCTCAGTGTAGAGTTTTCAGGCAGATCATAGAATCACAGATTATCCTCTGCTGGAAGGGATCCATAAGGGCCATCAAGTCTGACTCTTGGCTCCACACAGCACCACCCAAAACCAGACTGTAGATATGAGATACTAGTACACAGCTAGCTGGTCAGACACATTAGACTGAACAGAACATGTGTGATGTTGCTTTAGGATTCTTTGTCCTTGCTTCTAATAAGTTCTGAGCAACTCTAAGATGCTAAGATGAGAAAAAAAGAGCCAGTTGAGAAGTTATGTTCATTGACTCTAGTTACAGTGGCCAAGTCCTACACTGCCTACATGTGTTGTCTTGCTGATTTCACGTATCTGGATCAATAACAGGACTGAGGTGAAGGATGACCAAGAAAGGCTGAGGTGTGCCTAGAGCAGATGTCCTTGCAGTCAGCAGAAGGTGAAGCAAGAGAAACAGGACAGAAAATGGCAGCAAGGTGCATACAATCATCATCTCAGAAGACATGTACACAGTGACTGTGTTGAGACCAAAATCTGATGGGAAGCAAGGCAAGTAATGTGGCTACTATATGGGGAAATAATGTAAGTCAAAGCAAAACTACATGTAGTCTTTGCAAAGAATTTTGGCCTCTTCTTTACTCTAACCCTGGGTCCTGTGCCAGCAGGACTAAATTACAGCTCAGTCCTTGAGCCTCATGTTTCCTGCTTGCTAGCTTGAAGCCTGCAGAGGCACCTAGCCCAAAGAAACGCCAGGCTCTGCATCCTTGGTGGAAATTCACCTGGATTAATCTGAGCTAAGCGTGTAAGAGGAGATGGTGAGAATTAATCCTTTTCCTTTTCCCTTTCCCTCATCCTTCCCTTCCTTCCTCCCTTCTCTTTCCTCTTGCTCTTTCCCTTCTCCTTCCCCTTCCCCTTCTCCCATTCCCTCCACCCTCTTTTCCCTTCCTTTCCCTTTCCTCAAAACAAAACAAATTGTTTTCTCTCTCAAGAAGGACTAGAATAATTTCACAATCTGTCCTGGAATCAAAGTTTGTGATTTTTATCTTTTCATCTGCTCTGTTAGAAAATATCAGTCCTGCAGAATTGTATATCATTCTGGGTGGTGACTCCTATAATCAAAGTGCAGTTCCAGTTGCACTGCAGCCAACAGAGGTAGATGGTAAATGTGGCAGAGATAATCATCAATGAGAGAACTGGTGAACATAGCTCTGCCATAAGCTCATAGCTAAATGGGGAAAGGCAACAGAGATTGCTCACATAGATCCATGCCAGCAAGACTAGATGAGTGCACAGTGGCACCTTGGCATGCAAATATCCATGCTATAAATCATACCTTACTCACAGGGCACTGCTAAGTTCAGGAAACACGATCAGATCAGTCACACTCAGAATGGACTGCAAAGTGGGTGCAAAAGGGGGCAAATGTTTTCCAGATCAGCACACCCAGGGAATACTGTTACCAATAAAACTGACAAATAGGTTTTGGCACAAAGGCCCATGCTTGCAGGAAGTGCCCAAGATGATAGAATTGTAGAATGGTTCGAGTTGGAAAGGACCTTTAAAGGCCATCTGGTCCAACTCCTCTGCAATTAACAGGGACACCCACAGCTCCATCAGGTGCTCATCCAGCCTGACCTTGAAAGTCTGAACCCATCACCTCTCTGGGCAACCTCTGCCAGTGCCTTAACACCCTTTATGCAAAATACTTTTTCATTATATCCAGCCTATATTTCCCATCTTTTAGTTTGAAACCATTTCCCCTTGTCCAGTCACAGCAGACTCTGCTAAAAGAGTTTGTCCCCTTCTTTCTTGTAACTCTCCTTTAGAAACTGAAATGTCATCAGGTACTAAAATGCCAGTAGACACTGCCATTTGAAGTGATGAACCACCGTGTTCTTGTACAAGCAATGAATATACCCTTGCATAAACTCAACACAAACAGTTTTGGAAGCACATTTATTTCCTCTCCAGGTCCACACCCAGCTTGAGTCAGCTGCTGCTCCATACCTTCTCCCTCTTTCCACCAAGAGCTGATACTAAATGCAGTTTTCTCAGCCAACATCTGGAGCTCCATGATGGCTGTTTCATTCTTCCAACAACTTCATGAACACACACTCACACACACGTGCCCTGGGACCTGCCTGAATCATCATGTCCCTGAGCACCCCACTTGGCAGCAGCATTTGCAGAGACAGTTATTCAAAGGTCAGAGACTCAGAGATGCTTTCTCATGCAACAAACAGATGCAAAAAGCAATCTTGGGGCATGATGAGTATCTACTAGAATTCTACTGGGTCACTGTATATATTTTCTCCTACTTTAGAACCCCCACTAATGCAGAAGATATGACCTCTATATTGGCACAGGATGAACAATGAAAAGGTAATGAGGAGGTATAGAATCATCATTTGATGGTGATGTGATTTACATTGGTCCATAGCACCAGGGAAAGACAAGAAATGAGGGACTATGTAGGAAATACAGAGATCACATCTAAGAGCTTGTTGATAGCTGAAGAGAGCTCATATTCAGAAACAAGTGCACTGATATTAGCAGCAAATCAACTGAGAGCGGCTTATCTAAAGATCATCTGGCCCTGTGGTCTTCCTCTCCCACCTATTTCCCAGTGGGGCAACGAGCTTAGTGCTTCTGAGCACGTGTCAGAGCCCATCCCTGCAAAGCCCTCTGCTGGAATCCACCTGGGTGGTAACCATGTCTACAAACAGTTTAGAAAGTGACTGGTACTTTTCCTTTTGTCTTCCCAGCCCAGACAAGAAAGTGCTTGATTAGTGAATCAATGTCTGAGTGCTTATGCATGGGAAGGTACGCCAAGTGTGGGTGTGAAAGTAAGGAGAGTTGTGATACAATGACCTACACCATGTAGAGTGCTAGCTGAGAATATGGGATATGCCCTATACCCTCACAGAACTGGTAGAAATGATGGAAGGTTCTGGGAAGCCTAGGTACAAGTCTAAGCACCAAGGAGATGTAATTAGAACCTTCTGTATGTAAAGATGCCTACAGGAAAGCTGGGGAGGATTCAATCTCAGAATGTAGAGGAAGAATTCTTTACTCAGAAGGTGGCAAGGCATGGGCTCAGGCTGCTCAAAGGGATGTAGGTGCCCATTCCTGGAGGTGCTCAAGGCCAGGCTGGATGGAGCTGTAGGCAACCTGGTTCAATTGGGAGATGCACATTACAGGGAGGTTGGACTAGATGATTTTTAACAGTTCAAAGCCATGCAGACTCCTCCACCTGTGGGGCTCATAGAGCAGCTCCATAACTCAAACCACCATTGAGAAGGTGTTTCGCTTCTGCCAGCCCTGCTAAGCATCCAGCAGAGAGTATGAGGTGGTAACCTCTTCAATCACCCCCATGTGAACTTGCCAGAACTTGTCTGGAGAAAACCTACAGCTACCTTTCATTGGCAACTTGCTTCCTAGTCTCAACAGAGAAGCCAAGGAATCAAGTGGAATAAGCTACCTTCTGTCCCTCAGATGGTTTCTCCAGGTCAAAGTCAAACCCCTTTGGCAGGAAACTTAAAAAAGAAAGCTAACGCTCTGGCTGCTGGCACGTTACCTGGTCTGTGCATACACAGAGTAATTCAATCTGTAGGGCTGTCTTTCTGGCACCTTTCACAAGCCCTAAAAAATCAGTTCACAGTGAGAAAGAAAACAGAGCAGTGCTTGTTTGGTTCTTTGCCCTGTTGTAGGAGATTGTGGGACAGTCACTTGGAAGGGAGACGTTTCTTATGTAGGAAGCAAATGTTGGCCTGCATAAGACAACATATTCATACAACACAATTTTCCCCCCTCTGCTTGACTGACAAAACCATAAATTTGCAGTAATTTTGAAGCAGGAAGAGGTCTAAAGGAGAAAGTGCCTAAGGGCTGCATCTGGACCACTTATTAAAGCATTTTAAAATTGAGGTTGGAGTGTGAGAGCCTCAACTCACCTTAACTCCAGTTTTCTAGTCTTGGCATCTCAGTAGAGAGAGTCACCTACAGCCCATGTATATATGAGACACGGGGAGAAATAAGAAACTCTAGAAGTTATTTAATCCCATCAAGTCAAGATGAGAAAATTTAGAAATCTGTACTGGGAATGCCTACTTTTCTCTGATCACAATAGTTGGAGAGCAGGCTGCCTTGTTCCTCTGCAGAATTACACTCTAACCACCAGCGTTGCTCAGATGCCTACCAACATGTCCAAGCTGAGGAGAAGTATAAGCCATGCAGAGCACCGCCTTCTTATGTTTGCCAGTCTGGCTCCTTGCCTGTTCAGTCAGGGGAGGGAAGGGGTCATGTTGCTTACTTGAAACATCTGTAATAAATGAGGTGCTTTCATTCCCTACATCTCTCTACTGACTGTACAGAGAAGTAAGCTCAGATAGTAGGTGGTCTGAATCCCTTCACTGTTATGAATGTACCTTCTCAAGAGGTAGGTCAAACACAACTGCAAGTGATACAGACATACAAGTCAGCTTGAAAGAGAGCTGTGCTCTGAAACCACTTCAGTTTTATCTATATAAAGTCTGTATCTACACAGGAGTACTCAGGAAAATGCAGATCAATCAAAAAGAGGTGTCGAGTTAGCATGCATCTTAGTTAAAGCATGTTCAATTGTAAGAATTTTTTTTCTTTCTTTCTGGACTTTTTTTTTTGTTCCCTAAATAAATAAGGCAGATTTTGCTTTATATAGTCACATCAAGCCTGGAAAAAAACATCACTCCCTAGCTGGAAGTACTAAGCTGGTTTCATATGATGGCCTGGATCCAAGACCTTGTTGTTTCGGGCCAGCTACATTCATCAAGAAGAACTAAAACAAAAGGAGATGCCATTGAGGATGGTCGTACTGTCACAGTTATGTTAGAATTTTATTGGCTACTGCTGCTCCATTCTGCTACCTGGTACTTCTGAGATGTGTCAACTGGAATCAACACAACTATCCTCCCTCCACACCCAGGACAAATATCCTGTCAAGCAGCTGTATCACTTTGGAAACTCAGGTTGGTATGTCACCACAGCAGTATGCTGCTCAGTCTGATTCTGGTGGTTTTGGATGGATTCTCAGGCTTGGAAGAATCTCAGGGCTATTTATCATTATCACATGGAGGTCTATGTGCAAGAGGAAACCAGTTGGAAGCAATGTAGGACCATACATCTACTATCAAGGGCCGTCAATCTTTATTGATGATTAATACTGGTACTCAAAAGCAAGATTTCTCCATGTCAGGAATCATAGTGTCTACCAAATCCTGCAGTTTCACCCATAATCAAAACCCTCTCCAGAATTAGTGCCTACAACTCAGAATAGTCTACAATTTTATGACACTAGAAAACTAGGTGTGTTATTCCACGTAATCAAAGGCCCACAAGGACCGCACGGTTAATATTACGCACAACTTTCTCTCACTTCACGAGGGAAGAAAGGTCTCTGTCATACTGAACTTAGGGTCAAATTCACCAAAGAATCTGCAAGAAGATCCTGTATAGTTTTGGTTTTCACGTGCACTGCAGAAGCTACAAAACAGTTTTTTATTTTCCAAGTACCAAGAGCTCCACTAACTATGGCAAAAATGAGGAGAGGTGATAGAACATTTCTGGAAGTTCAAATGCTCTGTCATTCAGAGCTTTAAATGAAGAGAAAATGACTTTCCCCCTTTAATGCTAAATCTCCAGGAAACTATCAAAGCTCAGAGTCAGCTTGGCACCCTAATTTGAAAAGTGCATAAATACTTTGTATTGGCGCCTGGAGAAAAGTGGAAATAATTCATTACTAATTGCTGGCTGCCAGGCATTCTTTCACATAAATAGAGTTGGATGTTCCTGATAATGACATGGCGATTATTGGCTGTTTCTCTTACATGTTATTTCACTTTGTATTTCCATGCTAACTGGGTGCACTAGAAGCCATGACATACTAACGAGGAACAAAGCTGATTTTCAGAAGCAACATTGCTGCAACCAGTGAGCGAACTCTGAGAAAGACACAGTTCTTACCAGTAAGACTTCATATTAGAGTATCAGTCACACTCTGGCTCCTTTGGTGGAAGTAGCTGTTACAGTAAACGGTGCTCAGTGAGACTAAATAGTTGGCTGGTGTCATGCAAGAGAGTAATTCCTGTATCTCCTGCGCTGTAAGTGATTTTCAGAGTAGTGTTGCTGTTCCTCCAATTCTTTACAAGAGTCATCAGCAGTAAACTGAATTTCTGGGGATTACTTGGAATGAAAATTCATTGACAAGGGAGGTGGCTGTTTCTCATGCTGACTGCTGTTGTCATGTGGTGGCTTGCAATGTTTTAATTGGCTTCCTAAAGGAAGCCCAAATCCCACTGTCCTCATTAAGGCATTCTACAGAGTCATAAAAAGAAGATTGGGAAAAGACTAATTAGATCATTTTGTCAATTCACCCATGGCCAACATAAAGTTGTTCCCTGCTGTGTAATTCCCCTAGGACCCTCTGAATGACTCAAGTCCAAGGGCTTCCACTGCTGCCCTCCTCAAACTATTCCACAGTTCCTTAGGTTGAGGAACTTCTCATCCTGCTAAGCCTGTTTTGAATTACTTGATTTCATGCTGTGACTCCTATTTCTAATTCCTTGTCCTTTTCTAAGTAATTGCTTTCTCTGCTTAGCCCTTTCTTAGTATTCTTTTTTTGATATAAGATTCAAATGTCTGGAAGAGATATGGTAAGACTGACTAGTCCACCCTCTGTTTCCATTTTCTCTCTGGTACTTTTGGTAGATCTGGCTCAAGCATTCACTTAAAGGATGGAGTGATGGAGATGCCAACCGTTCTGCCAGAATCATATTCCAGTGCTTTGATACTCCTCACTTAAGCAAATAGATGCCTAGAATGGCTTGGGTTGGAAGTTCATCTTGTTCCAAGCCCTTGTATGGAGTGGTTGCCCCCATCAGCTCAAGCTGCCCAGGGCTCCGTCCATGGCCTTGGGCACCTTCAGGGATCGGGCACTCAAAGATCTCTGGGCAGACTGTGCCAGGACCTCACCATCCTCTAAATGAAGAATTTCTTCCTAACATCTGAAATAAACTTTCCCTTTTTTTAGTTTAAAACAATTTCCCCTTCATCCTATCCACCTGTGCAAAAAGTTTGTTCCCTTCCTGTTTATAAATACCCTTTGAGTACTGGAAGGTCCTAATCTCTAACTCAAATTTACATTCAACATTTGCACATTTTTTTCCCCTTTTTTCCATAGTTTCTTACTAGTTTTAAGTTTGTTCTTGAGTTCTTCTTTGACCTTTCTCTTTGGACTAAGCTCATTTGATCTCTCCTTGCAGATGAGCCTTCTCATCATCCTCCTCTCGCTCCAGATAGACTCTCCAGTTGGTCCATATCTTTCTTAAAATGGATTAACCAATGCCAACCGGAGCAGAACTGCTCCATTCCACAGGAAGGCTATATTCCTGCTGCACTTCATAGAACAATACTAATATTTTTTTACAAGAGCAGGATTTTTATGATTTGTGATCGGTTTGTAATCCACCATAACTCCCTCAAAGATTCTCTGCAGAACGGAGACCTGAGCAGCTACTCTCCATTTGACATTTATCCAGGCAATTAATCTTGCTCAGACATAGTCCTTGCACATAAATCCTCTAAATATAATCTGCTTTTTAAATCTGTTTCCTTTACTCCTTGGCTATGAATTTGCTGTCTGGGCCAGGAGAATCAGAACTGTGGGCTATAATTGTAGGACACACATTTGCTTGCTTCAGTGGCCTTCCTTAAACTGCTACGTGTCAGAGCCAGCTTAGCTATCCTGTGATGGATATTTTGGGAAGAATAACGTCACCATTTCCAGGCTTGCTTTCTTTGTATCTAGATAGGTTTTGCCATAAAAATTTCAATACCGCCTTGTTTTCAGATCCTTGCACGATCCGTCCTCCACACTGCCTCTTGTAGGCAGTCCTACAAGAAATCTTCACTGCTTCAAACAAAATACACATCCAGAATGACAAACTATGCTCCGCTACTACACGCCAGGCTGGGTGAAGGGAAAAAATAGCTGTGGACAGAGAAAAGCTGAAGAGGCCCCCTGGGAGATACCATGTAAGAACTGGAGGATGCACGAGGTCACCAAGGGGAGAATGTGCAGGGCACTGGCTGGCACAGAGTGACTTGGAAAAGACTAAGGAGAAGAAATGACCCGGGTTTGACTTGTGCATTCCCAAGATGAAACTGAAAAAGCTGCCAGTGTAGAAAGGAAACATCTTTTTCCTTTCAGACAGAGCCCTCCCAGGTACAACAGCTCCCATTGCACCATGCTAGAAAACAGATTCTCCCACTGGCACCTCTGTTCAGTCTAGGTAATACCAAGTCATCTGTTCTCACCTGCTTTCCAGCCGCCTGGGGTCACTAACCTCATCAGCAGCCTTTTCCTCTCCTCCTGGCAGGCCTCATGCTGCCAAACATCCCAAATCACACAGCCTGTCCAATGTCCCCACTGGGCAGCGCTCATAGCCCCATGCGTGTCCTGGCACTGACCTGCCAAGATGTTTGTGCAGCTAAAGCAAACCAAACAGTTCACCTACCTTCCAAAGGATCACCAAGTTAAAAACAGATGGAGAATGCTGGCGATGGAGGACTCTCTTTATTTGTTCCTTTTTTTTTTCCCCCTGCTAATGACTCAGAAGGCCAGTAACAGCATTCTGGCCCTGGCATTGGCCCAGCATATCCTGTTGAGTCATGGCTGATGTCTGCACTCTAATCTTAACATGTGGATGGGCTTGTTAGAACTTGTTATCCATCCCTGGCTACCAAAATATCCTCCTGCTTGACCTACCCCGTGCATTACACAACAGAACTTCTGTGTTCGTGCATGGATGCATATGCACAAATGTGTGCGTGGGCTTTTGTGAGTGCAAATGGGTATGGAAGTGCACATGGGATGTAGTGGGAACAGGCTAAGGAGGCAGAAGGCCTAATTCTTTTTCAGTTGCTCTCCTCCCACTTAAAATAAAATAAATTTAAAAGAATCAAAAAAGGGAAGTTTTGAGGGTTTTGACATTGCTCAAGCAAGGTCTGTTGCTGGACTTTCATACAGCTGCTAGGAACAGCATCAGTAGGGTTTTTGACCAGGCTGGTTTCTACCACTGGGTGATACTGTATGCCCATGAACAAGATATGAAACAGGGAAAGCTGGTGATGTTGACCAGTCACTAAACTATAAAATACTAGTGGAAAGATAGTGTTAGGCAAGAGATTTAAACCTTTATTATTGTCAACTGCAGAGCCCCTAAAACTTCCCAGTGGAAGGAAAAACCTACATTTAGTAAATCCAAGCCTCCTGCCAGCAAGCTTTCAACTTCTTAGTCACATTTTTCAAAGTTAGCAATAGTCTGTAGGCCTCTTCTCCCTCTCCCCCTGCAGAAGACCAAAGACTGCACGTTTGAAACTGATGTTCTGTGCAGATAGACAGATAAGCAGCCAAACGGGAGGATGTATTGATGAGATGAGATTAGATTAGGACTCACACTACAAAATTTATGTGCAGACCCTCCCCATGCTGAAAGTACCCAGATGGGGGATTTTGCTTGGCCAGTGTTATAAAGATAAAGCACATTTGCAAATACAGATCCGGACTGAAGTTCAAACAATCCTAACACTCAGGAATGTTCTGATTTGTGGCTTTGGTTTTAGTCCATATCAAACTATAAAATGAAAGATGAAGAGAGATTGCTCTCAAGATATCAGGAGATAGAATGATGTGACCAGAGCTCTCAAACTGGGGGCAGTAGCAAAAACTCTCCAAAACAGAATTTCTCCTTCATATGCAAAGCTACAGAACGAGAACACTTAGCACTTACATTTTTTTTTCCTGGTGAAATGCTGGGACACTTGCCATTGACTTCAGTGGAGTTTGGATTCCCTCCTAAACATTTAATCCTCCATATGGGGTAAGTATTTTTCGTACTTCTTTACAGATGGGGAAATGGAAAGGAATCACGTTGTAGCTACTCACCCAAGGCCAAAGCACGGTCAGTGCGAACTCCACATTTCCTGGTGCTGAGCCCTGTGCTTGGACCTTGTGCCACGCTCCTTCTTGAGACGAGGATGTTGGAGGCCACACACAGTGTGTGTGTTCATGTTCTCTGCTCAATGCTTTCCTGGGCCCAAGAGAACAAGCCCTATCTCCCAGTTATTCAGCCCAGTTCTTCACTCTAGACCTGTGAGAGAGGTAAAGCCCTGATAGGACAACCTGTGAATTGCTAATTGCTTCTTTTGTGTCATTTATCATAGAACATCCCAGATCTCTCCTAAGAAGAACAAAACAAGAAGTCTGTAGATATCTCTGACATATTAACTGGGAAGCAAAGAGGAAGCTCTTGCTGGCCAGCATTTTCCTCAGCCCCAGCAGAAGCAGAAGCAGCACATACAGCTTAACAAAACCACAGTGAGGTCTCTCTTGTATCTTTTAAATAGCCTCAAGTTGCACCAGGGGAGGTTCAGGTAGGATAGAAGAGAAAGTTTCCCCTCAGAATGAGTGGTCAGGCACTGGAACAGTCCATCCAGGGAGATGGTAGAGTCACCATCCCTGGAGGTGCTCAAGAAACATGGAGATGTGGCACTGAGGGACGTGGTCAGTGGGAGTGGTGGCATGGCTTGGGGTTGGGCTTGGGAATCTTAAAGGCCTTCTCTAACCTTAATGATTCTTTGATTCTTCCTCTGCAAGGTCTTCCTTGGTGCTAATGAGGGCTACAGCTGTGAAGCAGGGAGATGCTTACTCACTGAAGGTGATCCTGGGACCAGTGCACAGAAGGACAAGGTTTCCGCATTCCACTACTGTTGAGCATTTGACAAATCCTCTCTTTCTCTGCCTCAGTTTCCTTAACTGTGGACTGGGAATAATGATTTCATTTAGAAATCGTTTTGAGAACCAGTGATGAAAAAAATAGGAGCTGATTGTTGCTAATATTATGCTAACATTTCATCTTCTCAGTAGCACTAGCACAGAAAGAATAAAAGGCACCATGCCAGGAAAATGCTTCTAATAACACAGAAGTGCCGTGAGCTTTTCAAATAAAACTCTCACTTGGGAATCAGTGTGCCCAGGAGTCTGTAGCTCTATACCAAACAGGCTCCTGGCCTCCAACCAAGTGCATTGGTAATGGGTCCCAGCTGCACGCAGAGGAACAGGTGAGGAAGGAGGATGGAGGACAAAACAGCCATCTGACAGTGCAGCCCAGCACCATGAAAACACACAGAGCAGGCCAGGGAGGTAGCAGAGAGCAGCACAGAGCACTGATTGAAGCAACAAATATCTGAGAGCATTACAATATCCAGCTGTGTCCTGAAGAGGTATGGAAGTGCATTTCACAGACACTTAGACTTCGCCTGTTGAAGCTAAGGGATACTGTGTAGAAATTGCAATGCACTGGTTTGGCACGCAAAGGGAGTCCACTACATCAAATTCGGATTTGCAGTGACTTAGTCCTACATTATGATGTTGATGCTGAGGGTATCTTTTCACATCAGAATGAACCACTAACAGGCGGTGATAGTGAGAACATGTGCCACAAATGTCCAGTGTATCATCTCTCCTAACTGATGACGTGATGATCCTTACAGGTTCCTTCCCACTCAGGATATCCTATATTCCGTGATGAGATGTACAAAATGAGATATAAATTTAAACATAAATGGAACCTCTCAGAAGGTGTCAAGAATAATCTCAGCATTCCTTCTGTATCTTTACCCCGTGAGACAGAGGTAGAGACTGTCAAGGTGTCAGACTTTGGCAGTGGTTTTCAAGTGCACACAGTTTTTCAAGTGCACATTACAGTGCACACAGAACTGGTATGGTCAGAACCCAGGCAATTCAGCCCTCCCTGGAACTGAGCTGAAGCCGTGTATCTTTCATCATCACTACATTTTCTTCTTGCTGTCCGAAACATGGCCAAAAATATACACATCTCTTCCATTTCCTGACCTCATTTCATTGTCAGGAAATGTCACCGTATCTTTCAAGACAGAACTCGAGGAATCACAGCTGTGCCACTACGTGAGTTAAATGCCAATTAAAGTAATCGCAGTGCCATGTGCAGACAGTCTCCCAAATTCCCATCCTTGAATAAAACAGCATTCTCATATGAAGAAGATGTTGTGATCTCCTTTGAGATGAGTTTCAGCGAACCCTAAGAACTACCACTGGGATGTGGTAAAAGCAATTTAAATAGATAATTTTAACTGTATGGCTTAAAGACTCAGTAAATGAATTGAATCCCAATCTGCTTGGCAACAACTGAAAAGGACGAGATAATGCTAGCAAGGATACAGCCTAGGTAATTTATTCTAAAGAAGAGCTTCTGAATTTCAACCAGGTTCATTTGCATTAGGTTCTTATACACTTACCGTGATACCTAGTGTAGATCTTAATTCAAACTCCATTTATTCTCAACAAATGTAAAGATGCTTATGAAAGTCAATTCAGACTTAACATAGGTTTCAGCTGACTTCCGTAGAGCTCTCTCCATTAACTGGGAAAGAAAACAACGTCAGTGAGGCTCCTTATCTTAGGCCCTCCACTAAATGCCTATTGTTATATGGGATGAACCAAAATGAATTGAAGCTAAGCTTAGATATTTTTGGTTGCTAGAAAAAAAAAAGCCAGGCTTTACCCAGTGACAATGTCGACAGAATCTCAATTCTGTCTCAAGAGACAGATTCAAAA
Organism: Cyrtonyx montezumae; assembly: GCF_038088225.1. NCBI lineage: Eukaryota > Metazoa > Chordata > Aves > Galliformes > Odontophoridae > Cyrtonyx > Cyrtonyx montezumae. Next base: position 67,750,238 of record NW_027071936.1, on the reverse strand, counting down.
TAAGGCAGATGAGTAGAAGGAAAGAAACTTCTTGAAGCTAGCACCTTCTACAGACACACAATACTGTGTGGTTTAGAGTATGATAAATGTATAACAATGTATGCAGTATAATTGTATGTAGAAGTAAAATCAGAACAAAATCTAGTTAATTTCGTGTATTTCAGTCTTTAGGTACTATATATATATATATTTTTGTAACCTAACTGAAAATACTCCTTTGTAAATTTTGGTGATGGATCATGGACTTTCAAAAGACTTCATTAAAAGTTTTGAATTGCCCAGAGTTTTTTAACGAAATAAATTCAAAACTGAAGTTAGCTGCTCCAGTGTTTGGCCTATATTAAAATGCTTGTTAGGATGTAGGGATTTTTTTTGGAAAAGGTAGCAAAAAAAAAGGCAAATGCCCATGACTGATAGAATGAAGCACCTGTAAGCCCAAGTTGGATCTCAAGGAACAAACTTCATTCTTTTCTGGTTTGAGCAAGACCTGTGTTTGTAGGACGTAGCTGCCTGAGTCACTTGCAAACAGAACAACAGCTGTAAGATGAAGTCATAGTTTGCTCTTGTCTAGAAGACAAATCCACTGGGGCTCAGCTGTGTTCTGGTGTCATGATTTGTATCTGCTCTGGGCACTGGGCCAAATTTGAGGCTAAAATATTCCAAAACGGCCACTGGTTAGAGAATGGGAGCCCATCGTAGACACAACAAGGCACTGGATGTAGTAACTCAGAAGGAGAGCAATCTAATGCTGACAAACTTTATTTAGAAAACTGTAAAACCGAATTAGCTGATGTCACTTGACACTGCTGCTTCTCCTACCTTGCCTTGAACTCCCGCGTCTCTGTTAGCTCCTGCAGATTTAACCACTCTTCCTGCATTATACTGAGAGTACCAAGTGGCAATGCTTCAATCCAACAAGCCAACCTCTTCTCCACTGGCTTTATTCCAGGACTGGAACAAGGAGGGAATGAGGGATACTGCTGGCAGAAAACAAAATAGTCAAACCCTACATCTGCCAACTACTGGACGTTTCCTATGCTACCAGCAAGTGGCCAGATATTGTGATCCCATCACTCTTGCCACTTGAAAGGAGAATATATAGAATGTTTATGGTTCTTCTCACAGGGCAGGACAGAAGCTTAATTTGCTGGGAACCGCTGTGACTCCAGTAAGTAACTTCAAATGGTAACCCCAACCCATGGCACTGAATAAGTAGGTCAGTCCAAAATGGTAACCCCAACCCATGGCTCTGAATAAGTAGTTCAGTCTTTTCTGAGTATATATTCAAGATGACGTGCATAAGAAACTGATTTTGAAATCTCTGTCCTACTCTCCAACAACCAGTTGACACTCTTTGATCCTGTTAAGATATTTACTGTTGGAGTGTGGATCGAAATATTACATGCACCCAAGGACCTCCAATGCACAGTCAGCAACAACAGATACTGAGATCTGGATAACAAAGCTCTGCATTGCTTTAGGCTAGAGTCTTGAGAAGATGAGTTCAGTTATAGGTTCTGGTATTCTCCTGCTGCTTTTAGTTATTATTGATATGTTTGAATTGCATTAGAAGCTAAAGGGTTTGCTCATGTTGCAAAGCTCCAAGATATCTGCCAGTCAAAAAGTGGGTCTAACCCTGAGAATATTAGCAAAGTCACTCCACCTTTCTGAGCCAGGTTGCCCTGTCTAGAAGGAAGGTGATTAATTATTAAGGAAATCATACGGTTTGTTTCAACTGGGGACAGAATCAGGAACTCCTGTCCTGTAAGAAATTCTGTTATGACAAAATTTAAACTTTTGCTCCCTCCATATGTGAGATTACACAGAAATATGTTCTGTATGCAAATATTTAACTTTTTCATGGAAAAGAAGAGAAACATACTGGCTCTGAAATACTTCAGAGAAAAACATAATGTTTTGACATTTCTGAATCAGACAGTTTTGTTTTGCTTCACTGAACCAAAATGAAAGTTTGCACTTCAGTATAATCCAGGGTGGATTTGAGTTTCGTTGAACAGTTTTTTGGATATCTTTTCTTTAGAAGCCAAAAGACAGACAGGAAGCAAAGAAGTCTCAAACCAAACCTACCCTCTGCCTCTTTCCACCTCTAACAAAACAAATGCTAAAGTCTTGAGCCTGCTCAGCAATTTTGAAACACAGGGAAAATCCTGAAGGGGGTGGGGATTGTCACACATTTGTTCATGTTTTTCTGTTTATGGAGTGTGAAAGAAATGAAGGTCATTCCAACCAAACCAGCATAATGTATCAGTGAAGTATACATAATTAGTACCGAACGGATGATGAGATAATGTCATGAAACCAAATAAAAGGAACCATTGCAGAAGCCTGTTTTGGGAGAATAACATTTAAAGGACAGCAGGTATATGGCTGGACTATATGACGACTTAACCAAGATTTGGCACCCCTCTGGGAGTAGTAGGAAGAGCAGAGCAAGTGGAGACTGTAGCTGTTCACAGCAAAGTGATCTAATTTGTCTTGTGATAGTGGCATGGGTACATTCAGCCCATTCTGGGACACCAAGGCTAGGAGCATGCCTGTGCCTCTTCTGAGGGGGTACTGAGTAAAGAGTGCCCAGAGGACAGTCCTTGTCTTGCATGGAAAAAGGGTTGCCACCAATGATTCTACTGAGCATACTGAGCATATTCTTTCTACTACACTGGAAAGGTCAATTAGTGCTGATGTCATCTGTTTCTTGTTCTGACCCTAGCAAAGGCCAGGAGGGGTGAAGATGTACTTATGAGACGTCCCTTCTAAACATAAAAACAGGTTTGATCATGGTCCCTGCAGAGCTGAGAATGACACAAAAACACACCTTTGTGCACCTGAGTGCATTCTGTATGGCTTTTATGCACTCTGCCAAAGAGTCAGGCCTGTACCCATTAATGTTTTACAATTCCTTTCCTTTACTGCTGTGTGTACCTTCTGCACAAGGGCAACTTGACCATAACTCTTTCCTTGGGTTGTTTAATTTCCATCCAGTATTTTCCTCTTGGAAATAGCGAAGTAGAAAAGCTTCTCTGAAATGAAAAGTCCATATATATTCCCAAACAAAAGAAAGGACAATGCTGTGAAATACCTTGCCAGTTACAGGAAATGGTCTTCCTCAGCATGGTCTTTTTCCTTGGATCTATGTCACGTCTCACCCCATTTCCCACCAGAAGTTCCTATGGGTTGTAAATACTTTTACTTCTCGCTGTAGATTCCTGCAGAGTGTTAGTAGATCACAGCAGCATCACTCCAACAGCGAGCAAGGCCTAAGTCCATCCACTTCACAAAGGATTTCATTTCTTGTGTTTTTAAAATGAGTTCCGAGATCCCCAGTCTTACATGTTCCTCTGATACAGCAGGAAGGGAGGGGGTCTTTCTACAGGATCTCAGTACTATTCAGTAGCACTCACCCTGCTGGTCAGGTGGGATTTTAATGCTCCAACACTATATATAAATGTGAGATTGTTATCTTGGAGGAATGAGCCAAAATGGAGCAGAGGAAACTTTGAGTGAAATTATCAGGAAATGTTTCTGAATGGTGAGACAAACCGTCAGACAGCAACAGAGTCTCTTGGGGAAAAAAGGTGATTTTCCCCTTATGAGTCACATTTTGTTGAACTGAATGAAGAAGTCAACAATATACAGGAGGGGGAAGGTCTTGTAATGGTGGTCAAGTTCATGGATTTGAAAGGGGTCTTGGCAGCAGGTGCTACCATCCATTCTGCCAGTTTAATCATGTGTTACCAACAAGGACAAATCCAAGACCCTCACCATTCAATTCCTGCAACTCTCCAACCCAGGCAGAAGATGAAAATCCTAGCAATTAAAAGCCTTGTTTTTTCACATATGAATCTGGTGATCACAGGGAGATACTACACACCTCTGACTCAAAGAGTGGATGAGAAAAGGATAATCCGATTTGCATAGGAACCTTTTTCCTTAAAAAAAAATTAATTATACAAATAAACATTAAATTATTAGGTAGTTTTGCACGCAGATGCAGTAAATGGGAAGTTTTTAATGAAAGCCCTAAGTAGCCAGGAGGAGAGGATCTATGCGAGGAACCCACTTTCTTTTCATAAAGCCATTAGAGAGAGGCAAATAGAAAGGTTAGGAAGGACACGTTGCCTGGAGAAGATGTGGGTGCCCCATTCCTGGAGATTCTCAAGGCCAGTTTGGATGGGGCCCTTGGCAGCCTGATCTAGTGATTGGCAACCCTGCCCATGGCAGGAGGGTTGGAAGTAGATGATCTTTAAGGTGTTTTCCAACCTAAGCCATTCTGTGATTCTATGATTCTATGAATCAGTACATGTACACTTCCATCTCACACTCAGCCTCCCATCAAGCCTTAAAGCCACAGAGATCCCATGGCTGGTTTGTTGACAGGGGCCTTCTCTTTCCAGGAGTTGTTTGACAAAGTCACATAACTTCCATGAGGCACCAAATGACCTTACAGCCAGAACCATGGAGAGGCATTCAGTGTTACTCAGCCATTCAAGTTGTCCAGTTTCCTGGAAATTATAAGAGAAATTCAGGAAGCTTGAAGAAGAACATGAGTAATCTTTGTTTCTTTTGCATGGCAGCAAACAAAGGAGCATAAGTCCCATGAATATGGAAGAATGAAGAATATTATCTGGAACTTAGTCCCTGGGCACCTTCCCAAACCCAACCACTGGGTTTCCTCAGCTTTGTTGAGCCTGGATTGTTTTTGTGTTCACATCAAAACATCCTCTGAGCACTACCCCAAAAGCAAGACTGAGGAAACCCAGATTTGACTCATTTTTGTTCATAACCACATTCCCTTTCAGTGAAGTCTGGGAGGACTTGTGCACTGTGGGTCATCACTGCACATCCTCAAGTCTCAGAGCTTTCCCCCATAGCCTGCTTTGGAATGAGAAGGAGGAAAATAAGGAGGTACTGGTTGCAATTTGGTGCCAGAGCTGGCTTCATTTTGCAGCAAGTAGGAGATGATGGCACAAGAAATGTGGAAGAAAGGGAGTCAGACCCAGGTGCTTCATTTCCATCTGAGGTTTCGCAGTTGATAGCAGTGCATGCAAACAGCAGCCAAAAATCTGTGAGCAGCTTATATTACATCAGAGCACCTCAGAGGACAGGCTCGGTGCAAAGTTCACTCACTTTTTTTCTTTTGAATGACTGCTTAATTGCTTTCAGTTTGAGTCAAGTTGCCTGTTGTGCTTTCTCAAAGTCAGGGCAAAGCCAAAAATCTGAGGATATCAAAATAGTTTGTGTAGCTCTAGTACACCAAGAACACTTAAAGCCAAGAAAACCATGTTGAAATGAAAACATTAGCTCAGAATATTCCCCAGTATTCAGGGTGTGTATGGCAATCACAACACATAAATTGGCCACAGAAGGCTAATCATTTTCATGTCTAAAGGCCTCGTCCAGCTCCATACCCTTCAACTGCAGCCATGGGAGGTTGGTCTTGCAAAGTGCTGTGCTCTATGGCACCTCTCAGCATCTCATAGCTGTGTTTGCTCCACTCATAAATAAGAATCTAAATTTCCTAGCAAAGTTGCAAGACAATAGCTGTTGTGGAAGTCTGACAGACTTCAGCAGAGTTTGAAACAACATGAAGTTAGGAGTGGTCTGATACATAAATCAATGAAAATGAAGTTTGTGCACTAGTTGCACTGTGGGGTCTGTATTGGTTAGAAAACTTTATCAGACTTAAATGACACTGTCCACGGGAAGAAATTCCTAGAACAATTAAGATCCTAGAGGTTCTATTGAAGTTAATGGTAGATATTTTGTTCACACACTCACAAATTTGTTCATACGTAGAAATTTGTTTGCCTTGGATGTCAACAGGAAATTTCTGCAGTCATATATGGCATCTTGTGCGATTTTAGCTAAAAATCCTGCAGAAGGAAGACTAGTGCAGACAGAGGAAGGAAATGTTACAGATCCATGCAGAAATAACAACATTTTACAATAACTCTATCTAAAAGTTAATCAAGTTAAGAGACATAACTCCTTAGAAAACCCTCTTTTGTTTGTTCAGCTGCTCAAGAAGACTGTTTTTATTATTTATTTTAAATTCTCCCTCTCCCTTCACCTCTACTTCTTCTAAAGAAAGAAAACACACGTTACTTTCTTTTTGCTTTTATTTTCAGTTTCTCACTCTTTCTTCCCCTGAGTTCTGAGCAGTTACATTATTTTCTGTGTCATTCCAAGTAGCATGTTGGGTGATGCCCATCTGCCCATCATATATCCATGAAGAGTTGTCAAGGCTTCACTAATTTCATTTTACTTCCTGGAAAAAATCTCGGACAAGCAAGGAAACAAAGTGTTTCTGAACACAGGAGGCAAGAAGATACTGACCACCAACCAACACAGATATGTCAGGAGCAGGTTATCTCTGTCCAGTCTATTTGCTGTTGCTGCTATACTAGTGGATCCAGTACACAGCAACACTCACATCTCTGCTTTAGTACTGTGTTTTGCATCACTGCACATAATATTCTTGTAAACAAAGTGGCCCAAGTGACATTACTGTGCAATAGCAGACTTCTGGGAGAACCTTTTGAAGGAATGTTCTTGAAATGCCAGTTCATGGTCCTACCAGTAGGATGTGTGGGGCAGCACTGTGCAGAAGTTGAAGATATTCATTGCTTCCTTAATGACCAGGATTATCACTGTTAACCTACAGATTATCCTCACGAAGTGAAGCTAGGCTAGACTATGAGCCCACGGGAAATCAAGAGTAGAATTCAACACGAGTTGGTCAAACTGGAGCAAGATTTAGTTATTTATTTTTAAAGAGATGTAATTGCACGGGGACAAGACTGTGGATATTTCCAACAGGATGAGTGGTGGTAGCCTCAAGTTGCACAAGGAGAGGTTCAGGTTGATTGTTAGGAAAACACTCTTCTCCAGAAGAGTCCACTGTCCCTGGAGGTGTTTATGAACTGTGGAAATGTGGTGCTGAGGGTCATGATCAGTGGGCATGGTGGGATGGGTTGGGGTTGGACCTGGTGATCTTAGAGGTTTTCTCCAGCTGTAATGATTCTGTAATTTTATGATTCCATGATTCTTCATGTACAGGAAAATAGGGAGGTCTGGCTTGGCAGCAGTGTTGTAAAAGGAAATCTAGGGGAAATGTGAAGGTCATAAGCTGAACTGGAGTCAATAATGTTGCATTGTTGTTGCATACAAACCCAGTACTCAGTCTGTAAAGAGTAAGGTAGCTTTTAAGGTAATATCCTAGTCATGTCTTGCTCTGCAATGGAAATGATATCCATGTCTAGGTTTGGGTGCACACTCCACACTCCAAAACAGGCAAGAAGTCCTGGGTTTCGATTACAGGAATAGTAAAACAAGCTGGCAAGAAATGCTCCCTAATAGATAGGACAACAAAACAGGGAGCTACACTGCAGTGGTTCAGAAATATTTCTGGAGGAGTTTACAAACTGATTAAGCAAAAATCTGTTAAGGATCATAGAATCACAGAATGGCTGGGTGAGGAGGGACCTCAAAGATCATATAGTACCAATCCCCTGCCATGGTCAGGGTGGTCAGAAACTAACTCAGGCACTCAATTAGATTGCCCAGGGTCCCATCCAGCCTGGCTTTGAACACCTTGAACTCCTTGGAGGATGCCATAGCTGGTTCTTTTTGGAGAAAGGAGTTCTAGGTGACTTCCTGAGCTCCCTTGCAAGCCTATATTCCCTGCTGCCTTGCATGCCTGTTAATCTAGACAGCCTTTTTTCTTGCTCAGTGCACACAGTGCACTGCAAGTGCCTGGAGCAGTCTGCTTAACACAGATTTTCCCTTTGAGCTCATACACCCTGCAAACTTTCTAGTTAGATGCCCATGTGTTTCCCCAACAAGAAAGAAACTGTTCCTAATGTAGCATGGTATGAAAATCCCTGGAGTAATAAGAACTAATTAGGAGATCCTGGGTGGACACTGTTTGCCCAGGGAATGCCCAGCTTTTGCCATCCAGCATCCTTCATGGCATGCTGGAATTGCAATCAGAGCTGTGATGGAAGGCCTTTCTGCTAATTGCTAGAAACATAGAAGTATGCAGAACAGAAGCAATTTCTGCATCCAAACCACAGTTCACTCATGGGAAAACACACAACTGCTCTTTAATGTTTCCTTAGAACCTTATTCCAAGGAGCTGATGAAGGTCTCTGTGCATATATGCACACATGCACGTGTGGAGTTCTCTAGCTAATTTTCCTTAATTACCATGGACTCTCCATTATCCATGGACTGCTATGGCTTTGCTCTCACAAGGGAATTTTTATCATTTCTGTCTCTGGAGCCAATCCATGGCAATGTTTCATATTCTCAGTAGTAACAATTATCATTGACTTTGTATGTAGGAGCCCCAAGTGCAGACCATGCACCCACAGGAGTGCATTTTGGCCTGCAGAGAAGCAAAAAAGGAGATTCTCTGCCCACTGAGCTCTTGGTTCAGCCTCTGAGACGTTGTCCAGGGTGAGGTCTGAGAATAGATGGAAATAGAATGAATTTAAGGAAAGGAAAATTCAGGCTGAATATCAGGAAATGTTTCCTGACAGTAAGAAACACAAGGTTGCGACTTGTTGCCCCCAGGGAAGATCTGGGAAGAGCTGTGATCTGAGTCATGTTACTGCTGAGCTGGACAGAGCACCAGATAATAAAATGCGAGGGAACAATCCCAGATTGCCCCCCAGGGATGACAGAGATGACCTCATAGGTGTTCTTTCCACCTCTAATCTCTCTGCTATCAGTCTGAGTGCGACAGGAAAGGCTGAGATCACACCCTTTGTATCCTCCACTGTCCCTGGGAAGGTAGGGAGAGCACCAGGGGCCCAGCATACTTCACATGCCAGCAGCCAGGAGAGGTGAGAATGGGTAATTTCAAGCAGCAGGACAGGATGGGGCAGCACTCTTCGAGGCAGACTGTCTGGAGTTTAATGAAGCTCAGAGCATACCAAGGAAAACAGTCTTGCTCACTGGACTCCTTCCTGCAGACTGCCAATACTGTTCACTCCTAATTTGACATGCTTTCAGGGGACATAACCCTTCCCTTAGGCCAGGCACAGCAAGCAAAATAGGAAAAGTCATATGGCTGCCCACAGTGGATGTTAATGTCTTGCATAATATTAGTTGTTGAGTGCAGAAGTAGCTCCAACCACACGCACAGCTCCAGATCTAACCCTTGTGAAGATTTTGGACATCTTTCCTGAGCTATGATAGACTGTGCCTTGCACTGCTTTCTGCTTACAATCACAGAATCATCGAAAAGTGAAGGCTGGAAAAGATCTCTAAGATCATCAAGTCCAACTCCATCTACCACCAATATTATCCACTCAACCATATCCATATTTACCTGCTGCAACACTACTAGAAATCCGCAATGAAGATCTCTGCAGTTGTGTTCCTGTTGCCTTCTGCCATGGTATAAAAAATGACAGTGGTAACAGAGACAGGATTCATACATTTTTTCTTTGATCTGGAAAATCCACACCAGGGGCGTGTTTTCTTTTGCCTAAAGCAGACGTACAAATAAATGGTTTATTAAATCTAGTCATCCTTTCGTTACAGAGGTGAAAGCACAGAGAAAGGGAGCAAAAGCATCCCCACACAGGAGCAGAGACACAGTCAAGCATCCTTCTTCCTTCCTCCCTCCTTCCAGAAATAATCCAGTATCACCAGGCATAGGACTCTGTACCAAATTTGAAGCGCAATATTGGTTCCACTTCTGGAAGATTCAGCATTTGGATTGCATTATGATGTGCCTAAAAGCTACCTCTGTATTGAGAGTGACTCATACTGCCAACTGGCCAGGCACTCATTGAGCATATGCTGAGTTTTTTCAGTGTCTTCTCTGCCATGATGGCTCTGGTGCAAATATGCTCTGCTTGGAAATTGATAACAGCTTTAGGGACACGTAAAGATTATGACTGAATAGCTCTCTTCTGTGGTTCTCCTTTTAATTGAAGGGCAACTGGTGGCAGTGCCAGAGCTGATGAAAGATGATGGGAGGGTGTTGGAAACCAAAGCCATTATTACTCTTATTCATATTGTCACAGGAGCAAGAGGCTGAGATCAGGGCTTCTCTCCATTAGTCACTGTAGTGGTACTTTGTGACACAATTTTGACCTTAAAAAATGGAAAGAGAGGGAAAATGAGTTATTCAGAGCCAGAAACACGTGTCAAGTCTGGAGACCAGACCCACGGGCAAGACAAGATCATCTCTTCTTGTTGCAGTGTGACACTGAGAAGGCATTTTTCCTGCTTGCTGTCATCATTCTGGATAAGAGCTTGCATGGGTGAAGGGATTACGACCCCGCTACTGGGCCAGCTACCCAGGGAACCTGCTCCTAAGTTGAATAAATGAAGGGTTTTGGAGATTTAATGTGCAAGAGAGGCTGAGATGGTGGGGTCACCTGGTGTGCTCATGATGAGGTTCTTAGTGTTCTTTTCTTGGAGAGAAGGAGAGAAGGGCTGGAAATTTCAAAACAAAACAACCCAACAACGTATCTTGTCATGAAGTCCTTCCATCTGCCACAGAGGTCATTGTTTAAGTTCCTGGTCTCTGTCTGGTTGCTGTTGTTTGTTGTTGCCAACGCAGCCAGTCTCAGGAAGGGAGGAAACTTGGATGGCAGACAGACAATGTGTTTTCCCTTCAAGGCAGGGTGTGAGCTGGGGCTGGCTACAATAACACTTTCCACTTTCCCCCTTCAGGGATCTCCTTCTGCTTCAGGCAGGGAAGGCAGGATAAACACAGCGACAGGTCAACCAAGAGGATAAACACAGTGACAGGTCAACCACAGTTCTTGGCTCAAGGGAGCCATGAGTGCAGAGAGAAGAACCCACTTGGAGACCAGTGCCTGGCAGTTGATTGTTGCTTACAAGTTCCCTTGTGCATCCCTCCTTGGGGCAACCAGTTCTCCCCTCTCCATTGTCTTCCTTTACTTTGAATTCCTTCAATTTGGAATGTCCTTTGGTTTTGTGGTCCTCCCTGTGGTTCTCAGGTCTTCTGGAGTGCATTCTCCTCTGGCAAGTACATGTTTGCTTCCCTCACACGTCTTCTGACCTCTAATACATCACCATGCTTTTTGTTGACACACCTAACGTTAACCTGAAGAATGTCTTCCTTGGGGCTGGGAAGAGTGAATCAGTGTCTTTCCTACTTTAAATTTTGCATAATATGAAAAAGAATTCTGAGCTCCACCCTGCAGAAATTGAAGCTTACTCATTGCCCCATGCTCCCCCAGGCTGAAACTCCCTGCCTACCTCGCCAGTTTGAATAAATCACTGCAGCTCCATTTCAGAGAAATTAGGCTGCACTGGGCTGCAGAATGTCCCCTTTTTCCTCTCACTACTCCAGTTCTTCCCTTGTATCTTGAAGGCTGATGAAGGAGATCTTGCCAGAGGAATGGATAATTCTTGCAGGTGAGTGCAAATTACTTTGCCTCCTGCCACTGGGACTGTCCAGTACAGTTTGGTGCGTGCATGGTGGGGACCCTGACATGCCTGGAATCCATCCAAACCCAAACAGGTGTTCTCAGGTTCTCTGCAGAAGTCATCTGAGCAGTGGCTCATCACAACTTGCTATCTTTTCAAATGGTTATTCTCTAGGGCAGGCTACATCATGGCATTTAGTAACACAAGCCAGCTTCTGAGAACCAATCCTTCCTGCAAGCCCTGATTCATAGTTTGCACATCCTCCATGAAATAAGCAATGAACCCTTTCTCTTCCACAAGGGCAGTACCTTAGAGATAGCAGTGTCAGGATAATTTACCTGACAGCAAACTTGCACTTTTCCTTCCTTTGATTTCAACCCAGTTTTCGGGCAATGACCTTCCCTAAATCAAACATTTGTTGAGGTTGCACACTACAGCACTTGTCGTTCTGAGCTAAATTTATAGTGCAGGACTGGATTCAGGAGTCCAATGGTCTCTCCTGTATAGAGTTTGGTGGAATGGTGAAATCTTTTCAATGAATCTATTTTTAGAGAGGGGTGAAAAGGGAAAAAGTCATCAAAATGTTCTGTAAAATCATCCGAGCCTTGCCAAAGTGTTTTTGCCAAAAGGAACTCAGTGCTTTTAATATCACCGTATTTTGCTATGATTCTATTTTAGATTGTCCCAGTCAAAATGCCTGTTTGTTTTCAATGCTGGAAAAACCTGGCTGTGAAATATTTTAAGTATTTCCCTACAATATGTTTAGATCCAAAATGACATATCTTATCCAGGTCCAACGAAACTTTTTTACTAAACATGCATTTTATAGGATTATTTTTCTACTTCCAATTAACAAGAATTAGAACCACAGAGGGCCAGTGTACAGACACATTTTGTAGGTCTTTTCAGAAAGAGGTTTTCTTGATTCATTTGTTTTCATGTCCATATTCCCCAGCAAATGTATACACATGAGTATATGTGTGTGCAAAAAGAAATTGTCACAACTTTATTTCCAGTTCTTCTATCAACAAAAAATATGACCTTGGTAAATCCCTTATTTTTCAGTCTTCATGAGGGTTGGTGTAAAGCCACAGTGATTAAAGCACACACAGTGAAGGTGGTTTGCTAATGCAAGTCCAGCATAGGCTATCAGGCACCTGCTATTCTTAGCTGCTTGGCCACCAGAAGCTGACCCCATGCTTCCTCATGCTGTTCATGGGAAGGATCTGCTGGAGGTGAGGACATCAGCAAGTAGCAGTGCCTGCTATCAGGGCCATTCTTCCTGCTCTGTGTTTCACACGCTTCAAATATTTGTAAGCTCTTGTATCGCCAACGAGTCCAAGTCCATTCTTAGCCTTTATCTCTTTTCCCCTTCCATTACTACTTGGCCTCTGCAGACCAGCAATGTTACTGCTGCTCTGTGGCTCGACCAGGGGCAATCCTGCTGTCTACTTTTATGTTCTCCTCCAAGTCACTATAAAACACTTCTACTAGTGGTACATATTTATGATGGTGATTGCCCTCTCCTTTCTCCACCCTCTGGCAGAGTGAGAAGAAGGTGACATATGTGAGGAGGATAGGGGAGCAGTGACCTAATCCAAGCCAAATAACCTGGGATCCAGTGCTAAGCTGCTAATTACTTACACTTTTCAAAGGACAGGATAGCGACTGCTCAAGTGTTTCCTGGAAACGATTTCTCTTTCTTTTCCATCTACTTCTTTATGCCTGTGGACAAGTCTGGAACAAGCTCCCGCCCAGGCTGTCTCCAAGCTAAGCCTCCTTGGGCTTGCCACGCAACGTGTTGATCATCGTTGTGTTGGCCTGCACTGAAAGAAATATCACAAGCAGCCTTTCAGTGCAAGCCAGAGCTCACTGTGGATGTCTCCCAGGAGAGTCAGCTCCACCTTGAGTCATCCAGCATCACAAGTCTGTTGTGAGCAAGGCACTAAGCTCCCTCTATGGAGAGCTGATCAATAGATAACTATAACTTCAACTCATGCCTAGTGCTATTGGAGGTACTCTGGGACATCCCAGTGGTGTTTGGTAGCTACTCCAGAAGGATGTGTCTTGCATAGGCCAAGCTTTACAAAGCTCTGAGTCCTTCATGTATTTCAGATATCCCTGAAATCCTATCTAATCCTATTTATGGTCCTATCTAATGAGACCTGATGCTACTTAATTCCTATGCTTGAGAAACTGAGTCAAATCCCCGCGAATGGCGAATAAAGAGATAACAGTGATGGAGGGGATTGAAGAAATGGGTTAATAAAGAGAGAGATGAAGGGGGGATAATGGATAAGTGGATAGATGGGTGGATGATTCCCCATTATTTCTGGTGATTCCCAGCTAGATGGCTAAGGATGAGGTAAGCAGAGGAGCTTCTTCCAGCACACGTTTGGTTTCTACCAATTCAAGGGAAAATTTATAGTGAAGGATTTCTATGTAAAGAGCTGTAGGTTCCATTTCACTTTAAACCTGGGTCTGGGGAGTCTTGTTCATGCTAGACACTTAAAAATAGATGTTTAGAATAAATCCTTGTTTGCCAAATCTACAGGCCTTGGTTGAGATCAGTTGTATGGGAGGAAAGGACCTGGAGTCTCAGGATGAGAGGAGAAATAGCAAGCAGCATGGATCCAGAGCTGGTAGAGATGCTAGAGGAAAATCAGGAAAATAGGTTTCTCCCATAGGAAAAGCTAACAGTAGAAGCTTTGAAATGTCATATCAGCTCTTTTCCCATGCAATGGGTTGTATAAGTGGAAGAAGAGGAAGAGTGGTGAGGTGGCTTGTTAGCAGGGGCGCTGAATTTAGGTGCCACTCTATTAGGTGTGTTAGTCTGAGTTGGCTGCATGAGGCTTCTTCTCAGTAAAAGGATGGAAGAATCAAACATTAGTGTTGATCCCATCTAATTGGTGAGGAAGGAGGGAAAACTCAGTGGCCAGTTCTGACCTGCTTGTAAAAAAGACCCTTGTAAATAATTCTAACAGAGACACGATGGGTAGGTAATCATCCTGGAAAGATATCCAAATGCACTGTGGAATCCAGAAAAGGAATTCTATGCCTCAGATCAATGCCTCAAAGAGTGCCCAGCTGCCTTCTCACAGTTCTTCCCAGTTTTCTAAGTGGTTCTTCCACCCTAGGACTTGCTGTACGTTCATAGAATCTTTTGTCTTCTCAGTTCTGTCTTCTTGCTAGCAGCATGGGCTATCAGCCAGCTGTTCAGCATTCTCACCCTTCATCATGACCACAGTTAACTGTGTCTCTTCATTTTAGGGTATTTAGGTGCAAAATTGAGGTGCAATACAAGAAATCAGTGACTGGGCCAACAGCAGATGCTGGTGGAGCCATGCTGTCCTGACATTCTGTCTTGGCCTCCACGAAGCACTGTTTGGTTCCTCAGAGTCTTATTTCCAAAATCCAAAACAGACCCTTGGAAAAGAATCCCACATAGTCACCTCTTCTCAGAAGTTTTCCTGATAGGCCGAGTTCACTAAAAGTGATATGAGGAAAAAAACCCAAAACACTGGAATTGAAGAGTATCTCTGGTTGGATGGGACCCATTAGGATCATCCAGTCCAATTCCTGGATCCACACAGCACCACACAAGAATCAAACCATAAGTCTGAGACCATTGTCTGTGTATTGGATAATAATAATCTTAAATATCATAGTCACTGGAGTTGACAGTGGCAACATCCCTGCTGCACATCAGCACCCTGTGGGATTCTCAGACACTCATTTCAGCATTGCCACACACCTCATATCCCCAAAACACTGACTCTGCAAGGTCTCAGTTCTGCCTTGTGCTTTCCACCTTTTGCAAACTGGCAAGAAGAGATCCCATATCAGTCCCACCGCTCTTACTGCTATGGAATGAAGAAGCATCATCTGCCACTTAAAGCACTGCTGCTTCCTTAGCAAATCTGGCCAATGCATTTCACCTCTCAGGGCATTCCTCAATAATGTATAGATAAAACCCAATGGGACAATTTTGCAGAGCCAGCTCATCCTGCACCCAACCCTCTGAGCACCCAGTCAGGCAGATGCTTCTCCTGCACAGCCTGAAGTCCCCATCTCTCTCTGCCTCTCAGTTGGAACACCACAAAACAGATCTCTCCTCTTGTTTTGTTTTCAGAAGAGACTCGGAAAACTTATCATCCTGGGCATGCATTGTTATTTTGCTTTAATTACATGGGCTGCATTTTATTTTGAACTCTGTTTGGCTTTTTTTCTGATGGATGTTTTAGTGCTCTCTGGGCACTGGTACTCTTGTTTGTGAAACAGCCGGAGAGATGTGGCTGGTGGGTGCCATAAAAATCAAATGCATTATTATTATTATTATTATTATTGTTATTATGATGACTTGCTGGCTAAGCACACACAGCCTAGGAATGAAAAACATCTCTGTTATGTCAGGAATGGGGAGAAAACAAATGCACTCTTCAGCATTACAAAAGAAAAAAAAAATTGCAATAATAAAGCAGGCTCTGATTTCAAATAGACTCTCAATTGGTTGTGAAAACATGTGTATTTATTTAAGCCAGCAGTGTCACAGATAACAATCTATTACATGGTTAATTTTCAATGAATATGTTTCTAATAATCAGTTGATACATAAACATACAATAACTGTCATATTAAACCTCGCATCAGATTTATAAGATAAGGATTTTGCTGTGCTGCTATTTCAAATTTGAGATGATTATCAAAACCAGCCCAACCCAAAGATTAGTGAGTGTTTTTATCACTCCCACACTGCTCTCGTTAATTCTTAATAAATCTGCTTTCAATAATCATTTCTAAATGCACAATTGCTTCTTTATTGCACTGGAACCGAATGACGATTTCGTTGGGGGAACTGCAAACCGAGCAGAACTCAGCTCCCATTCATGAGATGTTGCATGCTGGTAGCAAGGCTTGGGATTGCTTTGCTTACCAGTTCAGGTCTGACTGTGTGCTTTGTCCTCACATGCAGTGAGGGTACACAGGAAGAGACCTGAAAAGCTTGCAAGCCTGAGCTGCCATCTTATTTACAGGAGAGGAAGAGCCCATGGGTGACACATGGGCCTGTGAGTTATCATCAGACCTGCTGACCTCCTGCAGCACTTAGAATTACAGAACCATTAAGGTTGGAAAATAGCTCTAAGATCACCAAGTCCAACCCCAACCCATCCTCACCATGACTACTAACCAATGTCCCCCAAGTGCCACATCTCCACAGTTCTTGAGTGCCTCCAGAGGTGGTGGCTCCTCCACCACCCCCTGGGTAGCCCGATTCCATATCTCGCTAAAACTTGAACCCCTTTTTCTTTTACCTATTTTTATGTGTGAGATGGTGTCATGTCCACCAGACTCAGCATCTGGGCATCTGTAGACTGTCTTTTTGCATGTTAAAGACATGGGGATCTGGCCAAGAGACCAGACCTGAGAGAAGAACCAGGCCAACTTGTCCAGCACAGACCTCGCTCTATACAACCACCCTCTTTTGGGAGTGCCAGCTTCTTGCTGCAAGAATTTCACTCAATAGCTTGGCAGCAGGCAGGACTCCAAGCACTTCAGGTTTTACAGCATGCAGCTGCCAGGTATTGCTTCCCCTTGGCAGCTCTTCAAACCATGAGCTATGCGCACAGGTTCAACATTTCAGGTCTGGTGAGAAGAGGGTCAGGAAGGGGAGCGGAAAGGGAGCAGGGCTTGACCAGGATGCTGAGCTCTCATACTGTTGTCTGGATCCAGTTCAGCACAGCTACAGCAGATATGGCTCTAGGGCTGAGCCCCATGTTTCAACACGCATCTCCTTTCATTTCCGAGGCAGGAAGGCCCAGCCCTGCAAATAGTTAAGAGCTGAAAGATACATGGTTTTATAGCAGTGATGCTCTGCCAACGCAGACGGCAGCTGAGCAGCCCAGCACCCTTCACCTCTTCCTACCTGAGGTTTCAAATATACTTCAGTGCATGGGAGAGAGTATGAGATGATGCCCTCAGGGCGATGCTCTCCTCATTTTAACTAAGACATAGGTTCAGGAAGGCCATGAAGCCCAAACCAAGAGAAATGTTTGCCCCTGGCTGCTGTAGCTGTGCCCAGGCCTGGGGTCCCCAGCACAAGAAAGAAGTGGAGTTGTTGGAGTGGGTAAAGAGGAGGGCCAAGATGATGCTCAGAGGTCTACAGCATCTCTCCTATGAAGAAAGGTTGAGGGAGTTGGGCTTGTTTAGCTTGGAGAAGGCTCTGGGAAGGTCTTATTGTACTTGCCAGTGCTTGAAGGGAACTTATAAACAGGAAAGGGAACTGACTTTATACATGATCTGATAGTGACTGGACAAGGGGGAATGGTTTTAAACTAAAAGAGGGGAAAAATTCTTCACTCAGGTGATGGTGAGAAGCTGGCACAGGCTACCCAGTGAAGTGTGGGTGCCCAACCCCTGGAGGTGCGTAAGGCCAAGGATGGGGCCCTGGGCTGCCTTATCTGCTGGGTGACCACCAGCCCATGGCAAGGGTGAAGCTGAAGGGGTTGTAAGTTCCCTTCCAACCTCAGCCATTCCATGGTTCTTTGTTTCTACAACTTACCCCCCTTGTCATATCATGGTATATGCATGGTCTGCCATTGGCAGCTCCTGAGAGCAGATCATCCACCAATAAGGACTCATTTCTGAAATCTGCTTAGTCCTGAAAACTATTCCAACCCAAGACAGGGGTCCTTGCTCTTCTATCCATTGCAGCTCTCTGCATCCCAGATTGTTTGTTCTGCTCTCCCTCCCCCCCCTCAGACTCCCACAGTGCACAGCTTGCCTGGCGACACCAGCACCCTTTGCAGAATGGCCACGAGCCCACGGTTAGAAAGGGCAGCAAAAACCAACACCTTCAAAGACACAGCACTTGCAAAAATCCTTTTCCGAGGGACTCACAGGGATATCTGCTGTGTCCACGTTCTTCACACAGGGGGACTGTGGGCAGAGTCAGCACCAGAGACAGATGCTGCATTTTTCTCTGTTTCTCTCTCATTCTTCTAGCGTTCCTATCTTGTTTTGTTTTCTGGCAAGCTGGACTGAACTCCAAGAGTAAATGCAATCCCTGCTGCTTCAGCATTTTACCCTTCTCTGTAATGGGTGGCTCTGCTGTGTCGACTTCCAGGCTGTCTGAACAACTGTCAGCCTGATGGAGATTCCTTGCATTACTGCTGCCCAGAAAAGAAGGGAAGGAACAAGACAGGGCAGTAAGAGAAAGAGGATATTTGAGTGTTGGGCATTAACTTTTCTATCTGTTTTTTAAATTTTGATTTTAATTAAGGAGCTTATATACATCTGAACTTAATTGATGATCACAAGAAACTAGTGGAGACAGAAAGAACCAATGAAGAGAGCAAGGAAGGGGAGAGAAAAGGTTCTTGCCAGATCTGAGAAGAAGATTTTTGACAATATGAAGCAAGTTCCTCAGCAGCCTTCTCTTTGGATTCTTCTAGGTTAAAATATTAAAATCATAGACTCATAGAATATCCCAAGCTGGAAGGGACCCGTAAGGGTCATCGAGTCCATATTGCTTCACTGAGAGTAGAGCTTCCTAAAGTTATGCCTTTCAAAAATTCCTTATCTTCCTATAACCCCAGATGGGAATAATCCAGATCACAAAGAGAGAAAGAAAGAGTTATCTACCCCAGTTATGCAACGTCAGCTTGGCAAACTGAGATGCAGGCTATGGTTAGAAGGAGGAGAAAAGTGGGAGGAATGGAAGTTCTCAGTGTATATGTAAATGTTTAGGTGCCTGTTTTCTAAATTGGAAATCCACTGGCCAGCTCCTATTTGACAAAACAGAGGAAAGCTCTCAGAGATGCTCAGATGCTCACCTACAGCAAATGTTTGCATCAGTCGATCATGACCACCTGAGCTCCTTCAAGAGCACCCATCCTTTTAAGTACTCTTGAAATCAAAAACCCATTTGTTTTTCCAAGCACGGCCCACATGTCCTTTCTGGTACCATTTATACCCTCACTGGGAATACAGCCAACTACCTATTGCATCGTTCAAGCTTTGTCAAGTAATTCCAAGCCATGCTGGGTAATGCCACAAGACAGAGAGGTGCAGAATAGAACATCACTGATGTGGGAAGAAGCCAACAGGACTTTCTTCATCTCCATCTAAGGGACAAGAGTGAAAAACATCTGTCAAGGCAATTACAGACAAGGGCTTGGTCATGAAACACTATATGGGCCCCAAAGCAGTCAGCAGGAATGAACGTTGCCTAAACTAAGCACTTTTTTCAAGTGCTTTGTTGAACTAGGGTCATGTCAGGTTAAGTTAGATGTGAACAATTTAGAAGTCTTCCTTTCAGGTTAAAAAATAGATGAATCTCATTTGGGGGCTGGTCAGAAATGTCAAGAATTTCCACAAATGCAGAGCCACATCTGGAAGATTTTTCTTTTTTCCTACTGAGTGGTGCTTCTGCATAAGATACACAAATTAAAGACTGCAGGTTTACATTTGATATTAAAAGAACAGCAAAAATAAAAGAATGAAAGGGTATAGAGAAATAAGATGACATGTAGGCGGAATTTCATCCTCCTTCTCAAACTCTTGTTTTTCGAGCTTTATTTTCTGCATTCCTGGAGGGGAAAATGGCAAAATGAATGTAAGGTAAACAGGTGAGAAAATCCTCTGTCACAGGAACAAGCCTCAGGTCTTTCAAGGGACCTTCAGAAGCGATCAGTGCTGCATTGTCTTCTCCCACCACAGAATTTTTGATGGTTTATTCATCAGAAATGTCAGCTGTACAGCCTAAGGTCACCTTTCCAGGAAAGGTCAGCCTGGTGCTCCATCAGAAAGTGCCATGTACCTTTTTTCTCAAAAATAACATGGCAATATTCAATTTACCCATCCCATAAAAGAGCTGGTTGGTGTTCTGATCTGTTGTCTTGGAGATGGTCACCATTAGAAGTGGAGCAGTATGGGCCACTGAGGTTGGATGAGTTTCTACCTTAACTGGTAGAGCTGGGCATTGTCACTTTCCATTCTGAAAGTGATGGGAATGAGCTCTGAGAGACCGGACAGTTTCCTTTCTGTGCCTCATCTCAGGCCATGGGAAGAGAAAGTACTCTGGAAATGTTTCATTTCTCTTTACAAACAGTTCAGTAGTGCAAAGTCTGGAACCGTTATACTTGCACTTTGAGATTGCATAATCTTGCAAAGAAAGAGGCAGATTTCATGTCTGGCTGAAAAATAAAATGATGAAAGCCAGGTGACATTTGAGAGCTTGCTGATGAAGAGCCTCATATTGCAGTGTCATTTCTCTGGGGCACTTCTGTCTGATACTGTTGTCAGAAGAAACCCTAAGTCTCCTTTCAGTTCTAGCTGCAGAGAAATGTTCATGTAGTGTTCTTGGCTTCACCAGATTTGTTTATATATTATACCCAAAGAGGTGTATGAAATATTCTTTTTGAAGCAGTCAGAACACTGCACTTCAAAATTTTGGAATGAAATGCTTTTCATTTTCTTCCCATTCTAAGTTACATTTTTAAATGCATCTGAATTAAACAATTTGTGTCTCCATGAGACCTGAAATAAAATAAATTTTCAGTTTTAATTTAGCAAATACGTTTAAATATGTTACATCTCCATGGGTCCAAAACTATTTCCTTATTTATTTAGAGCTTCCAGTTAACTGCAAAAATTAGTTAGTCACCGGTCAAGCCCAGAAGACAAAGTACTTCAGAGGTCAAATATTTGTCAAAATGATGACTCAAAAAAGGGTGAGTAGATTTCTTCTAAATAAACTAACCGCAGAAGTCAATGGAATCAAGTTTCCTTCATGTGTTGCATGCCCAAACAAAGCTAGCCATTTCTGGCCTTCCACAAAGCAAGGAAAATGTCAGACCAGAAGGAAAAGTGTTCAGAAGATCCAATGCTTTGAAAATGGACAGTTGTCCGAGGACAAGGTTCAACCACAGAAATTACCAAATGACGTTCTCTGGCATGTGCTGCGCAGGAATTTAGACTAAAGAAGTGTAATTTCTCTGCTTTGGTTTTACAAGAAAAATATTACGATCCCCTCAGTGCTGGCCCTCCCCAGAACTGGGGTTTCAACCTACCATAGCGATCAGAAAAAATAGCTTCCAGAGTCATCCTTTCCAGATTTCCAAGCTGGTCTTGCAGTAAGTCAGAAGGACAATAGGAGTCCAGTATTTGTTATAAATAAATCTCCCTAAAGAGCCCAGAATACTCTGCGGTGGAGAGTTCAGATTGTAACTGATGACATCGATCTGTCCAGTGCTCTCATTGTGTACGTCAGCACAGGTCATGGTTTCTGCTCCCAGCTATGACATCCTGTTTCTGTAAGGCCAGACCCTGGGGCACAGAGCCCACCCAGAAGAATCTCTCAATTCCTCCATCCATCTCAGCTCCATGATGGGATTTGCACAGGGAACATCACTCAGAACCAAACAGGGCTGAAATGTTTTGAAGATTATATGGGGCTATGAGCCCATCTTAAAACTGAAGCAAAGAGGAAAACCTTGAGAAGGTTTTGAGAAGGAAACTGGGGTCTCCCTCCTCACAATTGTTCCTGCGTATCTCACTGAGGATCTGAGGTGGGTCTGAATATCAGCTGAAAAGGTGCATGTATTAATCAAATACAAGGCCCTCTACCTTACTCCAATTAATCACCTTCTTCCTCAAGAGATACAGGAGAAAGCCCCATTAATCACAGCACCCATTTCACAGGTGTAGCCTACAAGGAAGGTTTTGGTGGAAGGAAAATCCTGGAATATTCTGAGTTGTAACAGAGCCACAAGGGTCATTGAGTCCAAATTCTAAGAACACAAGAAAGCCAAAAGCATCTTGGATTTTTTTTTAATGTTTGTTGTGTGCATTATTTCGTTCCCGAGCAAAGGAAGGACAAAGTCAAACAGTGTTTTGCAGGGTTTCACACTTGGTGATGCTTTCTGCTTTTCTGTGGTGAAAGTCTTTGATGCCATGTAAGCCACTTCTGGCAGGAGATGGATATGCTTCAGTGCACAGATCTGCAGGCAGATCTTTGTATTGTAGCCACACTTTTCAGCCTCCCAAGAATGAAGTTTCTCTTGTGTATGTAGACAGAAACCTTTTGAAGATCCTTCATTCCAGGATTAGAGTAATCGCATTAAACAACCAAAACTGTCTATCATCGTTCCAGCAACAAGTAAGCCAGAAATAACCTTGGCGCCTGTCTGCATTCAGTGGTTTTGATATTCATTCCTTTAAAACTTGACAAACACAAGAGTGAGTTTTGTCTCTTCCGTGCCTCAAGATGATGCCCCAGCACACACAAGACATACTTTACATGGCACAAAGGTGCAATGCCAACACCTTTTCAGTGCATGCAGCCTAAAGCTGACAGTCTATAGGGAATGGCATTGTTTCCTGGGACTTCATGCAGGGCTTTGATTTAAAAAAATGGAGGTTCAGTGACATTTCCCCATTCCAGGACCATCTATGGTCTCTCAGGACAGGGAAATTTTAGGGATCTCTCCTATTTCTTGAAACAGTCACTGTCCTCTTCATGGGCCAAGATCTCCTCACTTTATTGTTTCATAGTGGAACAAAATAACCCATTCCAGAAAGGCTTCTCAGTTCGTGATCCTCAAGTGCCTCTAAGCAGCAGTTGGCTTTGGCTAGAGGAGCTGCACAGGCACTTAAACATATGGATCTGATTTCCGCTGTTACTCAAAGGGACATCCCACTCCCCCCATAAAAAACCTGTATGCCCAAGTCAAAGCTGACGATACAATGAGGTGATAGAGGAGGACTCATGCTCTAATTGGCATCCAGTGCCAATCGTATTCACACATTCATGGTAGCTCACAGTCATTGGTGTCAGCCAACACAGACTCGTTTACAGTGCCAAATCCAACATCCATGCTCATGCTTAACCTTTCCTGTTCCAAAGCATTCCCCAATTTTCGATGCTTGTGATGAGCAAGCTATGTTCAGGCTTTCCTGCTTCTCAATCCTCGCTTTCCAACGTGCATTCTCTTCCTGTGGTGATAGTAGTATGGTTCACAAACCGCAGCTCATGGGGAGAAGTGCTACAACAAGATCCTCTAATAATCACATCCCCTGGAAAAGGAGGAAACAAAACAAAACAAAATCTGTGGCTTATCTAGATGTGAAATTGTCATATTGCCAACCTGCTGATATCTGCCTGTCTGTGATTCCCAAACGGATATCATCATTTTGTGAAGTCATAGACTCATAGTACAGTTTGAGTTGGAAGGGACCCTCGAAGGCCATCTGGTCCCACTCCCCTGCAATGAATGGTGGCACCCACAGCTCCATCAGGTTCTCAGAGCCCTGTCCAGACCGACCTGAATGTCTCCAAGGACAGGGCATCCACCAGCTCTCTGGGCAACCTGTACCAGTGCCTCACCACCCTTAGTGTAAAACACTTTGCTCCTATATCCAATGTAAATCTCCCCTCTTTTTAGTTGGAAATCATTTCCCCTTGTCCTTTCACAGAGACTCTGCTGACGAGTCAGTTCCTTTCCTTCTTAGAGATCCCCATTAGGTACTAGTCCTCAGAGAAAGGACATTGTGATTGATTCTGTGATCTCGGGTGGCCACTGAAATGCTGGCATAGATGTTCATTTTCCCCTTGCTCCAGTTCGTCATGTAGAGAAAGTTTTTCCAAACTTTAACATGCTCCTGAACCATAGGTTGGAGGGCTCATTTGTTTGTTTTCATTATGCATTCGATAATTGCATTTTACCCAGATTGTCTGTTCCTCACTTAACTTCTCTGATAGTAAAACCTGCACAGTAACTGAGAACATAAGTCCATAAAATTGCCTACTTCCCCCCTCCTACCTGCCAGCCATGAGTCTCTGTGGGAGGACACAGGTACGTTCGTCCTTCCATCCTGCCCAAGTGCATTAATCAACGATCCTCGTTGTACAACACAAGCCCCAGTTACTTCAGCAGCAGATTTACAGTGGATTTAAAACAAAGGATTATTTACACTGCTGTGGGGCCAGCAGCAAATTAAAAAGAAATGGAGGTGGCAGAGGGAGCCGCCAGTGTGGAGACTAATTGCTATTAACCCACGGCTTCATCACTCAACTTCTGAGTTGGAGGAAAGTTATTGCTCCCGGGGGCCTCTCACACTTAGGCATTGAGAAATATTGTTGGGAAATCCAATCAGTCATGCAGTCTGGACCATAAAACAATGCCGTCCGCTCAGGGCTCTCTCCACACAACTGGCACTGGCTTTTTTCATTTCGTCATTTCTTTTCTTCTTGGGTTTGAATTTATCAGTCAAACAAGCTTCACACCCAGGAGTGCTGGGCAGCATTCCTGATGGTGTAGCCCACCATCCCCTGCTCTTTCTCCCTCATTTGGCCTACCAGCATGTCTCAGTGTTGGCTTATATTCCCTAGGATGCACCATACCCCTTCCCAGACCATCAGCTGTCAAAGGGTCCATTCCCCATCAGCTGCCAACAGCAACTGAATTCAGCCCTGTTAACAGCCTTTGTTATTCCAGTCTTTCCAATAACCTTCCAGTTTGGTCCACACAATCACTGAACAAAAACAGTCTGGTAATCCTTCAGCACTTTCCCTGCAATTTGGTGACACATTTGTTTAAGTAGCAACAAAGCATCTGAGTCAGAGATAAGACTTGTGCCAGGTGCTGCACAAACAGCACAGCAGGTTTTGAATCAGAAAATCATTACAGTTGGAAAAGACCTCTGTGATCCCCAAGTTCAAGCCCAACCCACCCCACTATGCCCACTGACCATGTCCCTCAGTGCCACATCTCCATCGTTCAAGAACACCTCCAGTAATAGTGGTCTCACCACCTCCCTGGGCATCCTGTTCCAACACCTGACCACTGTTTTGGATAAATAATATTCAACCTGATCCCCTCTTGGCACAACTTGAGTCCACCGCCTCTCATTCTATTGCTATTACCTGGCAGAAGAGGATGACCTCCTTTCAGACACTTGCAGAGATGCTTGGCATCAGAACCCATAGCTCTGCTCTCAAAGAGGGTGAGATATGCAGTAAGGTGGCAAGAGCTGGCACCAGTGATCGGGGTGTTAGTCAGAAGTTCCTGGATACTATGGGAGTGGAGTCCCTCTTTTGTCAGAAAAGGCAGTCATTAACTGTGCTATAAACATCTGCCCCAGAGCAAAGTTTCACATCATCGGAACAAACCCCATCAGTGTAGGCTGGGGAAGTCCACAGGACTTGGATGCCTAAGAACCCTGAGATGCAGTTTGATCATTTTTTTGTGTGCCTTTGGGAAGGGGGTTTCAATTCAGTGTGCAAAGTGTGAAGCTCAGGCTGTGTTGCAACCTGTTATGTTTTTTATAGCATCATGCCAAGGGTGTGTTGTGTGTTTTGCATGGCTTTGGCTGCAACATAAGCTATCAAAGTAGTAAGATATGAGTGCAGAAATGCCAGAATGGTTTTCAGAGACTGTGGAAGGATCCAGATATGTCCAGGTTTCATCTTCACTGCCTGTAAAGTTATCTCTGGAGCTCACCATACCTGAAGGGTCATGTGTGTTTTGACTCAGGGCAAAAATAATTCGTTTTTCCTTAAAAGATTTCATTTAGAAAAATGATGCACATGACAGTTTCCCATTACTCCCTATTACTTGCTTTCTAGCAGTTGTCTGGCATCACATTTTCACAGCTTCACTCTTCTCAAGTCTCCATGCTGGAGAGAGGAGGATTCCACATGTTAGAGGAGAAGGTCTGGCCATGGTCCTGAGTGGTCTCACAGGGCTGTGCTGTGGGAGTGCCTGAGGATGTGTTGGATGGATGTTCTACATCTCAAAACAATCCACAACATGTAGGTAATGCACTTGGTAGGCATGGAAAAGGCAGCAATTCTGCCTCCAACCCCCCACCCGGCCTGTGCTCTCACAGAACCTGAGAAACCAGGCTCAGCCCAGCCCAGATAGATTTCAGCAACATATATGTGCTAGTTATTAAGGTATATCCTTCAGTCTTTGATGCATGGTTCATTTGCCTGACTGAGAATTTTCAAAAGCTGAGGATGGTAAGTTTTTTAATTGATCTACAGGTCTGAGTCTCCAGGGCAATGCTGGTTCTGTTTTTCCTATGTTGCAATCTCTAGGTGAGACAATCACTCAATTTTAATTTCCTATATTGGGAAAAGCAATCTCTCCTATATGTTTCCACCTACTTTTTCACCACATGAACTGTGAAATCCATATTCAGTCAGAATGACTTCCACCTCCACACCTCTGCCTGCCTTTTTCCATCAACTGATCCCCTTAGGGCAAGTCAAGAAGAAACTCTGGGCAGATATCTCACCCAAGCCCTCCAGTTCTGTGTTGTTTATGGGGAAAAACTCATCAGTGAATGCTGTGAAGCCCTACAGGGCCCCAGGCTGGTTCCTGTTGTTGAAGGCTACTGGTAATAGTGAGTGGGAAAAATAGAAGTTCAAAGAACGATCTAAAGACTTTCTGAAAATTACAGATTTGAGATGTCTATGTACTTCCAGGTTTGCTTTAACTCACTTTAAAAATGCAGAGATTGCGTGCAAAATGATCTGGGAAATCCACAAGAGACATCTGCTGCTAACGTCAATGCTGACAGTTCCTGGAGGGGAGGGATGAAAGAATGTGGGTAATCAAATAGGAAATTTTTAAGGCAAATGGGGTTGTGAGCCCTTTCGGTTTCATGTTAAGAGACATTTCCAGCTTCTAGGGACAGATTTTTGAGAGGCTCCACTGTGGTTTCCACTGGGAATTTTCCCCATGGTAGGTGTCTGGAACTGGCTTCTTTCAATCAATCATGCTCATGTATGTATATGAAAGACCAAAATCTATTGGCTTGTTCAGAGTGAGGAAATCTTGACTGTCAAATAAATCTCAGGAACAATTATTTTATTATATTATATTTATATATTGGAAGACAGAGAGGGAGATGAACAGATTTAGACTGTAGTTGGCACTTGTTTAAGGCAACTTAACAACCACTGTAGGAACAGAGACTCTATTGTAATCCCCTATATACACTTGCCCAGTAGCCAAAAAAAACAAACAAGCTTGTCATGAAATGGATGTGTAAAGGAAGCAATCAGAATTTGAGAGTGAAACAGAGAGAAGGAGACAGGGAGAATGAGACACAGAAAGAAAGAATTCTGTGTGAACTTTTTGTTCTGGAGACAATAAAAATAAAAAGGGAAAAAAAAAAAAAAAGAAGTGCTTTGGCCTGGTTCAGAGTGACTCTTGTGTGGTGAATGTTGCAATGGAGACCAGTGGTACATGCAGTATTTTAAATAAAAATACCATGCTGTCCACTCAGAAATGTAACACTCCAGAAAAGGAGATATCTGTCCATCAGTCTTCAAATATCAATATTGTGTTGGTCATCACCACTCCATTTTTCTTATGACATTCTATGGGAGCTCTGGGCTCCATACAGATTGAAGAAGGTGAAGCAGCTCTGGTTCCTTTCCTATTTGGAAGAGCTTGAAATGGGCGAGATGACATTAGAATGTGGAAAAATTGCTCTCCCTTCCTGCCTTCTCCCTGTCTATCTCCAGTTTGCTCTTGGACTTCAGCTCTAGCAACCTTGACCGTGCCGCTGTATTGGGATGTGATAGTATCCAAGAAGTGAGGTCTTACTTTGACATCCTGCTAACGCAGGCACACATTGAACAGAAGTCTGACGGGGACCTGGCCTGAAGGTGAGCAGAATAATAACATGCAACCATGGAGAAGCGAGAGTCTGCAGTGACCTTGTGCTCTTTGCATTTCTCCACCAGGGGAGATGAACAGGCCAGCACTTTTAGAAATGTCAGATGATCCACTGGCCTATGATTCAGTCTCCCCAAGGCATACGATGGAAGGGCCACTGTCTGACATTTGACAGTGCACCCTGAATACTTCAGGGCAGGTATCATATCCACACTCATGGGATGCCAAGATCAGATTAGCAGCAGACATGCTTTCATTACAAAGAAAGAAAAATTGTTGAGATACTGAGTGGTTTCACAGTTACAGTTGCTATGGTTTTTAGCTCAGAAAAATCACAGTGGCATGTCATTAATTAAACCCACTGATTTAATGTGGACTGGCCTGTTATCCAGGCATGTATGTGGTATTACATACAGAGCCTTCCTTCCAGAGCCTGTCCATGAAAAGAAGTGGGTTTGATTTCTAATGCCTGGCTGCATTTATGCAGGATTAACAGTGAAAACTCCATACATTTAATTTTTGAGCAACACGGGAGTAAAGACTGAGTTTTCTAACTTCAGACTTGCCACCATACAGGTTTACAGCCTTGTACTAGTCGGCATTGGCTTCTAGTTAAAATGATTCTCTGATGCTGATGATGCATCCTATGGATTTCCTGTGCATGAAATTCAAAGAATCACAGAAGCACTGAAGTTGGAAAAGATCTCTAAGATGATCCAGACCAACTGCAACCCATCCCACCATGTCCACTGACCGTATTTTTCAGTGCCACATCTCCAGGGTCCTTGAACACCTCCAGGATAATAACCCCACCACCAACCTGGGCAGTCTGCGACAATGTCTGACCATTCCTTCTGCAAAGAAATGTTTCCCAATATCCAACGTGAACCTATCCTGAAATTAAACTCTAGGCTGAGTATGTTTCCAGCAGACATTTGTCATGCACCACCACAACAATGACCCTTGTGTGCATGGTGCTACACAACACTTTTCAGAGGCCTCTCAGTTATTGTGAAGTTAAAATGGATGGTTACTGGTGAAAGTCATCTGAGAAAAACCCCGAATGAAGGACCAGAAGACATTTTTTCTTTTTCCCTCTTGATGAGGACAAGGATAGATGTTTGGGGCAGCTTTTTCACATCAAGTTCTGCACTTGCTGGCCACCTCACAGAGCCTTTTCGGGAATTACTCCTCCCTTATGAAACAACTTTATGATTGCAAAAGTTGACACTCATTTATTAAAATGGAAAGAGGAGGAAAACCTCCATATTTCTGAATCTGAATTAAAACAACAAGAGAGAGATTTTGTAAGTAACTATAACCCTCAAATTGGGCGATTATAACAAAAACAGGAACATTTTTGCTAGACATTTCTTGCCAAAACATTCATTTAAACCAAAAGTTTATTTCTCATTTATCTATCTTCTGAAACGGGGAAAAGAATCAGTAAGAAATTTCTGCCCAGTGCATGCCAAAGTTCTCTCTGTCTCTATCCATATGCAGCATAGTGAAAGCCCTTGAGGGGAATGGAGTCATGAACATGCGTTCTTCCACTTGGTGTCTGAACAGGGCTCAGCTCAACAGAAAGTATTCTTGGAAAAGTGCCTCCACCTCTACACTCCAGAGAGCAGCTTATCGCCAAAGAAGAGAGGCTGAGGAAAATATTCCAGCTTGGCCAAAAGAAACCATTTGTTGCAGCAGACATGGTAGCCCAAAGGGATGAGCAGGCAGAAGACAAGAGCAGTGTGCCAGCATTGCTCCCAGTTATTCAAGACCATGAACTTGAGAACAGGAAGTAGACAGGAAAAAAAAAAGCCATCTACTTCCTCTTTCAAAAAAAAAAGAAAATTCTTGGAGATGCAATGTTTGGAATAGTTAGTTGGGTTAGTTTCCATATCAAGTGAAGTTTTTTTTTCCGTCTTTAGGGACAAACGAAACTACGTAGCATGAAGCTGAAAAGAGGAACTCAATCTTGGTAAGGTCTTAGATCCTGAGATAGATTCCTTGTAATTTCCTTGTAAACTGGTACTTAAAAGGGGTAAATCTTTGTTCCCAATGATCTTCCTGGAAAGTAGCCATGACAGCCAGAACTGGCACACAAGTCAGTGATGACACAGTGTGAGAGGCAGAATCAGCCCCCAGCATTTGCTGGTTGATGGTGGGGCTGTAGAGGATGGGAGACAGATTCATCCTCTCCCACTTGGAAGGGACGTGGTTTAAAGACATTGCTAGCAACTGTAGCTTTTCCTTTCCTCTTCACCCTCATGATTCCAAACTTCTGATGGTAGCTGGAATGAAGAAACCCTATTCCATGACCTCTGATGAGCTTGCTTGCCAGCATCTCTTGCTAGCTGAAGGTCAAACACTGGATGGTGGCACCTGGACAGTACTCAGAACACCAAGTACAGAAGACCTTAGGACACTTAAAAAAAAAAAAAAGTGATAATAATAATAATTCCTGCCTGTCAGCACTGAATTTTTCTGTAGTTGTGTCTTAAAAATAACCTTAAAGCAAGTAACATAGCCAACTCTACAAACAAAATAATACAGTACTACAGCTCTCTGGTATTTATTCACTCTGGGACAAAATTTAATAGATTTTGTAAATGTTTCAAAAGAAAAATAAAGAACAAAAGAAAATGAGGAGAAATATGTAAACAGTTAACGCTGAACATGTTGATATGCTCATGCTAAGACCAAGTGTTCATCTGTGGTTTCCTCCCATTACCCCCAACAGGTCTAAGAGCATTTTGTTCCTCCCTTTTCCTAACCATTCCCTCTCAATATCCTTTTCTCCCCAATTCTTCTTTATGTATGTCCTCATTTGCATACAGCCAGGCCCAGTCCCCTGCAAAATGCCAGGGCTGTTTTAGAAATGGACTCAGTGACCATTTTGGATCCCTTCCAACTTGGGATATTTATGATCATAGAATTGTAGAATCATAGAATCACCAAGGTCAGATGAAACCTACGAGATCATCTGGTCCAGCTGTCCACCTGTCACCAGTAGCTGTCACTAGACCATGTTCCTCAACACAATGAAACATGGTCTAGTGAGAACTATGACAAATGGATGATTTTGGATAACGGGCTGCTGAATACAGGAAATAATGGAAATAAGTGGGTGGATGCTACCTAACCACCCCAAGTTCCTCAGGGATCCATTGGCTCATTTAGGGTACTTAATGACAAACTGGAGTGGGGGCAGTGGGTTCAAGGAGGGAGAGAGATCGCTTTTACCTTTCTATGAAGGATGTGTGGATACTTAGGACAGAGATAAAAAGCAGAAACATTTTCAGAGATACAGATCTCATGAGTGCTGGGGTCCCAGATTATCTTAGAAATGAATGGGGAAATTCTGGGTATTATAGGTATTCATGATTTAATTAAAAAAAAAACTTGCAGCAGGGACGTGGGCTAGGCTGGTTGATGGCTTACAGGTCTTTTGGACAAGACTGCTGCCAGCTCCCAGCATTTCTTGCAAAGTATGACATTTCAATTGTCAAACTTGAATTGAATCTCCATGAACAACCCCTCAAGACAAAATAGCTACCAGTATTGCAGCATGGGGTTCTAACACAGTCTTGCAAAACCCACGCTTGCTGGATCCAGTGAACGCAGTATCTCCCACACACAGCAGGTAACTTGGATTATTTTCATCCCATCTCGTAGTTATCCTTATGATCCAATCCATACAATGCAGGAGGGGTTCAAATTGCTATGTGGTTCTATGAAGTCCTTCCAGAAGAGACTTAAGGCTTCCTACTTCCTTTAGCAGGTACTGTAAGCACTGATGAGCATAGATACCCCATACCAACACTTCTGGGTATCTCTGAGTGCCTGACCTGCTATATATAAAAATGTTCATCAAATTCAGCTTTGGAACAAAGACTGTTGCAGGAACACCTAATCTTCATGTCTTGGCAGGGCTTGTATGTCATTTAGGCAGCAACTACCCATCCTGGTATTGGATAAGGCTTTCTATTATATAAGTAAGTAGAATTTTCCTAGCTTAAAAAAGGAACATTTGAGCTAAGAGAGAATGGCCATCAATAAGTAGAAGAACGGGGATTTTGTGTGGTTGGATGAGAGGGGCCAGGTATTGAGGTCTTATGCAGCATTAGTCCCTCATGGCTGTTTGCAGATATTCCTGTGGCTCACAGAAAAGCTTTACACATAGAATAATTACTGTTTTTTTCCAACCTTAAGATAATCATGCCCACTGACCATGTACCTCAGTGCCATATCTCCATGGTTCTGGAAAACCTCCAGGGATGGTGACCCCTCCACTCCCTGGGCAGCCTGTGCCAGTGCCTGACCACTCTTTCAGAGGATAAATGTTTCCTAATAATCAACCTGAACCTCTCCTGGGAAAACAGGCTGGACTACAGCCAGGGCCAATTAGCCTTGGATTAGGCAGGCATAATGACTTCACGCTTCTGTATGAGGGAGAAAGTCTGATGGAGACTGCAAGAAAACACAACCACTGCAGTGCTCATCACCAGGTTGGCACCTATGCTTGGTGCCAGACCTCTGGCCAGCACAGGGCTTTGACTTTGTTGGCTTTGCCAGCCCCTTGAATGGCTCATGTCACCTGTGCTGCATTGCTGATCTGCCTGTAGGAGCAAGGATATGTCACTGACACAGAGGCTCTGACTTGGGTCCGTGGGGAGAGAAGTGATGCACATGCTCCCCGTAATAGCTCCTCCAGCCTGCTTGCTCCAATAATAGTCTCTGTGTGTGAAATTTCACCTGACCTGAACTTTCCTGAGTTTATCCAGCCTTCACCCTGACAGTTTAGAGCAGAACTGTTTTTATGCCTCGCAACCCAGACACCAAATTGGAGCTGAAGTGACGTTTATTGTTTCAACAGTGTTATTATATGAAGATTGAGCTCATTACAAACACGACCTGTTTTTGAGCCAGGACACATATTAATTTGGATAAAATACCAGCTGTGTCCTCTCTCCATATGGCCTTATCGGAAAACAAACTGGGTTAAGTTTCATTCCAAAGAATGAAAATATAATTGAATACTTGCTTCGTTTGAGGAAACTCAAATAATCATTATCGTCATGTCTCTGCTAATCACAGCGGAGAGGGGGCAGAGGTATTTATTTCTGTGTGTATCTAAAAATAAACTGAGGAACAATTCCTGCTGGGGGAAACAGAGGGCAGCATGGGGCAGATTTTCCTCCAGCACTGGGGGGACAAGAAGGTCCCCACCCAATCTATGATCCGTCGGGGCACTGCATATTGTGGTTTTGCTGTGTTCTTGTGGATTTGGCACTTTTTTGTGGCTTTTTTTTTCCCTGGAGGAGACAGAGATTGTCTTTGGGAATGCACAGAGGTGGAAGTGTAGAGGTCTTTTCTCCTCCCCATCAGCACTCTCAGCGTTGTAACTAAGGGCTGGGGCAAGTGCTGCATCCCACCACTGCACATGGGCCTCAAATATTCCCATCAACAACCCAGACATTCAGAAATTTAGGAGTATGGGAAGACTCCTTACTTATTCCTTACCCTCATCCTTGTGTAGCTGCACAGCATTAACACAAAATATGGAACAACACTTAATGCTCCTGGACCTGGTTGACTTCTGACCTCAGCTGCACTTGCACCTTAAAAATGAAATAAACATCTGATGCATGAAAGGAGCTCAAGGTGCCATCGAAGATGTCCCATTGAAAGACTCCTAGGTGTTTGCTCTGGTGCAGGGGAGAGCTGTGCAAGGAAATTCTCAGAGGGTTTATTTTCCGTAGAATTATTTGAGTTGGAAGGTTCCTTCAAAGGCCACCTGGTCCAACTCCTTGCAATGAATGGGAACACCTACAGCACAATCACAGTGCTCAGAGCCCCATCCAGCCTGACAATCCAGCATTAGGGAAGAATAATGTCAAGGCAAGAAAATCCTTCTATGCTTTCAGCCGTCTGTGATCTGGGACTTCTGCATCTAGAGTTAATTCTGCACCTGATAGCTGTTAACAGATTTTTATTCCAATAATTTGAACCCTTCAAAGAGAGAAACCTTCATGATGCAGAGGCTGGACCTTTGGGAAGGTCCTGTGACTTCTGCAGATAGCAGAAGAAATGGGCCATCCCTACTTCTGTACATGGATGTTTAGATGAAAGAGCCAAGGATCAATTTCAGGGTCTGTAAAGGGCACATGATGTGTGGGATGGGATGATTCAGTCTGGAGAAGAGGAGACTTAGTGAGGACCTCATCACTCTCCTCAGTGCCTTGAAAAGAGGTTGGAGCAAGGTTGGAGTCAGCCTCTGTTCCCAGGTAACAGTGATAGGATGAGATGTGATGGCCTCAAGCTGGACCAGAGTGGGGGGTCAGGTTGGATATTAGGCAACAGTTCTTCTCCAAAAGAGTGGTCAGGCACTGGCACAGGCTGCCCAGGGAGGTGGGGGAGTCACTGCCCTTGGGGATGTTCAAAAACCATGGAGTTGTGGTCCATGGGGGCATAGTCAGTGGGCATGTTGGGTTGGGTTGGGGTTGGACTGGGTGATCTTAAAGGTCTTTTGCAACCTTAGTGATTCTGTGGGTCAAGAAAGATTGATAATGAGGTCAACGTAGAGCAGAGTAAGAAATTAAGGCAACAGCAGAAAGCTGAGCAAATTAAAACAGCTCCGTTTGAAGCT
Source organism: Cyrtonyx montezumae (assembly GCF_038088225.1). NCBI lineage: Eukaryota > Metazoa > Chordata > Aves > Galliformes > Odontophoridae > Cyrtonyx > Cyrtonyx montezumae. Next base: position 67,715,465 of record NW_027071936.1, on the reverse strand, counting down.
CTGTTTTTGCAACTGGTTGAGGAAAGAGAGAACATTTCACCCATGCATTTGCGTGAAAAATAAATATGGTAATGACCTTTTTTTCAGCAGAAGAATTTGGGATGTGGTTTGGCTTTACTTTCAAAAATTAAAAGAAATGGTTTTCTGTTTGCAAAAACTAGATTCCTTTTCTACTTAAACCAGGACTGTCCTTGGTTCCTAAACCAAATTCTTTGGTTAAAAATAAAAAGACAACCTTTTTTTTGTTTTTTGTTTGTTTGTTTGTTTGTTTTTCTGAGGAGGAGAGACTGAAATCTTCAAGTGGAAATAAATCAGAAGCCCAAATAAATCTGCTGCTCCAGAAACTAATTTCCTGGGTATACAACAACAGCTGTATGAATGCAGTTTGCATCTGGGAAACCAACACAGCAAGGGCAGGTGAGTGATATCTTCAAGGGACATCTTTAGGGCTGAAAGCTTCTCAGGAGTGGCCAGATTTGGGATCTTTGTGTTTGAGCTATAGCAGCACAAACAAAAGTTTAGTCCCAACTGGAGATACTTTGATCCACCACCTGGGTTTTCCCTTTACAGACCATTCTGTGGTCAGTCTATGCCCACACCCAATTCTAAATATAGACTGAGATCCAGGAACAGAGTTGTGGGGACAGGTAACTTTGATGGTACTAAAGCATGGAAAACCTGAGATCTTATCAGGTGCTGAAATAATATACACGATTAAATAAGTAATTAAATAAATAAGGAGGGAGGATGACACAGAAATCACAGTGTAATGAAAAAAGCTGAACCTGACACATTAATTGGAGACTTAGCACCACATTTTTCACTGCCTCATTGTATTTCTCTGACCTGTGGAATAGGCTTTGCATAAAGCCATACAGTAACTTAACATCCCAAAGCTTAAGAAACCAAAATCTAAGCAACAACAAAAAAAGAGTAATACCCTTAATGTTGTCCTCCTCCTCCATAATAAAAGATGGGGGGAGAAAAAATAAATAAAATGATAGAAAATGAGTATTTCTGAAAATTTCTGGGGGCCATCTGCAGGGTGGAGCCCATCTGCTTTCCCTGACACTATTATTGCCAAACGAAGGCAGCTGAGTAGAGCATGAGTGGGAGCATGAAGGAAAGGCAGACTTGTCCCAGGACTTGGTCCTTGGACTGTAACTCAATTTGCTTGCATGGCTTTGAAGAAGCTGCCAAGCCCCAGAGCATCCGCCTCAGCATCTAAAATGGGACTTTGAATGGATTTTGGACTCTTCTCTCAGAGACCACTATTCTTCCAGGGCTTTCATTTCAGACTGCAAAGAACACCAGGTGCCCAAAGCACTGCTTTCTGCAGAGACAGGCAAGTGTCCAGACTCAGCATGAAGGTGCTTTGCTCATTTCTGCATGACTCAAACATGTTCCTAAACCAGACTGAGGCTCCCAGGAGCCCCCACCATTAGGCTTCTGTCAGATGAATCCTATTTGGGCAGAGGTTTGCTCTGAAGACCACCACCACCACCCCCTCTGGGTCTCATGGGGAGGATCTCAGTGCAATCATAGCAGCTCAGACATACCCTGTCTCTGTGCTCTGGTGGTATTGCAGTCATTCAGCACTGGGAATTTCCAACTCAGCCTACAAAGGTACCCAACACCAGTTGTTTTCAATAGTGCATTTGGCTTTGACCAAGAAATTGCAGATTTGTACAAGTAAAGTAGAGGTTGTACGTGTAATGTAGAGGTTCTTGTTGTTCACCTGCGTATCAAAACCCACTCTTTGATGCATCAGGGTTTAATTACAAAACACAACCGGCCCTGTCCCCATTACAATGTAATTTAAAAAGCTTTGGGATATTGGATATGGAGCTGATGTGGCTCATTTTTGCCAGAGTGGATAAAATTCCTCCCAATGAAGCAGTTCTTCTCACCCAACTGTGCTGCTTTCTACTTACAGGGAGCTCTGAATACCTTCAAAACACAAGGGCCTGACCCTGAGCTGGCTGAAACCAAGGGAAAGACTCAGAGCTCCAATGCTGGAGCCAAAAACCTCTTTTCATTGGGATTACAGAATGAACTTTTGCACTGCTTAAGTTTCCCCTTTGACTGCGTATGTTTTCTGGCTAATACAGTTAGTTAGGAATTGGCATCAAACGTTTCTTGACACCTGCTTCATGTCCTTCCACGATGGAGCTGTGGACAGGATCACTGGAGCTAAATCCTCCACTTGTGCCTTGGCTACACAGGCTGAAAATTCTGGGTTGGTTTTTAGCCTGCCTGGAGCCCAGTGCCTTGTGCTGGATGACAGCACAAAGAAACTCAGCCCCCTGTTCAAGATGCTTTCAAGTGGTGGATAATCCATCGCTTTCCTTGCTCATTTACTCCATTGGTTAGTCACTCTCTTCATTTAGGCTCCGTGCTTTATTTTTAACTGATGTGTGTGCCGAAAGCTCTGTTTTCTTTTTCCCACTGCATGCCACTGTGTTCCCCTACAAAGATGAAAGTCAGCGACGTTTCTGTGTTATCCAGGTCACTGCCATCCACGGGATGCGGTTGTTTCTCTGAGGTGCATTTTTTTCTTCATGTGCCTAATAGTTTAGTAACCATTACAAATACTCCTAAAGTGGAAGCGCTCGCCTGCTTGCTCTTTTCAGATGTCAACTTGGCAAGACAAAATCCCAATATTTCCTGCGTGGGCTTGGCTGGATTGAATCATGGAGTGGTGCAATAAAGCAAACACATCTCACACAATGCAAAACAGGAAAACTCTCCCTGTTTGGGGTGAGCATCTCTATCAGCTTATCCCTTCCCTGCGAAAGGCTGACATTTGGTTTAAGGTAGAACACATTCCTGACACACAGGCCTATGATCCGTTACAAAAGGGAGCCCACTTCCTGGATTTAGGCTAAGGGACAGGGTTCAGGCAGGGGGCAAGCTATATATGTGTCAAAATGAGCAATGTCTTTTTGGGTCACATATACTTTTGACTTCAACACTGCTTTATGTAGGCTGTAAAATTAATAGGTGGGAACTAGATTTATTTGTCCCCCTGGCCTGGTAGTTGCTTGTTAGGTTAAACTCACTGATTTCCTGGTACAAAAGTGCTTGTTAAAATAATCTCCCTGAAAATATTCCTCTGGGACTACTTTATCTTCTGAAATCAAAAATTCCTAAATAATGAAATGCACAAGATGTGACAGACGGGGTCGAGCTAAACAAAACAAAACCCCCAGAAAAGAAGAGCTCATTCCCATGAACTCTGTTTGGGGAATTCATCTTGTTTCTGGTGTTCTGTAACAAATGCCAGCATCCGTGCTTCCACTCAGAAATACCCTTATGCAGAACTCACCTGTTGCTCTTTTCTTTCCTGATCCCCATTCAGCCCTCCTCATTGACCCAAGTTTCTCTGTGGTGTAATTCCCATCAGCTTGACGTGGCTTGGACCAGTTCCTCAGTCACATAATTCCAAACAGCAAGAAGACTTCTATGTTGAACAGGCCTCATTTCCTATATTTTCAGAGGGTCTGCTCCCAAAGCATCATTTCTCCCAATCCCTCACCTCCTCTGCAGGGGCCGAGGTCTCTTCCAAGCCATTCTATCATTCTATCCTGCCACTCTTCCTCAAGCCAGTCTACATCTACCTCCAATTTTACCTACCTCTCCTCTCTCTCTGACTCCCTTTTCCTCCCATATACCACAGCTATCCAAATTGAACTAAATCTCTCTCTTCTACCACTGCAGGTATTGCTCTAGCTCATCAACCAGCCTTCTCCAGTCTTGGTTCTATCCCCATATCCTAATCCAGACATGGCACTGGAGAGCCCAGTGTGGCAAAAAGAACTGAGGAAGACACCTACACATGCCAAGAATGGGCTTCCAGCCTTGTGATGTCAAGTTTGCTATTTTGAGTTAAGGAGCTGCCACTGGCAGGTGCTCCTTGGGCATCATTCTCCTTAGGTATGATTCTCCTTGAACATTATTCTCCCTTGACATGGGTCTGCTTGGACATGGATCTCCTTGAACGTGGACATACTTTGTCTCAGGATCCCAGGAATGGACGGCATGTAGAGTCCCATTCTCTCCATCCAAGATGACTTAACCTATTCATATCAAGGTGCTAAGAACTTTATCAGTGTACAGCAATGGGAATCAGCCTCAGCACCCAGGCCCTGAGTAAGCACATTTAACTTTAAATTTTAACTTTCCTAGGAGTGGTTTGTTGGGCTTATTTGACCCTTTGCACATCTATATGGCTCTGTGCAGCGCCATTTCTAATCTCTCTAAGACCTGCTTGGATTTTTTAGGGGTGCTTCTTTGGGACATGTGGCTTTGCACATCTATATGGATCTATATAGTGCCATTTTTAGCCTCTGCAGTCCTGCTTAGCTTCCTTTTAAAGTTTGATGCAGGGGGAGAATTGTTGTTTTGTTGGTTGGATTTCTTTTATGTCAGCAGCTGAAGTGTGCAGGGAAAGAGCATCCTGGGGTTCTTGCTGCAGCTGAGGCCATACAACTCATCACACTGTAAAACTCAGCCCTCCATCCCTCCTCCCCTTTCCTTTCTTGCTGCAGCTCAGGGGAGGCTGTCAGTCTGCACTCCCTTACCCCCTCCTACCTCCTCCAGGTGTGGGTATTTGACTGCAATCAAATACTCTCTCCAGTAAAAGGTGGTGGAGAGATATTATTATGGGCTGGAGCTGTGGTGCTTGGGGACCTGTTTGCACAATGAGAGCTTTGTGTGGTTGTGTTATTCTGGCTGCTGGAGGAAGAAACCTGGAGTGCTGGAGGATGCTCGTGTGTGCTGGGAGCTCCTAGGTGAGAGTGCAAAGGGCATGTCCCTAACGTGACTGTAGAGGGGGAAAGGAGCTCACATGTTCTCTGGGGACTGTCTGTCTTTACCTAATAATAGAGATTGAGGAGCTGGTTTGAGCTACCCAGACATTACATCAACTTGTGGCCTCTTTCCCATTGGTCCCCTTGCTTTAGCCCCTTTATTTCGGCAGGGTATCCTTACAGTCACCTTTGTGTCCTGACCCATGAATCACGTTTGTGTCGCTCATCTAATAATGAAAAAGCTCTGCATCTCTTCTCTCTTCTGGTTGGTGAGATTTCTGCTGCAGGCAGAAGAAAGCTTCCTTCAAGGAGGTGGCAGCACTTTTCCTTTTTTTGTTATTTCTTTTTCTCCTTTTTTTTTTTTTCCCTCTCCCCTTCCTCTTTTTTACCCCTCTCCCTTACCCTTTTCTTCCTTCTTCCCTTCCCCTTTTTCCTTTCCCCTTCCTCTTTTCCCTCTCCTTTCCTTCTGGCCTTCCCTTTTTCCCCTGCTTATTCAAATTGTGTGGCTTGAAAGTACATGTGAGGGATAAGCTATGTCCCAAACACTTCTCATCCTATCCAAAGAGATGAACAGGGTGGGAACCAAACCACAGAGAGATCTGTGTGGAGATTAAGGCATAATTTACAGCCTGTACACAAGTAAGCACATCAGCCAAAGGGTTGCCCCAGGGTCCCTCAGTGAGGAAAGAGATGGTTTGAATCACATTGCAAAGCTCTTGCCTTTCTCAAGTGGGATGCCTAATTCAAGGAGCTGATGGCAGTGACTCCCTAGATAGGATGACTGTGGCTTTGGGGATTTCTTTAGGCTTTCAGCTTGCAGAACTCATGATACTCAAATCTCTATGCAGGGAAGCAATGAAAATTCCTATTATTTTGGGAGCATCTCCTGACTTTCTCTCCCAAGCTACTCTCTGAAATCCCACAAGACTGAAGGAAAACCAGCTTCTCTGGATCGTGTGGATTAGTTTCTGTCACTTGTGGCCATAGAAAAGGACTTGAAATGGTTACCCAAGCATGTTCTTAAGGTTTAAAGATGTGAAGGCTAAGAAAGAGAAACAAATAAGAAATTATAACCTTTCCTTAAGATCTTGTGGTTAGGGAAGAAGAGAGCTCACTTCAGTGCTTTGACTTCTGGACAGATAGTTTTCTCCTGTCCTCTTCCCTCCTTATAAGAAAAATTCAGTGTGAAGGATGAAACAAAGAAGCATTTGCCTCCAGCTTTCTTGTAGAGTGTCTCATTGCCCAGACCCTTAGTGGACATCCATCAGGCTTAGCTAGTTATTTGTCATTACTAAAATAAAAATAAAAAATACGCATGTATTCTTACACTGTTACTTCTAAACAAAATAATAATCTTTATCTGCTTATTCTGGTGTCTAGGAGTAGCACATTTGGGGGAGCTGGATTAGATTTGATGCAATGCATGAGAGCACTGAGCTGAAAACCTCACTCGTTTTTCCGAATGATTGGGGTGCTCCTTCCAAGCTGGCCCAGCTCTGGGTGACCACTCAGGAAGATCTGCTTTAATGCAACATCTGTTTACAACAACAGTGTCTCCAGGTCCATGCAACTCCTGATTACTTTCACATTTCTGATATAGATAGAGCAGCTCGGTAGCTTTGGTCTCGAGGTTCCCAGAACATCCTCCTCCAAGGACATCATTTGGAGGTAATTGTGGGGCTGTTGTTGTAAACAGTTTCTCTGCAAGCTCCCAGCAAAGCAAGAATCCCTTATTGAAAACACTCCATGCAGACAGTGTTGCTTGTCAGTGATGAGCTGCAGGGATGCTGGATCCCTGGCCCTTTTATAATCTTCCACGGTCATGAACTAGGCGGCTTGGAAGGATCTGTTTGAATCAGGGGACTTCCAAAAGGAATGAAAAAGAGAAAAAAAATCACGCTAGGAGTGCAGCCTGTTCCATTTATTCCACTTTCCCTTGCTAATGAGGGTGATCTGTGCAAAACATGAGGCCCCAGAAGGGGCTGACATGCTGTCCTAAAGGCCAGCTTTTAAAGGACGTTACGGGGCTGAACTTTCATTGTTGTATGGGTTACGGGAGGACATGTAGCAAGAGTTCAACCATGGCAGAATTTTTCTTTACTAAGAGATACACACCATCAGATCTGTTCTATCTGCTGTAGGGTGTGGTAATCTGCCCTAAAATTAAGCAAACAGACCTATAGCATACGTAGCTCTGTAGGGTGCCTGTGGATTCCAAGCCCCAACAATTGTCAGTGCCTTGAAGGATCTGTCCTAAAACAGGCAGCAGCTGGACCACACCAATTAACTTGACCTATGGACCAGCAAGAAATTAGGGGAGTAACCCCCCAATGCTGCCAGCTGTTCTGGTTTTATTGGACATCTTGCAGTTGTCAGTGTTCTCTCCATAAAATCCCAGCTGCTGGGTTCAGGAGATAGTGTGAAGAATCTAAGATTTTATCCAACATCAAAAGGAGGAACAACACCGACAACAAAAAAAATTAAAAAATTAAACAAAAAAAGCTCTTTCCTTTGTCTATAACACAAAGCTTGGAAATATGAAATCAAAAGCATTCTTCAAGCTGATATCTGGCAAACAAAGAAAAAGGAATCCAAAGCTGGCTATTTTTAAGCTGATCTTAAAACCTGTAAGCCAGTCTTAAAGCTTTGGTGGCCAGAGCCTTGGTATGTGTGGACTGATAATTTGGGACCCTACGTGGCAATATTTGGGGGTTCAGTCAGAGGGCGGTAAGTTGTGGGATTGCAGCAGTTTTGGAAGTTAGAACCTGTGGGTAGAACAACTGTAACTTGTTGTATGCTGTTCAAATGCAAAATGCATTCTATAAACCACTTTGCAGTGGACAAGAGGAACACAAAAAAGCTTTAACGTGTGTTTTTTGGTCTGGAAAGGCACGTGCTGTCAGCAGAGCTCATCTGGCAAGTGGTAACTCATCACACTAAGCTACCAGAGTGGAATAGAAATCTGTGCTTCTGGGTCTCTAGGAGGAGTCATCATTTTGAGACCAAAGGCCACCAACTTGAAGAGTTCCAAGAGTACATCCAGGTACTGTGGCCAACTGGAAGATCCAGATCACAAAGTAGGGACGGAAGAGATGGAAGGTAGTGGAATTATTCTCCTCTTCTCGATGTTTGGGCTCAATAGGGTTGGTGGGCCCTGGAAACCTGCAGCATCCCCTCTAAGGAAGGAAGAGGAATGCACTGAGTTCAGTAGATGGCGCTCCTCCCTTGACTAAGTGCCGACAATTAGCAAATTAACTTAATTAAGGAGTGATTGGGACTGAGGTTTCCTCTGCCTGCATGTGTGTGGGCCTTTTCACTGTCCACTGAGCAGCAACCTTTTGTGCTGAGTTGGAGAGGGAATGGCCACGTTGCCGTAGGAGGGCATGGGGAAGATGTGTTGGTGGTACATCAAAGCACAAGACCAAAGATGAGCCCTAGTGTTTCTAACTGCAAAGGGGGAATTGATGAGGGACAAGCAACCGAGGCAACCACTGCTCTTATCCCGAGCAAGGGATTTGCCTTAGTTTCCCTATCCACACCAGCAAGCTGTGGGAATGTCCAGCCCTGGTACAGTGGCTAGGGAAAATCTATCCCTATGTGCTTGGATAGGGCTGCATGCATCCACCGTTGCTTCCCCCCCACCTCCCCAGTGCTCCTCTTCCTCCTTTGCTCACATTCTGATACAAGCTCTCTAATGGTTTGCTCTTAATTAGGGTGAACTCTGAGTGCCCTGCTAGCACGCCCTTCCCTTTGTCAGCTAATTGGCTGGGCTTTCTGATCTATTATGTAAATAGTCTAAGTCTCTGCGGCACAGTGTCGTAATGCAATGCATTCCTGGGAGCCTGGGCTTCTGTTTCATGGGATCGTGCTCCAGCCTCAGGCAAAAACAGCAGCAACAACAACAAAAACCAGGCAAGCCTTTGGCTCACTTTCTCGAGGCTCCAGAAACGAATTGCAGAAGAAAGTGTTCTGGGCAGCAGTTCAGGGCATGCAGATGGGGAAGAGGGTGCGTGAGGAGGCTGAGGACAGCGGGAAGGGTTAAAGGCTTCTCTCCTGCTCTCCATCTTTCAGGCTGGCCCCAGGATGAGCCATCACCTCCTGCTCTGGGCAGTCAGGGCTTTGCTCAGACCCATGCACACAAGAAGAGCTGGGGTGATCTGGAGGCTGCCCTGTGTCACGTCCTCATTGGGAAGGAGCAGCCGCACTCTTTTGCTAATGGTCCCAATCCAGGCATCAACCCCATTGTGCTGCAAGGTGCCTCGCAGCATTGAACACATTTAAACAAAGCTATAGGTGCTTAAGCAGGAGCAGTTTGTGAGCTGCTGAAGTAGCAGACATGCTCACCTGGACAGCTCAATGGATTCTACTTCCATCTGCTTTTTACAGATGCTCTGGTAGGAGAACCTCAGAATCACACAATGGCTTGGGTTTACCCTCCAGTGTTAACAACCAGCAAAGGGACGGCTTCCTAAAAGGGATCCTTAGGCCAAACCTTCTCCAAACACCACCAATTTTGCTGTGTCTCTGTTTTGAGGTCTACTGCAACATACCCCATGTCACCATTTCATACACTTGGTCACCTTTGCAGGTAGCCCAAGGAGTGTTAGCACTTTCCAAACACTGCTTGACCTCGCTCCCCCGAATACCATCTAATGCTGATATATAAAGGGAGAAAAAGGGAGGGAGAAAAACTTCGAAACGATAATTACTCCGCAGACAAGGAGAGCTATAAAATAAATGAGCAAAGTCCCTGCTCCGATAAATCCACTTAGAAATCCAAACCCAGTAGCAACAGTGTAATTTATGTCCCATTGAAAGAGGTCCAGATGAAAATTGATGAAGTCTCTTATTTGTGTAATAAATCAGTTTCCATTAATGTAACCGATACACATATTTATAAACACAGGCTGTACCCTAGGCTTGGCATTCAGGTTGCTGGAAGGGGGGGCTGGGGTGCTCTGAACCATAAAGTCCCTACTGATAAATCCAGAAAGACAATCTGTGCAAAGATAGTGGACTCAATTTATGACACCTGAAAAAGAGCCAAGCGTGAGTAAATCTTCTGTTCTTGGAGAAATAAATCTGGTAAAGCCTTCTTCCCCTTCTGTGTCTCTGGAGGGGGCCATAGAGCCAGTAAAAAAAAAATTAGGATTATTTCGAATAGTTGTTTGCTTGGACCACACCTCTGTGCTCCCAGACCCTTAGGTTCCATTGCCCACATGTCTCCTGTTGAGCACTGTGAGGATCTTTCCTGTCTTAAAAATTCCTAGGAAGCAGCAAGGTGGATAGGTTTTGGTGCTGGTCCTTCAGTGGAGCGATTCGTCTTTGTGCATGTGGTGGTATGTGGAAGTTGTAGAGGATGGGCCATGGGGCAGAAAACGTGCCGTGTGTTTTATTCACAAAATGATAGAATCACAGGATCATTAAGGTTGGAAAGTACCACTAAGATCATCAGGTCCAACCGTCAAGCCATCTCCACCACGTCCACCAAACCATGTCCCCTTTGCAGCAGGTCATTTTTACATCAGCCTGTAAAGCATTAGAGATTCATTCATTGTTTGATTTGTATTTCTGGTGTTGCCACAGCTTGTCAGGATTTTTCAGCAGGCACATGGCATGTCCTTGCTGTACTGAGGGCTGTGGTGTGCAAACTATTGAAGCAATGTCGGTGTGTCCTGGAACAGCACAGACACAGAGATGCAGGCTTAGATTTGATATCAAGACCTCACCCAGGGAGTTATGCTGGCATGATAAAAGGATTTACTTCACCATCCATCCTTCTTGTCCTGCAAACAGAGAGCAAACCTTGCAATCTTGAGTTCTTGGAAGAATCCATTTACTTGAACCTGCATGACTCCGGCTTGCATCAGTAAAAGCTGCAAGGTGCAACAGGCAAGGAGCAGTCACACCACACATACCGCTGGATGAGCAGCAACTTCTGGTGAAAGGCTCAGGCCTAAGGCTGTATCCCTTGGTAGAGTTCATGAGCACAGCGCCTGAGGCCAACTCTGTACAGATAAACAAAGCAGGGCTGGGATATGGGCTCACCCAGTCTCCAGTTTTGTCCCAGTCAGTCAGTAGTCTCCCCAAAAACATCAGAGCACAATTCAAGTGTCCTCTGCAACTCTTGAAAAAATATTTATTTTTGTGAAAGAAGACAGCCCGGACATGTGAGCAAAGAGATGCAGTAGCTCTAAAAAGTCCCTCAGTGCAGCAGCTCTGTCCTTCAAAGTGTTGAGCTCTTGACCTAAGAAGTTCCTGAGTAACTTGCTTAGTCATATAAGTGGGCCTTCCTTTAAGAGAAGATTGGGAAGAGGGATGTCCAAAAGTCCTTCCCAGACTCATTTATGTAGTCACGTGCATGTGCTAGTCCCAGATTCCTAAGGGACTCTGGTGTGGCTCATTTACAGAATCATAGAATGGCGTGAGTTGGAAGGATCCATTTAAGGTCATCTGGTCCACCTCCCCTGCAATGAACAGGGACATCTACAGCTAGAAGTGAGGACAGACTCACCAAGCTCGGTGATTGCGCATCTGAGCTCTTCTCATCCGTAGCCACATTCCACCTGGGCCTCAAGGACACTGTGTGGGTCAACAGGATGGCTTATGCCACTGCTGTTAATCCACCCAAGGGGTAGACTGCTGCTTTCGCTCCTGCACAGCTTACACAAACCCTTGGAAGCCTTGCACAAACCACATGCCTGAAGTTACTTACTGAAAAACTGAAAAAATAGCAGCAAAGAGAAATCTTCCATTTTTTTTCACTCTACCCACTTTCTTGCCAAGGCATCGTGGCTGCTAACGATCTTACACCATCAGCTGAAATAATAACTGAAGATTAAGGCAAATAATCCCTGATGAATAGTTATTGGAAGACTGCTGGTAGCAGCAAAGCTTCTGATGTTGACAACAGCGGTGGCACACAGCAGCAAGGTGCATTTGTGCCAGTGAGAGTGCCATGCCAACCCAGGGACAAGCACAGGGTAGGAAGGTGCTCCAGCCCCTCCTAGGCACCTGGGGGAGAGTTCATGAGAGCAGCCCATGAAGAGGAACACGTACTGGGAACACAGAGAGCCAGAAGGCAAACACCAAGGTTATCACAGGCACCATCGTGAGACTCAGCCTTTGTGGTCTAACGAAGCTGGGTGATCTCAGCAGCACCTCATCCCCCAGAGAGCCAGGGAGAGGTTCTGGAGACATTAACTAAGGGAGACAAAAGATCGTTTCAACTAAAGGATCAAGGCTGTAGTAAGAGTTGGGCACTGGGTCAACAAACAGCAAACACCAGGAGATGATTAGAAACTGGGAGAAAAGGACGTACCCTACAGAGCAGAGTTATTCCAGGCCTGAAACCCATGTCCTTTCCATACTGCTATCTGAGTTACTGAGTTGGGTGAGAGTACTGTGGTGGTCCCCCTGTCAGCCAGGTGAGGGCATGGAAAACTGAACTGATGGTCACAGGGTGGGTGTTCTGGAAATCTCACTTACCCAGGGTTGCTTTTCTGGGAAAGCTACCTTTAGGGACTTTCCCTGAGCGTGGAGAAAAGCTTTCACTGCATGCCAGAGATGAAGTTACTGAGCTTTGGCTCAAGGTTGAGCAAAACAGGCTAAGACTGTAGGAAGCCTTGATTCAGATGGTTGGATGGCTCCTATTTGTGTTTGGTTTTCTTTCCACAAGTCTTTCAGGTCATAGGATGGACCTGCTATGCTTACTGCCCTGGCGTCATTCGTGTTTTCCCTAGATGTGCCTGGAGCATAAGCTGATAGGGGAGTCTTCACTAAGAATCCTGCAATGAGTTGGCCTATCCCTGGCTGAAATTGAGTCCTCACTTGATCCAGGCTTCAAGAGAATGAGAGGCTTTTAGAATGAAAAATGGAAAGCAAAACACTGAATGCACGAACTGGGGGCCTGAGACCCCAGCAGCAAAGGCACCTGCTCCAATCCCATGGATACAACTCCATGGCTGTATCCCTGGCCTAGCACCAATGAAAACCCTGTTCAGATCCCAATTTCACTTTTGAGACTTTCGGTAAGTCACCCAGTCACACTGCATTAGCTCCTCTTCTATAAATCTATATGTATTTCCATTGCCTCAACTATTCCCTCTGTAAATTTTATAGGGGGCAGGGAGCATCCTTTTTCTGCCGCAGCACCCATGCATAATAGGGCCCCAATTTAGGCTGGGGGACATTGCTACCATTCCTTATTTTGGAGGAGCCAGCATGGGCATTCTGGGAAATGATCGTGTTCTGCTCAGTTTGCTCGTGCTCTCCCTGTTTTGGCAGCGGGAGCTCTGCTGTGTACATATGGGTGTGGGGCAGGTTCCAGAAACAGCAACAAACAGCTGCGGGTTCATAAATCTTTCTGCTTCCATACCTGTGCAGGGAACCTCACCTCACCTATTCATGTGCTAATTAAAAAAGGAATCAGGGCAGTGCATCAGCAAGGGCAGGGCTTAAGCAACTCGTTTACAAAATCATATTGTTTGCAGGCCACGAGGACTTTTTTTTTCTCTTTCACACTTTGCAAATTCCAATGACTGTTTTTTTAGTCTTTGTTCAGGGCTCCTGGTTCTAACACTGATGGTTTGATTGGCAGTGATGTCCATGGCATGTCTCAAGGGATGCCCAGTGTCTGCAAATCAGGTATATTCAACCTGCTTGACACAAAGCATTGCTATGCGAAGCTTAAGCTTTCTCTCCAGAGAAAGAAGACCAAAATGAAAAGACCATTATGATTTTCTTTATGATTTTCTTTTTGTCTCCTTTTAGTCAGCAATGAGCCACCAAAACACTGGTGCACTACATTGTACCTCCAGGTACTACTGTAGGCTTTGTGAACCCAGTTCCTCTCATCGACTTCTATTCCCTCAAACTCTGGGATGCTACATCCCATGGACTGTCACCCTTGTGGACGTACAGAAGGACGTTACCTCAGCCCATGCTTGGATAATAGGAAACATTTTCTCTCTGAAAGACTGGCTGACCACTGGTACAGACTGCTTGGGGAAGTGGTGGAGTCACTGTCCCCTGGAGATGTTCCAGAAACGTGGAGATGTGACACTGAGGGATGTGATCAGTGGGCATGGTGGGGATTGGACTTGGTGATCTTAGAGGTCTTCTCCAACCATAATGATTCCATGATTTATGCAGAAGTATAAGTGACAGGATCTCCATGAAATTCAGCAGCTGTTGACAACTTCTTGAACATATGCATTTTCTCCCTTGGAATTAAATTCTGGAATCCTTTGGATCTGCAAGCACAGCTAGGTCCCATTACTCTAACCCTAAAAGCTCTAACCCAGGTGCTCAAGCCCATCCGTATCATGATATGGGAGCCAGGTCACCAGGGAAATAGAGAAGAGCAGTGCCCAGGAGCAACCAATGCTCAGACTTCTTAAGTGAGGAAGGATGATATTAACGGGCAAAGTTGGTGTTCTTGATCATGATCTACAACAGAAGGTCCTCTTGGTTTCCTCCCATGACCACTCAGGGATACCTTTCCCTGCCCTTTCATGACTGAGACAACTTTTCTAACAGCTCAGCTTGAATTCTGGATATGATTGATGGTGTCTGCTTGATCTCCACGATTGTACTGGGGGGTTAGAGACTTCATGCAGAAGCATCTACAAACATCTGATTTAGGCATCGACAGCACGGAGACGAATCACCCCTCGAAGTCTGAGCTCTGCTCCTGTTCAGGCACAACTTATTTAAAAACAGGGTGCTTGGAGCAGCTTTCCAGACACTCTTAGATCCTGGATGTATGTCATTTTCCGTATTTCCTATGGGTAGAAAAAGAATGGTGTGTTCATCCCTGCACCATTATATATACTGCAATGTCATCTGTACATTCAGGTGTGTGGAGTGACCACCACTGATTAATTACATCAAAATTAGATAGGGTTTTTCTAAAAGAAGAGTAGCAATTCAACTGCAGCTGGGCAATGCTGTATAGCACAGAACAATACCAGAATTAAGAAGATTTTACAGCTACTCTGCATTTTTGAAATGTCTCAAGCCTAAACAGACACTGAAAGCTTGTGGCTCTCCACTGCACTATGGAGGAGCTGCAAAAAAAAAAAAAAAAAAGGGGTTTCCAAGAGGTAAAGCTAATACCTCACTATCATGCCATAGCTTGGTGAAGTTGAGAAGAGGACACATATTCCCTGGGTGACTCGTGCCTGAGCTGCAAAGCTGCTTGGAGCAACCTTGTCATTTACTATGTATTTGTACAGCACCTGGCTCTATTGGACCCTGACCTAGGAAGGAGCCTGTAGCCCTAGTTTTAAAAATAATCATAAAGCAACTTCCCCAGAGGCACTGAGCAGAGCAAGAAGCTTTAGCTGTGCTCTCTTTGGAACAAGAGCTCCCTTCCATGGGAGCACATGATCCTCCCTCCACCAATTGGCAGCTCCAGGCAGATTCCCCACCACTTGCTAAACATAGCCTAAAATGCAGTGCCTGTGTAACATGTCAAGTGTTAGCTGGGGCTAATCATTCACATTATGCAATCAAGTCACATGCATGCATGCGGCATACATCAAGCAAGCTCATGCCCTGGTTGCAGCAATAGCCCTACCTCCATCTGAGCAGTAATTGTTGTTACACTGCAAGATGAACGAGGTAAAAGGCTTCTCCACCACTCCCTGCTATGCTCGGAGGTTTTTGGTAACCTCAAGCTGAAGGAACCAGTGGCAGCTTCTTAATAACCCCATCCCATACCAGACCTCCTGCCAGAGTGCAAAGCTGTGGCTCCAAGGGGTTGGCCCAGTGAGTGGTCCTCCATCCTACCTTGAGTGTCCTTCAGGGCCTTCCTACCACTCCTATTCACACAAAGATGACAAAGTGAGACAATCTGAGGGGAAAGAACCACAAGACATCATCAGCTTCCTACAAAACCAGGGCATTTTACTTCTGGATATCTTACAACCCATTGGGCAGTTGTCACCGGAACCAATTTCTCCCTGAAGATGTATCCTAAACTGACATAACTTACTTCTTCCAGGCACCGGGGACACTTTGACCTACCCAGAAATTCCCTTTTCTCCACATTTCCGATTTTTCTCTGTGTTTTTCATTTGCAGATAACAAACTTCTCCCTGCAATTCTGAATTATCTCTGCATTTCTGCATTTGCCATTTTCAGATAGCAATTTTCTCCCTGTATTTCTGAATTTCCCGTGTTTCTGAATTTTCCCTGCATTTACCTTTGGCCAGGGAAAACGATTAACTGCTTTCTCTTCTAGAAACGGGGCCTACTCTTTGTTAGGCAGGACAGTAGAGTGGAAATGGTCTCAGAACTCCCAAGTAGCACACTTGGGTTTCTCTCTACCTCTCTCCTTTCTGTGAGCCATTCCTCAGTCTTGTGTGAGATCTACAGCAAGTTCCTGGGATGGGAGGGAAAGATGCTTGTCTTGTATCCACAGATGGGGATGGAGCTGCCTGTTGAGCACAAATGTGGACATGCTCTCAGGGCTGCTCCAAGCAGACGATGGGTTCTGGCACTAGGAAGGAGCATGGGCCAGGCACCCTACCAATGTGCTGATGAGATGCTGAGTCTGCCCAGATGCAAGGAGGCTGTGGATTTTGCTCTCCTGTCTTCAGAGAGCTGATGCTGAACGCGTTCCTTTGCCTTACTCCAGTCCTTCACTGCAATGGGTCATCTGCATCTGGCTCCTGCAGGCATTACTCTTTTGCTCTTCCCAAAATGATATCCCTACCTGTCCAGTACATCAAACCCCCCTTCAAAGAAATCATAGAATCACTTGAATTGGAAGGAACCTCCAAAGGCCATCTGGTCCAACTCCCCTACAGTGAGCAAAGACACCTACAGCTCCATCAGTTGCAGTCCTGGGCAAAAGGAAAGGTTGAAACTCATTTAGCCCCATGGTAAACCCTTGCCTGCCACCCACAGTTCCTGTTAGCCCTTGAGCAGCAAGAGGCCACAGCTGTGCTGGACCTGGGAGGCAACATTCTACCAGGAAACAGCAAAGAAGTAATACTGCATGAGGCGATGCTACAGGGCTTGACATCCATTTTAACAACGGGAACTTGAGAACGCTCCGTGGATTCAAAAGGATGTTAGAGAGCATTAAGAAATGCTTTTGGCCTCAGATGGAAATTCAGTTGCAACTTGACTGAAGGTTAATCCTGACTGTTAGCTATGCAGCACAAGGGATCATCTTTTGCTTCCCCCCAGGGGCAGTGAAGTTCCTCTCTTTGTTACTGGATGCTGTACTTTGGTGCACTAAAGGCATACTGTGCTAAGAGAGCTGAGTAATCCTCTAAGGTGGGGGAGATTGTTAGTGTTGACTAAGATGTAAAACCTGCCTGCTTTGTAAAAGAATTTCATCACCAAGTTGCTGGCTTTCCCAGCAAGCTTAAAATCCATAGAGGATGAAATGCTTTGATGAGGCATTCTTAATTGTTTTCTGAAGCTACGTATGCATTATCATTGTCTTATATATAGATTAAATGAGTTGCACAAAATAGTTAGAATAATGGAAATCCAACTAATCTTCACTTTCCCACAGCTTTTTATAGCTAATTCTCTTTGTGCTAAAATTTCCCTTAATCCAACTCTTTCTCTAAAGGTGGATGTCCTCTGGGAGAGCAGTGGTAACTTTTGAAGAATGTCATGCTAAAAATGTTCATATAAACACACACCAAAAAAGAGAGAGAAACTAATAAAGGAAAGAAATCACAAGAAAAAAAAACAACGCACATTTCTCCAGACATTCCTGATTACAATTCTTGGACACACAAAATTTAGAAATAGCTGAAGCTATTCTTCACACTTGGCCTGTTTTGTGGATTTTTAAGGTATCTCCAAATTTCCTTGTCTTTTTGGAAGGAATTGGCTCAAGGGTTTAAAGTTGTAGAACTCTTTTTTTTTTACTGATGTTTGATGTCTCTGAAAACAGGAAGCCTCGCACCTACTTCATAGTATTTCCTGCAATTTTTTCTGAGTTGTATCACTCTTGGGTAGGTAGAATACTTCAGATACAAGTGGGAAGAGTTCTAAAGGCTTTGGGTTCTGTATGTAAGTGTGCATGAGCTGCAGGTTCCAAAAGAGAGGAAACCAAAGTCCTTCACCTTACAGCACAGCCCAAGAGCTGCTCCCTTTTTAAATGAAATGCAGAAAAAGCTAAAACTGGGAGGAAAAGTACAAAGAGCTGTGAGCTCGTTCACTAAAGTCTGTCTTCCATATCTTGCCATAGAATTCTATTTTGGTTCAGTTGTATTTTTCAGTGTAAAGGCATTAATTTGGGAACCAGACAGTAAGATTGGTTGGCTGCGTACAGGGGTTGCTGTGCTATGCTCACAGCAATCTGCCCCAGGCTGTGAGTCCTGCTCCAATGTAGCATACATAGCTTTGGAAAAGTCACTTTGTGGCAATATTCAAATTCTGAGATGCGCTGTATCTATATGTTAGTATCACAGAAACTCACTCCCAGCTTGGCTAAAATTCAAAACCAAGAGCTAAAACCCAAGGACCCACGCACAGAGTGACCTGGCCTCAAATCCTCTGAGTATCTTTTCCTCACGTTTGGTTTTGCTTTTGAGTGACATGGGATTAGGCAAATACCAACTAGCTGTTCCACTTCTCACGGTTTGCAGGTCACCCAGCTCTGCCAATGAAGAACGTATGTTTTCCACAACAGTTGGGGCTCTTAATTGC
Organism: Cyrtonyx montezumae; assembly: GCF_038088225.1. Lineage (NCBI taxonomy): Eukaryota > Metazoa > Chordata > Aves > Galliformes > Odontophoridae > Cyrtonyx > Cyrtonyx montezumae. The sequence goes on along the minus strand of NW_027071936.1, from coordinate 67,696,971 downwards.
TTCACGTCATGTGAAAAGTCTTAGCACTGATTTAATCTCGTGTGAACGCAAGTGCCCAATTTAGTGGATGGCAACCTTGTCTGCAGCAGGAGTGTTGGAAGATCTTTGTCCCTTCCAATCTCAGCCATCCTATGAACAGAAACGGGAGGACTCATGGCAACTTGCTGCAGATCAGGGAGAGGTAGTGGATAGTGAACTGCTTCCATCTGGCCACATGTGCTAAAATACAAGGTTTGGATGTTCACACGCAGGACTTAATGTTCGTTTGCAAGCAATGAGAAGCACATCCAAGGACACAGTCAGAGAGGTGTTAAGAGGGAGGCTTTCATGAAGGCTGACTTTGTGTTGCGATTCAGGACAGCAGGTTTCAGGAAAGGCCAAAGAACAGCCAGAGTGTTTATGATTTCCTCCAACAATCTGCAAGAGCAGTTTACATTGCATACAAATAACAAAGGTTAATGAAATGGAAATTTTGAGACATCGAATTCTCAGAAATTAGGAAATGCAGAATTAAGAATGTAAATTTAACCACAAAACCACATTTTGCTCTTTATTCCTTAAGACAGACTTTGTATCATATCTTTTAGATGTCCAAGTAACAAAGCTGATGTTTTTCCTGACTACTTGAACCCTACATAGAATTTTTTTACTATGTACCTAGGGAGAAACATAAAAAACCTCCAGGAGTGGTTCAGATTGCATATTAGGAAAAATTTATTCTCCAAAAGAGTGGTTGGGCCCTGGCACAGGCTGCCCAGGGAAGTGGTAGAGTCACCATCCAGGAGGTGTATAAGGACCATGGAGATGTGGCACCAAGGAAAAGGTTTAGTGGGCATGGCTGGGATGGGTTGGGCTTGGGGATCTTAGAGATCTTTTTCCAAATTCCAGAATTCTATGAAAATCATCTTGAAAGATGTACTATTGTAATAGATAACTGGTTATTTTTTCTACTCATTTTTCTGCCTGTATGGAAAAACAGTATTGCCCGAGCTTTTTCACAGTCCTGTAAACAGAAATGGGTCTCTGCAGTGCCAGAATCATTCAGGTTGGAAAAGTTCTCTAAGATCACCAAGCCCAACCCATGTCACTAAGCCCACTGACCATGTCCTTCAGTGTGACATCTCCATGGTTCTGGAACATCTCCAGGGATAGGGACCCCACCACTCCCTGGGCAGCCCATGCTCTTTCTCTTTCATAGATTTTTTTTTCCTAATATCCATCCTGAACCTTCCCTGGTATAACTTAAGGCTGTTACCTCTTATCCTATCAATGTTACCTGGGAGAAGAGACTGAACCTCACTAAATCCTGAACCAGCAGCCTGAACACAACTAGCTTTCAATGTGAGGAGAGAGGTCTTAAAACTCTTCACAAGTATGATGAAAATGGAAAGAGAAACAGGCCTTCATGGTGCTGCATTTACAGAAAGCGCTTCAGCTCTACAGAGAATCCAACAATGACGTCCTCAAGGAGTTAGCCTGTTTTCATTTAGCATTCCTCTGTTGGCTGTTTGAACACACAAACACAGTCCTTACACTAGAAATGACTCTCACAGCTTTGCAGAGTGAGTTCTCATTCCCCAGATCAGCAGAATTTAGCAGATTTTTTTTTATCATTAGAAGATTATTTTTTTTCCAGTATATTCCCAGCACTACCTGGAAGACAATGTGTAAAACCATGAGGATTTAGAGGATTTCTGCTGCAAGTCCTAGCAGGATACCTTGATGTGCAGATAGGGAGGATCTCTCCACTTGGAGAAACTGGATCCTTCAGATCACCTTGTGCTAATTCTTGTGACCTCAAATAACATGAGCTTTAGGCCTGTAATCTTCATGGGCTGGGCTGGAGACCACAGCCCTTGAGAAACAGCAACCAAAAGTCCTGGTCCAAAAGCTGTATGCTCACAGGGTTAATACAACCCTGCTCACACTCTCAGCTCAACATCCACGCTCCATGTTGGAGAGGAGTTGACTTGATGACCATAGCGGCCTTTTATAACCTTAATAATTCCATGATTCCACATGGAAGTCTGAAAGCCAAGAGAGATTGATCCTTCCTCCATACCTTGCTCTTGTAATAACACTTTTCTCTATCTCCACTGCTCACCTCTTTCTTACTTTTTACCTTACTCATACCCTACAAGAGCTGGACTTGATCCCTGTGAGTCCCTTCCAATTCATGATTTAAGACACTCTACAAACCTTCTCTGCAAAGCACCATTCTATACAGGAGAGAGAAGAGAAACTGAGGCAGTGATCCCCAGTGTGACCACCCAGCAGGAGTCAACAGGGAGATTAGAACTAAATTTCCAGTCCTCTCTTTCAAAAAAATTGGCACTTCCTAGGGCTTAATCTGCTTTAATGGTTAGCCTGCTATATATATGTATAAATATAGTATATATAAATGTATCCAAGTAAGAGGCTTGAAAATCAGATTTGCACTGAGAGTGAGTTTGAAAGAAGAAAGTTGGCTTGCTTGTTTTCTCGGTGTGAACTTGTCTTTGAGCAACCAAGAAAGCACTGAGCAAAATCCATGTTTGCTTTAGGAAAATGGAAAGAAAAGAAAAACTGTAGATCGGGATACTTTCTGATTCCAACAGGCAAACTCTTGAGAAAAAACAAATGAACAAACAAACAAAAAACCCTTCCTTCTTCTTTCTCTAATGAGGAATCTCACTGCTGAGAAAAGAAAGACATTTGGTCAAATCTTGGTCTTGGTTTAAGAAAAATAACACACATGAAAGCGTCTTTATCAGTGAACTTCCAACAATCAGAAAATGATCAGAATAAGCCTTTCTCGCCAAGTCTAATGAGCTGCTCAGGTTGTAGAGCTGGTCCTGCATTCTGTTGTCTGAAGAAAGTGAGATTGAGGAAAGAAAAGATTAGCGTCAGGCTAGGAGTATTAGATGATGAGCATTGTTTTAGGAAGCAATCTGAGATGTCATCTGGAGATACGCTACTGATCCATCTGGGGCAGAAAGGAAAGAAGACGAGAGAAGAGAGAGGAAAAAAAAAACAACAACCCAACAACCCTGTTTTGTTTCTCATTACTGCTCTAATTCTGGTGTAATTGAAAACGGACTGAATGTGTTTAGGAACATGTAGGACATCTGTTTCTCATTGGAAGAGCTCCGCTTTTTCAAGTGGCGCCTTCCATCTTCATCACAGTCCAAAGATTCCCACATCACGACTTGTCCTCTTTCTTTCTCTCCATTTTTTTTTTCCTTTCCAGAAAATGTGAGGCTGAACTTTCGACTCCATGTAAAACAGTTGGAGAGAAACCATGATAAGTCCCTGGGGAACCATTGAGCCTTTCTTCCCATTATCCTACTTGATTCTTTGCAGCTTCTCAGTTCTTTAAATACAGCCTTGAGCTATTTAATGCTGGTGGCATGAAGAAAAAGGGGAAGGGACAAGAGGAGGGGGAAGAAAAGAAAAAAATGGAAGAACAGTTTGTAAGGTCAGACATCAAAACAGAGAAACAAAGACAACAACACTGAAAGCTGTCCTTAAGCTGGGCCAGGACATCCTGCTTTGCCAAAGGGGATAGATCTACACAAATACTGGTTCATGCAATTCTGGCTCTCCTATGTGTGGAGGAAGGAGCCTGAGATCCAAGAAGACTTGCTTGTGGGTTAAACCAAAGGGCAATATGCTAATTCTCCTCTTGGACCCACACACTAAGTCTCCAGCATTCATTTTGGTTTGGATGGCTGCAGAACTGTCTCTCATAGGAAATTCTGGAGGCCCTATTGCATAGAGAGAGATTACAAGTTGAGTAGACAATAAAGAGATTGTGGGAAACAGCACTACCTTGGCAGGGAGAAGGGCTGCATGGTCTGATAACTCATAATTCTCTACCATTTGGAGAAGGTCTGGCTGTAGTGAGGGGGACCAAACCAGCAAGATGCATGACTGCAAGCTAGAAATGTGTCTTGATTTCATAAACGGCTCCATTCTGCTCCAATAACACTTTCCATCAACTAAGTTAGTTCGCAGCCATCAGCCCACAGCAAACAATGACTGCTTTTTGCCCGCTGCACCAGACCCCCAACCCTTGCCACCACCCATCGAAGGGGAGGGGGGGTGTCTTTGGCTGTGGTTCATGAAGAAACACAACCACAGAGAGATGTAGGAAGGACCTTGAAGAGCCCTTATGATGATCTGGGGCCTGCACAAGAGGCCAAGTCAAAATGATCTTCCCTGGAAATGAAAGGTTGACGCCACTTTTTATTTCAGTTGGACTCAAGATTTAGTCCTTACAGTTGAGTAGCTGGGACTGGGATATGTTCTGCCTGAGGTCTCTGAAGCAGAATTTGTAAGAAATCAAATACAAATAAAATTACAGAAAATAGTCAAAGGGAGTTATATCTTCCTGATGAGGACCTGCAGAAAGCAATCAAGCTGCATCAAAAATGCTGACAAAGACATCTTGCTGTCAGAAAATACCATTTTACTGAGTCTAGTGTTTACTGGAATTTTTAATAGGAATCTTTAAGAGAGTTGTTGCTTGCTTTCTCTTCATAATATTTGTCTGAAAAGAATTAAATAATTTTATTTTGATAGTATTTGTACAGGCCCATCTCGAATTTATTGTCCGTAACATTTTGACACATATTCATGTTAATATACTGTTCTTACTGACATGTGTCATACTTTAGCAGGCTGGATTTAAAATACTGCTTTGACGTCATCAGATCATATGATGCCCTCACTCCTTGAAGGAAAATGTTTCTGTATTATCAAAATGACATATTTATCTTATTGGGATTTTTGTTTGTTTGTTTGTTTTATCTATCTGGAATTAAGAATTAGACGGTTTCTTATTTTCTCAATTTAGTTTGAAATTTCTGAATTTTCCTATTCTCAGTCAGATTTAAGATGCTGACTCTATCACTGAATTACGGTTGTATATATTTGCACAGTTACACTATAAACTTTCAGAGGAAATTCAGAATGAATTGTTCCATTAGGGGAATGAGTTCTCTTCCCAGAAAAAAAAAAATAAAATAGTGTTGAGAGCTCTGAAAAACAGATTATTATTTTTCTAAATCTTTTTGAGTTTCTTCATGTCTTAGTCGTTCAATCCACAGGTGCTACTATTGGACAGTCAAAATCTCTTATTCTGGATTCTGGACTTTGAGCAGTAGGTAGTAAATGTATTGCTCTTAGGAGGGTCCCAGTTCAGTGCATAGTACTCTGCAGTGTGGTGGCCTTTACGCTCACAACCGTTCAAGAAATAAACGTAAACCAAAGAAAACTATTCACTCATTAAAGTGCATTACCTGCTATATTGGCCAAGGCGGTCAACCGTTATATGTCTGATAATGCTCACATGGATTAGTACTTCATGTGGAAAATAAAGACAGGCATGACAGAGTTATACAAGAGACATCATGTTTTAGGAAAATCAGTATTTAAAGAAGCTGGGGAAGAAGCCAAAAAAGGAAAATAAAGACATTCATACATGGAAAAGTATTCATTACTAGGAATCTTTCCAGAGTAGGTGGAAGAGGAGCTGTAACCGCTTCCTTAGTACAGGCATCAAACTTCTAATGTATGCAAAAATAGGCACTTAGTATTTGTTGCTGATATCAGAGCCAAGGAATAAGCCTGGGGTGGGACGAGCTAAAGAGTTCAAGTGAACTGTGACATGAAAAGCCTTCAACTGTAACTCTATGAGACAGGAGAGCACAATCCCCAGACTAAACAGCAGATTTTAACCTGCGTGCCACAATATGAGTTCAGTAGCCAAAAAATATATACATATATATTTAAATCAAGCAAAGAAGAATCCTTCAGCAGATAACAATACAAATATTACCAGTTACAGATGAATTTTACAACGTAGGGTAAGGTATGTCTATTCCTTATTTGCTAGTCCCACACGCCTGATTTTATGCAGATCCAGGTGTTATCTATTCGTGGCATGAGGATACTTCTTCCCAGTGACCATGCCAAATACGTTTTATCAACTGGTGGACAATTACTGTGAAAGGAAGCATCATCCCCAGCCTCACTTGCAAGCTCATCCTAGCACTGCTTTGTTAGAAATCAGTTCTGCTGCAAAATAAAGGCCTAAGTTTAGTAAAATTGAAGTTGTAGTCAGTTGAATCAGTTAGTTAAATTGTACCCAAAGTTCAGTTCATCACCTTTTACTGTGATCCCCATCCTGCTTTACTTTTTTCTTCTGTTTTAAGTATATGTTTGTACAATTCCACCTCCTGTTAGCATCACATTATTAAAGATTGTAAAAAAAAATGTTTTGGCTTAACTTGGCTTAGGTTGGCTTGGCTTGTTTCCTTTTCTCTTGGAAAATGTTTATTTCTGTACAAATTTCTGACTGAATTTCTGGAAGAAACCTGAAAGTGATGGATGAGCGATTTCCTAAAGGTAATTTTATATTGTAAGACCAATGAATGCTAATCATTACCAAATCACGAGGCACTCAGGAGAAAGGGGATGTAACCGGGACTGGCTGCAGCCACTGTGTGGAGGGGGAAGTTGCATGGAGGTCTCACCTCTCTTCCTGTCATGACTTAAAAGCTCCTCTAAATGTGTTCCTGGATAGATGGCAAGGTAGGACGCAGCCTCCACTCTCCTCCCAGCCCCACACCCTTTAGGCCTTCTAATTGCTGTCACTACAGCCATTCTCATTGCTACGGATCCAGCATGGAGATGCTCCCGCTTTTGTACACTGAATTCAACAACCAGATCACCTTCCCACTGGCACAAAGGCTTTTCCCAGAAGTGTATGGGGTGCTACAAGTGGTGGCCCTGGGTATTTTAAGCAAAAATAATACTAGACACAGCACTCATCTCCTTTCTGTAATGACTTGAAATGACTTCATATGCTCTTGAAATAAAGAAGCCATTGCTTACTTTAAATCACAACTTAGAGTCATAGAATAAGAGAATCATTAAGGTTGGAAAACACATCAAGTCCAGCTGTCCACCTACCCCCAGTACTGCTCACTGACCATGTCCCTCAGTGCCACACCTCCACAGTTCTTGAACACCTCTAGGGATGGTGATCCCACCACCTCGCTGGGCAGCCTGTGCCAATGCCTGACCACTCTTTCAGAGGAGAAATGTTTCTTAATAACCAATCCGACCCTTCCCTGGGACAACTTGAGGCCATACCCTCTCATTCTATCGAATTAGTGACATAATACCTGTTCTTCCAGTCTTTCTCAACAGAATTACTTGAACAAATAAGATGTTACGGAAGACTTCTCCAGGCACCAGCAGGGACCAGAAAGAAGGATGGACCAACATGTAGCAGGACTCTATAGGAGGTGCTTATGCTTTTCTGCAGGGCAATGTAAGAGTTTGGCAAGCAGCTATTTTCTTGTCTGCAGTTTTCCCCAGCCCAGAGCAAACATTCAAGGGATTTTTCTCTTTGCACTGGACATCTTCAGTGGCAGAGATGGTCTTCATCCATAATCTCAGAGTGCAAGAAGAGGAACTGATGCAGAAGTAAGAAGGCACTGATGTTCACACATTCCCATTTTCCCAGGAACTTCTACTGTTTTTATTTGGAACCAGAACAAAACCAACTACTTTTGAAACTGCCTAGATGAGGGAATTTTCACTCCAAAAACATAGTTCAAGAAATTCTTTGGTTATTTTATGGGTTTTTAATAGTATTTTATTATATTTATATTATCTCTTCCTATGTTATGGCAGGTACTCCTGGCATGCCGTAATGACCCAAAATTGTTTAAATATTCTATTTTTATTTTCTTTTCAAAATCATTATGAGCAGCTGCTACTTAGCAGTGAGAGAAATACCTTATCTTCTCTTCCAGATCAAAGTATCTCCTGTTTGTGTTGTAATTAAGGTGCTTCATTACTTATTAATTACAACAAAAACAGGAGACACTTTGATCTAGAAAGGAAGATAAGATATTTCAGCCAGTGCTAAATAGTATTTCCCCTAAATGGTTTGAAAAGGCAAACAAAAGAAAAAAAAGAGAATACTTCCACGACCGTATTATGACATACTGATTGTCACATTGCCTAATGAATCTTCTACCACTGACACACCACGGAAAATCATACAACAGATGACCCCAGAGCAAAGGTAACAAAAGTAAAAAGAACCACCAGAAATCTGAAATAGATTTCTGAAATGTTTTCCTTTCATCCCCTAACATTTTATTTCTTAGACCGATGTTCTTTCTGTGGGATTTTTCACTGAAATCTCAATGCTTCCATGAAAAAGGCTCTGAAGGTGGGGGGTAAGGGGGACTTGGCTGTGTCCAAAAAATACTATTCACAGTTCAAAATGATTTTGGCAGATGTTTTCCAACCATCTCTCACAGCCAGGCTTGGGGCTGGCTGCCCATAGACCAGAGCCGTGCGGTAAGTCAGCTGTCTCCAGCACAGATTCCTCCTGCTTTAACCTTCTTCATGTCCCTTGCACTGCAGACCCTGCCCCAAATCACTGCAACGATACACCCCTCATGAAAAGGCACCTTTATTTAATGGCACACAGAAGACTGCAATATTAAGGGCTATTTTTTTGCTTCTGCGTTGACCAAAAAGAAAGAAAGAAAAATTAAAAGGTTAACCGAGTCCAGATGCTTAAAACAATTAAAACAATAAAGCTTGGGGAGGAGGCCAAAGTGGGAAGAGAACAAGCTGCAGACTGTTTAGATAAGTCAGCTGCACCGGGTGGGCAGGTCCCAGTTGTATACAGCCTGGAGTACACTAGAGCCAGGCCAGGCAATCTCTGACCCATTAGTGATTATCTGGGGCAACTCATACACGTCACACAAAGTGTGTGCATCTCTATCTACTGGGCAGGGCTTTTTAAATCTCTCTTTAATCTTCCAGCCCACAGGTTCATAATGTGACCATCACCGTGGAATCTAGGTGCAAGTAAGACAATTTCTACTGCCTTTTCCAGAAGCATCCAAGCCCATAAGATGCTTGGTGACCTCTCGGCCAAAGATGCAAAGTCCTGCTTCACAGGTCTTTGATCTCCAGCCTGGGAGGACAGGGAAATAAAGTAATACAGCATTACAGTTTTCCAATTAATTCCTGTCTTTTGTCCACTGGTATCCTGAGCATCCCAGCTGGAGTGAACAAAAGAACAGCAGAGGATGTGTGTGCATGAGTACAAGGGAATTTAAGAAACCATGGGAAAGCGTAAACTCTGCCTTTAAAAAGTGGAGGAGATGGTCAGGGAAAGAGAAATCCAAGGGATTGCATTGTTGTCCTTTTAACTTCAGTGTCAACAGAGATATTCCAATAGTTGATTGAACATGCCTTGTTCAAATCTTGGAGGATAAGGAAGCGATAAGAAATGGATTTCCTAAGAACAGGTCAGATCAAACCAGTCTAATTGCCAAATCTGGCAAGGTTACCAAGTCTTGTGGGTAAAGAGGAAGCAATAGAAGCAATATCCTGACTTCAGTGAGTCTTGTGGATCCCTCCCAGGCAGTGGTTTCACAAGACACTAAAGGAAATTATTATCTAAATGGCATTTCCACAGAGCACAGCACATCTCATTGAAAAATCACACTCAGTGAATCACTATCCATGGTTTAGGGTAGGGTTCAGCTTGTAGATCACCACACCTGTATTTGGGTGCCTGCATGTGGGTGTCTACCTGCATGTGGGACAGCTCAACAGGGTCTTACAAACAATGCATGGGGATGTCAAGGGTAAGGCAGGAAGGATGCTGAGTAGCTCCTCATTGAACAAATGGACCTGGAATGCTTTCAGCTGCCTGTACAGCCATGTGGGTCTATTCTAGGCACTGTGGGATATCCCACTTGGCCTCCACCTGCTGCTCCAAAGGTCACAAACCTCCTGCAGGTCCTGTGCCAGCCCCATGCAGATGTCTCACATACATTTGAGCATCTCAGCTAGCATGTCAAGGGAGGTGATCCTCCCCCTCTACTCTCCTGGTGAGGCCTCACCTGGAGTATCGTGTCCTTGAAAGAGTCCAGCAGAGGGCTACAAAGATGATAAAGGGATTGGAACACCTCTCTTAGAGGCTGAGAGAGCTAGGGTTGTTCAGTCTTGAAAAAAGAAGACTCAGGGGATCAGATCCACGTCTGTAAATATTTAAGGAGAGGGAGGGAGGTAAAGGGACAAGGCTGGACTCTTCTGTGCAGCGTGTGATGATATGACATGGGGAAATGGCCACAAACTGAAGCATAGGATGTTCTGCACCAATGTGCGTGGGAACTTCTTCACAGTGCAGTGACGGAGCACTGGAGCTGCACACAGAGGTGGTGGATCTCCTTCTCTGGAGAAGTTCAAGACCCACCTGGATGCCTACCTGTGCAACCTGGTCTAGGGAACTACTTTGACAGGGGGTTGGACTCAACTATCCCTAGAGGTCCCTTCCAACCCCTACAATTCTGTGATTCATGCACGTGTGCAGATTGTCAAAAGAGCTTTGGATGCCCACATTTTTTTCAAAAGTAAACCCTCTACACAACAAAATTATCCCAGTGTATCCATACATAGACTCCTAGCTTCAGATGTTTTAGTTCCCATGTTGGTTTCAAATCTAGGGTGGGATTCAGTAATCCATCTGTAGATGGTTTTAGAGGGGTGGGGGTCACCTCTTCTCCCAGATAACAGAGGCAAGAGGAAATGGTGTTAAGTCGTGCCAGGAGAGGGTTAGTTTGGATATTAGGAAACACTTCCTCTCAGAAAGAGTGGATATACTGGCACAGGCTGCTCAAGAAGGTGGTGGAGTCACCATCCCTGGAGGTGTTCATAAACTACAGAGATCTGGCACTGAGGGACATGGTCAGTGGGCATGGTGGATGTGGGTTGGGGTTGGACTCGGTCATTCTAGAGGTCTTCTCCAACTTTAATGACTCTATGATCCTATGAGTCTATCTGATATAATTTCATGCATAACAGTGTATCTGAGAACTCTACATGAGGCTGATGGATACCACACTGCTTCCAGTAGGTTTTTTCTCCTGGAAAAGCAAGTGGAAAAGGCAGGATACCCTGCAATACCTAATATGATGCTGGGCGCCTCTGTGGGCAAACAAACCTGACCCTTACTGGCAAGGTAGGAGAACAGCCCTGGTTTCTAGAGGTTTATAGACCACATGCCATTTTCAGATGATCACACAAGGAGCCCCATTCTTTTCTTGAACTGAAAGATCTTATAGACTCAAATGTTTTCTTTTCTTGCGTTCCCCAATTTAGGCTCATTAGAGCAATCAGTTGGCTCCTGCAGCTATCTAGCTGGGACCTGTGTCACAGGTATTTAAGTTCTCTTCCAAAAATACCTTGGTATCTCATCTTCCTTTTGAACTGTCGCCTACTGAAAGTTCACTCTACCTCATTCCTCTGGTGTCCTCCCCACCAGGAGCATGTTTCATCCAATGGAGATGCACTTCCAGCCTCATTGCCTCAGCGCTGTTTGTGCAATCACTTGGCAGAGTTATGAATCATTTGTAATTTTTTATCTCACTGTTTTGATACGGAGAGTAGCTCAAAGGCACTGTTTATTAAATTTCTCCACCCTTGGCATTACCTTGAATATGCCCTTCGCTGCATCCACAAGAAAGTGGAAATCACTCTAACGTAATTGTGGGCCTCTGGATTTCTGTCTGACAGTGCTCTGGTTGCAGAGATAAGGTGAAACCCAGACCTGGAAGAACATGAGAACTTACGTTCTCCTTGACATTGAGCAAGTTTACCTTGCCTAGACATGGGACTTGTACTGTATCCAAATTCTCCATGGGGTGGAATATTGCTTTTACACTCATATTTTTCTTTCTTGTGTGTTGTACCTTTTGCTGTTTCTGCCTCCGTACTTGCATGCTGCCAAACTGGAGGCTACAAGAGCAATAAGAGAAAATTTGCATCAGTATTCTCACCTCTGGCATAAGGACATTTTCTTGTATTGCCTCTCACTTCTTTGGAACCTTAGCACAGAGCAAGACCACGAACCGGAAGCTACCCACAGAGACAGGTTACTTGCAACAGACTCCTTTGATTTTGTCCCTATAATGTAGCCCCTCCTTGCTTCCATTTCCCATCTATTGACGGGGCCAGATCAAATCCAAGTCATGAGGAACATGCATTAAAAAATGAGCAGCTCCAACAGCATAAGCCAAAAAGGCTCAGTATTTCAGAGATATATTTTCAGTGCAGTTCTGTGGTACTCACCTCCAGGAAGGAATTATTAAACATGCTGCTTTATGATTTTGCAAGAGGATTTGACATTTCTTTGTAAAGCATCATGTAATAGCCACCGTACAGCCTTCCTTTTTGTGACTGGGTGCAGCTAGGCTGAAGTGCCCCTGGGGAACTGAAGTGTGATGGAAAGTACAGCACTGGAGCTTTGGGACTGGGAAGCTTTCAACCCCTTAGAAACACACTGCTGCAAATTGTGAACTTTTTACTTCTGTCCTCTTCTTTCAACCTTTTTCCCTCCTCTGAAATTTTAGGTTTGAGCCTATACCTTGCTTTCATGATGTGTGAATCTGCTGCAAGTGTGTGATAGAGAGCCCAAGTTATAGGATTGCAGTTGTACTGTTACCAACTCTAGAGAGATTTATCTGGGCTTTTCATGGTATTTTCTGCTTTCCTTAAAAGATGCTGTTCCTGGAACCAAAGGATTTTTGAGAATACTTCTGTTCTCTTTTTCACTTACTTCACAGTGAGCGTGATCAAAATGTCCCTTTGTTAGCTCAGAACAACACCCAGAAACTGTTCTTAGGGGAAGTGGAGAAGAAGAAAGAAGTAAGACATGCTTCTATATTTTTATCATTTTCAGTGCTGGAAGTTTTCAAGAGCAGGGAAGATGCTGTACTGAGTGACATGGTCTACTGTGGTCACAGGCACGGGTTGATGTTTGGACTTGACTGTCTTAGTGATCTTTCCAACATTAATGATTCTATGGTTCTATGAATCCTCTAACAGTTTCTTCTGGCTTTAGTACCCAGAAAATCATTTAACCAAGGTTGGAAAAGACCTCCAAGATCATTCAGTCCAACCATCCACCTACCACCAATATTTCCCACTGAACCATGTCCCTTAGTACCACACCTAAACATTTTTTGAGCACCTCCAGGGATTCTACCACTCCTTGGGCAGCCTGTTCCAGAGTCTGACCACTCAATTAGAGTAGAAATTTTTCCTAACATCCAACCTGAAAATCCCCTGTCACAACTTGAGGCCATTTCCTCTAGTCATGCAGGAGAAGAGGCTGATCCCTTCTCCACAACCTTCTTTCATGTAGTTATAGATTGTGCTAAGGTCTCCCCTGACTCTTCCATTTAAGGCCTCTGAATCAGCAGAAGCAGGGTTAAACAAAGACAGGACTCATGCACACTGACTTGGCACCGACTTCCAAGGGCCTTGAGGCTAAAACAAAACAAACCAAAGAGAAAAAAAAAAAAAAAAAAGAGAAAAACAAGTTTTGTTTCCAAATAAACAAGTTTCCTCTCCCCTCAGGTATGGGGCTCGCTCAATTAAATTATGCTCATCTGCCAAGGCCTGTGCACCATGTGGATTCGGTTACTGCCTCTGCAAGAATGTGTGTGATGCTCCAGGCCCTGAGGAAGGCTACAGCTGACCCCACCCCTCCCTCCAATGCCCTTCGCCCGTGCAATCCCCATTTTCTCCTTGCCTGCTGGGGTTTTTTATTGCATTGTTGTTTTGTTGTTGTTTCTCGTAAGCCCAGCCCTGTGCCTGGATCTGAGTTGGATTTTAATTGCTTGCAGTTAGGTTCAACGTGTCTGTGTTCGCGCGGAGCCTCGCTTGGCAGGGAACAGCGGGAGGTGCAGGGTAGCTGGGGAATAACAGATTGTGTTCATGAGAGCCCTGTTAGAGCTCCGAGCAGGTTGCACCATGGATGGGGGAACCTGAGCAACCTGCCTGGAGTTTTTCTGCTTCATTTCCACTTGTTGGGCAACTTCTTTGCACTCACCTAATTTTATTTTCATCCTGAATCACCTCTGTTTTAATTCTTCAGCTATCGTACTTTGACAGTACACCCCACTGAACCATTTCTGAGGTAGGATAGTTAAAACAGAGTCAATACCACCTCTGTTGAAGTCACTCTAACATCCAGGTGGAATTCTACAGGTCTGGAGACTTTTAGCACCTGAAATCCTCAGTAAACTGAAAATGCATTTGAGCTTTTCACCAAAGGAATAATACATCTCTCATATTAGGTCTTGTTAATTCAGCTGTGTGCATTACCACATAAATTCAGATGTCACTTACTGCACAGACATCCAGATTTTCATTGTCCGAGGCAGATTTGCAGGAGGCTCATGCATCTTCTGTCCTTGAATATGTGTGTATATCTTCGCAGTAAGTGCAGGAGACACTGGTTTTCACTTGCTGCCTACTGACTCCTTGCAATTGTGATTTATCCTATAAGAAAATATGACCTGCAACTGCTCTGAGAAGATATTATCCTTTCAAGTGGGGAGACCAGCACTGGGCCCAGTGCTCCAGCTGTGGTCTCCCCAGGGCAAAGCAGAGGGGAGGAGCACCACCCTTGCCCTGCTGACCATACTCTTTGCAATGGACCCTAGGGTCCCATTGGACTTCTTGGCCACCACTGCACACTGCTGGCTCATGGTCACCCTGTGGTCCACCGTTGGTCAACTGTTGGTCAACCACTGGTCAGCTGTTGGCCACTGGGATCCCCAGATCCTTCTCTAAAGAGTTCATTTCCAGCAACTCAACTCCCAACTTGTTCTGACTGATGCATGTGGTTTTTCCTCCCCAGGTTCAGGACCCTACACTTGCCCTTGTTGAACCTCATCAGGTTCCCCTCCACCCAGCTCTCAGCCCATCCAGGTCTCATGAGCATTTACCTTGATCACATTTTTGAAAGCTTCCTGTTAATTTTTCTTAACAAAATGATTATTCTGCAATCTCACCTCCCTCCCACACATTCTCACCTCTTCCAGATTGGCCAGTTTTACTTCTTCTGGGCAAAGGGAGGGGAATCTTGAAGCTGGATTGAAGCTATCTACAGATGTCATAAAAAGCAATAGCTAGGTGGGAAAGATAGGTATTCAGCGCATCCTCACAGAGCCTTTCTCTAGTCTCAGAGCTATCAGCCAGCTGGACATCAGCACATACTACCAGCTAATCAGCAAACTGTGAGCATGACCCATCCTAAAGCACATCACCTTTCCTTCAGGCATAAAATGAAGCAACACAGGAAGGAAGTGAAAAATGGTGTAAGGCAGAGTTTCAATGCAGTTTTGCCTGAACACCAGGAAGAATCCTGGGGACAGTGACAGCACCAGTCCTTTCTGGCATGTTATGACACTGTTGATATCAAGGAAAGGGTTTATTCAGTTTTTCCTCCAAACAGATACGTATGAATCTCTCAGTACTGCCAAGCCAGTTGGGATCAAATGTGGAGAGCTCTGATATTGCATTGAACAGGTCCTTTATCCACAGCCTCTCTCCTACCACTTCTCCTATTGCCCAGCATTAAGGTGCCATTGGCTTCACCCATCCAGTTGGATGGGAGGCAATGAAAAGCATCCGAGGACTTCAGGTCTTGAATACAACAGTGTCTATGAACTCCAACAAAAGAGAGGACCAGGCCACAGAAACAAAAAATCTCCAAGCTCTAGAAATAACTGCACAACTTCATAGTCTCTGCCATGTGCCTGCAGTCAGGCAGGATGAACCATGGCCTCAGTCCATTTTGCACCTGGGAAAGAAACCAGGCCTTGCACATTTGACCTTTCCTCTGTTTTTGTTCTCTCCTTGCTAGGGAAACCCCTGTTGACATTAATAATATTCTTTGCAGGTGAAGGGTAGGTAATAGCTGAGTAAGGACCTTTAGGCTGGGTTCAGGATGAGTAAGTGGAAAATCCCTGAATTTGAGCCTGGCTGTATAATGGGCCCAGAAAGGAGTTCCTGCCAGCTCAATTTTCCTGGCTGTATAATGGGGCAGTGAGACAATCCCAGCTCCTGAAAGCAAGATAATTAATAATGGAAAGGTGTTTTGGCCATTGCGATTGCTGTGGATGATTCAGGACCTTTTGCTGATCTTAATTAACCTAACTGACGCAAACTGCCCACCCCGCAGATCAGGCTGCTGTATCTGTGTGGAAGCTGAGGCTGAAATGTGAAACAACACGTTGTCTACTGGAAGGATCTGGCTCCAGAATGGCAGCTCAGATGACACCACTTTGTTGAAGCACACGCTTGATGCTATGGCAGATAAGAGCATCTGGGATCTGAAGGATTCGAACCAGGCTGTGGTGTGGGGTATTTGATCTGCTGAGTGGCCCAATAAATGGTTATTTTGGTCAAACTGTAAAAATCTCTGGGGGCAACAACAGTGTCTTTCTGTCTTTGTCTAGTACACCTTTTATGGAGAAGTCCTCAGCCAGCTTAGTAACTGTAATCCATAACAACTAATGAAGAGTAATAGGTGGTTCCCAATGCTGAAGAGAAAAGCTTTCTGTTTTTCAGCAGTGTCTGAAGAAGTGGGAAGGGATTTCAGTGCTGTTAGGGACCAAGACACATGTGAAGACAGAGAAAGCACTGATGAGAAGTAAGAGGTATCCCAAAGCCACGGTAGGCCATGAAGATAACATGTAACATGGAGAAAGGGGTGGAAAACAAGGCAGCAGCTGGGGTAGGGAGACGTGGAGGTGGAAAAGGTGTGGGATTGTGTTGAAAGGGGTGTGGAGGCATAGGGTGTGGTAGGCAAAGTGATGCCAGAGGCCTCAAAGAGTTTGGCAATCTGTGGGTAAGAAAGGGCAAGACAAATTGTGACAGGGTCAAGGACAGCATCTGTCCCCTGCAGATTGCTCCAGGCAGCACAGCTGGGAGGGCAAAGGAGAAGCCAGAGGGAGTGCTGCACTATCACACACCCATATCCCATGCTTAGCTGCAAGGAATCAGACAGGGGAATGCAAAAAATAATGTGGGGCTGAGAGTCTGAACCAAGATACAAAGATTATCAAGAAATCCCAAAGGATTTTTTTCCTAATGCTAAGCCATTCTGTTTCTGTCAGGTAATAGTTCATTTGCCCCCCAAAAATCAAATTAAAAATATATGTATATTAAATTCATGTCCATTATTTGAGCTGCTTTTGGTAACCAATTAAAATAATAACAATTTAAAAAGTCAGAGGGATAAAACAAAGGCAAAATGAAATGGTTTAACTTGCCCATCTGATTTTTTCTCCTTCTGAAATTTAATTATGGGAATATGTTTACAGATAAAAACCACTGTAATTCATCTTGGTCAGAGGATACAATCCATTCATCCTGAAAGAGAATTCTAGCAGCTTGCACAGTTGAGAAACTCAGTCTTTTTCTTGGGTTTGATTAAGAGCAGTCCTGTGTTTTTTTAGCTCCCAAGACAACAACTCAGTTATTTAAGTGCTCAGCCCCACTCTGATGGCCAGAGAGATGTCTGGGTGAAAAGTTAAACCTTGCTTTTCATTTAGGGTCCAAACAAGTTTCATCTTGTCTAATTTATGGTTATTATGACCTGTCTAAAATGTCCACTCTTCTTCAGATTATCTTTAAAATGCTCTTAAGAGGGACCATCTCCATCAGTGGCTCAGCACCTAGAATCAACAAGCTTCTTACACAGTGCTGGGCATCTCTGATGCAGCTGCAGCCCCTGGATATCTCAGAAGCAGACAGGGTATGTTTCAGCAGGTTTCTTAACAGGACTGACAGTACTCAAGGCATTCTATCAGTGGTTTCAAATCCTACTTCTTGGATGTAAAAGATCTGTTGTTGCACAGATTTATGTGCTGGAGAAAAAGAGAAAACTTCATATCCCAAGCGCACACCTCACCAACATCAGTCCCTGTCTCTGGGATAAAGCTGTGGGGTGTAGACTTTCCCAGAGTCATATGGGTTCAGATAGTCCAAGGCTGAGGGTCTGTTCATTGCCTTCGGTTCAAAGCTCCCTCTGATACAGGCCTTGCTTTGGGTCATCTTCAAAGTCAGCTAGGTACTCCAGGTTGGAGATAGCACCATGAAACAAATGATGAGGCCAAGGGTAGAATGAGTTATTCAAGCACGTGCAGAGAAGGGTCCAGACAACAAGAATTATGAGGAGTGACTGAGGTAGCTGGGGTTGTTTCATTTGGAGAAGAGAAGGCTGAGTGGAGACATCATTCCTCTCTTCAACAGCCTGAAAAGAGAAGTGAGGAGATGTTGGTCTCTTTTCTCAAATGATAAGTGATATGATGCAAGGAAACAGTCTCAAGTTTCACCAGGGAAGGTTTACATGGGACATTAGGTAGAATTTCTTAATGAAGACAGTGGTCAAGTATTGCAATGTGCTGCCCCATTGTAGTGTAATTCTCATTCCTGGAAATACCTGAGAGATGTGTGAACGTGGCATTGAAAAATCTAGTTTAGTGGTGGGAGTTGGTAGGTCAGGCTGATGGCTGGACTTGATGATCTTAAGATCTGTTCTAACCTAGACGAATTTATGGCTCTGTGACCATACAGTGGGTTTGTATGGTCCATGAAGGGACCACTTGGTGTTTGTGGCTTCTCTTATGGAAGAAAGATTGTTTCATATCACTTCTTCCACATTTGCTCTGTGAGTGTCTGAGAAGGATATCAATATTTACTTTGGATGCAGACTCCATAGGGTTGTTATCAGTTACCTGTCTTACTTGCTGTGTACTTACTGAGATAAGTAAGTCCTATCTGCAGGAAATGAGTTAGTTCAAGAGATTCAAGACGAAGTCATGCTACATTTGCTACATCTTTTGACATTGCCAGTCTTTCCAAAGTCCTCATACTGCACCTGAGAAGCCCTGGCCATGTGGTCATCACTAAATGCCCTGTTTCAACACATCCTTGAAACCAAGTGATAGCCATGAACCTAAATGTCTGCAGCTCAGTGTTTTGTCAGGCTTCTGCAGAGGGGTACAAGACTGAAGGTAAGGGAGGAGAAGGCTGGCATAAGGGATTACCCTTTGTCTGCAGATTAAGGAGACCAAAAGGCTTCTGCCACATGTGGCATCTTCAGCCAAAGGTGGCAAAGAAAAATTCTACAATGCCTGTCAATAGGGCAAGAAGGAATGGTTTTAAGTTGCACCAGGGGAGGTTCAGGTTGGATATCAGGAAAAATTTCTTCTCTAAAAGAATGGTCAGCCACTAGCACATGCTGCCCAGGGAGGTGGGAGAGTCACCATCCATGGTGGCGTTCAAGAACCATGGAGATGTGGCACTGAGGGACATGGTTAGTGGGCACGGTGGCATGGGCTGGGGATAGCTTTTCCAACCTCAGTGATTCTATGATTCTATATATCTTCTTTTTCTGGCCAGTGCTTTGGAGGTCCATCCTTCACAAATGCACATAGATACGAAGTTTTCTCTCCTACATCACCCCTTTCTCTTTCAGGACATCTCCTTGTGAACCCAGCTGGGTATAAGGGTTCCCTCCAAGGGTAAAGGCATGTGTCTTGGAAAGGTAAGCAGGGAGATGATAGCAGAATTCCTGAAATCTTGGGGGAGAGGGAGGGGCGGCATAGGCATCCAGACAGGCTGAGCCTGTGGGAGCAGGTACTGTCCGCCCTTCCCTAAGAGGGCTGCCAGGTATGGGTGCAGACAGGCCTTGAGGGAGTGGTGGTCAAAAGAGGCAAATCAAGTGTTGGGATGTTTTAACGAGGCTTTACAAGGAGGGTGTGAGCATGTGTCTGTGTGCGCACACATCTGCATTAGCCGGCCTAATAAAAGATGCAGCACCTCTCTCTGCAGACCTTGCTTAGCCTGACTTCATTGTGACGGCTGCCACAACATTATTAGGATGGAATATGAGGAAATGAGTGCAGCATATCACACACACACACACACACAAAATATAATGTACAATTATACAGAAAGCCTCTGGTTTGTACAAGCCACTTCCCTGGACTGTTCAAGACTAGGTTGGATGAGTCTTTGGGCAAACTGATCTAGTGAAAGTTGTCCCTGCCCATGGCATGGAGGTTGGAACTAATCAATCTCTACAGTTTCTTTCCAATCCCTATTGCGATCCAAATTCTACACAACGTGCACTTATAGTTTCGTTATGCAGAAAGTATAGAACAGAAAGGCAAAATGTCACCGTACCTAAGGTGATAGTGGTGACCAAAGGGTCTGGATAGCTTCAGGGTGAGGGTAGAATGTGCATTTAGGACTTAGAAAGCATACCCTGGATGGGAATAAAGGAAATAGAGGTCTGCACAAAATCACAGCTGTGTCAGAGAAGGTGAATGAAGAATGGATTTTCTCATAATCTCAAGTCTCATCCCTGAGCAATTCTGTTACTAGCTTTAGAACAGAAGTAATTGCTTTTTTATCACAGTGTGTCAGTGTAGAAATCATTGTCCCCAAAGAATACAGAGATTCAGAAAGAGAGCGGAGAAAGCTAGTGCTAGTCCTAGTGAAAGCACTGGGATGAAAAACACTCCTGTTTTGTCCTAGCTCCCATACCTGCTACTTTCTCGCCCTAATGTAACCATAAGCAATACCTATGAACCAATTCAGTTGCCAGCGTGTAGGGTTCTAGTGACTCTTCATATACTCAGGGATACCTGAGATATCCATGAGGGGCTGGCAAACCAAGGATCAGCTGTTCTCCTACAACAACAGTAGAGGCAAGTGAGCCATCCTGTGTCCACTAAGAAGATTGGATCACTGTTGGCTGCATTGGGAGTTCAAGTCCATAGCACAAAAATAAAATAAAATAAAAAATGTATCCAGACACCTACAATGAGGATTAATCCAAGCAAGACTAGTATTGCTCTGAAGAGCAATGGAAGGTACGGTGATGAAAGAGCTGAGAGGAGAAGCAGCAGAACACTTGGGCTGATGATCTACAGTGAGATTTGGTGGTAGGAGTGCCTCCAACCACATCCATTTTCAGAAGTTGTTGGGTGAACTCAGAACTTCTGGAGCTCAGTGCTTTTCCAGTAGCTCCAAACTTGCAGTGAAAGCCAGAGGAAAAAATGTAAAATAAGAAGGCAGAAAAAAAGTGACAGATAATTTCTTCCAGGTCCGAACCTCAGGTTATAAGGAAATAACAGTCCATACAATCATTGAATCATAAAGATTGGAGAAGATCTCTGAGATCATCAGGTCCAACCACTAGCAACCCATTCCCACCATGCCCTTCAACCTTAGCCCTAAGTGCCACATCTGTATGTTTCTTGAACACCTCCAGGGATATGAACATGCATTTTCCAGGAAGAAGAATAACAACATAGAAAAGCCAGGTAAGGAACCCAAAGGGTTAAAACCTAACTAGACACAAAACTTGAGTGAGCACAAATTGATCTTTGTTTCTGCAGGTCCCCCTTTGTCTCTAATGCATGGATGTCCAACCTTTTGGCTTGCCTGGGCTGCACTGAGTGAAGAGTTGTCTTGGGCCACTTCTACAGAGGTCACTCCAAAAGTAGTGCCTCCTATTTATATCCATGGAAAACAAACAATAGGTACAAAGAGCACAGTAACACTAATTGAACAAATTCTCAGCTACATTACACTCTTTTTCCACACAGTCACCACCATTAGATGTGCATTTTTGGCAGCAATGAACAAGAGCCCTCATGCCTCACTTGTAAAAATCTGAACCAGTAGAGCTGACCCACTTTTGCTGTTGTCAATGCTGAAACACCCCACCTACCACTTCACTGTGCTCACATCCAGTGGTTGGTCTCTACAAACATTTGGTAAGTGTCAAAAAATGTCAGAGCATCCTGACAGACTGCCCCTCTGCTGCCATATGTCACGCAGCCACAAAATGTCACAGGATATTGGCAGGAAGATTCAGCCTCTACTGCCATCCCACCAACATCCACCTCTGATGTTGCAAACCAATATCATAAAACATAATCATAGAACCATAGAATGGCTTAGGTTGGAAGGGACTTCAAAGATCATCTAGTTCCATTACTTTTGGAGCAGTCCTCATTAAATATATAGTATAATAATGTATATAAAGTAACAAAACTTATTTTTTTTTAATTAGCACATAGAGGTTCATAGGTTCATTAGGTTGGAAAGGACCTACAAGATCATCTAGTCCAACCATCCTCCTATCACTATCCCTACCCACTGAACTACTAAATCAAATCCCTAAATATACAAATATACAAAAGAGAGCAACAAAAACATAAAACTGGCAGGATATGTGACCTTATTTTTGTGAAACTAACACATCAGTTTGGTTCGATGCCAGCGGCTGCATTGTTTAGTGAGGTCTCGAGCTGCTGAGTAGAGATTTTTAATGAAATTTTATGCTTTCTGTATTTCAGCCTTCGAAATAATTGTTCACAAATGTACATACTGGCAAAAAGCAGGGACATGAATAAGGCATGGCTGTGAAATGAGGGATATTTCTCCTGGTAAGGGAGCCATAGGTGTGAGCTGTGCTGGGCCATGGATTGGACATGCCTGCTCTAACACTTTCATTAAGCTACTTGCTGTCTGCATATAGGAGCTCTGCTATCCAATAACTGCAGGGCTGAGACTACAGTCGGAGATGAACCTTGAGTGCCAGCTTCACCACAGGACCACCCTAAGAGGCAACATGATCTGCTGCACTCACTGAGGGGTCTGAGCATGCTCAAATGATAGAACCACAGAATCACCAAGGTTGGAAAAGACCTTCAAGATTGTCCGTTCCTACCATCCCCCTACCACCAATATTTTCCCTCTAAACCATGTCCCTTAGTACAACTTGTAAACTTTTCTTCAACTCCTCCATTGATAGTGACTCTACCACCTCCTTGTGCAGCCTATGCCAGTGCCTGACCACTCTTTTCAGAAAAGAAATTTTTCCTAACATCCAAACTGAAACTCTTCTGTCGCAGCTTGAGGCCATTCCCTCCCATCCTATGGCTAGTTATGTGGGAGAGGAGGCCACCCTCCATGGCACCACAACCTCCTTTGTATGAGTTGTAGAGGGGTATAAGGTATTCCCTGAGCCATCCCAGTCTCCCTAGCCACTTCCCATAAGACTTGTGCTCCAGACCCCTCACCAGCTTTGTTGCCCTTCTCTTGACACGCTCCAGGGCCTCAATGTCTTTCTCATAGCAAGGGGCCCAAAAGCGAACACAGTACTCGAGGTGCAGCCCCATCAGAGCTGAGTACAGCAGGACAATCTCCTCTCTGCTCCTGCTAGCAACACCAATTTTGATCCAAGCCAGGATGCCATTGGTCTTCTCAGCCACCTAGGCACATTGCTGGCTCATGTTTAGCTGAGCATCAACCAGCACCCCCACAGCCATTTCTTCCACGCAGTCTTCAAGCCACTCTGCCCCAAGCCTGTAGCATTGCCTGAGACTTTTGAGGCCAAAGTGCAGGACCTGACTCTTGGTCTTGTTGAACTTAATCTTGAGGGCAAACAAAAATATCTCATCTATAACACGATGAAATCCCATGCTGTGTTGCTTTCTGCAAGGCACAGGGCCCTGTAAAGCCTGAGGGTTTTGTGAAAGGGCTTCATAGTTGAACAGTGAGATACCAAAGTGAGGAGCAACCAGGGCAGGAGACCACTCGCAGGTTCTCTAAACCCTGCAGCACTTTGTCCTCCCTCCATCTTTTCTGAGTTGAATTTCTGTCCCTTTCCAGAAGCAGAAATCAAGAGTAATTCCTCTTGGAAAAACTACAGGAGGGAATTTCAAGCAGCCAGGAGGTAATTACCCAACCTGGAATTTCTCCAGGCCATCCTCTTAACATGTGAGACAAGGAGAAAACAAAAAATGCAAGGGGATCTTTGACCACAGGCAGTCTCAGGAAGTTGGCCTGAGCACATTCCCTTCATTTGTTTGAGCACCTCAATTGAGATGAATAGCTTTGAGCAGTTCACAGGTTTGAGTCAGAGAGAGATCTGTGGTGTGCCTATGCTGCAGAAAACCTTTCTTCCCCAGCCTGCTATTCCTCCAGGAGGAGACACACCTCTGATAGGAAGGCAGGTGCCTGGGGTAATGGGGGTAGGGAGAAAAGTGCATGTCAGGGTTTAATAAAATAGCGTGTCCACCCAACCTATGATTTTCTTTGGAAGCCCAAACAGGGAATTTTCCAACCACCTGGCATTCACTTTTCCATTCACATTAACCTTGGTGATGCACTCTGTGCTGTGTTTGTCTCCCCAGCATGAGAAATGAGCGGGATGTGAGACAGAGCCACCTCACCTCTCAAACCAAACCCATTCCTTTCAGCCTCTGCAGCTGCAGGTCCTCAGATGCCCCCTACTCAGTCACCATCCCCCAGGCTCTGAGCTAAGGCAGTAACTGCTGCTGATGAGATAAGATCAGCACTAACAAGTGGGGCTCCAACACCAGGTTCAAGGGTGACCACAGTGACCACCCCACAGCCACAAGACCCCTTGAGAAGGGGAGGTTGGTCACAGCTCCTGTCTTCTTGCCCTGCTCTATCTTCTAAGTGAAAAACTGAAGTTTTATCAGACATGCAACTTCAGGTTTTGGAAAGCCCATCCGAAAAGAGGAACTGGGAGGCTTTCTCAAGTTCTCCATGCTAAGAATTGTCAGCCGTGCTGCACACCTCACTATCTCATGGGTATCTGAATGCTTTGCCTGTACATCCCTACAATATACACTCTTCCACTGATAATGGACCATATTACAGAGAAAATGCAAGACAGGTCCCCAGAGGGAGTTGGATCTTCCCTTATTCAGAACCCTTCCCTTCAAGATTGGGCCTGAGATCTCCTGGTGCCACCATAGCAGGTATTTCAGTTAAGGTTCCCAGTCCACATCTGCTCACCACCAGGCAATATGAGAACAGAGGAGCATATAAACACTTTCAGAGTGTCTTGGTGGAATGCTCCAAGTCCTAGAAGTCACCTTAGCAGTACTGCAAATCTGAGCACCAGCCTTGCACGCCCCAGGTGAGCACGTTCCCCTCAAAGCAGAGAGTCATAGCTCTCACCCCATCTAACGAGCCATCTCCCAATCTATCTCTCTGCCCCACAGCAGGAAGAACAAAACCATTGCTATCAGATGTTCACTCAACCTGTGTTCAAAGCCCTCCGAGGCCGGAGTTTCCACCTGCTCCCCTGGAGTTTCCACCCGTTCCCCAGGCAGCTGATTCGCACTGTTCATTATCCTCACCACTGCAGTTGTTCTCTCTTTTCCTAATCTAAATCTTCCTTGTCATGGTTTCTTCTTCTGCCCACTATACATACAGAGAGGAGGTTATACCCTTCCTCTTTCAGCCAATATTCTTGGCCTTAAAGCCACACCATTTTTCCTCTTTTCTAAACTAAACAGCATTATTTTCTGCTCCTTTATACCAGGCCAGTTTTTTTTCCCCTAGGTAAGTCTGCAGTTCGACCTCTTTGAGGACAACCTTGAGCCATCCTTCTTTGTACCCAGCTGCCTTACACCCTTACCCATTGCATGTCCCTGCGGGATTAGGGGGCTAGTGCCACCTCAAGCACTGCCACAGGTGTGACCCCCACAGCAAGGATTTGCCCAGGACTTTCACAATAATGTATTTCAGTTACTCAAGCAGACAAGTAGATCACTTCCTGGCAGGGGCAATAGGCCGGTTTTGCCAGGTAGCTCTGTCACTGGGAGGGAATAGGTTGCAAGTGTATAAAGTCACATGGAAGCATCTTAGTTCCTACCAGCATGCCCCATGTGTCAGCACTAAATACTGGTACTATGTACTCTACCTACGACATACCGTAATACTCTTACAGTGATCACATCACACAGAACCTCAGAATCACAGTAACTGAGGTTGGAAGGGACCTCTGGGGGTCATTTGGTCAGTCGGTCAAGCCCTCTACTCAAGTAAGGTGCTGGGCGCTCAGGACCACAAAGTCAGAATGTCCTGAGTTGGAAGGGACTCATAAAGACCATCAAGTCCAACTCCTGGTTCCACACAGGACCACCCAAAAACCAGACCACCTGAGTGCTGTCCATACACTTCTTGAATTCCAGCACTTTGGTGCCATGACCACTGCCCTGGGAGGCCTTTTCCACCACCTTCTGGTGAAAGAAGTTTTCCTGATATCCAACCTGAACATGGCCTGTTACAACTCCATGCTGTTCCTCGATTTTTGTTCCCTAATACTTTCTAACATCCATTTTTTGCTAAGTTGCCTACAGACATAGAAAATCAATTCAAATATCTCCTACAGCAAAGATCTCATTTGACTTCGTATTATGCATAAAAATAGATGTTAGAAAATGGGTTCAAAAAGATTGCATTTGTTTTCAAAACTGAAATATATGAACTGTCAGTAAACACTGAAGATTTCTCTTCTACTACAGCTAAGGAAGGAGTCCCTCTCCTGCTGTATTATTTGATCAGCTAGAAACAATAAATAAACTCCAACTTAAACATGACTTTCCCAGATGAAATGAGTTCCTAGTTCTGCCACAGAGCAAAGGCTCACCCCAGCAGATGATGAAGCACTCAGCACCTAGACGCTGTGATGCTCCTGCGCTGAGTATGAGGGTGGAAACCAGACAGACATCACATTAAGGGACCTGGGCCCTCTTCATGGGCCTGCGTGCAGATGAAAATGCTCACAGGGGTTGCCCAGAGAATTATAGCATCATGGAATCATTATGGTTGGAGAAGACCTATAAGATGCCCAAGCCCAAGCCCAATCCATCCCACCATGCTCACTGACTGTGACCCTTGGTGCCACAACACCATGGTACTGGAACACTTCCAGGGACAGTGACCCCACCAGACCCTGGACAGCCCATGCCGGTGCCTGGCCACTCTTTTGAAGAAGAAATGTTTTCTAATATCCAACCTGAACCTCTGCTGGTGAAGGCTGTCCTCCCTTGTCCTGCTTAAGGGCACAGGATTCATCTGAAATCATCATGTATGAAACTCAAAGACCCTTTCAGCCCAATCATGGGACACTTCCCTAAGTGCCAGCATACACAAGCATCTTTTGCAAGAATAGAAAAGCAGGAAGTGGTAACGATGCTGCCTCTCACCTTGCAGCTGACTGCTGCTGTTTGGCTCACTCATGCAGAAAGCAGCAGGCCTGGGTTCACTCTCAGTTCACCTCACAGGGAGGTCACACTGCTCTGCAGTGAATTTGTTCCTTTTAATCTTCCAAATCTTTTCCTCTGCTGCACATATCAGTAGCAGAGGCAGAAGGAGCATTTAAGCGATGAGAGCTGATAACAGTGCACTCCTAGGAGGATGAGATTGTGACTTTAAACCCACTCCAGGTGAGATCTGCGCCTGGGGCTTGGTGAAAGATCTAGTTACAGTACAAAAGCTGAATGGTGGCAAGCCCATTGCTGCTTCATTTCAGGAGATGCATCCTACCTCGATCTGAAGACAGGGTCAGGCAGTGTGCCTGTGGCCTGAGCCCCTCAACATGGACTCCTTACTGCTTTCTTTTGGAATACCAGCTGGTCTTGGGTGGGAGTCATGTGCAAAACAGGATGCACAGGAGAGTTCAGGACTTGCACAGGCCAGGAGCTCCAGCCGAACAGAAGCCTTTTGCAGAAGTGACTGCGTGCACCCACAGGTCATACGAGGGTCAGATGGAGGGCATGAGGTGAGGCTGGAGCACCATTTGGGGCAGGGTGTCTCCATCCTGTCTTTGTCATCCTGGGAGCCATTTCGAGAGCATGACTTGAGGTAAAGCCACTTTGCATCTCGGTGACTCAGGTTCCCGTGAAGTGGGGCTTGCACTTCCCTGCCTCAGAGGAGTAAGGCAAAGGTAGATGTAAGAGATAACAATCACCAAGCTGTTTAGATAGCCAGTTGACATGCAGGTGGAGCACCCAAACTGTCCTATACTGCATCCTGCCTTGCTCTCCCCACCTCAGTTCCTCTGGCTTTTTCCAAAGGTCTTTACCACCAAAACCCTATGCTTCCAGAGACTGCGAGGAGAGCACATTGTCCAAAGCTCTGCCTCATGATCTTGGATCAATTAGTAGACTAAAAACCAACTCACACCTGACTGACTCCTCATAGGAAGAAGTACAGGGTTAGCTCTCATCTATCTTTCAAAAAAATGCCTTTCTACAGAGTGTATAAAAATATTATTGAGCTATGGCACGCATAATTTCTCAAAAGACTGCAGAAAATCCCGTAGCCAAGCAATCCTGCTCAGCATATCCCAGGACTTTGTATAATGGGAGCAGGAGTCACAGCAGGGAGAGTCCTTGCTCTCCAACTTATAATTGCTTAAGGAGTGTCCCCTAATATAATTAACAAGGGCGCTTTAATTAAGGACCCAAAGTAATAATGCTCAAAACAACTCCATCTGCTGCAGGGGGGAGGGAAGACACATATATAAATACATATATAAATACATATATTATATATGTTATATAGCTAGAAATAAGTGAGGCTGTGGTAGTGGGTGCTATTTCCAAAGGGTGAGGATGTGAGTCTGGTCTGTGTCCTATCATTATGCACCGTGAAATCACCCAACATCAAAGGAGCATGAAAGGAATGCGGTGAATGCCGCCTCACCATAATTGTCTGGAAAATTAAAGTTCAGTTGTGCCAGCCATTGTGTGTTAAATACCCTGAGGCGGGAAGGTCGATCCTGGAACAAGTAGGTGTGTCTTGCAGCCAGGCCAGGCAGCATTTCTAAACAACTGGCACTCACCGGATGGTTCCCAACTATTTGGGCACTAGGTTCCAGTTCTGCATTGGCAAAGGGTCACCCTGGGGCTCGGAGTGTGAAGACAAAGCCTAAGGGACTTACTCATCCTTGGGTCAATAAATCAATAGGTGGTTCCTTGAGTAAGAAATGTATAAACAGCCACACAAGCCAGGGAGAGTTTAGCCAAGGCTTAGGGAGAACTTGAGGATTTGTCCAGCAAAAGGCTTGATGGTGTTTTGCTTGGGTGAACTGGGGGCTGAGGAAAGGGGTTGAGCTACCAGCAACTGCTTGCACTTGTTGATGTAGTGTGCTTGGCCCTGTCATGGCCCTAAAACAGGGTGGTGAGCTGCAGGGTTTCAGTAGGAAAGCCCTTCTCCTTGCTCCCCAGCATGCACAGAACACCCACCCTAATGATGCCCCACCAGCCAGGCCAGCGTGCTCGCCTCCTGTGCAAACAGCACTGAGCAGTTTGCTATTCCTGAACCCATTTTTCTTCCAGTCCTGGCTCAAGCGCTTCAAACAACAGCACATCTGCAGTTTCCTGTGTGGTGAGCCCTCTCCTTGCACCACAGATCCCAAATGCTGGCCCTTTTCACCTGACCCAAAGTGACCCTGCTCGGAGCGGCGCTGATTCCAAACTCATTTTTGCCTCTGTAGCAGCCTAATTGCGGGGCTGCATCCTCTCTCTGCAGTATTCAGTGCCACCACGCTGCTTTGCAGGCATTCTGTCCACACCTGTAAAATGATGGGGTGAGAGGAAACCTGCAGGAAGAGCAACGGGCAGAGGCTGGAGGAGCTGCTCCTTCCAAGCCAGCACCCATCGCTGCTCCTGCACCACGCTTTTATAAATCTGTGCACCAGGCCCTAGAGAAGCTGTGGCTCTTTTTGCAAGAGCAACATTGCTCTACTGCCCTGGCTGGGCTTCAGCTCCTCCGTCTACTCCCGCTTGCTTTTGCAGTTTCGTTTGGAGATGTTCCTTACCTCCCCTGGGATGTTTAAAACTAGTCCGGACAAAGTACAGGACAGAGGAACGAGCACGTAGGGGTAGAGGGATGGAGTAAATTACTTAATGAGTTTTTTCCCAGCCCTAACGCCTGTGATCGTATGACTTCACCTCCTAAACAAGCTGTTGCTTAACACTGCTGGCACAGAGCACTGCTGCGTTCCACCCCAAAGATGACCGCGTTTCAACGGGAGGCAAGCGGGCCCCCCTCTATTTATGGCTTGCAAAATGATTTATGATCTATTGGAATGAGAAGTGCAATATGAATGTCAGGTATTATAAACTGTTATTGGGCTTCTGCTTCTGAAAAAGCTCCCCTTTGAGTTTTTGAACTGTTTAATGGCAAGATAATATCCACAGCAACAACCCAAATTACAGGCTCCTTTAGGCAACTCATTAATATTGTTTTATAAATGAACATAATATTCCCGGGCAAAAGTTGAAAGTGCTTAAACCCTCTTCTTTTATTTTTTAATGGCAAAATACCCAGAAACAATTTTCAACATCCAATAATTATGATTATTAATAACTCGCATTTATGTAGTACCTTTGATCATGACGCCTGTTACAAACAATCGTGTATATATGCAAGAACACACACACGTGCAGAACCAGTATCTCAGCATTACTGCTGGGCTATCAATCCTCCTATCATGAGATCCCAGAAAATGCTGCATAATGCTGCAAGATTTGCCCGCATCAGCTTTTCTCATCAACATTGTGATAATCTCTCTGTTCACCCTCAAAAATCATCCCTGCACAACAGCTCCGAAAGAGCATCGTCTGCAACCAAAACTGCAGCAGGAGGGTTTGGGGTTTTGTTTTGATTCGGGGTTTCTTCTTTTTCTAGGCTGTAAGATGATTAGCAAATCTGGAAACGAGCCAGAGCTAACACACCTACTCTTGCAAAATTGCCAGGGGGAGCTCTGAAAGATTACAGAAGTGGCCAAACGTTTGGTTTTCTATCGCACCCAGGGATGCTGCTTGTTTTGGGATCCCTTGAGAAGGGCTGTGCTCCTGGAGAAGCCATCCACAGGCAAAATGAGCAGAAGAAATTAGGAAGACTGCCATGCAGGACATTGACTGCAGTCACAGCAATTAAACCAAATATTTTAGATGCAATGATGCTTCTTGGGGAGGTTTTTCTTAGCCACATGGGTGTCTGTGTCTCTAGCAATGGTTGGAGCTAAAGCTGCCTCAGTACCTAAAGGGAGGCTAGGCTGTAACAAAGGACAAGACTCTGTAGCAGGGTCTGCTGTGATAGGAAAAGGGGATATGGTTTCAGACTAAAAGAGGGGAGATTTATATAAGGATTTTATATAAGGAAGAAGTTTTTTATGCTAAGGGTGGCGAGGCAGTGGCATAGGTTGCCCAGAGATGTGGTCAGTGCCCCATTTCTGGTGACACCCAAGATCAGGTAGGACAGGGCTCTGAGCACCTGGTGGAGCTGTGGGTGTCCTGTGCACTGAAGGGGAGTGGGACCTGGTGGCCTTTAAAGATCCCCTCCAACTCAAAGCATTCTGTGATTCTCCTTCCACCTCGTCTGTAAGGAACAGCAGCTGGCACAGTGTCGCTCCTGGTAGTGTCAGTTCCACGATGATTACTGCTTATTTACCTCCTCCCAGCCAGACACCACCACAGAAAGCACTGAAAGTCCTGATCCACACGTGTATTAGATATTTCTCTCTGATGCCCAGTACCTAAACCTACCGTTGGTTGCTGATACCCTTGTGAGGCAGTCAAGATTTAAATCTGTGCTCCATTTTACCTCTAAGCAGAGGCAGTATCTGACTCACAGGGGCCAACAGGCAGAGATTAATGTGGGAGCCCCAGACCTCCTCCCAAGCACACCCTGCATGAGTTGCATTGATATTTATCTCATCCTGTGGGGCTCCTTTAGCCTCAGAAAATTACCCTTGTGGCTCACCCCTAAGAGAAGCTCACTAATAGTCCTCCACAAGAGAAACCGGAGCAGCGGGTCTGGAGGAAACAGGGTGCGAGGACGTTGAAGGAAGCTGCCTTCAGGGAGGAAGGATGGACAAAGAAGTGGAAAAGTGGAGTAGTGAAGTACTGGTACGGGTTGCCCAGAAAAGCGGTGGATGCTCCATTCCTGGAGACATTCAAGGTCAGACTGGACAGGGCTTTGAGCACCTGGTGGAGCATTGGGTGTTCATTGCAGGGGAGTTGGACTAGAGGATCTCTAAAGGTTCCTTCTCACTCAAAGCATTCTATGATTTTACGTTGAGGAACACAGTCTGCAGATGGTAAAGTAGTCTGTCCCCTGAAGGCTACTCCAGAAAACTCTCCAAGTGCACTAGGAGATTTCCCAAAGAGCAGTTGAAGAAAATTCTGACAAGAGTGGAGGGGAAAAGCAAAAGCCCAGCAGATGTGGGAAACGAGGGAAGAGTGAAGGAAATGAGGATGGACTGTCCACGGAAGACAATGGAAGCAAGATGGGAATTGGCTCATGTGAGAAAGGGGATGATCTGACTGCCATGCCCTCGCTGGTTAGGACAAGGAGTCCTGAATTTAAATTCCTGCAAGGGAGACTGATGTGAGACACTAGGGAAAACACAGATAAGGAAAGAGAAGTACCAGAATAGACTGTCAGGAAGGGGGTAAAATAGCCATCAGTGGATGTTTTCAGGAACAATTTAGACAATATCTGTCAGAAATGACGCAGGTAAAGCTCATCCTGCCTTGGGGCAAGGAGGTGGTCTGGATGACCTCTGGAATTCCTTCCCTCTCCCAGCTCCTTTGGTTTGGTGCTCAGTGCTGTTTATTCCCTTGGTCTCAGCAAGACCTTAGCTCACACCAGACCATAGACCCAAGAACAGGACAGTCTGCCGGGCAGAGGGACAGCATGGCATGGATATGCAGTAGACCAACATGCTCACAAGGGTTTTATTTCCGGGGGTGGTGTTTACATGATACCATTGATTCAGTGCACTCCTATCAGAATGAAGATCCCACGGGAGCAAAGACTTCCCTGGTGGTGTGGATCACAAGACAGCAGGGCAATGGAGACCTTCAAAACCAGACAATGAACAACAAGATATCCTGCATGCTCCATCTGCCCCCAAACTCTGACCCATTTTACACAGAAACAGAAATAGCCAGACATGGAGGAATAAACTGCCCCTGTTGGGGAAAGACACTGCGGAAACCTGGATTGTTACATATATTTTTTTTTCTGAATTTCATGCTATTTACAGGGATCTTCTTTCTCCCCTCCCTAAAATTCATGATTTGCCTTTTTATATATAGATATGTAGATGTATTTGTAATACTATTTTAAAAAGACCGGCGCCAGGGAGGAACTAGACAGATAAGCAGTGGGAAGTTGCTTTCCTGACCTTGTGGGCCAGATTTTCTGGCATGGTGCAAGTCAAACTCCCTCCATTGTACTCCTTCCAAGGAGGCCAATTTTCACCCACTGAGGATAATAGAGCCAGGCTCATTTACACCAGCTGATGAGCTGCCTCATGACTGTCCAAGATCCCAGATGTGTGTTTCACAACAGTAGAGCTCTGGTATCCTGGCCAAAATCTAATTTGAGTTAATTATGTTCTGTCTCCTTAAATTCCCCCTAAGGTTTAAATTGGATTCTTCTTCACTTCCTGTCCTAACCTGTTGTGTAGTGTTGATGTGCAGAGTTCAACAGCTGCTCTCTTCCATCCCGCAGCTAATAGCTCCCCAGACAGCCATGGCTCTGAAAATAAATGCAAAATTGTTTCCTCATTATCAGGAAGGTGCTTTTCCAGAGCTACCTAAAAAAATAAAAACAAAAAAAGCAACCCAGTCAGGCTGATTCTCCATTGATAAAAACCAACTCCCACAGCAAAGAGCCCTCCCAAAGGAGGGGATGCTGGTTGCACAGCCCACCAACTTCTTGAGACAGCAGCAGCTCTCATTGGCAGCAGATCCTCCAGATTTCAGTAGAGCTGAACATTTGGTCATCAAACAGGGCATAAATCCTGGATTTTAGCAGAGCTGGGTCTATTTGTCCTTCACCGAGCTTCTCCAGTGCCAATTTGCATTGGAAAATGATACAACTTCCATCCTGCCTACAGCTTAACGATAGAAATATGTCATTTTCTATGATATAAATATGAAATCTAGTGCTAGAGGGAAGTCTTACATAAATCTTCTAGACCACCTATCTATCGAAGCTTATCCACTTATTTCCCCACACTGTACAGTTCAATTTTAGTTCTGCCCACTGAACTGGACCCCATTCGGTAGCAGCTCAAACATTTCAGCCCATTGTGCACAAATGCTGGCTGAGTTATTCAGTGTGAACTATCTGTTGGATTCTCTTCTCTCCCCTCCTCTCATTATGAACTGTCAAGAGAACAAACTATGATTTTTACTCATTTATTCTCAATTCTCAGTGGTTTACTTTTAGTCCGGAAGGTTTTGCGTTCTTTTTTTTTTTTTTTTTCACCAACTTTGTCCTCAGTTATTTATTCAATGCGTCAAATTTGCTCCTTGAGACGTGTGCATAAGAGTTAAGGAAAGGCTTAAAAATGAGCATGGGCTCAGTACCTTCCTGAACTGGAGCAGAAACCCTCATGCTTCAAGGTAGTCTTTAATGACGTGGATTAGGAATTTATGGACTGTTTATTTCATAATCTGGATATTTCTTGCACCTTCCAAGTTGTTCATATCAACCAAGCTTGGCCTGGAAG
Organism: Cyrtonyx montezumae; assembly: GCF_038088225.1. NCBI lineage: Eukaryota > Metazoa > Chordata > Aves > Galliformes > Odontophoridae > Cyrtonyx > Cyrtonyx montezumae. The sequence goes on along the minus strand of NW_027071936.1, from coordinate 67,662,707 downwards.
ATTTTCCAAGTGTCTACATCACAGGACCTACTTGGATGAGACTTTTCCCTCCTGATGCTGGTCTCACTCTTCAAAATGATGCGGGAGAAGCTGTGACTGACATCAAATCATGCTGTTGTTTGGGTTACTCTACATGAGCAACAAGAAGATGTGCTGCTTTTGGCAAGTCTCCTTACATCTACCTGCATTTTTTTTCTTAAAAGATAGAGATCTTTCCTTGTTTGCACATTTTCACATCCCCACCCTCAGCGTCTGGGAGAGGAAGGAGTGAGAGGAAAAACAGAGATGGTTTACAGTGATTTATCCAGAAGGAGCTTCTTTTCAGCCTTTTTTTCTTCTGCCAGTGATGGCAGTGGCACCTCTGTTTCTTCTCAGACCTCTCAGTGGTGGACTGAGCAGACATGGCATGGAAAGGTAAATATGCCAACTTCTGTCCTATTTACATTAGAGAATAGCCTGAACTGGGAGCAACATAGATATTCTCTAATGTAAATAGGACAGAAGAAATTCTTCGAGTTACTGCTTCTTGTCCTGACACGTAGTCCAGAAAGAAAGGAATACAGCAATTCCAGATTCAACACCCCTCTAGATTTAGAGAAAATAATAAAAAATTAAAAATAAAATAGCTGGTATGTGAGTGGTACCTGAAGAAAAACTAAGGAGTTATAGCAAAGTCTGTATGAGCTTGAGGTACACTTGAAGGCTTGAAGGGAAGGCTTGAACTTGAAGAATTACTTGAATGAAGCTTGTAATCAGGACAGGGACAGGATTTTTACTCCAGTAGTGATAGGACAAGGAGGAGGAATGACTTTAAAAAGGGGAGATTTAGGTTAGATGTTAGGAAGAAAATCTTTACTTGGAGAGAGGTGAGGCACTGGAACAGGTCACCCAAAGAAGCTGTGGATGTCCCATCCTTGGAGGTGTTCAAGATGAGGTTGGATGGAGCCCTGGGCAACCTGATCTGACAGGTGGCGAGCAGTCCATGACAAGGGGTGGGGATGGGGAATCTTTAAGATCCCATCCAACCTAAGATATTCTATGATTCCTAGGCCAGAAAAGCACTAAGCAAGACCATAATGAAAACCATCCTTCTGCCTGGTACAGCCAGAGCACCTGCTCCTCTGTCATCCAAGCTGAGCCTTCTCTAGTTCCAGGGATGCTGCACTGATTTCTGCTGAGTGAAGCTTCTGGCACATTATCTTCTGAACATACCTGGCTCTGTTGGGACCCCATGGGGCTCAAGGGCTGTAAGGAAGGCCAGTGATCTGACGTGAACATGAAACAAAGCTGTGGAGAAAGCAGGGAAGGATCAAGAACCAAGCTGAGAATGTTACCAGGACACAGTGACAGGACAACACCCCAGGCTGTTTCCACTCTGATCTTGCACTGAAATCAGCCCACGTCCTTGAAGTCAGTCAGAGTCTGTGTAAGGCCTGAGTCAAGAGGCTTTGCATGAATAAATCCCCCAGGCAATGGTGAACTATTAGAGGAATAGAGTTAACCTACAAGAGACTGATGGGGGGCAAGTGGGGGAACAGATGCAACTGGAATCTGGAATGCCCTAATTATCCCAGCAAGTTGTGTTGACTTGATTAAGCCAAAGCCCAGCTGGTGCCAAGGCTCTGAGTGAGTGGGAGGGCTTCCAAAAACTTGGAAGCAGGGTGGAGCTAGGACAGAATGAAATTCCTGCTTCACTCCGACACAGTGCCAGTGTGAATGGAGGAGTTTGAGAAGGGGTGAGATGGGATGTGTGGAAAGGGGAGAAGAAAGAGGGGGGGATCACACCTTTAATTGAACCTCTGAAGCTGAGCATGGCTTTGCATTCTGTCTTCTTCCTCCCAGTTGACAATACAAGGCAGCAGTCTGTAACCTGAGTGTACTTCATTGCCACTTCTAAGTAGAAATGAGATCCTGGATGACTGGTCCTGTCACCCAAAGAGTGGTGAGTATCCCCAGGGAGAGAGGAGAGAGAGAAAACAACACCAGGGTAACGGGTGGGCTCCCTCCACTCAGCATTTACTAAACCTCTCAAACTGGAGAGACTGGGGAAAAACTGATTCTGGAGCAATCATCCCAGCAAAAACTGAAGCAAAGGCAATGGACATGAACAGAACTTTATCACAGGGTCTGGCTATACATCCTTACCACTTGTGCAGAGCTCACACTAGCACAGGATTGTAGCCAAGGTTGCTGCAAGCTGCTCCTTGCATCCACCAGGGAAAGAACAAGAAGACAGACCAAATTACACAAGGCAAAAGGGATTTAATTTAGTATAATGACAACATTTTCTACCAGGGAAGAGAGTTTCCTAGGGAGGTTCTGGAATCAGTATCACTGGGGGGGTTCTTGTCCTTCTTTTTCTGAGAAAGATTAGGCAGGTGTCTGTTAGAGATGGATTAAGCAGAGCTGATCCTGACTTGGGGCAGTGGAAGAACCAGGGTAATCTCAAATGGTCCTCCCCAGCACTTTCTTTCCATGACAATATCCATCACAGGCACAAGACAGATACTGGCACCACTTGTGAGTGGGTGATGTGGCATTATGCCAATACCTGGTCCACGGGGAGGGTGAGGGAACTGCCTCTACAAGCACTCTGTGCAGGAGGGGCAGATCTTCTCCAACCCAGGCCAACGAAGAGCTCCTTTATTACTGCAGGCCCTTGGGAGAATACAATGGCCTAAATCACTGGCACCAAGATGATTTGTGACCTCACAGAGTCTCAGTGGAGCTAGAAATTCAGAGATGTCAGGCATGTGAACCTGAAAGACACAAGTTTCAGCAAAATAGCAAAACACAGACTATGAGATATTTCCCCAAGAGGCAAGTAAAAACTTTTTTTATTCATTTGCTAAGATAAATGTCCTAGGAGCAGGATGGCTGATGGCTCCAGCCAAGATTGTCCTACGGACTGATCCTGGCTGCAGAATTTTACACTTCCAGAAGTATGGAGCGCATGTCTTACAGGGAGTATCTGAGGGAAATGGGGTGGTTCAGTCTGGAGAAGAGGAGGTTCAGGGTAGACCTTATGTCTCTGTACAACTCACAGAAAGAAGGTTTGAGCAAGGTGAGGGTCAACCTCTGCTCCCAGGTAACAGGGACAGGACAAGAGGTGATGGCCTCAAGTTGCACTGAGGAGGGAGAGTTTGGACATTAGGAAAAATTAATTCTCAAAAAGAGTGGTCAGGCACTGGCACAGGCTGCCCAGGGAGCAGTGGGGTCTTCATCCCACTGGGTTGGAGTTGGGCTTGGTGGTCTTGGAGATCTTTTCCTACTTTAATGATTCTATGATTTTGTGTGGGAGTGTATAGGTCACTATAACTTCCCTTGGTGACAGCAAGCTGTCAGTTTGGCCATCACTGCATTTCTTCAGATCTGAGGTGGGTCTGGGAGAACAAACTGTGAAGCTCCTAAGAGGGACTCTCATCCCTTTTCCTTCATCTTCTTTTCCCAACCTTTTCTCTATTATGGACCACCAAATTGCTCTGCAGATGAGGTCAGGCTCCATGAGAAGCTGAGAGCTCCAAAGGCTTTTCTTACCTGATCCCTTCCCGCTGGCCCATCAGCCACAACCTCTTCTCTCACTCCAAAAACAAAATGAGGTCTCTGGAAAGCCCATAACCACTGCACTTGCTACGCCAGAGTGAGAAGGGAGTGGGTTGTTTTATTTGGGGTTGTTTTAAATCCTGTTTTGAATTGATCGGGAAACTGATTGAGGCGAGAAAGCTGGCCCAAAAAAACACAGAGCCATTTTCCAAAGCCACCTGAGCTCGTGCTGAGCAGGCATCACAGATCACAGGCAGACCAGCGCTCACCCCCCTGTTGTCAACAAAGTGGGTCAGAAACAAGAAAAGTGGGTCTGAAACAAGACAGGGGTAGAAGGCAGTGGAGAGATCTGTCTGGTTTCCAGCCATTTCTGGGAGTGGAGAGGAGTGTGGATGAACCTGAGCACATTCCTGAGTGATACCTGTGGGAGAATTAATACGTATTGGAGAAGGGCCAAAGTATGAAGGATCAGTGTGTACCCATCACATATTGCTTGTGCTTGAAACAGCCTGACTCCCAAAGCGTGGAGCAGGGGATTAAGGAGGGTCCTGGTTCAGACTCGTATAGCAGTGGTGGGAGTGGGTGAAGCATTCAGGAGCACCTGGGTGGCTCCAGCACTGCTTTGAGCCGTGGGTGTTGTGGTCCAACAGCAAGGTAGCCAAAAGCCAGCCTGTGATACAACAAGGCTTGAATAAAGTCACTTCAAAATTAAGCCCAGGAAAGGTCTAGAGGAACTCTGATTAGTTTTGGTGATGTTACATTAAAACTCTTCGGTAAGTGTCCAAGGAAAGGAAAGCAAAGCAAACACAAGAGATGTGCCCCATTGCAGTGCCCTTTGCAGAGTACTTGTCTGCGGGAACAAGTGCCCCTAAAGCCGTTGGGCTTTCTGTGGCTCATAGAGTCATAGAATATCCCAAGTTGGAAGGAACCTCTAAGGATCATTAAATCTAATTCCTGGCTTTCTCCAGGGATAGCACAAGCTTTTCTGGGACCTCTATCTTCTCACAGAAGCACACTTTATTGATTTTAAATCACCCACAATCTGAATCTCAGACAAAAACCCATTCTGGCTGCCAAATTTCTCTTCCAAACTTGTTGGAGATAAAATCCGACTGTAAATGTCAACTCTTCCCCCAAAAAGGGTTAAATTCAAACCTCAGTTTGCCATACCCTGGGAAGATGCAAACAGCACATTTCAGAGCACTGCTAAAAGCTTAGCACTGATGCTGGCCAAAATGCTGGGCTGAAGTTTCCTTCTGTAGTGGTCACTGAAACACATTTTACAGATGGACCATGAGGAGATGGTGGCAGTAAAGCCTGGGCCATGAGGATGGACAGGACAGAGCTGAGCTGTATCCTGCTATGCCTATGCACCTGAGCTGGATTCCACTGTTAGTCTACTGCAGGTGGAAGACAGCACCTTTTCCTTAGCCTATTTCAGCACACTGCTGACTTGAGGTTCTTTCAGATGTAGCATACATCTGATCTGATAGCACCAAAAACGCGCATTAAACCTTACATTTCAAAATTGACCAAAACCAAAATGGAAATTAAAAAAAATAATAATAAAACAAGTAGCTTTTGTCACAACTTTGTGATTTCAGAACGCATTTCTTCATCCCCACTGCATCTCCCAGAAGGGAACAAGAGCTGTGCTAGTGGCCAGCTCAATGCTATCTAATGCACGTGTGAGGCACCTAAGCTGTGCATGTTAATGGGTGTAATCAAGAGAAGACAGCACAGAGACATATCCAGAGGGGATCAAAGTGAACATCACAGCGTCATAGACAAGGCACAGCCTCAAGCCTGCAGCCACTTGATGTTGGCCCACCTTTATCTTCATCCCTATGGCAAATAGGACAACTGTACAGCAGACCATATTATAGAATCATCCAGACCTCCAAGTTCACTCAGTCCAACCGTAGACATATGCTGACAGCAACTTCTCAACTGCATGGTATCAGCCAGGATTATTCCTAAAAAAGTTCGTTTCCTTACCCCAAAGGCAGACAGGATGGAGCCCAAAGCAGACAGGTCCCTCTGGAAAAAACATGAGCACCATTAGCTTTGGCCTTGGGCTTCTTATACAGAGCAGCATGGATGCATAGGTGAAGGTCCCAGAGAGCACAAGACACTCTCCTCCACATAAAGTTAACCAATGCATCTCCCCTCAGAAACATCAATCAGCAACAAACTCCACATGTGAAAGGATCAAACACAGTAGCAGACAACTCTGCAAAGGCTGCAGCCCTTACTGACTTGCAGCAGCAGCAGCAGCCAGAGAAGCAAGAAGAGAAATAGAGTACATATTTTTGTGAAAAGAGCAGCTCCTGATACTATTGTTCCTTGGCTCTGCCATAAAGTGGAATAAACCTAGAGTCATAAATTATTATTCAGATTTGGGTTAGCTTTGGGTGTTTTTGTTTTGTTTTTTTTTTAAGGCAGGGATTACAAACTCATTGAGATAAACACCTTTCCTTTTCTCTTCTTTTTCTTTTTCTTTCTTTCTTTTTTTTTTTTTTTTTTCTAAAGAATGCCTCCAGGGACAGGAGAGCTCTAGCATAAAATAAAGATACCATCTATTACAACACAGAAGCCATCTGTCACTGAGATAAAGCACACAGACTATTTATTACCCAGCTACAGCAACCAAAAATTAGTCAGAGATTCTACCATCTAATATAATCTTTCATTAAAAAAAGTGGTTAATGAGCTTCCCCAGAATGATAAGAAATGTGTTGAAGCCTGACAAAAAGGAGTTTTCTACTGCTTCCTCTGTAGAAGGCAGAGCCGGTTGGGTGACTGTGATTTTTACAGGGCTTTACCCAAGCATGTGGTAGCTCTAAGTCCCTAGTGCAAAAAATAGAACAAAGAGAGAGAGAGACAGACAGAACTGTCATTTCCACCAATGCTGGCTTTGCCCTTGTCAACTTTAAAGCAAGAGACAGAACACATCACAAGTATCCATGATACTCATGATCAAGGAAGATCCCAAACAGCTCATGAAAATATTGAGGGAACAGCTGTAAGCAAGTGCACAAGTCAAAAACACTCATTTTCATGTGGTCTTTGAACTCCACCTTGCTGTGTCTGCAAAGTCTTGAGCTGTTTCCAGCATCCTAGCCAAGAATTAAGCAGGAATATTGGCTCTCATCAAATGTGTTCAGACTCCAGCTGCTTCCAGCTGTTGGTACTTCTGCACATCTGCCCAGGAAGAGGTCAATGTCAACCCATCAGACATTTCTGAAGACAATCATTTGGCTTGGGAGGTAGCCTTGTGAATTCCCCTCAGCTCACTGTACAGATGTCTAAATTCATAGAATCACAGAATGTCTCTGGTTGGAAGGAATTTTAGAGATCACCTAGTCCAGCCCCTCTGCCATGAGCTCCCATCAGACTCATCCAGCATGGTCGTGAGTGCTTCTAAGGATGTAGCATTCAAAACCACTCCATAGCCAGTGGGAAATCCATCTTGGTGGGTTTAGAGGAGCGGGAAAAGAAACTGAAGTCCATAACAAAACCCAGGGTTCATGCTGGCAAAGTTACTGTGTGCCCATGGCACCTTGGGCAGTGCCAGACCTCACTGTGGTCACACCATGTTGGGTGGGCAAGTCATTGCTTGGAGCTGCTAGGGAATGTCCAGAGGAGGGTCATCAAAATGATCCCAGAGATGGAACATATTCTCTATGAGGACAGGCTGAGAGCTGGGGCTGTGCAAATGGAGAAGAGAGGGCTCAGGCAAGACTAAAGAGTGGTCTTCCAGTATCTAAAGGGACTGTAAGAAAGAAGGGGGCAGACTTTGTTGATTCAGTTGTGATAGGAAAAGGGGATATGGCTTCATACTAAAAGAGGGGAGATTTAAATTAGATATAAGGAAGAAGTTTTTTATGCTAAGGGTGGCGAGGCAGTGGCATAGGTTGCCCAGAGATGTGGTCAGTGCCCCATCCCTGGTGACACCCAAAATCAGGCAAGACGGGGCTCTGAGCACCTGATGGATCTGTGGGTGTCCCTATGCATTACAGAGAAGTGGGACCAAATGGCCTTTAAAGGTCTCTTTAAACTCAAATGATTCTATAATAGAGTATCATGTACCAGAAACCAGAAGGACTTTATTCTGCCACTGCCATTTCTGTACTCTTTTGCTCCCAGTTCTACCCTAGCCTGCACTGCTACCTTCACACCTATGGTTGAAACAAGCATCTGAACGTTGGCAGTATGATGTATGCCTTTGAGGCACTATAGCAAGAGCCCTGAAGAACCCCAGAATCCCATCCTGGATGAGGCTGGAAGCTCTCCAGGACTCCCTATCCCATCAGGGATACCAGCCCCAGCAGGGATACCCAGAGTGTCCCAGGCAGTTTTGGAGGTCCCCAAGGAGGAGACCTCACTTCTCCCTAATCCCTGTGCTAGTGTTCCAGCACCTGCTCAGCACAGCAGTGATACTGATGGGCAGAGGGAGCTCCTGACCTCCTGGCCATTCCCAGTGCCTCTGTGCCTGATGCTGGGCACTGCCAAGCAGAGCTGGATCCATGCCTTTGCATCTCCCTGCAGGGATTTATGGCAGCACTGGGATCCTCCTGACCTCCCTCTGCTCCATGCTCCCCAAGCCTCAGGAGGAAGGATCCTACTTATTGCCACCACCGAAGCAGGAGGGCAAGAAGCCAGGTGGCAGGCATGAGCTAAGATTCAATGTCAACCCTTTGGGAGCCCTACTGATGTCATGTACTGCAGTGCGCCTTGGGGACAGCTGTAAAGGACTATGAGCAATGCCACAGCCCAAAGACATCACCAGAGCAATGTGTGCTTTCAGTGGTCAAGATCAAGAATGACATGGAGAGGTCGTTGCTGGAAGACCATGGACTCAAGGCACTACTATAGGCTTGGCATTGCTTTTTTATCTATTTTTTTTTCTATTTAATTCTTCTTGCTTCCAATTCCCCCGCACCCATCTCCACCAGATCAAAAGAACAATGCAGCTCTGCTGTGCCAGGAGCCGAGTGGATGTTTACACAGTGCTTTGAGATCCCCCAGGTAAAAGGTGTTAAGAGCAAAGCACTGTCATTACATTGACATGGCTGCGAGCAAGTCTGTCAAACCTCCACCCCCGAGCTCATTAAAGAACAGGAATAGGGAGCCACATTCCTGCCTGGTCTCAACTGCTGCTCCCGTTTACGGAAGGAAAAAGTAAAAGTTTAATTGCTTTGTTTATGTCGAATGCCACTTGCAGCTGGTTCATTGCCTGCCCACTCTCCTGATTCTTTGTAATGAAACTGGACCCACCTTCTCCAAGTGGCACTATAAGAGGGTAAATGAAGCTAATAGAAAGCAGGATTCAGGGCCTGGCAGCTTGGGTTCAGCTTTACTCTCTGTCTTGGTAGGAGTGGCAGAGTGAAAATTCCCAGGGAAAGGGCTGTGGGGGCTGTAACTCCTCTCCTCTAGCCCCAGAATTCCTCCTCAGACCTCAGGGATACAGCTGCAGCAGTGGGGCACACTCCCTCCTTTTCTCACCTCATCCCTGCCATGGCTGCCTCCATCCCCAAGCATCACTCGTGTTCACACTGCAATGGGGGACCAGGAGTAGGATAAGTGCTGTCAGTGCAGCGATGGAATGCAGAGAGGTGCTCCATTCCTGGAGAAATTCAAGGTCAGGCTGGACAGTGTACCAGATGGCCTTTAATGGTCTGTATGAAAACAACACTGTGCTCTCCATGGGTGGACTCACTGGCACCATCAGCTCCAGGGGGTCATTCTCCCCATATTGCAAGCACCAGAGCCCAGTGTGATCCCCCCACCCTTCAGCTGTAGCAACAAATGAAGCTGGGATCCCTTTGGTCAGCTTCTTCCACAGCCATAAAACAGCACAGCTGTACCCCGTGGAACCCTGCTGATTTACCCTGGCTGGGGGTCTGGCCCTCTTGTCCACTTCAGTTACCTTGTACTGCTGGTATGAGGACATCTCTGTCCTATTCATTTGCTCCCTGCTTAGGTACCACAGTGGCAAGAGGACAAGAGATGTGCCTGGAGGTATCCAACTGTGCATCATCAATAAGAAATACAAATGATTTAAAGGCATTTCTCAGGGAAAGGAAGAGCTTTATGATGGGGGGCATACTCTTCCTAGGCACAAAGACTGCAGTGCCCTGACAAAAGGGTATTTTGCATGCACAAAAAGCTTGAGCTCACTGTCTCCTCTCTGACCCATAGCAAACCTCAAAATTTGCTTGCACTCGCTTACTGGGGGCTGGTTACACCTATATCATTTAGTGTGACTTGCAAATCTGATGTTGTTTGGTCTTTCTCTACCAATACATAAAAGATTTATGGCAGGGTGTAACCATCCTGATGTCTTAATTCTTTTCCTTTGCTGAAAGACAGCCATAAAACCTACCTACCTCCTGCATTTTTCAACAGAAATGCAAGGAGAGAAGACTGCAGCAATGAGAATATTCTTGGCACACCAAACTGTGCTCTGTTGAGCCACAAATAGGATCAGGCCTGGAGTTTTTTTATTTGTTATTATTATTTATTCTCTTGAAATAAAGGCAAAAGCTTTTACTGAAGTCAGTGAATAGCTGCTTGAGCTTAAGCAAAAGAAATGTTGTCATCACTGGCCCTTATGTCCAACAGCAGCTCTGTTGTTGAGCATTCTGGGGCTCCTTCCAAAGATTTAAGGACTTTGGTGTTAGCAAGGTGATAGAGGTGGAGGCTCCAGCCTGCACAAAAGCAGTGTAATCTCTTAGCTTCCCTTTTGCCCAGAGATACATGGAGTTAGGAAGCCAGAGGACAAGTTGCAGAGTAAGAACAGAAGGATCAGGTTGCTACTTCAACGTGGACTGATCATGACTTTTTTGGGGGTAACACCTTCCCTAGCCCATGAAGCCAGTGGGGCCAATTTGAGAGTGGTGCCCCAACCCCTGATCCCCTGTGCAACTGCTTTGCCTACACGAACGTGTCTGTCTGCAGCCAATCCATGGGGTCACTGCAGCAGAGAAAGATGTCCCATAGCAAACTTCTGTCCTGCAAGGAGTTGGTCAGGGTGATGCCTTTCCTAGCTACGTCATTCTGTTTGAACTCCTCAAAGCCATGCAAACATGAGTGGCAAGGTTATTGGGCATGGTGGTGATGGGTTGATGGTTGGAGCCGGTGATCTCAGAGGTCTTTTCCAACCTTAGTGATTCCACGATTCTATATATTGGGCGACACAAAGTGCCAAATGCATACATCTGCCAGGTGACTCAGCATAGAAGTTTTGTTTCTTGCATTGTGGGGATAGAACTTTGGATGTTCTGTAACACTGTCGTTTAGGCTGCGGCCAATAATAATGCACACTGTAGGAAGGGTTTGCAAGAAATTGTTGAATAAAGAAAATAATGGACTTAACTATGCCTAGGGAAATCATCACCTTGAACCTCTCCCCTTGCCTTCTTCCCTCTGAGGTCAGCTGTTGCATCAGATTTTTCCCTAGCGTCTCCTAATTCTTTCTATCTAATGCATCTGAGGGTGGGTCTCATCCTCACTCCACCGGCCTAAAATCTGACGAGTTCATGGACTCAGCATTTCCTTGAGGCAATGAGGTCTGCAGGCCCAAGGTCAGAGGCACGTTCGTACATGATGCCCTGGTTATGCTAAAAGATCACACACGCAGCAAGGCCCAGCTCTCTGAAGTTCAGCAGTATCCAAATGAAGCCACCACTGCCACCCCCGTACAGTTCCTGTGAGCATTTTCAGCTATAGCAAAGTCTTGAATTACTGGGGGATGTCATGTCTGCCAGATTCTAGAATAGTCTCCCAATTTGCATCCCTGCCTGATCACTCCAACAGAAACTGCAGACCATAACTTAGAAGACCCACAAGCAGCAGGATTGGGTCTGATGGGCAAGAGGACCTTGAAAGCCAAGGGCATCTGCAGTAGGCAGCCAACCTCCAGCTGGGAGTCCCAGTTGCTTTTCATCTCAGATTAGTTAGTAGAGTCATTGAAATGTAGAATGACTTAGGTTGGAAAGGACCTTAACAGCCATCGTGCTCCAACATCCCAGGGCCAAGTTGCCAAACACCAGATCAGGCTGTCTAGGATCCCATCCAACCTGGCCTTGAATGACTCCAGGGATGAAGTTCCTGGGTCTCAATTCCAGAAACAACTGCTTGATTTCTGGACCCCGATCAAGATTCCCCCACTGAAAGTCTAGAGGACAGAAGGCAAACTGCATGACCTCTCTTAAAGACTTGCCCAGTTTCACACAAAAAAGTCTGAGATGTGAATGAGTCAGCCCCACAGCTAATTTAAATTCAAAAGACTTTTGTACAAATCTTCATTGCCTTTCCATAAATGATTAAATCTGAATCAGCTGATCCTTTTTTTTTTCTTAACAAAGCAGAACTTGTGCTGTGATACAGAGAGTGTGTGAACCCTTCCAAACTAGACTATGATGGTTCATGAGCAAGAGCTATAAGCCATTCAAAAAGTTAATTCCTACTAACCTGCGAGAACTATCTATGTCTCATCACAAAAAAAATAAATAATAAAATAAAATAAAATAAAATAAAATAAAATATAAAATAAAATAAAAATACACACACACGAAGGTAAAACCCTGTAAATCACACTGTGTTGTTTTCATGGAATTGTATTTTCCCTGTTCATTGCTGAGGAGCTGGAATAGATGACCTTCAAAGGTCCCTTCCAACTCAAACAATACTATGATTCTGTGTTGTTCCAGGTCGGCAAATAACCTGCACTCCCAGAGACAGGACATGGAAATAGTCACAGTTCAGAAGATCCCATTGAGCCTAACTGAAGTTTTGCATAGAGCTAAAGTCGTGTCAAGCAGTGCATATCCCGAGCAGAGTGGAATTATGAGCCCCACAAGTATGAAATCCTCCCACAGACTCGGGACTTCCAGAGATCTAATGTGAGACACAACTGCAGGCAAACACCCCTCACCACTTCTAGTTTCTTTCTCAAAGGGGTGCTTAGTGTTAGTCATCAGTCATTCATCACAGCTGGGCAAAGCACGGGGGTTACTAAGTCATTAAGCTGCAGGGGAGTTTTATCAATGACATACTCATGATCCAGCTGCAAGAAGGAGAAGGAAAATATTCCCATCTTACTCAGATAATTCACCTGCTTTTGTGATTCAGTGCTGCAGATGGATCTAACCAAGCCTCAAACGTGACATGCAAACCTGCACACACATGCAGGATCATGGACTAAAACTTGGAGACTCGTAAGCTTCTTCAGTTTGTGTTTACTGCTAATGTTTTATCAGCTTCAAACTCAACATCCTGCAAAAATCAAGATGCTCTCATGCCTACCTCACAAACTCTCACTCTGTATCTGCATGCCCACAGTCCCTCCAGAGCCTTGCTCAACAACATTGCAGCTCCAGTGGCAGACCCCACAGAGGGTGCTGCTGTTTGTTCCCATAGGATTCTGCTTAGAAGCTTTCCACCAGTTGCAACCACATGGTTTCATATGGCCATCAGCCAAACTCAGGGATAGTTTCAGTTGCGCATCAGTAAGTAGGTCAAAAGAGAATTTAATCAAAGCAACGTGATGTAGCACCACTGAACTCATACTCCACCTCACAAGGGGAAAACAAGATGGAAAATCATACCATCATATCAAGAACCACGCAGAGAAGCTTATGAGAAAGCATTAAGTGAAGCAAGGAACTTAGCACTCACCGTTCACCCAATTTAGACACTGAAACTATTGTGCCTATCTCTTTTGGGAACCAGCCCGTGTACATGGATGTGTTTTGGTCAAATGCAGCCAGAATGACGTACTGTCCCATTCCCTGTCATGTTTACACATTCTCAAGAGGACAGGCAGCATCCAGACCCTCTTTTTCAGTGGCTAGAATATGATTGGTCTTGATGATCTTACGGGTCTTTTCCAGCCAACATGATTAAGTGATTCTATGAAAATAAATATACTCAAAACAAAGAAAAAAAATAAGAAAAAAAAATGGTGCAAATGCCTTTGAGAACCTGTTGTAGATTAGATCCTAAGTAGATGAAATCTCACTCGCCTGTGCTCTGTGCTGGGTTGTGCACATCTCTTAAGGGATTAAGGTGGTTGCTGCACTTTTAGACAAACAGAATGCTCAGGGAGATTTGATCAGGAGTCCACCTCATTACCCAGCTCTGGTAGTGGATGATCCAAGGAGAATACACCAGGACAGAATAGCAAGGAAAAGCACAGAACCAGAATTCTCCTGGTGTGTTTGCCTAGCTCTTGGCAATCTAGAGTTTGGAGAAGTTTGCAAGCGATCAAAGTTGACAACTCCAGTGAACATCTCTATGTAACTGTCCTGCCTTTGCTGACTGCAGGGATTTTACACCTACTTGGTGTCAAAGAGTCGATTAAAACAAACTGTAGGCCTTGTTTAGAACATAGAAATTCCCTGTCTAGCCAAGTAGAGAAGCAGCAGCCACAGTGCTGACATCATGAGGTACACGGGGTGTTGAAATAGGGAAAAAGAAGAAGTCCCATGAGACATGATAGAGAAAGAATGGAAGTCTTCTGGATGCCAATAAAACAACAATCCAATAATTTTTTCATCTCTTTTTCTGCGTTCTGACCATGACAAAGTGCCACAGGGATCTCTGCTTCACTTCAAAAGGATTGCGTAAATCTAATCACAAATGGTGAAGGTCGGTCATGGAGAGCTAGGGTCTCAAGAAACAGATTCAGCAAAAAAGATGAAGAAATTAATTAATACAGGAATATCTTGTTTCTTTTTAGATTTTTTAGGTAGAAACATCAGCAAAACAAAATACTTTCGTAGAGGCCACAGCACTCAAGTTGGAATAATTTGTTCAATTTTGCATAATTTAACCTTTACAAAATATCAGACCAATGTTTAAACTAAGAATGCCATTACAAAATTAAACAGGAAAAAGGTTTATTTGGAAAAGGCAACAAGAAGTGTTTCATTTATTTATTTCTATATTTCCAGATGAAGCTGTTTCAAATTTTGGACATGGAGTGCCAAATGTTTTTTGATCCAAGATGGTATTTGGGGTAAGAATGTTTTCAGTCAAAATTACTTTTTCCTTAACCAAAAATACTTGTCTCAGTTCTCCTCATTTCCAGCACTTTAGATTTCTAAGCCTTTGTTTGAAAGCAAGGGATAGGCCAGGTTTTGAACTTGGGTTCAGTCAAAATTCTACTCAAATCTCTCCAAGTATTTCCCATGGGTCTTTAAGTAGCTGAGATATCACAGTTTTCTTCTCACTTGGGACAATTCCAGACCTAGAAAAACTTGTTCCAAGTGAAAAACAAAAGGAGTGTTCTTGGTGCCAGGAAAACACAAGCATCACAACCCACCCAAGAATTCCACAGAGGGGCTGCAGATCTTGGATTCCCTTCAGGCCCATCTCAAGTCTCTCATGGGGTCTGATTTCGATTCACCTTTGTGCAGAGCTATGTTTCTATTGCCAGTACTGGGATTCTCTATTTGAAGCCTGTTGTGGGTCTCCCCACAACACCCCACCCTGGTCTCCCCAGGGTGGAAGTGAGCGCATCGAGAGGAGCAGAGCCCTGGAGTTGACATCTGTCGCCTTGCCTGTAGAGGAAAGTTTTGCCGCAGGTGAAGATGTTCAGATTGGGCTGGGCTGCGTGTTTTCCAGTGGGTTCCAGTCCCTATCAGCTTCACCCATTTAGTAGGCTGGTGTTAAACAAGTTCAGAGGCAGGTGTGGCCCCTGTAAGGAATTTCTTTGGCTGTGGGAAACTTGCACTGAGAAACAGTATTTGTAGTGCTTGTCCGGGCACGTAGGAAGCCTGTCCCCAAGGTCCCATGAAAGCTTTGGTGGTAGATAGTATGTTGCTTAATATGGAACAGCACCCAGATAAAACCAACTGGTGGTATCCAAGGAAAGCTCTGATGCTACAGTAGACCAAGCAATGGATTGGCAGAAATTAGAAAGCTCATTAGCAATCTAAGGAGATGACAGGATCTTATGCTATAGAATGCCATTGTGTGAGGCCTACAATCCAAATTTTTCATATCTCTTCATACCACTTCATCTTACAGATATGACTGTCCACAAGAGCCAGTCTTCAAGGACAAAACACTGCTAGCTCCCTTACCTTCAGAGATGTAGGAGAGCCCTAGGACCCAACCTTCCCAGAATCACAGCATCCTCCCTTATACATACATGCTCATGCACTCCTGGTGCTAAACATTAGAAGAAAGCCACTGATGAGTATTTTTTCCCCAGCACTCAGCACCAGTGCAGAGGTCAGGAAAGCTGAACAGCTCTGGGTGCCCTCAGGGACCCACCTCTGGATTACTGCACACAGCTATATTCATCTTGTTCTACACAAACACATGCAGACTCTTATATCCCTGAGATGGCTGAACACTGAAAAGTTTGGATCACTTCCCACTTGAGAAAGAGAGTCCATAATCCAGCCATTGTTTTATCCCTCTACAGAATACAAGCATCTCCAGCCAAATGAATGTGCATTTGCACAGCACCAAGGACACTAGGATCGTGATCTTTAATGCAATATCTACGTACTTCTGAAATACAGATCAAAAGTTTAACAAAGTCCTCTTACTGCTCTAACTACTGTGTTGACAGCATCCAAGAAAAAACACTCCTCAGTTCATCCTGTCCATCCATCAAGGGTATCCTTCCTTGGTCCCAGAACCAACACTCTGCACTGATTTCTGCTGTATAAAAGGCTGGTTTGGCCAGGAATATAATTTGCACGTGGCAAATCATTAGACCTCACAGGTATTTATTTCTGCTTGCTGCCAGCGTGAGGCAAATTACCCTTTAAATGTAACAACACCAAGAAGCAATCATACAGAAGTAATCAGTGGATGGCCAAGTGTCCAGTTGCTATGAAAGTATACAGCTTGCCATGAATCTACTGCATAATAGCATGGGAGAAATCTGGGTGATTTCCAGAGCCTCTTGGCTGCATACGTCACTTGAGGATCTGGCATCCCTTTTCTAACTATTGTGCTCATAAGACCGCCAAACTAGTTTCTCAGCAATTATTAGTGCTCCTTGGTTATGCATAGCTGCTGCTTTGATGTCCTCAATTCTCTGCGCTCAGCACCAATGTCCTGATCAGAGGTGCAGCAGAATAATGCTTGGAGGTGGGTTTCTCCCCTGAGGTTTTGCAATTAGCTTTCTTTTGCAGTTTAAGCTGTTTTGTGTTCTCCACTAAGCCTGATTAGCATCTACAGCCACTTTGCTGTACACTGCTCCTCCCCAAGCTCAGAGGTGGTTCTTTTTCTGAACATTAAATTATAGGTGTTTAACATGCAACCTGAAAGGTTTTTTCTAATCTTCTCTCAGCATTCCTTGCTCCTGGTGAACAGAAGGGGTGCTGTGGTCAGTAACCTCCCTGTATTGACACAAGTGTCCCCTGTAGAGCTAGAATAAACACTT
Organism: Cyrtonyx montezumae; assembly: GCF_038088225.1. Classification (NCBI taxonomy): domain Eukaryota; kingdom Metazoa; phylum Chordata; class Aves; order Galliformes; family Odontophoridae; genus Cyrtonyx; species Cyrtonyx montezumae. The sequence continues at coordinate 67,645,750 of NW_027071936.1, read as the reverse complement.
CAGAGCTACAATCTCCAGTAGGTCCCCAGCAACATAGCATTCATAGGAAAAACTTCTCCATATGTGTGATCGGGCACTGGTTTAGGTTGCTAAGGAAAGTAGTGGTGTCACCATCCCTGAAGGTGTTCAAGAACCATGAAGATGAGGCAGTGAGGGTCACCAAGGTCAGTGGGCAATATTGATGGTAGGCAGATGGTTGGACTTAGAGATCTTTTCCAACCTTTATGATTGTATGATTTATCAAATCCCTCTTCTCAGAAATACCTGTTATTATAGGTTTCTTCCTCGTGCTGTTCCAGCGGCAGTGATATGAAGGCAATCCTCCATGTAGGTGTCAGAGGAAAGATGCTGATAGGACAAGTTCTCTGCTTCTGAAGAAAAGGCCATTCTTCACCTAAGGCAGATGGTGAACACCTCCTGGACAAGCTATGACTGTGACACCCTCCTTCAGGACTGAAATGCAAAGACTTTACAGCTGCCAGACCAGCTGTTGCAAGAAAAAATTCTCCCTAGTTTTCCAGGCAAGGTTGAGGGCACGAAGCAGAAGGGGACCAAAGTCACACCACCGGTTTCAGAGGAAAAACGATCGCTGCTGGAGGCTGGGGAGCCCTGCGGGTGGCCGTGTCCCCACGTGGGACTGAGTGGTGCCCACCGCTGTCCATGGTACCAGGGCCTCCTGGCTCCCCGCTGCTGCCTCGGGGCTGCCTGCCAGGCAGTGCTCCCTCCCTCGGCTCTGAAAGCCACAGAGAGGGAGAGGGCTGATGTCACTGTTCAAAAGCACCTAGAGTCCCAGAATTTCCCTCAGTTAAGTGCCCATCTCTCAAGGAGCTGCTGTACCTCAGCTTCTCATCAGAATCTGACCTGGGGGCCTTAAAAGATAAACAACTCTCAGGAAGAATAGCTACTGCATCTTACTAGCTCTTGTGTCTGATTTGCTGGATGTTTTGTGGTGTTCCCTTTTAAGTTAAGCTTAGGAGAGATACCAGATTATCTTTCCTACTCTTGAGACACGCACCATCAAAAAGGTTCTGGATCTGGCACTTGAAATAAGAGAAAAACAGTGGAGGTGCAGTGTTATATATCATGTAGATCAGCATTTGGGGTTGAGGATAAGATACATGTTGTTAGCAGCAGAGGTGTGCTGAGGCTGGGAGGCTGTTGAGGTAGACTGCAGTAGACAGTGGCACTTCCACTTTATTCCTGCACTGTTGCATTCCCTCAGTGCCTTTCCTGGTTTATCAGTGTTTTAGTCTTATTTTTCTCCCATCCTGATCAGTGTGTGATCAAAGTGCATTGTGTTTCCACATCACAAAGCTTCTTTGCTATTACAGTATCTGTGCCCACACTACATACAGCAGAAGCTGGACTTCATGATCCTCGTGATTCCCTTCTAACTTGTCATATTCTGTGATTTTATTTTTTCTATCCTTCATGCTGAGCTTTGTTTAATGAGCAAAACAAGTCTGACATATCAAGTTGTCTGACAAAGTTGTCATTCCCACTTGAAGACCATACTCCCTCTTATGGACAGCTGAGCTGCTTTTGAAATGCTCCTGAACTTCTGCTGAATTTTTGAAGTTTAGAATAGATTTGAACTGGAGTTGATCTTATAAACAGGAGGGAGGGAGATATTTTACACTGATAGTGATAAGACAAGGGGGAATAGCTTTAAACTAAGAGGGGAAATACAGGATAATGTTAGAAGAAAATTCTTTACTCAAAGAGTGGTGAGGTCCTGTCACTTCTGCCCAGAGAGCTCTGGATGTCCCATTTGTAGAGGTGCCCAAGGCCATGAATGGGGCCTTGGGCAGCCTGATCTGATGGGGGGAAACAAGTGCATTGCAGAGGTTAGAGCTGGATGATCTTTAAGGTCCCTTCCAACCCAACCATGCAGTGATTCTGTGATTCTATGATTCTAAACATAAGAGCATAAAATAGCAGAGGATCATGTGTAGGCCATGCAACAGGGCATCACCTCCTGTCACTTGAGGAAGAGCCATCAGTACTCATCAAGAACTCATCAGTTCCAGCCATCCTAACTGAGCATGGCTGGGATTCCTCCACCATCAGTGAACAGACCAAAGGGAGATTCAAAGGACAAAGAGAGCCTACAGGAAGAAAGTGACGATCGGAAAATACCTGCACTTCTTCCTCAGCTCTCCTCACACCTTAGGACCCTGCTAGGTAAATGGCTGGACTTGATGACTTTAGAGGTCTTTTCCAGCCTAAATGATTCTGTGATTCTATGACAGACAAGACCTTCAGGGACAGTGAAAGGCCCTGAAGAGATTTTATTCTCACCAGTCCAATAGCTCGAGATGTGCTTCTGTGCCAGACATAGAGACAAGGAGCTGCCTCTGCTCCTTTATTTCCACAGTCTTCCCCTTGCTTATGCAGAACAAGAATGCACCGACTCTGCTTCACTGTGTTCTAGATAATATTTTCTGACATACCACCCAATCTGATTCCTCTCATTTTCAGAAAACTTCCTTCCTCCTTCCGCTCCCAGCACCATCTTCACACCTATGTGATGCGGGAAACAAACAAAAATCAGGAGGCCAGAGAGTGTCCTACTGACTTGTTCACTGTTTGGTTCCCTTGACTGTGGAAGAACACTGACTAAGAGATATTAAGAAAGACATTACCACCACCACCACCCTAATCCATGATAATGAATGCATAGATAAACATAAATCTAAATTAAGTGAAAACTCTGGTGGGCACGGGTTTCTACCTGCAGGTTACTTATGAGAAGTTTACAGCAATTTCAATCTTCAGAAATCAGTTTTTTCCTTTCTGAACGTGAATGAAAATGCAGCTGCATAAACGTTTCACAAGATTTCCATTTTAATCAAAGAAACAAACAAAAAGGTCACTGAAAACTTTGTAATGGCCAAAGCACTATGAAACTACATGCTCAGTAAATCCCCTCCCCCTCCAAGCCTCTTTGGGCCAACCCACAGCTCTCCTAAATCTGACATTGTTCAGATGCAATCTCCAAAGTGCCCACCTGATTACGGAGCTTGGGGTTTCCTAATTATATTCCCCAAGAATGAAATGGTGGGAAAGCAAAAAATCTTCTTTCCACAATCTCTTTAGTCACGGTTGTTTCTAAGGTTACAGGAAAACAGAAAGCCACTGAATAGCATGCTACCACATCCAGACCCACGAATGATTTTGGGTGATTCAGATGGACAGACTTTCCTGGCCTGACATTCTTGTGATATTTCAGTGTGTACCCTTGTAGTGAAGAAGAGATGGAAGGGAAGGGAAGGGAAGGGAAGGGAAGGGAAGGGAAGGGAAGGGAAGGGAAGGGAAGGGAAGGGAAGGGAAGGGAAGGGAAGGGAAGGGAAGGGAAGGGAAGGGAAGGGAAGGGAAGGGAAGGGAAGGGAAGGGAAGGGAAGGGAAGGGAAGGGAAGGGAAGGGAAGGGAAGGGAAGGGAAGGGAAGGGAAGGGAAGGGAAGGGAAGGGAAGGGAAGGGAAGGGAAGGGAAGGGAAGGGAAGGGAAGGGAAGGGAAGGGAAGGGAAGGGAAGGGAAGGGAAGAAGGGAAGAAAAATGAAAAGACAAACTAACACAGTTATGCAGTTCACCTAACTTACAGCACCTAGATTAAATGAATTGTAGAAGCATAGAATGGTCTAGGTTGAAAAGGACCTCAAAGATCATCTCGTTTTAACTCCCCTACCATGGGCAGGGTTGCCAATCACTAGGGCAGACTGTCCAGAGCCACATCCTTGAATGCCTCCAGGGAAGTGGCATCCACAACCTCTCTGGGTAACTTGTTCCAGTTGTCACCACCCTCTGAGCAAAAAATTTCCTCCTAACATCTAACCTAAATCTCCCCTATCTTAGCTTAAAACCATTCCCACTTGCTCTGTGACCATCAACCTGTGTAAACAGATGGAGTCCATTGATCTGGTATATACTCACTGGAGAGTGAATCACAGAATCATAGAATCACCAAGGTTTGAAAAGACCTACGTGATCATCCAGTCCAATTGTCCATCTGTCATCAATCATTCTCACTAAACCATGTTCCTCAGTGTAATGTCTAAACGTTCCTTGAATACCTTCAGGGCCAGTGACTTCACCGCCTCCCTGGGCAGCCCATTCCAGCACCTGACCACACTTCTGGAGAAGAATTATTTCCTAACATCCAGTCTGAATGTCCCCTAGCACAGCTTAAAGCCATTCTCTCTCATCCTACAACTACTTACACAAGAGGACAACTGCCAGCTCACTGCAACCTCCCTTCAGGTAGTGATAGAGAGCAATGAAGTCTCCCTTGAGCCTCTGCTTCTCCAGACTGAAAGAAGACCCAACTTTGGAAAGAAGACCTACTCTTTGGAAATACCTTTTTTTTTATGATGCTGAACACAGATGTGTTCAGTGCAGATAAGTTCCCAGAAACTGCCTGTTAGGACCCTTCCAAAGGTCTAGCAGCATAACAAGACTCCCCGAATCATGATGAACTCAGTCCATCTCTTTGCATTCTCTCTCTTTTTCCTAAATGGATGTGCAGAACCTATGCAAGATTTTATTAATATCTATAATTCCCAGCCAATGAGCAAGCAACTGCAATTTAAGCTCTGCACACAAAAGCAGCAGGTATTTGCACAGCTAAATTTCTGCACTCAGGTGTTTAACAGAATATTCATAGCAGGACCTGAGTCAGTATTCTTCAAAATACACGAGTTATGATCACAAGCCAGAAATTCTGGGGGAAAAAAACAACACGTTAATGCACTTGGAAAACACAAACTCCTGAATACAACATGTCTGGCAAACTGGAAACACCACCAAGCAGAGTTAAATCTGAAATATCTACCTCAATCAGGAAGTCAGGCATCTGAAATGTGATTATAATAATAGGCTATGCTTCTCCTCTCTGTTATATTAATAAAAAACCTGGAATGACGTCACTGACTCATTGACATTAACTTCATTGACTCTTTGCATATACTGACGATGTTCATTAATTCAAATGCACTCAGGAGATAACACTGTGGCTTCTTCTGTATCAACTTGACCTAATCTAACCCTGCAAGGGAAAAAGGATTTCCCCAGAAGGGAGAGATAACAGGATGTGCTGGGCTTCAGGCAACCCACAACTCCTGTCTGTCACTGGGAGCACATCTACAGACACCAACCTAAGTCAAGAGGTGACATTATGACAGCTTAGTCAACCCAGCACAACAGGATACAATAACCCTTCCCTTTAAAGTCTCTACACTAAAGAGAGCCTGAATTGACACGAATTGGCTGAAGTGAAAACAAAAAAAAAACCTCCTCTGAAAATGAGGTAAGTGTCCACCGTGTGTTTTCCACCTGTTTTACTAAATTGGCACATGTTTCTCACGTAGACAAGGCCTAATTTACTTGACCCCGGGCAAATCCCACAACCTCTTTCTGCTTTATGTTTTCCACTTAGTAAAATGAAGGCAACGCTGTACCTGCTTTTGTGGAGTGCTCAGAGATTTATGGAGGAGTGCTGCATTAAACTGAATAAGTAGGAATTATTTTACCTTGACATATCAAAAAAAAGAAAACAACAAACAAGTGCTCCCATCCAGTTCTCCACTATTTTACTGGCACCTTGTGACTTAGCAGAAGCAAGAGTTTAGGGAACAATAAAAACAAAGTTAAAGCATTCTCAGCTCATTACACATTTTCTCAATGTCTTTTCAGACGCAATTAAACCAAAGAATCCTGAAATTAACTAGTTTCCAGCCTAAGAAACACTGGAAACATTTATTTCCTACCTTACATGTCTAATTAGTGCTGTTTAGTCAAAAGGGAGCAAAACTCCAATTTGTAAGTGAAACTAGACATATATTAAAAACACACTCTGTAATAATGCCCCAGTGCTTCTGTAATGCTTCATGCCTTCAAAGGGCTGAGCGAGTATGATCTCATTAATTCTCACAGGTAGGTAATTTGGTGTTATTAGCTTTGTTTTACAGCCAGATCTTACAGAGGTGGAAGTGATTTGCCCACAGGCGCAGGCTCCACTCTTGAGACTGAACTAGAACTTGGGAGACCGACATCGTAACCAGAGCTGGGGACCCTCTGTGCCCCCAAAAGGGAGCTCAGCATCTTGCAGGATCAGGTGACAGCTCCTAAGGGATCTGCTCTAAAGACCATTAAAAAGTCAGAGGGAAACATGGGAGCACCATGCTCAATGGCAGCTGTGCAGTGGCCTTTCTCCTTGCTCTTCATCCTTAGTGAGCGATATCAAAGCCTTCCTGTTTATGGCCCCATTGCCACTTGTGCTCCCAGGCTCTCAGAGAGAAACACAGCTCTGGACCATGCTGCTTTCCAAGGGGCCTCACTGAAGGGTTGCTACCACTGGAGACTGCAGGAGCTTTGATGAATATAAAACAACAGTAAGAGCATTTCACACGAGAGTCCATATGGCAAAATCCATCAAGCATTAGTCTCTGATGCCCAAGGTTTCTTTCTCACATCCTTGCTCACCCACCATTAGAGGCATTGTAGTCCCTGAGAAATCTCCATTTTTACACCGAGGGTCCCCACCCCAGAAGTGTGGTACTGGGATATGCTCAGAAGTGCCTCAGTCCACGTAGACTACACTTGGCCAACACGTTCTTTCTCTGTGTCTTCTCCGAGGCCTGGCTTATAGGTGTTTGCATCTCATGCCTACCACATCACACACCATTCTTATAAGGCGCAGGAGTAGGAGGTAAAGCTCAAGTTCTCTTCTCCCAGTTAACAGCTGAAAGGTTAGAGAGTATTCCCTGGGTGTGGGAAACCACAGCTCCCCATGACATAAGAGGCAGAAATCCTCTAAATCCTGCCTGCCATGGGCAGTGCCCCTACCCAACAGCCTGGAGAGGGGCTTACACCCTTGTTCTGGGGAAGCTATGCAGCAGAGTGGAAAAAAAAAAACAACAGAGGAATCAAAACCTGAAGCTCCAGAGGGCAAGAGTGAGCATGACTCCGCAGCCTTGGGATCGGGGCACTCCCTTGGGAGTGGGGAGACCTGAATTCCAGTTACCAGCACCATGGGTTGTTTAATTTAAAAATACATAAACAGTCCTTGGAGCAGGAATGGGAACTCCGTCCTCCCCGCTCCCAGGTGAATTTCCCCAAGCACTAACACAGCCTTGCTTGTTCTTTCTTGCTGACCCACTGAGTTTGGTGTTTCCCTGATGCAAAGTGGAACAGCTTCCCCCAAACAGTGGGAGCCAAGAGTTACCTGCCACCTCCTCGCAAAGCCCCAGGAGAGTGGTAGGTGAGCACAGTGGGAGATGTGGCTCGAACCCTTCCAGACAGCAAAGGGACCCTGAGCCCACATTTCCCCCATCTTGAACACGTGTTGGGGCTAGCGATGCGGGGAAATGCTGACACAGGAGGAGAAGCCCTATCCCCTTGCAGTGGTGCCAGAACACATATGGTTTTGGATAAAAAAGGGTTTACATGCTGTACGTGCCGCCCATGCATTTTCATCCAGGGACACGGCTCTGATGAGCAGTAACATCAGACTGAACACGTGGTGCTTGCATTGGTTTTGGAGCACAGTGTTGGCTCTGGAAGGAGAAAACAATAAAGCCTATCACACCAACATAAAAACGGATGACTTCACTCTTTTTTTCTTTTTTTCTTTTTTTTTTTTTTTTTTTTTTTTTTAAGTTTGAGAGTTTGTGAACTCAGCCCGGCCCTGACCCTATGGGTCTGTGACCATAGGAAAAATTAGAAAAAAAATTATTTTCGGTAAGAGTAGCCAGACATTGGAGCAGACTGCTCAGAGAAGTGATGGAGACACTGTACCCTCCGGAGTTGCTCAAGAACTGAGGAGATGTGAAACTGAGGGACACGGTCAGTGGGCATGGTGGAGAAGGGTTGACGGTTGGACTTCATGTTCTCACTGGTCTTTTCCAACCTTAGTGATTCTGTGATTTTTCAGCCCCTTCGTTATAATGCTGGAGGAGAGGAAGAAGACATAGCATTTCCCCATCTCTCTCAAGCTGTGAAACTTCCAATGAGAAGAAGTTCTGGGGTTGAGGAGTAGGTTTTGTGCTCTCCTAGATGTCCCTCTGCACCTGCCTTGACTTCAAGCACACCTTGCTGCCACTCCCATTGGAGCACAGCACAGCTGCATCAGCCAGCACCAGCTGCTTAAAATTCATTTTGAGGCACGGCAAGGAAACCTGTCTCCTCCAGGTGTCCACAGACTCCGTAACCTCTCAAGATGTGTTGATTATTTTGTGAACTGGAGCCTGTTCGAACACTGCAGCGCTCCAAAAAAGTTTTTCAAAGTGTGGGGATGGAAATGCATGCACACTCTCACACACACCTCACGCCCACACTTGCTCACTTCCAAATACTCCTTTCTCACACCCACAGACGAACTCCATCTCACATAGGGACACTATCGCACAGCATCGGCAGCTCTCCTTCATGTCCTGGCCTTCACAGATTCATCTTTTCCCTTTCCTCCATCCCATCATATGTTGGCTCAGCTCTTCCTTCTCAGCAGCTTCATCTCCCAGGAGCCACACATGCAATGGCCTGAAAAACTCTAGCAAAGATTCTGAAGAAATTTGATAAGAACAAAATCACAGCGAAAACACGTAGACCAGAAGAGTTCTATGAGTTGGGTATTTCCATCAGGAAGGAGCTTGGAAGAATAGTTGCCTTGAGTATAACAATACAGAGAAAAGTGTAACCCATAGCTGAACCCGTAGTTGCCTTTCCTACATGAATGATAAGCAAGTTTATTCAGGAAGGTCACCCAAGAGTTCAAGTGCTCGACCTCGAAGGCCTGGTTTCCATACACCAACTCTTAGCCTGAGATAAGAGTTCCAACCTCACTGAAGAACACAAGGCAGCAGAGATGCCTGCCAGGACGCATCCCTGAGCCCATGAGCCTGAGGCCTCATCCCAAATCTCCCTTCCCACCAGAGCTGCAGGTGCTTTGTGCAGCACCAACTACAGAGAAGAACCCTACACGCTAAAGTTTTCTCCCAAAGGTGATGCATACACTTGTCCCCCTGGCACTGGTATTGCAATGGTATTGATAGAGAGGAAAGGGAGGGAAAACAAACCTATGGTTTGAGCAATTTCCAAGGGTGTATGAATCAGAGAATCATTACGTTGGAAAAAACCACTAGCATTATCAAGTTCAGCCATCATTCTGTCCCCACTATGCCCAGTAACCACATCCCTCAGTACCATATCTACCCTTTTCTTGAAAACTTCCAGGGATTCTGCTCCCTTTTGCTTGGGGGGAAGATTAAGATTCATGTATGCCACCTCCCAGCAGTGCAATTTACCTATCAGTCAAAGACTCAGCTCTGTTATCCCTTCAAGCCACTCTTGGAATTGTTTGTTGACATTAAGGATCATCACAACTCCAACAGACCCTTAGTCACATATTTTTACTACACCTTCGTGCCACAGAAGACCACACGACCCATGTGGTGAGCTGGGCTGCTGAGCTGTACTGATGGTACAAGGCTGAGGGAAGAGACAATTCACAATGAAGACAATTGTCAAGATCACCCACCCGACTTTTCTTCTCCTTTTGTTGAAACAGAAAGGAGTTAGGTATCAGGGCAGAGGGGAGATGCAAGAGAAAACCTGGGATGATGTTTCTGGCTGGAAACTGAGAGACCTGTACTCAAAGACTTATTTAACTTCAAACAACTGCAGTCCAAGGAGAAAGGACTGCAACGAGGAAGGTTCTCCCAATATGAGCGCCATCCATGGCCACAGGCCCAAAGGGTCTTTTTAGTACTCCACTCCTACCCCAAGCAGCATCAGAAACGTACTTGTTTAAATACCTCTGGGTAGATTCACTTCCAAAATACTGTGGCAGAGCAGTTCAAATCTTCCAGACTTGCAGGGAGGGGACGTAAGCCTGAAAAAAAAAGCCCAAACGCTCCAGCTCACTCTAATGGCGTGGAGTGTTGCCAAATGAGCATTTTCTCCAGTCTCTGCCACTGCATACCATAGATCTTCGGTTATGTTTTTTAACAAAGGGTAAGTGTGATCTCTTTTTTATTAGCAGCCTGCTTCCCAGATCCCTGGCCATCCTTCCCTCCCAGGTCACGATTAACATTTTCATGAGCGCCTCTCTCACATGCACCCGCTACCAAAAAAAGCCACTAGCTTACATCCTCCAGCAGCACCACTTCTTCTTCAAAATATCCCTCTGCTTCATTTTTGTGATGTTTTCCTTTCAACCATGCGGTTTGCCAACCACTCCTCCCCTCCCTTGCTAATTGATTTCTCAGGAACCACAGATGTAGCTTGGCACGTCGGATCCCCTTGGTCTGTCAGCCACAAAATCACCTCCTCTCTCCCTCCCCCTTTCCCAAGCCACACTCAGGGAGGGGAAATGCCTTCCTGCTTATAAACCTCCTGCCCCAGCTGTACTCCATGTGGGGAAATGAAATACGCATGAGATAAGAGATTCAAGAGGCAAGGGCCATGCCCAGATTAAAGTGAGACAATTGCCAAAACACCTCAACATGGAACAGCCCTGCCTACTCCTCACTCCGCTCCAGCCCAGGCAATGCTGACAGACAGCAGAAACCTGGGTTATCAGGCACCTACATCCCTTGGGTACTTTTGGAAATAGCTCTTCCCAGAAGTCCCTCAGGGGGTATCTGCCCCATGCCGTGACACTGGAGGCAGATTTGGAGGAGCCACCCAGAGTAGGAGCAAGAGGAAGGAGGGGCTCAGTGGAAGCTGATTTATTCTGCTTCTCAGGCTCGTTTACAGCCCACGCACATTGCTGCAGATGGGCTGGTACAGATGTCCAACACTGCCATCAGAGCACTCACTCAAGCCACAGTCTGGGATAGTCCATTGACATTCTTGCCATCTCTAGATACCCATCGGAAACATCTAAACCATCAGCTGCTTAGTTACCAGTTTGCTCTAGTTCATGGGCCTGTGGTCATCCCTGCTGCATCTGTTAGCTTGTGGAATGAACCAGTGTTTTCTGAAAAGAAACCCAGGCACTGTTTTAAGGATGTTTTGCTCCCTTGGGTGGATCTTGCCCAAGTTTGGTGCTATCCAAACAGGCCCACAGCTCTCACAAGCATCTCCCTACACTGTCAAGACACATCTCACAGTGTACTATAAAATCAGCTTCTCAGCAGGCTGAAAGATCATCCTCAGTTTGAACATACAAAGAAAGAAGAAATCAATTATAACAGGGAGTCACGAGGAACCCAGAAGAAAGCTGATCCAAGTGCTACATGGGGATTTTAGGATACACTAAGATCGTTTGGTGGCAGGGCAAAGTTACCAATGAAACGTTCCTACAGATCTTATCTACAGCATCTCCTGGGGGAGGTCCCAATCCTGGGGAGGAATAAATAACGATATAGATGTTAGTCAGAGATGGGCAGGTTTCCAGCCCTCTGTTTGGGCACAGCAGCTTCTGCTGCTTCCCACTGTTACAGTCCCTTCACCTATTTGTGTGAAAACAAAGCACTCTGATTTGGTTGTTATTTGATTTGTTGGCCAGAGGCAGCAAAAATCTCACTCTGTCTCGGGTCAACCAAACTAACCCCCCCTTTTTTTGTACTGGAGTAAAAATAAATAATTATTACTTTCCCATTACTTAACTTGGGCAAGTTTTCAATTTGAGATCTGTAATCTTGAAATAAAAAAGTAAAACAATTCCTTTTCTTTCTGAAAAAATCCACATTACACCGCCTTCAAGCTACCTGCTGAAACCCACTGCCCATTCCCCAATGGCATGCAAGGAAGCCTTGGCAGAGGTCAGGTGGGTCATGGAGACTTCACATCCGCTCTGCCCTTTGACATAGGTATCTCCACATTGGGAATCATGGATGAAATCTCATGGACCTCCATCTGGTTCATCTGCTGCTGTGTCAGACTAAGAGCTGGCTCTCAAGACGGTGACTAAGTGAAGAAGGGAAGAACTGTTCCCGAAGCAGAGATGGTTTTCATAGCCTGTAACATGTAAAATTAGTTCTACACCTCAGAAGCTACATGAGGAAGGAAAATAAAACGAAGATGTTTCAGTGACCCTGAGTTGCACTGAGCAGGAAAAGCCACAGTTATTTGATTGTGTCTGTTTGGCTGCATGGTTAACCAGCCAGTAGACAGAGCAAATACTCTTATCTTCGAAGCAGGGGAGAAAAAGATAAAAATCCAGCATCCCTGATTCTTCAGAGCATCCCGTCAGCCACATTAGCTCCAGCAGAAACAAGACATCTTCTCAGAGCAGAGACAGACCCAACTCCAAACTGGACTTTGGCATTCAGTTCCCATGGATTGCTATGAGTCTTCAGCACCTAGAAAGCCTCTTGAACCCAACCCAAAGGGAAGAGTTGTTGCTGTGGGAACAGGACAGGGAAAGTTGTGTCTGCTCAGTGCAGATGAGTCAGACCAACTTCGAAAAGGAGAAATGAGGAATCATCTCAAAGACCTTTGTCTGAGGCTGGGTCTGATAGCCAACACCTTTCATTGGGAGCCTGGGTCTATTCTCAGCTCTGCTCTGTGACCTTGAATTTCTCTCATTTCCCCAAATAAAGGAGTGTGTATCTATGGAGTCTCATCCTTCCAAGACACAAAAAAAGATCGGAGTGTAATGTGACTTTTCTGACTGCTCGCTCAACATAGAAAAAATTAAAGGCCAGCATACACACGCTGAGCGACATGAAAAATATCACCATCACTTCTCAGATCACTCCTTGGATGCTCAGAGTCCTCCCAAAGGACGATGTTCACCACTGCTCATCTCTGAACAGAGCAGTTTAACAGCTGGGGTGAGTGGTACAGAAAGCTATGCTGAAAGCAATGGATTTACAGCCTTTCTCCATCACTGGATGTTCTAGGGTAGTATCACACCTTTCCAAAGCCTGTTGTCCACTCTGGACTATGGCACTCTTGAGGAAAGTATATCATGGATAAAAAAATGTTGGTCCCAGAGCCTGAATTCACCATTTCCACCCTGGCATAGCTCCACAGAGAACAGTGAAATTGTCCCGCTTCGGGAATGTAGGTCTGGAAAGGATCTCCTGCCACTGGCAAGCAGCACTTTTCCTCTGCTGCAGATGTAAATGAAGCAGGGTCCCAACTTTCACCCCATTAGCCTTCTAGCTAGCAGTAAATTGCCCTAGACCATGAAAGCCTGCCAGTGGCCTTGCATTCTCCTACGTTAGTATTAACCCAAAGCAACTCTAATTCCCAGATCAATTTGGATTCACACCAGTGCAACATCGTAAAGTCAAGTACAGTTGCACTGATGTGTTGCTGATGGCAGAAGAGACTCAGAGCAAGGTCTTTTTGGAACTGTTGTGCTAATGCAGGCAAACAAGAGACCCTTCAGACAGTGTAACAGCTTAACATCTATGCCTATATTCAGGAAATAGTAATTGTGAGTGTTGTTTCTCTTACGGTAATGCATATCTGAAATCTGAGTATTTGTAATGGTATGAAAATTACATACAGAATAGGAAAGTTAGAGCCTAATTGTTACGATTCCAAATACCAGTGCTCTTTCCTTAATCTTAACTATCTGAGACAAAGGAAAATGTCCAATAAGTGCATTTGGTCTGCAGGTCTCATCTGCAGAAGAAATTTAGAGCTGTATACCTATTTCATGAGATCTCATTGAAATTATACCAGAGGTTTCATGGACCAAAACTGCACCTCCGAATTTGAGCTCTATGCTAGAGGAATGTTGAAATGAAAAGTGCTGCTGTGTTTTCATTTGTGCCCGAGGACCACATGTGCATCTTGGATCAGTATCCAGCCAGAACAGATCCCACTGAAGTTCCTCGGGATAAAACTGGTGCAAGTGAGACCATGTCCACTCTTAGTACATAGGCACCAATGTGCATCTCGACCTCCAACTTTCATGGCACTTCAGAAAGATCTTTGTTTTTTTCTGAGCATTTCTACATTTGTAAAGATAGTAAAAGAGCAGCGATGGCGGTTAATGGATCTGGCATTTAATGACTTCCTAGATGAAGGGCCCTTAAGCTCTCAGATCTTCTAGTAGGTCAGAAATTATCTAGTCATCTATTTCAGGGATTTTTCTTAGCCTCTTTGCTTAACATCTGTATATTTCCAAAAGCCTGAACCTCTACCTATAAACATTACAGATGCACTTCTCACTCGTTTTCAGTAACACAGAGTCTGATACTGCCACCCTGAAGAAACAGGAGCAAATCTCATTGCTTCCATCAGAAACTAAGCTCCTATACATCCTCTAGGTCCACGTGCTTTCACGGTAAGAGTAAAGGCTCCAGGACCATCCTCTGGGGGAGAACCAAGTGGGATAGGATCTGCTCAGAGCCCCTTCTCACCCAAGGCTGCTGGGCTTTGATCCTGCTAGAACTAGCTGACAGAAACTGAAAGTTCCAGGTTAGCATTGGTGTTAAGTCCTTTGAATGTGACCTTTCTCTGCATATGTTTGACTTAAAAAGCAGAACCACTTTTTCCACTTTCTCTATATGAAATCAGAATCTGGAGGCTCCAGAGAGAAAGCACTACGAGTCAACTGTTACTCTTCCGTTTGTTTTATTTTGTACCACTTGTAGTAGTGAAATACAGCCTCAGAACCTCTCCTTTCCACTGCTACACAGCACAGGCAAACTGGGAATGACTATACAACCTTGGCCACAATCCCAATTGGTAGAAACTAGCATAATTTCCTGGCATTGGCAACGCTCTTCTGATTCATACCAGCCCAGGGCCTGGCCCAAGATACAAAAAACCCACAGAAGTGGTCATTTTTCCTCAAGGAGAGGTGCATGCTAATATTGCCTCTGCTGGTTAGTGACTAAGAAATACATCCGTGTCAATACTGAGAATAGATGGAGGTTGCTTTTTTTCCCCCCTTGAGTAACTCCAGCACCTGAACGAGTCTATCATGAAACAGAAGACAAGTCCTAACATCCACAACAGCTCAGTGGAGCAGCTCGCTGCATCCTCTGACTTTGCTTCACCTCCATCTCTGTTTATCACAGCAGTCATTTGTCCCACCAGAGAGTACCAGGTCCTTCTAACATACAAAGGCTACACCTCCACTAGTAAATAAAACTGTGACAGTGGACATTTCCAGGCACAGGAACACCATGGTCTATCTTGTTATGCTCCTACAACAGTCCCTGGCATGGTTTTGGGCCAGACTAAACAATGTACTTGTGAACAAGGCCTGAAAAGGAGCTAGGGACCGTATGGAGCCCCTCCCTCTCAAACAGCTAGAGAAATCATAAAAATGCACAAAATGTTGTACAAAACTGTTAATTTTCCAGGAAGAGTAGGAATCATGTAGCATTCCCAGCCCCACCGGCACATTTCACCGTAATACTTCTAGTTAACTAAACTGGTTTTCAGTGATACCCACATACATCCCTCATTTGTTCAGGGACAAGAAAAGGATTCCAATCAAAAAATAAATAAGTTCACACTTCCTCAAAAGCAAAGCCAGCCAGCTCCACCCCCAGAGGATCTGGGAAAGCTCAGCTGACTGCTAGGATGACTATTTGCTCCTGTAAGATAGCACGGCCCTATTGGGGTGAGATTCTCCACCCCACAGCCTGTCCCCGGGACTTAACTGTCCTTCCAGTTCAAATCTCATCGCCCTCAGTTCACCTTCGATGCCCTTAGCTACACATTTTGTCCCCAGCAGTTGTAAGGCCATCCAAGGTATAGTGGACAGTTGACGGATTTCCTGTTGTTTAAAGTAATTTGTACAGATTGCATGTGTTATCTGCTGTTAATCCCAAGATTTCCCAGAGCTGCTGCCTTCCAAGATGCAGTTTCATTCTGTAAGCCCTTTTACAAGTGTAAACTTGCCCTTGGCTGCACTAAGAGACGGTCTTCTACCAAGCCATCATAATCACCTCGTATAACTGTCCTGTCCATACTTGACCTTTCTGCCAGCATAGCACCATCTGCAAAAAAAGCTTTACCAGGCCTTCTGTATTTTCCTCTAGATAATTGGAAGAGATAGTGCACAGTGTAAGATCACAGACTGACCCCAGTGGGCCATTACTGCTGACAAATAACCATCGGCTGAGTAATTGGTTGTGCAGCATCCACCTGAATAACACCCAAGAAGGAAACATACATTTCCACACCACCTCATGGCAACTCCCACTGTCAGTACAAGCTGGGGGAATGTAAGGAGGGCACAGCCCTGCCAAAAAGGACCTGGGGGTACAGGTAGATAGCAGCTACTAGCAATAGTATTGCTATAGGGCTGTGCAGCTGGAGAAGAGAGGGCTCTGGGGAGACCTGAGAACGGCTTTCAGTATCTAAAGGGGCTGTAAGAAGGAAGGGGACTGACTCTATAGCAGGGTCTGTTGTGGTGGACATGAGGAAATGGTTTCAAACTCAAAGAGGGGAGATTTAGACTGGATATAAGGAAAACTGTTTTACGCTAAGGGTGGTGAGGCACCGGCACAAGTTGTCCAGGGAGGTGGTAGTGCCCCATCCCTGGAGACAATCAAGCTCAAGTTGGACAAAGCTCTGAGCACCTGATAGATCAGTGGGCACCCCTGTGCACTGCAGAGGATTCAGACCCAATGGTCTCTTCTAACAAAAGCCATTCTGTGGTTCTAAGATGATTGTATCATCACCCCACACTAGACACCACCTGCAGGATGGGAGGAACATCTGCTGCACATCTCCACCACAGGACATGCACTGGTCCCAGCTGAGCTGTAATCCTTTAACTCCTGCTCTTGCACATCTCAAGCCCTGCTCCAAAAAAAAACCCTCTGCCTTTCAAGCCTGCTCAGTCCTGCAGCAGGGGTCAAGAGCAATGCTCTTTTCTCAGATTCTGAAGCTGTTGCCAGTGGCTCCATCTTCCTGGTGTGCAAGTGAGAAGCCCAAATTCTGTCATCCCTGTCATCCAAAGAGCCTGTTTGGAGCAGAAGCGCAGCATAAGCACATCTTGGATTTCGTCTGCAGCCTGTCATAGCGTGCTACCTCCAGCAGCCCAAGAGGTAAATGACCTTTCTGGCTTTTAACAGGAGGAGTCTGATGAGCTGCTCACCATCCTGTTTCCCACCCTACCTCTAATCTCATGTGAAATCTTGTCAGGAGCACAACATATTCGAGTTGTCGGGATAAGGCCCTCAGAAAGGCTTCACTGGCTAAAGCTCAGTGATGGGGAGGTGTCTTTGAGATGGATATGAAGTTCCTAAATATTCCAAAGGTTTGGCTCAATCTCTTTGTTCCTCCACTTTCTCAACATCCACAAAGGGCTGTGTTCATTTTAGCATGGGAGAGAAGTAGAAAGAAATGATCTCTTTCAGCCTTTGCCTTCAGGAGACTGTGCTTGTGAACTCAGTTTGCTCTTTGTGAGCACTAAGAAGTCAAAACATTGATCTTGTTTCATTCCTTTTAATTTGCATTATGTGAACACTGCTCTGGGATCAAGATACAGTTGCTAGAAAAAAAAAGAACAAACAGAATTTCTGCCATCATGCCACACTGCAATGTTTCTATCTCCTTTTTTCTTTGATGGGTGATATACCCCAGGGTTCTGTCTTGAGACCACTGCTCATCAGCAACTTTATCAGTGACATACTGAGTGCACCCTTAGTAGTTTGCTGATGGCACCAAGCTGAGTGGTAAAGTTGAGACAACAGAAGGAAGGGACACCGTCCAGAACAACCCAGACAGGCTCAGAAAGTGGGGACATGTGAACCTCATGAGGTTCAACAAGGCCAAGGGCAAGGTGCTGCTCTTGGGTCAGAGCAATTCCAGATACATATACAGCCAGGGAGAACTTCTTGAGAGCAGCTCTGAGAAGGATGACTTGGGGGTCCTGATGGATAAGAAGATGGACATGATCCAGCAGCATGCTCTTACAGCCCAGAAGGTTAACAGTACCCCAGTCTGCAACAATAGAGGGGTGGCATAGGACAGGAAGGGGATTGTCCCAAGTCTGCTCTGTCCTCGTGAGGCCCCACCTAGACTACTGCATCCAGATCTGGGGCCTCCAGCTCAAGGAGGACATGGAGCTGTTGGAGTGGGTCCAAAGGAGGCCACAAGGATGATCAGAGGGCTGGAGCAGCTCTGCATGGGGAACGGCTGAGGGAGCTGGGCTTGTTCAGCCTGAAGAAGGCTCAGGGTTTCCCATGACTTAAAGGGAGCTCCTAAAAAGGAGAGAAATCAACTTTTTACAGGGCTCGATAGTGCTAGAATAAGAAAGAATGGTTTTAAAACTGAAAAAGGGGAGATTTAAGTTAGATATCGGGGGAAATTTTTTACTTATAGGGCAGTGAGAGCCTGGCACTTCTGTCCAGAGAGGTCGTAGATGCCCCATCCCTGAAGGCGCTCAAGATCATGAATAGTGCCTTGGGGAGCCTGATCTGGTGCCTGATTCAGTGTTTGGCAACCCTGCTCATGGCAGGGGGCTTGGAACTAGATGATCTTTGAGGTCTCTTCCAACCCAAGCCATTCTGTGATTCATTCTGTGATTCATTGTTTTTTTTATTATTATTATTATTTTCCTTTTTACATGAAACATATACTTTGGACATATCTGTCTTTCACAGTTGAACTCCTCCTGCCTCCCAGGGCTCACTCTGAGCTCACACACAGACTGCTGCTCAGGGTAGCTCTTACTGGGAAGAAGCAGGTGGACAGTTTGTGAAAGTTGCCAAATACAGTCCTCTATGGATGGCTCCATGAGACTTCTAAAGACTCTGTGCCTTTTTCCCCCCCCAATCCTCAGTTAGAAAAGGAATTGAGAAGAAAGGAAGACTTCCAAAATCTAAATAAAGCGGCTTTGTATTTGTTAAAGTCTGCAACCATTCTCAAACTGCAAAACATATAATCCCGAGAGTCTTTAAAATGAGATAATCTTTCTCCTTTCCAACAGTGCCACTCCTTGCTCTCCAAGCAAACAAGAAATAAACAGCCAGCTCATGCTCTGACTAGCACAGGTGACTGATTAACTTGGGAAGAGAGCACAGCCTTGTCCCAACCAACTAATGCTCTCAGCATGATTTCAGGAGGGACCATTGTCAGACCTTATTAAACCCTGCTCTTCAGCTGCTGCAAAATTAATATACTGTGACTATTTCAGGCACCACTTAGGAGGCCACGCGTTGGGAGTTCAGCTTGTGGTTCATCTTGGGGAAGCGGGAAGAGGGGAGAAAAGAGTGACAAATTTAAAATTAAATCAAACAAGAAGAACAAAAATAAAAAGACTCAACAGCCAACTGTTCACAATGGCCTGCTGGGAACTCGGTCCTTTTCCTTCTGATTTACAAGTTACATATGGCGGGTTGTTTACATTCTGTTACTGGTTTATGTTCTTCCAGAAAGGAGAAATTCCTCTAGTAGATTTTCACTGCTTTCCTGTATGCCTCTCCCCCCAACACCCCCACCCTCCAGTATCTGGTTTCGCTTAATATGCCCAGAGGTTTCCGGAACAAAAGAGGTTGTTGGATATTTTTTTTTATGGCTAAACAAAAAGTCAACTATTTTTCCTGGAAGGTCCAAGCTGATTCACATTACGTGACTGTGAATTCATCCTTTCAAACTCCTCTCTGTGTTCACACTCTTAGGGCAGCCACATCTTCATGTGTCACACAAATGAACACCTCCAGCTTGCGTGGGTTGCATGCAACTGACAAAGACATCCCAGTTCTATCCATGCCCTTGGTCACGTCTGCAGTGTGGATTCCCCAGGTCAAAGCAAGACTCTCGATCTTGTAGTCCTGCCTCAAAATCCATGTAGACTAGACATAAAGGGCAAGGGATTGTTGCTGTTTACAGTGTGAGGAAAAAAAAAAAACAAAAACAGCCCAACAACAATATTCTTTACTTTTCAGAGAATCTAAAGCAGATCTAATTTTTTTAGATTAAGACTTTCCCAAGATCTTTTTTTTTTCAATATTTTTCTTTTTTAAGATTTCTCAAGATTTTCTGAGTGTTACCTTGTGTAGATGCTACAGCCCAAGGAAAGGGTTCCCTTAGATCCCACAGACATAACACTTAATTATTGACACATGCAGATCAGAGAAGTTGTTGATTGCCATCCCTGGAAGTGCTCAAGGCCAAGTTGGATGGGGCCCTGAGCAGCCTGAGATGGTGAGGAGCAACCAGCCCGTGGCAGGAGGTTGCAACTGGATGATCCTTAAGGCCCCTTCCAGCACAATCCATTCTATGAGTCTACAATTCTATGACACCAAATTCAATTTGTGTGAATTCTAATCCTGTTCTGATAGGATCTATATTGTGGACTGTATAAGAGTACTGCAGCAGGTTGAAGAAAATGACCCTTCTTACATATTTGGTCTCTGTGAGAACACAGGTATAGGACCATGCCCGTTGTGGGACTCCCATGTGCAAGAAATACATATCATGGAAAGAAGTTAATGGAGGCCCAAGATGGTTGAAAGTTTGGAGGATGAGTGCAAGCTGAGGGAATCTGTTCTTTCCAGCATCAGAGAACAAATGGAGGAAATCTTGCAGCTGCTAAGAGCTGCCTAATCAAAGGATGCACAAAACACTGCCAGATTCTTCCCACAGCAAGAAGACAAGAGACAACAAACAATATTTAAAGCATGGGAAGCTATGATTAGATTTAAGGACTTTTTTGTTTTTACTATGTGGTCATATGGCACAATATTTTCAGAGAGGACAGCGAATCTCCATCTTTGAAGGTGTTCAAGGCTCAGTTGGGCAAGTTCCTGAGCAAACTGACCCTAGAATCATATGATTCTATGACATCCTGAGGTCTTTTAGCCCAACTCCTTACCCGAACCAGATCTAATGGATCACATTGCTCAGAAACTTGTCCAACTGAGTCTTGAACATGAATCCTAATTCCTAATCTCTTTAATGACCGGACCATGTGCCAGTTTGGCACGTCTTAGCAGACTAAAAATTATCTTGTGTCTGAAAAGCTGGCTGTGCACATTGATCGACTTCCTTTCATGAACTGCTATTTTCCAGGCTGATTAGGAAATAGAAAAAGTCAACAGAGCAGATAACATGATATTCAGAGCAGGGCAGCCCTGGGCACTGTCACTTGACTTTAACTTAGCCCATACTGAGGATTCTACCTTCATTAATTGGTGCTAATAATCCTTTCTCAAAGGCCCTGGAAACTAGACTTCATTAATTCATTCCAGGGACAGGCTGCCTAGGCTACAAAGTTAGCATACTCAGAGCTAAGCAAGTTAGCATATTCAGAGCTAAGCCAAACTGTCAAATGAAAGTTTTTCACACCCCAGACACAGCAAAAGACAGATGCTACCATCTTTGTCCACCTCTCCAAAGAAGAAAATGGTAAGCGAAGAGCAGTCGGGAAAATTAAAAGAAGAAAAATGGGAGAAAACAGAAATAATCATTTCTATTATTTCTACTGGAAACTAGGTTTGGTTGCCATAGACAGCTCTGAATAAAAAAGACAAGGATCTCCACATAATGCCCCAAAGACAGTAATAAAAACACAAAAACATAGTAAATCTCAAAGGAACCAAGATGCAACGTGTATGTTTAAATATACATGCTTAAGCATACAAAAGAGATTTGGTTTAAATAAATAATTTTGCTCATGAGTTTAATGGAACAGACATTTTGACAACCATCAACATTTGTAACTGTTCCAGAATAATAGAGAAAAGCCCAGCTGAGTCCACCAGGAGTTCTTTCACCCGTTACCCTGTCTTCAACACCAGTCAAAGCCAAAGGCATTGAGGATGGGGAGGAGGGTCAGTTTTGGAGAAATATTCCCCAGGATGCTGGTTCTGAGAGCATCTTTAGGTCACTTAGTCCAATCCCTGCTCAAACCAGGCCTGATTAGACCAGGTCACCCAGGACTCGTCCAGTCAAATCTCAACTATCTCCAAGAATGGAGATATCCATCCTGAATGTCTCCACGGTGAATTTGTTTAATTTACAAACAGAGGTAAATCCACATCATCCCAAGCAAAAGTCAGTCCTCATCCTAACCACTTGCAGCACAAAGAACTACCTGCTTTCACTCATTGCTGTTAGCAGTTGTCATTTAAAATAAAATAAAAAATAAAATAAAAAACGAGTCAATGTTACATCAGTGAGAAAAGATGGAGATAGTATCAACATTGTGACTGTGGAAGGAGCCTTCACTGCAGACACTGCCTTGAGAGAAACGAGCAGCAAGAGTTACTGGTCTGCCAGAGCCTTCATACAAAAATAGAGTGGGCCTGCCAATCTCTTGAGAAGTATAACACACCTCTAGAAAATCAGCAGCTTTCCATGTACTGAAAACCAGCAGAACAAAACGTGTTTCCTCCCAGGTATTACAGGAGAGGAGAAATTATTAGAACTGGAAAAAGATAATGTCAAGAGGATTAAAGTACAAGAAACAGCAACATATAATCAATGTGAATCACTTTTCCAGGACATCAAAGACAGAACTAGGTATTTAAATGTGTGTTCTGTAAACAAAGTCCAACAAGGAATGCTGAAAATCTGGAGTCTTGGGGCACTGAAACCGATTCAAGAAGAAATTCACAGCACAGTCAGCCCATGAGGTAAAATGAATAAAAATTACAGCAGATGAGTTCAGTTGTCATCGCTGGCTGCTTTAAAGCTGTCCCTTCACAAGCTCCACTTACACAATTAAAAAATAATAATTAATAATAAACGGTGAGATTGGACAGCCTGTAGTTTGGGGCCACTACAAGGAAACCAACCTGTTTCATGCGAGCACCTCAGGAAAAGAGGCTTCAACAAATGAGGCTTTCTAGCTTGATTCCTAGAAACCTGTCTCTATCCAGCACCCAATGCAGACCTTCACCAGGAGAAAGAAGAGCTCCATCACCAGCCCTGCATCATTCCCTGCTGAAGGGACTGGGAGGCAGCTGCCCACTGGTAGGGTCCTGAGTAAGTGGAGTGTGTTGAATGAGTGACAGAGCACCTTGGGGAAGAGGGCTTTCCCATACAGCTAATTTTTTGAGCAATTGGAGTCTTTCTACCTCAGTCTGTGTCCTGAACTGTCCATGAAAATCTAAACTGTCTGTGCTAGCAGAAAGTCACCTGATGGAAAACGTTCCCTGAAGGTATCTCACATTGCTCCAGCAGATTCCTATCATAGAATCACCAAGGTTGGGAAAGACCTCTAAGATCCCCAAATCCATCCCCAGTCCATCCCCACCATGCCCACTGACCATGACCCTCAGTGCCACATGTCCACAGTCCTTGAACACCTACAGGTGACCCCATCACTCCCTGAGCACCCAGTGCCTGACCACTTTTTCTGATGAGAAATGTTTCCTAATATCCAACCCGAACCTCCTCTGGCACAATTGGAGGCCATCACCTCTTGTCCTATCACTATTATTTGGGAGCAGAAACTGACACCCATCTTGCTCCAACCTCCTTTCAGTGGGTTGTGCAGTCATAACGTCTCCCCTGAGCCACCCCTTCTCCAGTCTGAGCTGTCCCAGTTCCCTCAGTCACTACCTATAAAACTGGTGTTGAAGGATCTGTAGCACATCTCCGTTGCCCTTCTGTGGTCAAGCTCCAGCACCTCAGTGTCTTTCTTGTAGCCTGCCTGTGTTATTTGTGACACCCATTCTCACTCAGAGGCAGAGCAGGCAGCTCCTTGAGCAGTGTAGACATACCCAATATGAACAGAAGCAGAAATGAGTTCCTGCAGAGCACTGGACCACAGGGCTAACTCCCAGCTTTGTAGAAACACACTCAGTGATTGATGAAGGGACAAGAAACCATTGAAATTAAGGAAAAGAAGGGCTCATTTGTGTTAGAGGGATGGCCTGAGAACTTAGTATTCATTTAATAAGAAACAATGATGATGGAATTGCATCTACTTTGCTTGTCTGGTTTTTATTTACCCTTCCTCCTCTCTTTGGAAAAGCATCACAGAGCAAAGCAGCCCAGAAGGGAAACTAGCCTGATAAATAGACCATCAAGAGAAACAATTAGTCTAGATAGGAAAATTAAATAGGGGGAGCCACTAATCAGCTGCTCTCTCTGCAAAGACGAGGCTGGGAAAGTAATTTAAAAAACCTTTTGGAGGAGACTCTGAGGCAGAGCATAAAGTAAAAATACAGATGGCCAGAAATTAGAGCAAGTCTGTGTGCTCAGGAACAGGTGGAATTGGTTAGAAGCAGAGCTCCCTCCCACCCTGCTTACCCCCTCCAACTCTTCTCATGACTTTACCTTCTGCTTGGCAGCACTGTGAGCTGGGAGGAAAAAAATATCTCCCTGCAAGCTGGTGAAGTCGTCTCCAGCTGGGAGACTGCACTGCTAACAGTCCTGCTTAGTTCCCAGGGGCTGCACATGAAGCCCCATCACCAGAAAAAAAAATGATCCTAATTCTGTGCTGGCCTCACAAGTAGAGGGGTAGCTCAGCCCTGAAAAGCCCCCACCAGCACCAAGGGGGGAGGGGGGAAGCTTTGTCAGAGCGAAATGATGCTAAATAAAATGATCAGACCCTCCCCCCATCTGCTACCATCCTAGCACATGAAGCTTTGCTGAGACTGGGATAAGCCGGTCCACCACCAAAGCACGAGGGTACAGACCACAGCTCCACACCAGAGTCCTTACTGCTCTAGGAGCTCATGGAATCACCAAAGCTGGAAAAGATCAACAAGATCATCCAGTCCAGCCATCCACCTACCTCCAGTATTTCCCCACCAACTATGCCCCTTAGTACAACATCTAAACATTTCTTGAATACCTCCAGGGACGGTGACTCCACCACTTTCCCAGGCAGCTCATCCCAGTGCCTGACCACTTTTTCAGAGAAGACTTTTTTGCTAATATCCAACCTGAGAAACTCCTTCCATTTCTGCAGCCTCCCTAGCTGAGATCACCCTCTCAATCACCATCATGGCATCTGGTCACTTGCAAAGACCACTGCTTGACCAAGCAGGGCTACAGACCAGAAGGTCTGCCACAGTGCTCTGAATTCTGAGACAGCATCAGTGTCAGAAAGAGTGGAAGTCCTGAAGGGAAATTGGGATAGACAAGGCTTTGGAACAGAAATAAAAAGTTTCACCCCAAGGAAGTTTGAATCTTCAGCTTCCATTCAATCTGAGAAACTCTAGCTGACTGAAGCCCAGGGCTAAGCAAACTCATGTCTCCCAGAATGGAATCCATTACCGAGCTGGAATGCCTCTAATTATACTAACACTAATAACGTTAGCTACTAAAATAGCTCAGAAAAGGATAAGTTACAAACGTAGTTTTCAGCCCGTGAGTTTCAAATGCATGGAGATTGCCAGGAGGGGTTGAGAGCAGGGACACAACCTACTTTCTTTCGTTTCACTTGCATCTAGCAAACTTACCCAACCTTTTTGGATTCAGTCACATAAAGAGCAGACAGTTTAGTTTCTATGTCTTGTACAGGCTTCGGAAGAGAGGAGTGGAAAGACTTCTCTATTTTTCATGATAGTCAGGAGAAACTTGTTTACCGTGGACAGAAATGATCAGGTTTCATTTCCTTTCTATATGTGAAATCTTGTATCATATGACTACATAAAAGCTTCAGAAAAATCTTTTCTTATTTTAAAACAATAACAATAATAAAAAAAACACAACTGAGAAACCAGACTTCTGTCTACCTCATATACCAAAGGGGAAGTTCATACCAGGTTACATCTGTCAGTGCTCAACAACCAGGAATTTATATGATGTCTCTACCCCTCGCTAAGCGATGCATTGTGGAAGATGACCTGGCTGTACGCCTCGCCCCAAGGAGAAAACAGGAGCCTGAAGAAAACCGGTACTATATTTTATAGAGGATTTTCTTTGGCTAACATTTAACTTTTCCATCGAAAATTTAATTCCCACCCAAAATAGAGCTTACTCTCCAACTAAACCCCCTCTGATTTATGGATTGGGGTGATGGTTGGGATTTTTTTTATTATTATTATTTTGTTGTTGTTCCTAATATCAGTGGCAGGAACAACTGCCTCTAAATGCAGGTTTCAAAGGAAAGCTCAAGATTTCCTTTTCATCCTGTTTCGGGACTTTTAAGGAATACATAGTGTTTAAAAGCTTTAGACTTGGGAACTGCTTACGTTCATTGGTGTAACTGCCAGGTTTCAGACCAATTTGAAGTTCCAACCCTATGGGACTGGACAGGGCATGGAGAATATTTGCACACAAGTCAGTTTCACGTTAAGAGGCAAGGACCTAGTAAAAGGCAACAAGTAGGTGACTAAATAAATGAAAAGGAATAGACATATCAAGACAGGGAAATTCCAGTCAGGGATTTACACTTTATTAGGCAGGAGTGCTTCTGAAGATCATTTCTGCCATGAGAATGCTGATTCCTTACACAATCATCACAGGAAGAGGTAAAGAAAGATGCACACATACGTGGCAGCTTTTGGTAACACAGACATGGAGGTCACAGCTAAAAATCCAAGCCCTTATTAGAAGCTAGGGGGTAATTACCTCTCTGAAGACATGCCAGTGACCTTCAGCTTCTAATATAGTCTAAAGGGATTTGCAGTCCAGCTGTTCATACACACTCAGAACACCCAAATTGCAGATGATTGGTATGACTCAGTTTGCCGCCTTTCCTAAATTTGGCCCCACTGGAAATAAATGCCAATTGTTCAGATGTGAGGGAAAGAGGGAAAACAGCCATTCCTCTGAAGTCTACAGCCCGGTTGCACTCTTTGTCAAAGATTTACCTGCCCTACAGCTCTGCATTTGGGCACTGCAACAGGAGGTATTGTAAGAAAGTTCTGCTTGCAAGTGATGTCAAGAGGAAGTCTCCATCACCATTTTGTTCAAAGCCTATCGAACCTGAACTAAAATGTACCAACAAGAGATGCTGAAGGATGAGCCGGTCTTTCATAGACAGCTGTAAGGTCTCTGAACTCTCCTGTGAGGGCTAAGCTCTACGCTTTCATCTCCTAGTCTCCAAACTCCCAAATGGTGCAAGATGCAGAACAATAGCTAACACTTGTTGAAATCCATTGTTTCACCAGTCCACGCACTCACAGTGAACAAGTCTTAACCCAAACAGTAGTTTTATTTCCCACAGCGTTTTGTGTATTTTTCCAGTGAAACCAAAAAAGGGAAAACAAGACAGTTTTGTAACCCCTTCCTCAGCCCGTTTTGCTATTGGAAAGAGAAGAAATTGCAAAAGGAGGAAGACAGAGGAATAAAGAAACAAAAGATGAAAAAGACAGCAAGGGAAAATGAACATTCTTCAAAATTAAAGAGATGATTGTTCAAAGCTCTCCGCAAATCTCCTTTTAATGAAGAGCCAATTCCTTTTTAAAGCCTGTGGAATAATTACTCTGAAGCTTCACAGAATTAGTTTCACCTCGAGCAAGTTAGGGAGCGATGCGCCAAGTTTCAATAAATGGATGTAAATCGAGACCCTCTGGCCCTGTTCCAAGCTGGCCAGACAGAAGGCAGCTCTGGTCTTGAAGTCTCATACCTCATGCATCCAAACTCGCAGCAGATCGTCACTCTGTCTGCGTTCAACCTGTCCTCACTCACAAACCCTCGTTGCCTTTCTTTACAAGGCTGTATCGCTCCCAACAGCAAGGTGCTTATTGAAACAGGTGAAGGTGCTATAAATGCATCTCTAACAGGTTTCAAACCACTCATCTGAGCTCAGAACAAATAAACAAAATTACTTCTCACCTCCCTTGGAGTTCCCTTTCCATGGGACTCCACATAAAAGGAAAAAAGCTCCAGGCTTGCCTGGCCTGGAATCAGAAGGCGCTTGCATGCGGAGGAGGAGAAGGGAAGGCAGCTCCAGTCCCCTCCCTCCCCTGTCCCACTTGAAATGGTTTCTTTCCTTCAGCACTGAACCCACGCCAGGATGACTCCAGGTCCCGTGAATGGAGGAGCATGCGTGGTGAGTCAGTTCCCTGAACCTTCCTCAGGCTGGATTTGATGCAAGCAAAACGCTCCAGCACAGACTTTTAGCAACCCAACACAAGATACGACATATGGCAAAGAAGGGGCTGTCAGTAGGAATAACCTGAGAACCATCCCTCCCCCTCATCAGCTGCAAATCCAGCTGAATTGGGATTTTCAACCCTAACTCCAGCAGGAGGGATTGCATTTCTACTGGACTGATGTCTCACTCAGGATCAGAGCACATAACTTTGACTCTGTATCATGTTTTTGAGGGGACCCAAGAAAGCTGGAAGCTCAAAGCTGTCAGATGGACATTAGGAGTAGTTTCTTCTCCATAAGGCCAGTCAGGAACTGGTACAGACTGCCCAGGGAACTGGTAGAACCACTGCCACTAAAGGTGTCCAATAACCATAGAGATGTGGCACTGAGGGACACGGTCAGTGGGTACGGTGGGCATAACTTGGGGTTGGGCTTGGTGGTCTCAGAGGTCTTCTCCAACCTTAATGATTCTGTGATTCTGTCAAGGGGACAGGGTGATCACAGAGTGAAGAGAGTTCATTCTGGGATGGGGCTGGCAGTCCTCAGAAACAGGGGGGCTCAGCACGCTTGGAGAAGGCAGTTTGGCCAAGAAGGGTTCTGAGGCAGAAACAGAGATGTGAACTGTTCGGAGGACATTCTGCTCCCATCTCTCACTGCTTTCCAACATGATGATATATCAGGTTGGACATTAGGGAGAAATACTTCTCCAAAAGAGTGGCCAGGCACTGGAACAGTGAGGTGGAGGAGTCACCATCGACCCTTGAGGTGCTCAAGAACCATGGAGATGTGGCACTGAGTGGACATGGGCTGGGGTTGGACTGGATGATCTTAGAGATCTTTTAGAAACTTAATGATTCTATGAACATGACATATTTTCATAGGTAAATAGACAAATGTCACCACACAGAAGCTGAAGTAATCAAAATCTAAAACCAGGCCTTCGGTGAAAAAATACCACTAAAAAAGAAAAAAAAAAGAATTGAAGATCAGACCCCACATGCACCACATGGCAGTGGTCATGCTCAGAGTTTTAAGAATGATTCCAACTAGTGAAGCCCAGTGTGGCTTAAATGTGTGATTACATAAAAAAAAAAAAAAAAAGTGCAGCGCAGACATATATAACAAACCCAGAAGTCATCTGGAGGCCAAAAAAAAGAACAGATGAATTAAGACCAAGTGATCAGAAAAAAAGGAAATAGAAGTTTATAATCTGTCTAACCTGCCTAGAAAGCACAGGTCTTTCCTACATCAACATTCCTTAGCAGTTAGTAAGAGATAATAACATGATTATCATGGGGTTTCTAGAGACAGATCAGGCAAAAGTAAAGGAAATTTATGCTGCCACAGAAGAAAACCACAATAGAGGGCTCTGCATTTAAAGGTTGTCTGCTCTGGACATTTCAGCTATTCATTGAGCAAATATTAGTTGCTGAAGTATTCGGTCTGGCAAAGGATTGGGCTCAAATGTGACCCAGGCGAATGATTAAACCAAGCATTTGTGCAGCTTTCCTGGGATAGACTGTGTCTGTGCAGGCGGAGGCCGTGGGCAGCCTCCCCTCACTTGGGTTTGACCCACGGACAACACCAGGCTGCGGGTTCTGCAAGGACTGACGCGGCACAGGAGCTTTTTGGATGAATAATATCTTCACTGAAAAAAAGTTTGGGTTTGGGGCCCACCAAAACTATTTGCAAACTCAGTGAATAGTTTCCACCAAAAGCCTGAAAACATTTCAAGGAAGCAGTGTTTTGTTTAGATTTTTTTCCTTTTCACTATTTTTTTTTTTCTCATTTTATTTTATTTTTTTTTCAGAAATGCCTCTGTTTGAAACTCCTCTTTGGGGGCCAGATTACCTGATGTTAAGCAGATTAAGCCTGAGATGCTTTCGTTTCACACTGAACATGGTCAGCATTCTGCTCTGTGGGCCAACCCAAAGAAATCAGTGATTTGCACAGCTCTAGTAGGAACAGCTGGAACGAGCCTGCTGGCTCCGTTCTCGCAGGGAAAGACTGGATCTGGTGCCAGTAGACCCAGTTCAGGAAAAGACACAGTGTGACCTGGAGCAAGTAGGAGAAAGAACATCTGGATTAAGGAAATGCTTGATATAGGCTACCCAGAAACCACACTGGGAAGCCTGAGGCCAAGCAGAAAAGCCTGGAATCTACAGAGTTGGGAAGGAGCATGAAGGAGCCCAACTTGGCTCCTCCACAGCACTCTGGGAAGTAGATAACCCAAGAAATAAAAATCCACTGACAGCAAAGAGAACAGCTGAGCTGATTCTCAAGGAATTCACACAGTAGGAATCAGCTCCTGACAGCTCCATGGGCTCTGTGAAGCTCTGTATTTTAGCTTACACTTCAGGGCAAGAGGATGATGTGCTCCCAAGAAGATGGTGCCGACACACGTGTAGGCACTCTGGTGTTGGGTGAAGGGGCAGTGAACAAGTCCCATCTAGGTGCTAAATCTTCCCAGAGCTATTGTACAGCACATTTGTTCTGCACCCTTCCCTTCTCCATCAGCCTAGTCATCTTTCCCAACTCTGTAACGGAATCAAAGGCTTCCATGGGGAAAAAGGGAAAACCCAAGCCCAATTTTCTTAGTCTCCAGCAATAAAGGAAGTATAAAACAGCAGGATAGACACAGAAAGATAACAAAATCCCATTCCAAAGCAGACTGTTATTTGCAGCGCAGGGACTTCCTAAACCAGAGTGTCACCTTCATTCTTTGCAACGCTTACTGGAGTTTTGTTGCTTGTCAACGTAGGGCTCTGTGCTGGAGGCTCCATGATGGGGGCTTGCTGAAAGAGAGTTCATCTCATTTTGGTTGCTCAGAGATTTCAGCCATCACCACAGAGGTACTCCAGACATGTGCAAACACACACCTGTTCTCACTAACTCCTGTTCTTTTTCTACACAATGGCAGAATGGGCCCTCAACCCATAAATCAGGTCATGGTGAGTTTGGCCATTCCCTCTGCCATGAAGAATTCTCTGAGAATTCTGCAGCTGAAGGCAGGAAATTCACAGCCGAGACCCATTCCAGTGCTGGAGTCTGGGCAACTGGCAAGCAACTGCAGCGAGAGATTTTGAAGTTACTGAGCTAAGATTTATGCTGCTGGAATTCATCACAAACATTGCGCTCTCAGCAAGAGGTGAGAAGGAAGGAAAGATCACTTTGCATTAGCTTATTTATGCAGGGCCATCTCTCATCTAGCTTTGGAGGCATCACGAGGCAAGGAGATGTAGTTCCCAGAACCATATGGAAGGCAGAGGATGGCTCTGCAGCTCCATCCAAGCTATATCCAGCAGCCTCCTGGAAACCAGCTCCTCTCTGTTGCTTCTTAGAATCACAGAATGGCTTGGGTTGGAAGGGACCCTAAAGATCATTGAGTTCCAACCCCTGCTGTGGGCTGGTTGCCGGATCAGGCTGCCCAGGGCCCCATCCAGTCTGGCTTTAAGAACATCCAGGGGTGGAGCATCCACAAATTCTCTGGGCTATGTATTCCAGTGCCTCACCACCCTCTGAGTGAAGAATTTCTTCCTAACATTCTTCTACAGAGGCAGCATCAATTGCTTGCCTTTGCTGCTATCAAAGTGGTTGCTTATTTGTGTGTCCCGAATACACATTTTCTGGGGTTTCTTCTTCTAAATAAACACTGGGAAGGGAGGAGAAGACCATAACAAGGCGAAACTATGGCTCAGGCTGTTTGTATTGCCACAAAAGCGCTGCTATAATGGGGCACTGCAAGTCTCATCACCTCCAGAACAGCAGGGGAACTCTGCTGACAGCCAGCTCAGTAACCACAGCAATTCTTGCACGCGCTGCCAGCACCTAAAGTGGGAGAGGTCGCTTTACCCAAGCTGAACAAGATGCCACAGCACCAGGCCTATTTCTATGCCATGACTTCGGGAGATTGGTTTTGCAGAGTCCAGTTAAGCCCTGTGGAAACACACGCTTGGAGTTGCTCTTATGCACACAGCAGAATGCGTGCCTGCACAGGCCGGGCACGCTGGAGCCACCTGGACGTGCTGGCACAGCCCTCCACGTGGGCTGGGACATCTTGCTGAGTGGGCTGTGCAGGAGATGCTGCTCACCTCCAGCCAGGTCTCCACATGCATGCACACTGTGCAGGTAAAGCACTTTTTAAAGCGCACACATTGCAATTTGCACATTCAACTGGCACATGCTGGGGCAGTACAAGGAGTCAACACCACGCATGTGACAACAGTGACCTACCTCATCCCAAGGGTAGCAGAACTGCAAGCCAGTGTCTGATCTTTTCAGTCTGCTATATTTACTTAGTTCATCTTCAATTTGGGATTTTCCTTAACTATGTTTTGGCAGAGAAAAGCAGTGGCTGAGCAACTGCATGAGTGTAAAATGTCTGAACAGCTCATGGAACAGGGAGCAGAAGATCACATTGCAAGAGGATGATGGTGAGAGGGGTTGAGTTGGTGACAAAAGAACATTTAGCCCTTGGTGCCTCACAGATCATAGAATCAAAGAATCACAGAATCGTTAAGAAGGAAAGACCAATAAGACCATCTAGCCCAACCCATCGCCAACGTTCCACTAAACTCTCAGTGCCACATTTCCACAGTTCTTGGACAACTCCAGGGACCGTGACACCCAGCTTCCCTGTGCCTGACCAATCTGTCAAGAAGAAATGTCTCCTAATATCCAACATGACCCTCCTTTGGCACAACTCGAGGCCATCACTTCTTGTCCTTTCTCTCCTTTCAGGGAGTTGTAGGAAAGAGCTCTGTGGGCACCCAATTCCTGCACTATCCCCAGCACATCTGCAGGGGCCTCCATCACCATAGCTAAATCCAGCAAAGAGAATGAGTCACACACCTGGCAACTCATTCCAGTGACACTTGCAAAAGCAGGTTTCATTCTGTGATCAGTTCTTCCTTGTCCTCCTCCCCGCCTTTAATGAGTAACCATAGCTAAATACCAAAATCTGGTTACTCTTGCACAGCCCTTGATTTGGAAGGAAGTTGTGCAGATGAGGCAATACCTAAACTTCAACGTTTTAGTCCTTACAGAGCTGTTCTTCTTGAATAGTTAATATCACCCCAGGAAAGCGTCCTGAGTCTGCCTGCACTGCACAGTTTTGCTCTCATTCACAACACCTCATGATGTAAAGGAGAGGAGTCCCACTTTATCTACTGAAACTGTCTTAGGGTTGTACAACTTGTTTACAACGGCAAATTTTGGCAGCCAGCTCAAGGATCCCGAGATGAGATTCCAGTTAAGCTCGAACTGTCTCTCAACAAGTCCCAACAAAAACGCGCGCCATTCAAATTTGGCCACACCAAACTCAACCTTGGCTCCAGCAGCATGTGTGTGGGGACATTCTCCCGGCTGCCTACACCACTGCATTATTCCCTGCACATCTCATCAGATAAGTCACTCCTTCTAAATGAGATAGGACAAGAGCAAATGACTTCAAGGGAGGTGGAGGAGTCACTATCCATGGAGGTGGTCAAGAACCGTGGAGATGTGGCACTGAAGGACACAATCAGCGGGCACAGTGGGATGGGTTGGTGGTTGAACTGGATTATCTTAGTGGTCTTTCCAAGCTTAATGATTATATGATTCTGTGATTACACGAACCAGTGAGATACGCTTTGGTGATAAGTAGTTCAGCACAGAGATGGACAAAGATGGACTTTCCCCTGCAACATCTACAGACAGGCGGCCAGGGCCGAGTTCTCACCTTGACCTGGTGAGACCAGCATTTGCAAGGAGACTCAAGCAACAGTTATCCACAAGCCATCTGATGAAAGAACAGAGATTTCCTGCTTCAGTTCATCTGTGTGATTTGGTCACTCCAGAAACAACTTCTCAAGTGGTAGTGACAGAAACATCCACCTCGCTCCCAGTTTTGTCAGTTTCTCTGCTAGCCATCCACTTAGGAAGTCTATTCAAAATCATTACATCTGTTACATTTTCTGGCACAAAACAGACAAATAAATCACAACACCAGATTTTTACCTAATGCTTATGGCCTATTCTGTTGAGTTGAGGAGAAGCATTTTTTCCCCCTCGAAATACAAAAGCATTCCTTAGTCACCTTACCATGACACAGAAGTGGAAGCAGCTCCTCTTCACTTCTTACTCAAATATGTGAGAGGAAAGGAGAGTCTGCTTTGAGTTTAGGGTGTCTGACATAGAACCCAGAATTTTTGATTGACTGAAACAAAATATTTTGAACCCTGGAGATCGTATTATATGTTAATTTGAACAAGCATTCTCTCTCTTATTTTCTGGCCTGGTCACCAAGCTGAAGAGTTTTGGGGTCTCATCTCCCTGTTGCTGAGCAAGCATCTCCCCACACAATTTCATTCTAGTCACACACATGATGGCCTTTTGAGGGTACCAAGCAAAGCTGAGATCCATGTACAAACTTCAAGCACAAGCTGCTAAGAAATGGAAACAAGGAATTTCCAAGAGTGAAAAATGCAGACATTTTTAACTATCTGAAGTATCTGGATTCAGGGTACTGGATATTGATAAAATCTTCAGCTCATGTCAATGTCATTCATTCCTTTGGGAAGACTGTCTCAGCTGCATCAATGGACTTAACATCTAAACAGGAAACAAAGATCACAAAGGGGAAGTGGAAAAAATGCTTTGTCCAAGGTTGGAATGAAGGTCAGCACCAGAGGAGGATTAAGAAGCATGCTCTGCAACATCCCATGAGTGCAATGCTGTCTCCACAGTACAGACAAGATTGACAGATGATAACAAGTGAGCTTATTACAGAAGTATTTGCAGAAGAAAAAAAATCATTCCTTTATATGGCACTTAAAACCCAGCCAAGAAGAAGGTGACTTTATGCAGACATAGTACCCTACTCTTGAAAAGAAAATATGCCAGGAATGCAAAGCGATGAGCATGGTTTCGCAGAAACCCTCTCAAAGATCTCCAGCCTTTTTCAAAAAGAAAAAGGAAAACAGAATGAGAATGGAAGGCGTTTTCACAAACATGAAGCCATTTAACTTTCCTGTTCATCAGCAGAGAAGTGGTAAAAGGAATGCGAAGCATTTATTAGCAGGGCAGGAATCATTCAAAATGCAGCGAGTCCATTAATTACAGAAGCAAATATAATTAACACAGCCTCCAAAGAGTTTACATAAGCTCCTTTTAAAAAGTATCCCCTTCCACCAAGCTAGAGCTTCTGATCTAGAAGTGAAATTAGGAAGCTGGCTGGAGATAAAACAACTCGGGAGACGCTTACAAAATACAGTTCCTCAGCCTGTGCTTGAAGAGATAAATGCTATGAAGCCACCAAGCCCGTTAGCACTCTTAGAAACCGCTGAGTGTTTGGTAGACACTGTAACGTAACAGAAGATGAAAGGGAATACCAAGGGGAAAAATGAAAGGCAATACATTTCCCAGGATATAGGCACAGTAAGGCAAGAAGAAGCACACAAGGTACTGAGCCGGTACCTTCTGTTTAGGAATATCCCAGCTGGGAAGGGAACCACAAGGATCACAGAGCCAGCTCCTGAATCGCAGAATCACCAAGGTTGGAAAAGACCTACAGGATCACCCAGGCCAACCGTCCACCTTTCACCAGCAGTTCTCACTAAATCATGTTCCTAACCGTTCCTTGAAGGCGTCCTTATTGGGGGTCTGTCCACATCTGGGTTTGAAGGGGCAGTTGAAACGCAAACTTCCCTCCTCTTCCCTTCACCAAAGATTGCTATGAAGCTTTGTTCAAATGAATTTAAATGTTTCAGGTCAAGAGCTGAACTCAGAAAGCCCTATCTTGCATTTTCTAAAGAAGAAATTGAACGATCTTCACCTGGGAACCGAGTCCCAGCAGCTTGCACTGCACATACAGCACAAGCAAACAACAGAAACGTGGGCAGTGCTGACTCTCCACATTTTTAGAATAACTTTGAAAATCTAAAGAGGGTAAAGAAAACCTCTGAGCAACACATGAAGAGTCTTTTCAGTGGATCCACAACATCTTCATTAAAACATACAAGTGCCTCCAGAGAAAACACTTTGGCTGCTAAATCACACCTCCTTCTTGGATGTTACAGCCAGGACCGGGGCGTGATAAAACAGATTCAAACTGAGGAGAAGCACTCGTTAATCTGGCTAATCCCTGCCCCAGAGGAAAAGCTTACAGTCCTGTACGTGCCTTGTGTGGTGACAGCAGTGGGACAGGAGGGTGGAGGCTCCATCTCCCAGCCCCAGCTTTGTGTGGTTGGTAGGCACGCAGGTTGAGACCAGCCCATGCTTTTATCCATACACTGAAGAGTGTTTCTGCTGGCTAGGAAAGCACTGAGGTACAACCAATGCTCTCTGATTCTACGATTTGCACCTCTATGCCCAAGTTCAGGAGCCAGCTTCCCTTCTGTAGAGCTACTTGATATCAGCACCACA
The DNA here is from genome assembly GCF_038088225.1 of Cyrtonyx montezumae. NCBI lineage: Eukaryota > Metazoa > Chordata > Aves > Galliformes > Odontophoridae > Cyrtonyx > Cyrtonyx montezumae. The sequence goes on along the minus strand of NW_027071936.1, from coordinate 67,609,479 downwards.
CTTCCGATCCAAGCTTTTCACTCACGTGCTCTTTATAGAATCATAAAGACTGGAAAAGACGACTAAGATCATCCAGTCCAACCATCAATGTCTTTTTTGATAACAACTACAAAACATCCCACACATTTAGGTCCATATTGACTCATAAATCGTTTGAGTTGGATGGCACTATTAAAGGCCATCTGTTCCAACTTCCCTGCAAGAAATGGGGAGTTGGATCACATGGCCTTTAATGGCTCCAGAAGTTGCTCAGAGCCCCAGTCAATCTGACCTTGAATGTCTCCAGGAATGAGGCATCCACCACCTCTCTGGGCAACTTATGCCAGTGCCTCACCACCCTTATTTCCAATCTAAAACTCCCCTTTTTTAGTTGGAAACCATTTTCCTCTTATCACCACAGATCCTGCTGAAGCATCTGTCCCCTTCTTTCTTATTGCCCCCATTTAGATACTGGAAGCTGTGTGGGCTCCTTAAGGTTGAGTGGAGATTTTTGATGTGTTTTGCATATCTCAGGTGGAGCACTGCAGGGCTTCAGCAGGAACTGCCAAGCACAGCACCACTGAATACAGCCTGGCCTCATCCAGACCTGGCACAACACATCCCATGCTTTTAGCTCAGCTCCCACACAAGAATCAGCAGTTCAGCTCTGCCTACACCAGCAAGATAGACATGCCCTTTGGCTATCAGTTTTGTAGGTGTGGGGCTGCACCCTCGAAAGGAACCGATGCACTCAGCTTACCTACAACCATGACAAGAGGCAAAAACATCCGGCTCTTCTAAAGGATGAAAGGCAGCGCTCAGAAGATTAAGTCATCAGCTCTTTCCTTTCCTTCCCTTTCGGAGCTGGTGAACCATGCAGCAATGCATGTCAGCTGTGTTGGTTTTGAGTCCGGAGCCAGAACAATGCAGCCTGTCTTTCCAAGCGTGCACCTCCAGGGAGGATTCTGCAAGTGTTACTCCAACCAGGGACAATGTAGGTGGCAAACAAGAGAGAAAAGCCCTTCAACTTTTGAACCTCTTGGAGTTCACAGATTGAAAGAAGATCGTGTAATCACAAATGAGTCAAAAGGCATCTCGGAGCCCTATGGCCCACACTGCATGTGCCTCTACACTTTGTCACCTCCTGCAAACGATCATCCTGTTCCCACCATGGAGCAGGAGAATATAGCAAGAGGCTGCTTGCAGCTTTGCCTGTGGATGTGTCTCTGTGCAACGGCAACAAACAACTGACAGGACATGGGGAAATTGTTTCCGACTAAAAAGGTGGAGCTTTAGATTGAATATAAGAAAAGGAGTTGTTTACAATAAGGGTGGTGAGGCCCCAGCACAGGTAGCTCAGAGAGGTGGTGGTGCCCCATCTCTATTGACACCCTCGGTCAGGCAGGATGGGGCTCTGAGCACCTGATGGAGCTGTGGGTGTTCCTGTTCATTGCAAAGAGTGGGACCAGGTGGCCTTTAGGGGTCCCTTCCAACTCAAATGACTCTATTATTTTATGACCTTAATCCCCTCAGGTCCAAAGGCCAAGTCACACACGTGATACACGTTCAGTCTTTGTCCACATGAGATTAAGAGCAGCTTTAATAAATACAGAGAGACTGTCAAGGTTTTGGCTGGGATAGAGTTAGTTTTCTTCCCAGTCTTGATGTATGATGTTTTGGTTTTTTAGAGAAAATAGTGGTGATAACACACCAATGTCTCAGCTGCTGCAGAGCAATGCTCGCAGAGGGCAAAGGACTTTCCTGCTTCTCATGCTGTCCAGTGCTCACCCCATCTACTGCCAAAGTAGGAAGGGACAGCAGCACTCTTGCTTTTTGTAGCTGGGGAAGACAAAGCACAGAAGAGACAGATTTCACCCAAAAAACCTGTGGCAGGGCAAAGAGTTGAACACAATGTCACAAAGCCCCAATACTTCTACAGAATGACTTCTGCTCTGCTAAGGAGAATTTAGTTAAATTAAAGGGTCAACTGATGCTTCCGTGAAGAAAATGAGAGGACCCTAACGCAAACATACTTCTACAGGACTATGTTCTCTACAGTCTTTATTTCTGTTTCTCACTGCTTCAGTACTGTTTATTTCTCTTAAGGCATTTTTTTCCAGTGCACCCATTGACTGGGAGTTGGTCTGATGTAAGGTCATCAAGAAAGACAACATGTAGAGCTCACATGCCTGGTATGCATAATCCCCTCTCTGAGAAAGCTTCTGTGAAATGAATTGTACCTACAGAGAATGACATGTTCATTAGAAAAGCATCAAGTGCTCTGGAAAGACAAAGTCCATGTTTTCTTACTTGGACAGCAACAGCTAATTAGTTTTCATGTCTGGTGCAACCACCAGCTTCAGACTGAGAACCAGGAGCCCTCTCCTCTTGGTATGAACCTTGCTGACATACCCTCCCTGCTGTACGCCCACCTCATGCAATCCCCAAGCTTACTTTGTAGGACCTTTTGTACCTTCTCCTGTTGCCACCACACTTAGTTACAAGCAAGCACAAGCCAGGAGGGAAGGTATAAAATATAAACCTTCATTAAAGATTTTGTAAGAAGTCAATGAGGCCAAAATAACAGAGGATGTAATAGGGCCATAAATATCTCCCACAGCCATAAACACTTCTACCTGCTGCAGCCTGGACATTTATAAGTGCTTCAGGCATTCAGTGCTGTGTTCATGCTTATTCAAGCATTTACCACGCAAGAAGCCAGAAGTAGGCAAAAATGGTGCCATGCACAGACTCAGCTGTCAGCCTGGTTTTACAATGCCAGCCTGGGCACCTTTCCTCAGCTGCCCTGCTCCTGTGAGTGCTGGTTAAGTGCTCTATCTGAGTTCAGGGCCCACCACACTCAAGCACACGTAGAAGTGTCTTGGAATTGACTTTACCTAAGCCAATGGGACAGAAGGAAGAAGACAAGTTAAAAAAAACAAACATGCTTTCTGCTCATGAACACTGCTGTTACAAAAGCCAACCCACACTTTTCTGACTGATGTTTTCTTGAGAGTCCTAAAAATGGTACATGGAAAGTGGAAGACACTTCTAAGGTCACTAAAAAGGACAAGTGAATCCTCGCAAGCACCAACCCACCTCGTCATCCCACTTCAAGTCTTCACAGGACATTGCCAAAATAATCTTTGAAGTGAGGTTATAGGCAAGAAGTCGTGATTCACCTCCAGAGGGACCTCAAAGTAAGTGACATTTGCAAGGCTTAATCATGACCTCGTGAACAATGGGTGAATCAGAAAGCTGAACTTTACATCACTCACCCAGATTAACATGGCCTTGGACACCTCCTTTGAGATCCCAGGCCAAACATTATGTAGTTCCTCCCCTAGATGATTCAGAACTAAGATTAAGGAGAGAGAATGCACCAAGCCAAGCAGAATTATTTGCAAAGCTCAGTTAAGCAGGAAATATTTTCCTTATCCATGACTCCAAGATCACATTATCCCACTATTATGCGCCCTTTGGAAATTTTTCATAAATATGGTGGAGCTGAAGTGGAGGAAGGAAGATGGACAGATAGGCCAGTTATTAGGGAGCTCATGTGAGTTGTGAGAGCGATTGCAACCCTTTGCATGAATCACAACTGGAAATAGAGCATTTCTAACCCACTAGCAAGTCTGATTGTAGAAACCAGCTTCGTTCTAGGCCAAAGACATCCTGCTAAACAGACCAAGCAGCTCACAAAGCTTCTCCACAAAGTAAAGAGTCAACAAATTAGTATTTACAGAAACACTAATAAAAACATTTTCGGGACTATTTCAGACATTACAAGAAACAAAGGGGACCAAGTCCCTTTGAATACCCAAGGCACCAAAACTCCGAGTTTCAAAGTTCTCATCCCTATGGTTTACAGCACGCCATAAGACCTGGAAGACAAGCTGAAATAACAGCAACAGGTACTCCAACTTTCACCATAGAAAAGGTGGGAAGCAGTTGTTCATATCACTAATCCTCCACACAGTGAAAAAGAAAACCAGCACAAAACCTCAGACCTTACCTTCAGCTGCTGCCGTCGTGCCAGCTCTGACTCATCTCCCAGACTAAACTCCCTACACAGCTGCTACTATCTCCTTAAATTTGTGCTGATGATTTGCCACATTAATTCAAGCACCTGAGGTCTTCCTAACTGTAAGCAAATGCACCTACTTTAGTTTTGACCTGTATCTTCTAGGAAAGGAGACCTGAAAGCAGAAAGCTCAGCAAAATCCAGCTAGGACCTGCCCATCCAGTTGCACACCACCTCATATGGAGGAACTTGCCTTCTCTAAGAGGAGCAGAAGCTAAGGGTTGCTACTGCCTCAGTAACTGCTTATACAGGAGGAGAGTGGGTTGGGGGTTACAGGGTTTGAAGGTCTGCCAATGCACAGCTGCAGCCTAAGATGGTGTGATGGCAGGGTATAGGCTCTTTCTCTCCTTCAATGACCATCCTTTTCGCTTCAAGGAACCACTTTTGGACCACCCTTTCCTTTCTGTGTATGCAAGATCCTTAAAAGGATGCTCCCTCTGTGCAGGATACCTCCGTGGGTGGCTGAACTCAAGGCTCAGAAATGCCTTCACATCCAAGCTGCTCCAGCCAGGTTGCTTTTAAGAGACCAGTGTGCTGGAATACCACATCATTGTGCTGCAAGTCACATAGGTTTTTTGTACCTTCTACTGCATCTTTCTTTTCTCTTAAATTGAACTGTTCAATGATAATCAGTGATATAAAATGATTGTGGTACTATGGGACGTGGTTTAGTGGGGAAATATTGGTGGTGAGTGGATGGTTGGACCGGATGATCTTGGAGGTCCCTCCCAACCTTGGTGACTCTATGTTTCTATGTAAAATAAAACGTAAAATGAAAATAAAACAAGGTGAAATGATGGTTGGTCTAGATGAGCTTAGAGGTCTTTTTCAGCTTTAATGATTCAGTAGAATCACTTTAATGGTGCAGCAGAACAGGCTGCTAAAAAAGAGTTATTGAGTGCAACCTTCTTGACAAAAAATTGCCTAGAGCTTTCCACCAGTTCATCCAGCCCCGTGCTAACGCTTCCCTCAAGTAGTAGCTGGATGACTTGGAATCTACAAGGGGCAGATTCATCTGTCACTGTGGTCAGCTTATATCCGTGTCTCTGATTTTGTTGCTCTGCTATCAGCACTGTAGGGATCACAGAATCATAGAAGAATTTGAGTTAGAAGGGACCCTTAAAGACCATGCAGTCTGACTCCCCAGTCATCCAGATGCCCATGCAGGTTTCAGAACAATATAAAGAAGAGGGAGAGAAATAAGAGTCTCTGGCCCGAACCACATGCTACCACAGAGGGCCCACTTCAAACCTAGGCCCTGCAACAAGGAAATAGGGACAGAAAAACCTGAGGAGCTGCTGACCCTTGGCTCAAGGTGAGTTTGATCCACGCTCAAACTACAGAGCGTGCCCACGCAAGCCTTGCTGAACCGCACAGGAGAGCAACATTTTTCTGCCCTGGATTTGTGCAGCTCCATGTGAGAATCGGGGCCAAAAGCCATGACTGCCTGCTTTCTCTCTGCCTTCGATTTCATAGCCTGATCTCCAGTTTAGCCTACATCGAACCACAGCAGAACAAACAGTGGCCATCTGCCTCTCCCCTCCTCCCTCCCCGGGAGCTCTAGCTTCTATTTATGGGTCCCCTGGGGAGAAAACAGTCGTGGCCATTGTATTTGTTTAAGGGTTTTCTGTAATTTCCTTGGGTTTGACTGCAGCCTCTGAGGTTAACCACAGCCAGCTATTGTGGCTGTGTCTTCATCATTCCCTATTGTTCCGCACTAGGTGGCTCTGCCTTGTTTTCTTGGAAGGTCGAGGGATTGTTTGTCATTTCTGGCCTGGCATTGGGTAGGGTGATGGAGGGGAGGAAAGAGAAAAAGCGGCTCCTTCTTTTTTAGGACTGCGGGTTTCTGAGAAAGACCAATGTCACTGACCAGCTAAGGTCAGCCCGAGGTTGCTTAGATGGTATTTGTAACAGCAGGAGGCTGTAACCAGCTTTCCACTTTGACAGGATTCCCTTAAGGGGTTTCAAGAAAAATGCAAAGCATCCCCCACTTCTGGCTTCTTCCACTGGACTGTTCTGAAAGACATTTTTCCTGAGAAAAGGAGGACAGGGCCGTACCATATAAAGCCTTTCCCCTGCCCCTGCTGCTGCAGGATTAGCCACATTTGCACTGCATCCTGACCTTTTGCTACTGTAACGTTGAACTTGAGAGGCGCTGCCAGGAGGCGATCCTTTTTCTGGTTTCCAGTTTTGCTCCCTTATGGGAGGACACAGTCATTCTCCAGCCACATAGAGACACATTCTTCCCAGCTTGTCTCTGTCTGTGCCTAAGACTGGAAACTTACCTCATCATCATGGATGCATCCCAGAGACAAGGGGTTGGAGTCTGATTCATGCCTAGAGGGAAAGGAGGAAGTGGGAGAGTACAAACCCATTGACTTCACTGGAGCTACACCAGGAACTCAACAAGAGGACCACTGTAACTTAGTGCATAGGACACCAAGCAAGGAATCAGGGAATTCAACTTCCAACACTAATACTACAACCTGCTTTTTGATCTGGGCAGTGCCTCCACCTCACAAATCTTTCACCCTCCTTTTCCACTCTTTCACTTTTGGAGTCTGCCCCGGGTTATAAGTTGCAACTTTGGACTGCCTTAGTCTTCCCTTTCTCTGAACAGTGGATTGCAGAGAGATACAGACTGAAGAAACTACCCCACCTCAGCCCAAAGTTGTTGACTAGCAAAGCTTAAAGGAGGTGACACAGACATCTTCATCATGCTCTTTCCCCACCCTTCTTTTTGATGGGAAAGTCTAAGATGATCCAACCAACGATCTCGAAGGTAGCAGATGTTTGGGGATTGGGTGCATTCCTCTTAAGCTGAAGATCAAAGTCAACCTGCTTGCTGCTACAGCAGAACTGCCAATTTCGGTAACATGCTGTCTTCTCCTAGGACCTGAACAGATCACAGAATCATAGAATCACCAAGGTTGGAAAAGACCTTCAAGATCATCCAGTTCAACCACATACCCACATAAGGGATTTGATTTAGTAGTTGGGTAGGGATACTGATAGGAGGATGGTTGGACTAGATGATCTTGTAGGTCCTTTCCAACCTTATGAACCTATGAACCACCACCAATACTTCACCACTAAACTGTGTCCCTTACTACAGCAGGTAGTTGCAAACCTGGTAATCAATTATCCATCAGTTACGAGATTTTAGAACTCAGTAGTAGTATTATCATTACAGATAATACTAGACATTTTACAGGGGCTGCAAGAAGAGATGAGCTGTTTGGCTAGTGTTTGTGTGACTTTCCATTGGTGCAGTTCCACTGAAGTAGTGCTAAGAGGCAGATGGGCAAGGAAGCAGTTTTGTTCTACAGAAAAGACAGCAGAATTGAAGAGGTGAGAGAAAGCGTGAAGCAGAAAAAAAAGTTAGGTTGATAATGAGCCCACCATTTTCCACTACTCAAAAGAATAGCAGAAGACAAGATTAGACCTGTCAGAATAGCTTATGTCAGTGTTGAAATGATCAAATGAGTTCAGATGCAGTAAAGATTAATGTTACATATGTAGTGCTAGTTCTCCAAATTCATATCATGTACACCATAAGTCCTCAAAACAAAGAATCCAGGATGAATTCCTGGTGTGTGAACATTAAATATCTCCACACAGAATGCATGAGCAGTCAGGGAGAAGGCTCTGGTTGTTCAATTTCCTGATGAGCACTGGAAGCACCAAAGGCAGCTGAGAGGACACCACAAGACATGTGGGTACTCCCCACCTAAGTAGCCAAGTTTGGTGCCCTGAGTTCTTGAGCTGAGGCTCCAACCCCAGCAAGATTAGAGCTGGGGTCAAGGCTTCCTTCTGGGGGTTTCCATTTAGCAAGTGGGATCTGGGAATTCCCGTTTGGCCAAAACAAAAATAACAGCACCCAGCTCCGACACCATCAGTAATCTGACCAGGGATCAAGAGGCCAATCTTTAAACATTGGGATTTCCCATAGATCTCAACCCTTAGTGGGAGGATGAGAGTTCCCGACACAATGTCCTACACAGATCACATCCTGAGTGACTTTTCCTATGCAAATCAGGATTGGTTTTGCTTCCTTCCCTTCAGCAGAACACTTTAGGAATGTAAAGGGAAATATTTCATGGAGAATCAACAAACATCCCCTGTACCTATTCAAAGCATGGATGAGCTTTCACATGTGAGTGGTGGAAAATCAGCAACATTTAGACCAAGGAATAAAAATCATCCCAGCTGAGAAGGTGACCTATAGCATTCAAATCATCCACCAGACAAGAACCTTACCAACAAACTCAGACTTCCATCATGAGCTTCTGGGTCCACTTTAAGCCCTCTGGAGTGAAAAACTAGCTGGAAAACGATATCAATGATTTTAATTTTGTTCAACTATCTTAATACAATTCCCCTCCCTTCTCCACAAATCCACAATCACACCTAATCACAAGATTTCCTGAAGATCTCAACGCATCCTTGGCCATTAGGACAAGTGCCCAGCACCCCACTTATGAGAATCAGTAGGAGCTCAAGTACCTTCAGCTGTTGTGAACAAGTTTGTGCTCAGCACTCAGATGTCATCCCTGGCATTTTTTATCCCAGGAAAGCTCTGTTGGTAGCAGCATCAGCAGGACATACCCTGACATTACAGTGAGCATCAGAGGGCTGCAAAGGAGAGCCTGTTAAGAAAAAACAGAAGCCTCAGCCAAAAAAGGAGGGACAATTTGATAAGCCAAAATCCTCCCAGCAAGATGAGCAGAAACCTCACAGAACAGCCAAAAGCCAAGGTTGTCCCTCTCATGGGGCACCATTGGCCAAACCTCATTTTAAAAGGATTTTCTATTTTTCCTCCTGGGTCCAACACTGATGTGTTCCACTCCTGGGAAGCAGGGGAGATTTATGCCAATTAGTCAAGTCACTGCACCACGATACTAAATAAAAACGGATATTAAGGCAAATGCGATGAGTCACCCATCCCAATCTTTAACAGTCATCAGCCTGGCCGTGTAACAAGCTGTTGACATACCACTGGGAAATGAATGCTAGCAAGAACGGCTTCTTGTCTCTGCCTCGAGCACCCTTGACCTTGCTCTGAGATCTCAGAAGTGGCCTGTGAGACATATGAAGCCAATTACCTTCGCCTCAGATTGCCCTTTAAGGGCCTCATTCTACCACATACCCTACACCCTCCGCCGAGCTTCTGAATGTCATTCAAAAACCTGGGGTGCAACCAAAGGCCATGCAGGACAACCCATGTTAGGCATCACCCAACGGCAGAAATGCAGCTTCTTGACTGCTGTAAACCCTTGGCTGCCCCAGGGAAGGCCAGCAAAGCTAGAGCACGGGTTCTGTGGTGGGGGATACTACAGCGAGGAGACTTGAATGTCTCCTGAAATGGGATGCAATGGGTGAAGGTGGTACAAGGCTGTTCTACACTGGGGTAAAACAAACCCCATGCATCATGCCTGCAAGAAGAGATAAGGCAGAAGAAGTTGGGAAAGAGGAGAGAGAGCTTTGGAGAATTCCTAAATGTTCCTGCTGAGGAGGAGAAGGGAAATGGAGGAAGGTACTCCTACTTCATCCTGGCAGCTCCAAGTCAACCCGCAGCAGCAGCAGCCACCATGGTTTTCATAGAATCATAGAATGGTTTGGATCGGAAGGGACCTTAGAGGAAGTTTTTGAGCTCAGAGGCCAAAAAGGTGAAATTTAAACTCCTGGAGCGGCAGGAAGACCCTATCATGGGCCACACAGGGAACAACTACTTGTAACCCATGAGCAGTGGGTGGCATTGATCTCAAGTCCCTTGCGTGCCACTACCCACAGTGATGTGCCTTCCAACACATGCACCAGTGTATTACAGCCAACAATTCCACCCTAAAAATAAATAAATAAATAAATAAATAAAGAGAGGAAAGAAAGTAAAGAAGGAAAAGAATGAAAGAGGAAAGAAGGAGAGGAAGGAAAGATGAAGGAAAGAGAAAGGAAAAGAAAGAAGGGTAGAGAAAGGAAAGGAAGGAAAAGAAGAAGAAAGGGGGTGATGGTAGGAGAAATAAAAAAAGAAACCTCCTTAGTGTGAACTGACAGTGACCTGTCAGAAATATGTTGCATTCAAACTTTCCCATAGAGCACTGAAAATTTGTTCCTTATTAAAGAGGGGGGGTGGCGTATCCAGTTCAAAGGAGAAGTCGGAGCAGAGAATTCTGTGGCTACTACTGTGGTATATTTTTTTCCATTTGCTTTCCCCTGCTTCCCTCCCTTTCCCGCTCCCTTCCTTTCCAACCCCAAATCCTTTATGGTCGCCCTGAATCTAACTAATCTAATTCTTATCCAGAGGAGAGGGAAAAAAATATGAAAAGTTGGGGGAAAGGGAGGGAAATCTCCAATTTGTGGGAACTGCTAGAGTTTAAGTGGGAATACAGAAAGGGTTTTGGACTTTCCCATGCTTTTAGCTCAAAACACTATTTTTACAGTTCCATTTAACGTAGGAGAAAGGAGGGGGGAGAGATTAAAGCAGTAACTAAGCTTTTTTTTGTCAGTGGCTCACATGTAGCAGGAGCGTGGCTATTACTATTTGACTCCCATTTGTTCCTCAAGGTGTCCACAGTAGCATTAAGGCCGTGAACACAAACTCAGGAGCAACCTCTGATCCTTAGAAAGCATTCCGTAACATCATATAGCGTGAGGTTTTTTGTGCATTTTGCCTTGACAAGGTATAAAGCACAGAGGACAAATGAAGGAAGGCTAGAGTATCTTTCTGCTGCTCATAGCAGCAAGTATCCTGGACGCTGCCTGCCTGAGAAGGGTATTAAGGGGCTTGTGTAATCTTAGAAACCATCTGAAGCATGTAGAAAGCACCTCATGTGTAATTAGACTTGCCATAAAAGCTAAGAGCAGCAGAGGAATTAATAGCAAGATTAGTAAGTATGTAAGATTTTGGCTTTTCTTAGAAGCATAGAATTACAAAGGTTAGAAAAGACCTGCAAGATCATCCTGTCCAACCACACACCCACCATAAATATTTCCCCACTAAACCATGTCCCTCAGTATCACATTTAACTTTTCCTGAACACAACTAGTTTTGAAGATACTTCCTATACTTTCATGGGAAGCACTTCCCGTATGTTCATCTTTAAGATCCCTTCCAACCCATTCTATGATTTTACAATCCATGGGGTGCATCCACCCAGAGCTCACAGACAAATGTATGGCTTGAATGTTACACTAGAAAGGACGGGCAGGACCTTCCTGTGCACGTAGTCCAGAGTCTCTCCACAAATCCATGGACAAGATTAGACCAAAGGCCCAAGTCACTCACTGTGGCACAGAGATTGCCCTTGTCCATCCCAGAGTAGGACCAGACCTAGCCAAGCACCTTGTTGTCTCATTCAACTTCAGACACAGGAGGATGCAATACTTCCAACTGCAAGTAAAAAATGGTTAGCTTGGTACAAAGTTTTCCCAGGATTGGTTGAAGAAATCAAGATATTTTTTCACATTTAGCAAAGAGTCTCTCTCTTTTAAGATCAGCATGGAAACCCACAGGAGTTCAAGTACTTCTGATCCACTTTGGTGGACGGGGAAGGATGACACAGCCTTGGATACAGCACGTGAAACTGGGTCCTCCACCCAGATGTATGCCAAGACTTGTCAGAAAGATGTGGAAGAAAAGAGAGGACATCGTCTACCGTGGGTAGGCCTGGTGTTATCACACCACCCTCTACTTCACAGCTCCCTCCTGCACAGAAAGTGAATTTCAGGTGTTTCCCTCTGCCACCTGGCAAATATTCATCTCAGCACTCCTCTTTTTCATAATTCTGCTTGCTCAGCTTTCTTTGGGGACTAAGTTTCCACCAGCTGCTCTGTACCCAGGAGCCAACACTTTGAAGGCATTAGGGAATCAAAATAGAGGTAGGATGTGCAACATGAGGCGTAAGATGTGCACAGAGGGTAAGTGCCTTGCTGAGTCAGGGCTTAGGCAGCCTGCAAATTAAAACAGGGAAAGAGAAAAAAAAAGTACTGTTTTTAGTAAAGCACTTGCTTTCCTATTTTTAAAAGAGGCTGTTGTTTTCCCATTTTTAAAATAGCCTGGAAGAGCAAAATTAGTGGTTGTGCTCTAAATCTGAAGAGGAACTTTCTGATGGCTTGACCTATAGTAATCTGCAGTTTTAGTACAAAGTGCTTTCTGCTGCAGTAACCTCGTCATGATTTACAGCCATCTTATACATGGTATTTGTATGAAATAAACTGGATTGCTTCAGCAAGATGCAGTTTATCCCTCAAGCTACATCAGGGACAGACAGTGCTTGAAGCCTCTGTCCATTCACAGTGGTGTGAAGGAAGGGTGATTTTGCATTAAAATCATCACCCACTATTTTAGACAATTTGGCTTCAAGCTTAGCCTTGAAACCAAGCTCTCTGGACTAGAGCTAAAGCATCCTAGAACCTGTGGGGTTAGGAAAATGCTTCCCTGAGAAAACCTGCCTCAGCAGAGAGGCTGAGTACATTTTCCCCTCTAGCTTCACCTTTCTGCTCCTTATCATTAAAATGGAAATAAAAAATATCCTTCCTCTTCCTTCCTTGTCTATTTTGATGGCACAGTCATATTTTCTCAGAACATCATTAAATCTTCTGTCATCTGGGGCACTATCTTGTCTACAGCAGCAGACAATACTCTTCTTCAAATAGCAGGCGCCAGTGCTGTAATGAATACCAGTGATGGCAGAGGACCTTGGATATGAATAAGCAGTCTGGGACTTTGTTTTATGCTACAGACAAAGGTAATAGCTGCATCATCATGGCATCTCCTTGTAACCCAATGGCACCCTGGGCTCCAACCAAGAATTAGACATTACCCCTTTGCTGGGAGGAACCCAGAGCTTCCAAAAGCCCTAGCCCTGCTCCAGCAAGCCGTTGTTAAATCACCACTTCCAGTTGCTTTACATTTTGTTGGGAAGAGGACCAAGAGTTTGAGAGGCTCTTGGAAGGAGCAGGCCTGACTCCAGAGAGTGAGGATCACCCTTGACATTTAACTTACCCCGAGAAAGATTTGCAGTGGGTCAGGATAATTTGCAGATGCTACCAGCCTCCTATCAGAGGTTTGTTTCTTCCTACTTGTTTAAAGAAAGATTCAAAAATGAGTTTCTCTGGCTTCCATTAACAAACACATATTAATACTCAAAGAAAACACAGTGAGCAGCTACCTTGGCTCAGGGCAGGTGGCAAACAAGCAACTTCCTTGGTGTGTTACAGGAAACAGAATCACAGAATGGTTTGGGTTGAAAGGTACCTTAAAGCTCATCCAGTACCAATGCCTGCCATGAGCAGGGACATCTCCCACCAGCTTAGGCTGCCCAGAGCCCCATTCACAGCCTTGAGATCCTCCAGGGATAGGCCAGGGCCTCACTTAATGACAGATTTCTTCCTAATATCTAATCTAAATCTACTCTCATTTAGTTTAAAGCCATTATTCCTTGATCTACCACTACATACCTTGACAAAAAGCCCCCCCTCAGATTTCTGTAGACCCCTTTTGGTACTGGAAGGCCACTATAAAGTCTGCCCAGAGCCTTGTGTTCTTCAAGCTGAACACCCCCAGCTCACAGCCTGCCTCCTTAGCAGAGGTGCTCCAGCCTTTGAGCATCCTTGTAGCATCCTCTGGACCCAGACCAACAGATCCATGTCCTTGTGCTGGGGGCCCAGACCTATACACGTGGGGTAATCTGGGCTGCTATTTCACAACATGCACCTGTCATGGATAAGCTGTGATGCTCTGCGACAGCAAACTCTTCTTTGCATCCTTCCAGCATCACTACAGCAGATCACAATGAAAATGTGAATGTAAGTGAATGAAAATGATGCAGCAGGACTTCATTTTGCAGCTGCTTCCAGCACCTGCATTCAACAGGATATTTGAAAGAAATAAGCAGCTTTTTGCTGGACAGGTCTCAGGAGTAGCAACACCCCATTTCCAACTCCATGCTGAAGAAGTAGGCTGTATGGATTGTTCATAAACAGGATTCTCTCTGTCAACTCCTTCTCTGTCATCCTCCTCCTTTGGCTGAGGTCACTGGGGACTTGATTTGTTCCTGGGCACCTCAGCAGCACTGGAATGCCAGAGCTGGAGAGAATTCAAAGTAGGACAAAATGGGTGATTTAGTGGCTGGAAGAATTGACATATGAGGAAAAAAACAGAAGGAGCTAAATATGTATAGTTTGGCTCGAGGACAGCACTGGAGGACAACTGTCTGCTGACTAGCTGACAGGCATAAATGTCGAGGAGGGGGAGGAATTGTTTAGGTTAGCCCAACAGGGGAATAACCAGGAATCACAAAACAGGATTAAGGAATGGAAAATGAACTCTGAACATCAGGGGAAACATTCTTAACAGTGAGATCTAACCTACTGGACTGTAGAACATCCTCTCTAGGGACTGTGGTGGAAACCCTGCTCTTTAAGATATTTAAAAATGGACTGAAGCCTGATCTGTTGGGAATAATCCTCCCCTGACTAGAGATGGACTGGATCCGGGCAGGGTGTTCCCTGCAAGAAGCACATCGTGTGATGCTGAGCACGCATGCACCATGGGAAGATACTCATGGAGCACAAGCAGGCCCCTCACACAAGTCCAAGAAAATACAGGAATTGAATAGGCGTTGGGTTTGCTTCTCATGGCTGGGAACAGCAAGGAAAGATGCTGACCTTTTCCCCCTCTCTCAAATACTTGAAAATGAGGGGAAGTTGAGAGGGAATGATGGGCATCTTGTGCAGAGGGCACTATTAAGTGTTCACACTTACAGGTCATCTGTGTGCTGTGTTTGGACACACACATAACTCTTCCAGATTGTGAAACCAGCACCATATATGATACAGGTTTGCCCAGTGATGAGGTGGATTCCCTACCCCTGGAGACTTTCAACGTGAGGCTGGATCAGCCTGTAGGCAACCTGATTTAGCTGTAGATGTTCCTGCTTACTGCAAGGGAACTGGGTTAGATGATCTTTAAAGATCCCTTCCAACTCTAAGGATTCTATGATATCAGGGGAACTCTTAACATCTGTTACACAGCTTAACATCAGAGATAATCTATGACTTATAATCTCTGGCAAGGCCTTTCTACATTTCCAAAAGGAGGTTGGAACTAGATGACTTTGAAAGTTCCTTCCAACTCAAACCATTTTGTGTCTCTGATTCCATGGTGAGAAACAACAGCAACAATTTTTTAAATAATTTCTTATTAACCTGAAATAATTTCAACTGCTCCAAAAGCTTAAACCACAAAGATGTAATGGGTTATACAACCCAATATGTAAGAGTAGTGCACTCAACAGGAAGCATGGAATACCTTGAGAAAGTGAATAACTAGAACCCAAGAAACAGGCAGTCACTTTATGGCAGCATAGTGTCCAGAGCCAAAAACTTCTCCATTCATGTTGCCCTGATGCAAGTCCAAACCTATTTCCAGCCCCAGACAAGTCTATGTTCACTTGGAGTTCTGATCCTTCCTGATGAGAGCAATCCAAACTAGAGCTCACAGCTATCTTCTTCCTGCCGGCAGAGAAAAGTTTGAGAGTGCAAAGTGAAGAGCACTGGTTGCACGTATACACCTGAGGACATTTACAGGCACTGGCACCACAATACTTCTGTTGCCACTTGGCATCAGATGCTCGGAAAGCACCTTTGGGTTCAGTAGTAGCCCTGGGTTTTGAAAAATGCAGCCACTGAATTTTTGAATTTTGGAATCAGTCATGGAAAAGTCTCCAGTCCACTCCCTTGCTCAGAGCAGGATTCCCTAGGAAGTCTGACCAGGCTGCTCAGCGCTTTATTCATGCTGATCTTAACTCCAAGGATGAATAAACCTCAGCCGGCCCATGCAGAAAATCCTCCAGCCTCCAAACATCTTGGTGGAGTCTGCTGAACTTACTCCATTTTTCCATCTATGTTCACGTGTGAGAAAAACCCTAAAACTGGACATAGTATCTAGATGTGCCTTAAACCGTGCTGAGTAAAAGAATATTTTAAGCATTACATTCAGAAATATCAGAAACACCAGTAATGTACCCACCCAAAACCTTGACAGCAAGCTTGGAGAGGACTCCGCACCCATCAGGGAAGCTGTATTTTTCATCTTGTGCTTTCTTACCTTTTAAACACACACACACACATCTACCTGCAAGGTGAACTTCTAGCAGTCATATCAATTCTACCAAAGTATGTTTCCTTGACATCATCAGCCTCACCTGTGTAAATCCTCTCCTCTTATCCAATCCAAAAGTCTTTGACTGAGATAGAAACATGACTGTTTTCCTGGTCTTTCTCCTAATTTAGATAGAAATGCGTTCTTTTGTTCCAGCAGAGGAATCAGTGAGCAAATTCTTCTCTTCATGGTACCCTTTTACACACTTAAAATCTCCCAGCAAATCTCTGCAGCCCTCTCTCATCTAGACTAAACAATCCCAACTCCTTCAGTCCTTCCTTGGAGGTTATGTTTTCTGGACCTCTGACCATTCTTGCTGCTCTCCTCTGGACCTTCTCCAGTTGGCCTTCTTCTATCTCCACATGCCTTGTACCGGACACTCGGGCTCCAGCTGAAGCCTTCTGGGACTTCCCAGATCAGAGATCCCAGTTCAGCCCATTGGAGAGGAAAGCTTAAGTTACTAAGTCTGGATTTGGT
This sequence comes from Cyrtonyx montezumae, assembly GCF_038088225.1. Taxonomy (NCBI): domain Eukaryota; kingdom Metazoa; phylum Chordata; class Aves; order Galliformes; family Odontophoridae; genus Cyrtonyx; species Cyrtonyx montezumae. Next base: position 67,592,776 of record NW_027071936.1, on the reverse strand, counting down.
TCCGACTCCGCATTTCCCCCGTGCTTAGGATGGTTCTGCTTTTCCCACAAGGGACTGTGTCCAAAATGCAAATATCCTAATCACTGAAGAAAGATGGAGTAGAAACTTTTCCTGACTCCACGTCCCCAGAGCATGGAACATCCTGTGACCATGCAAGACCACGTTGAGGAAGGAAGAAGAGAATTCTGTTGTACCAACTGTTTCTCTTGTTCACGAATGTCTTAACACAGGTCCACTTTTTGCTACCCAGCACTGCACGATGGAGAAAGCAGAGTTAAAATAAAATCAATACAACTAAAAAAATGTTTCTAGTTTCCTTAATCGATGACGAGAATCGTCAGAGAAACTGAATCCAAAAGAAAAAAAGCAACCCATCTATTAAAGATGACAAAATGGCTCCAACTGACAGTAATTGATGATTAACCACATTACAGCAATCTAGTCCGTCCTCCACTACATCAACAAAATGCAAAGATGAACAAAGAGATTAAAGGATGAAACATGAGACTTCTGTAGTTCTTTCTGCTTCACTCATTTAAACAGGAGAAGAATTACACTCACATACAGACCCATTTTTTTTCCTTTGCCTTGGCAGAGCTCTGGCATTACTTTTTAGTCACATTTATTATTAGAACAAAGTAAACAATTTGCTGCAAACAAGACTTGGATTTGTTTTGCATTTCTCTCTCTCCACTTACAAATTAGCAGGTCGTGAAATGCACTCATTTGTTTTATTTGTAATTAATAGCTTCTAAATCCTTGGCTGCTTTTAGCACTTCATTGTCACAGCTGTACATCTGTGCCCTCCCAGTACTATTACGATATCTCTGGGGCAATGCACACAGAAAATGGAATAACCCAGGGGTAACTAAAGGGTTTTTTTCCACTGGAAAAGCAACAGTCAACTGGATGTTTATCGTTTAGGTTTGAAAGTTACCTTTTGCAAAATACATCTGTGGCATGAGGTGTTAATGAGCCAACCCCATGACCCAAGCATAGATAAAGCTCTGAATGCCTCCCATCTGCAATGAGACCTCATTGCCCAGAGGCTACGTCCACGTCATCTTCAGGAGCCTGGTCAATGCTTTCTGACTCAGAAAAGACCCTCCTTTCCATATGGTTTGCTGCCCTGTGCTGGTGCAGCCCACTCTCCAGCCAACCTGGCCATGCTCTCTTCCCCTGAGGTAGGGACAAAGCATCACCGTTGTGCTTCCTTCCTCATCCTCTGCACATTTCTCTCAAACTCACCACTTAATCCCAAAGCGTTTGCCGAGACAAATGCAAGACTTTCGTTTCCAGCTCCAGAGATGCACAGAGCTCAAGGATCAAAGCCTGTGGCTAGCTCGCAACAGGGCGTAGTCTAGCAAATGCTGCCCCATTAACAGCTCAACCAAAACCTAACTGATCTTTCTGGATAAAGAGAAGGGGCAGGGAGGGAATCTTGGACTTACGAATTGTGACTTACCTGAAACTCCCCAGACTGTGAGTCATGAGAGTCCTAAAGGAGAATAATGCATTTCCCAACATTAGGAGAAAGGAATGGTAAAGCTGTGCCAATATTTTAACAGGAGAAGTGATTTCACTCCAGTAGCCGTACACAGGCTAGCTCAACATTAATCCTCACTCCTTCAGTGAATGGAGACATGCAGGCACATCCAAACAGCAATCATCCTACTGTAAGACAGATGTCTATGGTAGATTAGATGATTCAGCTGCTGGAGGGCTGATCTTGCTCCGTTGACTGCAGAACCAACCTTGGCAGCTGGCTTGGATAAGACAGCAAACTATTATTTGGTTAAAATTAGATGAGGTGACACCACTCCACCTTGCAAAATAATTACATTTGCAACGAACGTCAGTCAATGTTTTTCATGGGAAATAGGCCTGATTTCATTTTCTGACAAAACTATGAGTTCAGTTCATCAAAGACTCTCTCACAGGCATAATACAAACTTTCATGTGGTGCATGACTGAACATTGCACAACCTTCTGTTTGAAAAGCTTCTGCTACACTACAGAAATGAAGCATACATTCAACAGATCAGGAGCTGGCTAGCTTATGGAAGCTGGAAGGTATTTTCAAAGTGAGAAAGCATCCCCAGTGGTTGTCAGGATTTGTTGCCTTGCTCAGAGGTAGTCAACACTGTCATCAGTTTTCTGAAAGTAAATATATTACTTTCAGCTGACGTACGCTGTTTAGGTCACAGAAGCTGTCATAGTGGTAACAAGGAGGACAGGGCACTCGTCCTTCAGGACTATGATCACATGCTTCAGCTCAAGCATACATTTTAGGTGGCAAAATGCCACATTACATGCAGAAGACGAGGGATACACGCCATATCCATACAGCAGAGAGTTGTGACCTAAAGGACAGTGATGTTTTTCTTTTTGGGAGGGAATTCCATAGGCTAAAAAGTTTACCAGAAAGTGCTGGTAAACAGGAGCAAGGAAGAAGTCTGTAGAAACCACAGATGTGAAACATCAAGTTCAGTTTGCAACGCAAGTTATATAGAAAAGATGTCAGAAAGCTGAAGAGAGTTAAAGCAAGAGCCACAGAATTATCTGAGAGCAAGAGAAACATGTTGTGATGGAAAAGCATGAAAATTCAATACAATTTCGTAAGATTGAGGCGCTAAATGTGACATACATCCCTCTGGCATTTAGGTGTCTAAAAGGTGAGAGGCAGGCCAGACTGGACAGTTGGCTTCCTTAAAAAACCATGAAGACTTGAGGCCATTTCCAAAAGTCAATTCTCCTTTGGATGAGATAGGTTGCTTTGTGGAAGGACCAGTTTATAAAGGGATCTGTTTGGTCACACCTTTCTCATGTCATTCCTTTTGGTATCTTTGACAGTCACCTGATAGCCCTACCAGACATCTGTCAGAAAGACTCCTCCCTCATAGACAAGAAGATTTAGTATATTTACTCAATACTTCATGAAATGGTCCTCAATTCTACAACCCCCTCCAAGAGACCATCAGTCAACACCAATGCTAATTCCTTTTGCTTGTGGTGACTTCTCAAACTGTATAAGGATTTGGTGGCAGATAACTCCCCGTTAAAAGATAGACCGTTTTCACCACAGGAGGAATAAGGAACTATTTTCTTTTTCATCCTTTACCCTACAGGCACTTCTGGATTATCTCCATTGGCCAGTAGGATCCTCGTCCCAGAAGAATCCAAGTTCATCCAAATTCAGGCAAAGCTGCCAGATAATGAGAGGCACTGGTTGGTCTTGGCAAGGCACGATTTTAAGTGGTGATCTCCAGTAACGGAGACCACATGATCCACCTCCAAGTCCAAACCAGAGTACTGTGGTTGAGCTGAGTGAGAACTCAGCAAAATAAATAGAGCACTGTGAAAGCTCTGCCATGGGAAAGCTCTATAGCTAACACACATGCACACATACCCTCATTGGATCAAGGGACCTGCATCTCATTTGACAGTCAGACTAGATGATCTGAGTGGTCTTTTCCAGCCTTAATTAACTCACGATCTCAGGAGGAACATGGAGGGCTCTAGAGCTAAACCAACAGCTTAGCTTCCCCCTTTTGTATTCCTTCCTTTGCCGAGCCGAGACAACACAGTGCTTTTCAGAACGGAGCAAAGAGGGGAGGGAGAGCAGAAGGTTCTCTCACTCACCATGTGGTATTGATAGGTTGGTGGCAAAAAGCCTCTCACTGCCAAGGAGCACCAGAAATAACAGTGTCAAGCATGTCTTTGCGAACAATTACAGTAAATATAAATACACATGCACACTTACTAAAGATGAGAAACATTAATATATATATAGTCATCCTGCTTCTCATCCACTCTTCCCTAGGCGAGGATTAGAAACAGATTGAAGTAGCCTGAGAAAAAGCACTCACGTGTCCTAATTCTCTCATTAAACAGTAGGTGGTTCTTCTTGCCATGTGTTTGGTATCATGGGGCTTGCTTCTCCCCATCTCTTTTGATGTGTCATCGTTCCTCATCCATCACAAGAGAATTTCCTAGCGCACTTCACGCTTGCGTGGTCCTTCCCACTTTGCATCTTCCCTGCTCCTTAAGCAAAGTTTGCTATGTGCATACACAAAATGGCAGGAGAAGACCTGTGTCTGGTCCCATTCATAGAAGATGCCCAGACTATGGGACCACTTTGATAAATGGAGATGAGGCATCTCCAGCTGGAAAGGCAGACAAATTTTCCATGCCTGTCTCTTCAATAATTGCTTAGCGCATCTGGACAAGGCTTTTATTAGCATAACTTGGAAACTGGGACTCTTTGTAACTGGTCTGAAGAAGGAGTCAAAAATCTTTCCCTCACACATTCCCCCAAGAATGTAACTTAAAAAAATAATAATAATGCATTCTTACTTTTAGTTTTACACCAATGTCTGAATAAAACTCCAAAGTGCAAAATGGAATGAAAGAAAATCGGCATGATTTTAGCAATTGTGAACCATCATGAGAAAAGTACTGAGCACCATGCTGTCAATAAGAACATTTTTTGGCCCACCTCCACCAATGGTTTCCACCAAACCAAACAAACAGATGATTTCTGGCGCACAAAGAGAAAATGACCTTCGTAATTTCTGCATGCAAAATGCTCTCCTTCTCACCAGCTCAAACCACAGAATTTTGCAGGCATCCCACAGATGCTTTATGTAGTGTGCAGGCTACATAGACCCTGTGCTGATCTCTCTGTGACTCAACAAGGGCATTTTGGGGATCAGGGAAATCACAAATGTCAAGGAATCAGTCGGAGATGGCTTTTCCCCTGGACCTAGCCCAGAGGCAAGACTCTGATTTAGGACCATAGATGCATACCCGCTTTGCTCCCAAATAACTCAGAGCTACTTGAGACGGAAGCCAATCATCTCACTTGCATTGGTAGCACGCTAGCAACCTCCGAGAGAGTCAGATTTGTCCTGATCACCTCTGTAGAGACAGGCAGCAACACGTCCTGACCAAAATTCAGAAGCCATCCCAGCTTTCCTGCACTATCCTTTTCAGCACAGCATCCAAAATCCACTAGCTGTCTGGGGACTGTGGTCTAGGTGATCTCCAGAGGTCCCTTCCAACCCTTACAATTCTGCAATTCTGTGTTTAGAGAAAGGTAAGGCCATGTCTTTTGCTTTAATGTCTGTCTCCAAACTTATGGCAGTGGAACAGAGCTAGGAGGTGTTGGTATTTCCAGAGGGCAATTAGCCCACGGATGAGGCCATACTCTTCCCAGCCACTCCCCGGCTACGTGCCTGCCCCGCTATGCTGTGCTCCCATTGCATGTGCTGAGCACGTCGGCCAGCCTGCACGCTCCCCAGAGCTAACCTGGCACACAGAGGAGAAGCAAAATCCCCATGGAGCTCATTTAAGAACAAATGAGTCCTTTTTTTTTTTTTGCAATATGATTTGGGAAATCATTCTTGAATGAATGGCTCCTCTTCCACTTCTGGCCAAGACTGTGGTTTTCCAGGGAGCAGGGAGGAGGGGACACATACCTTCAGAGCTGTCTCTACGGATGGGAATTCATCATGGTTTATTTTCTCAAGGCTCATGGCTTGTCACAAATCCTTTTAAAGTCATGAGGCCTGGAAGGGGAGGGAGAAACGAGAATGTTTTGGTGTTATTTTTGTTCAGATAGGAACAGATCGTAAGTCATTCCAATCCTGTTAAGTGAGTGATTATAAAGCTGTAGCCCCTTGGACTTTTTTCACTTGAGGAAAAGCAGAGGGCAGCAAAAGATCCTCCGTGTTCCAGATATCCCCCAAGTCCTCCTTTCTGACTCCTACCCACATACCCTCAATGCAGCATTCTGGAAAATCAGAGTGGATCCATCTTTTGTTGCTGTTTTTAGCATAAATGGATCTTTCTGTCTCTGCCACTGGTGCCAGGCACGATGCTACAGCATCCCATGCGCTCCATGTTGCTACTCACACCCAAGAGAAGTAGGCTGGATTGCCCTATGTATTTTGCTCCTGCTTGCAGCATGGCTGCACAAATAGCAAAGCAGAGGAAACCCAGGGCTCTGCTTCATTGCTCGGGACTTCCAGCCCTGAGCACTCAAACGCTTGCAACCTCCCACACTGGGGGGAAAGGAGGGATGCTGGGAGAGGAACCAAAGCCCTACCCCTCCTGGGAGGGCAGATGAAATGAGAAGCACAATGGATCCACATGGCTGGGAATCCTCTCGCCCTCCTCCAGCTGTCAGGGAGCAAGGGGTTAGAGGGGGGAGAAGTACCCCCAAGGTGCAACATAATCCAAGTTGTTGAGCAGAGAGGCTGCTCTCACTTGAAGCATTCACCTCACAGACAGCAGTCACAGTGTCAAATCTTACACACCTTCCCTATGTCAAACCTTGGGGACCCGCCCTGGGAAAGGAGGTCCTCCCATGAGGACACGTACAGATCCAGGTTCAGGCTGCCCCATTAGCTGGTGTCCCATCATGTGCAGTGTAGCACCTGTAACGTGCAAGACACTGCTTGTGGTGTGCAATATAGCACTGTCTCTTCATGCAGTATCACTTAGCATTATGGTTCCTGAGAGGACAGTCTTCCATAACATCACTCACAAATCATGATTCAATTGAAGACCACTCCCAGCATACCCTGGTGTATCCTGTAGCTTCTAGAGCTCACCAGAGCAACATCCACTGCCCTTTCAGACCCTGAAACAGATTTAACACAGCCTCCCTCCTACCTCAGCAAAGCAATAGTGGGGGCAACTTTCTCCTCACTCACAGCAGCACCTGCTCAATGGTGAGTATGCAGACGGTGAAGGTGGTAATGCTCCCAGTATTCCACCTGTGCAAATGATCCTTTAAGACCAAAAAGGTATGGCTTTGCACCCCCATCCTTTCCATTCCTGCAGTAAATTAAGGTGTAAAAAGCTCAGGTTAGGTCAGAAGGAACAGTGTGCAGACAGAAAAATCATTTGATCCCTTGGAGCATACAGAGCAGGGCTACTGGAAGACATCTGTTGAGTTTTCTGGGAGCTTTCTGGAGAGCAGAAATAGTGAGAAGATGAGCAATAATGAGGGTGGGGGGTAGAACAGACAAAAAGCCACAACCTAGCATTTGCAGTCTCAGAATGTCCCTCTTCCCTTCAGTTTTCTCTAAGGTTTATGTATGCATGTAAATAGGAATGTCTGTGGATGATGCATCCTCGTGGCTTTATGCCATACAAAGAAGAAAATCTAAATTGGAAGAGTATGCAATAGCAAAAGGGAAAAGATAGGGCTTGATACTGTATTCATAAGACCACAAAGAACTGCATATATACAATCAGTTTGACCTCCTACAAAAGCCAGGCAAGAGATTCTTACCCAGATACTCCTGCTTCAGCCATAACTTTTAGAAGATTTGTAGTACGTCCCTAACAAAGGCTCCCAAATTATTTTAGAGATTTGAAGCAGTGATGGACCCATCATAACCTTAAGATAATCTCTTCAACCATTCAGTGGACAGCAGCTCCCCAAGAGAAAACACAGAAGACATGACTTATACGAGCTCTAATGAGCGTACTGGCAGGAAAGCTGAATGAGAGGTAGAAGTCTCTGGTCCCAATTTTTCCTTTATTTTTACTTTTTTTTTTTTACAAACCATGGCACTCAGCCTGAGGCAAAGCCCTCTGAACTCAACAGGAGTCTATCCACAGCCAACGCAGGCCCATTCATCCCACCTCCCATCCCCTACCACCCAGAGCTCACTAATTCCTCGTGCCAGCACTTCCCATTGCTCTGGGAAAGCTCCTTGCAGGGCCCACTTAACTCTTGAAGGTTGATTCCCATTTTTTAACAGGCCAAAACTGCGGGATGCCAACTAATTGCTTCGTGAATGACCCCAGTGTTAGGGGGCTCCGCCGCCATGGCTGGGAGGCCCTGCCACACGTTCGTGGTGCCTCTCACTTCCTGACATCTGGTTCCAATCTGCACTCCCTTTACTGCCGTGAGAGCTCAAATGACCTCTCCTTACCTGAGTGAAGGTACCAAGCGAGCCACGGGGTTCCCACCTTCTTTCCCTCTCATGCCAGGCTTGCCCTCCATCCCATACCCACTACTGGGGATGCTGGGAAGTCAACAGGACCCTGGGCTGCATCAGCAGAGGGGTGGCACAGGGCAGGGAGGAGAGAGGATTAGATGAGATGTCATTGAGAAGTTTTTCAGTGAGGGGGCAGCGAGGCCATGACACTGCTGCCCAGGGAAATGTGAGTGCTCCATTCCTGGAGGTGCCCAAGGCCCCTGGGCAGACTGGTCCAGTGCCACATTTAGTGGTTGACAGCCCCGCCTGCATCAGTAGGGTTGGAATTAGATGATCTCTGAAATCCCTTCCAACCCAAGCCACTCTACGATGCCTCATCCTTAGAGACAATTTGAAGTCAGGCAGGACGGGGCTCTGAGAACCTGATGGGGCTGTGGGTGTCCCTGTTCAACGCAGGGACAGATGGCCTTTAGAGGTCCCTTCTGACTCAAACCATTCTATGGCAATTCTACAAAACAGTATTTCAGCTGCCATGAGATTTTCCACAACCTGTCCCTCCTTTCTGTAGGCTTCACCTTCTCTATCTATAGATAGAATTTTTTTTAATCTCTGGGTTCCTTCTTTGCTTCCCATCTGTGGCATCTCACTGTGGTTCTTAGATGCTCAGCTTCATGGGATCTATATAAATTAGAGAAGGGGTCAAACCCAGCACTACTTTGAGCATTACAAAGCCTCAATGGTCATCAGCAGACATAATATTAGCACACTTCTGTGGTGTGGAGGAGCAGGTCTTTTCCACAACCACCTTCCTGTTCAAAGCTCAAACACTACCACGCGTGCCCAAGTATGCAGTCTGTTCTTTTTGCATGGAAATAAGAGGAACACACAGGAAACCAAGGCATGGAGGCTCACTGAACCACATTTCTCAACTCCCTAACCATAAGGCTGTCTTTTGCCTTTTTTTTCTCCTTACTTTATCCCAAAATGCAACAGAGTCCAAACACTTCCTTCATCCCATAGAATCACCAAGGTTGGAGAAGACCTACAATGTCATCCAGCCCAACTGTCCACCTATCACCAATAGCTCTCTCTAAACCACATCCCTCAACACAACATCTCAGCATTCCTTGAACACCTCCAGGGTTGGTGGCTCCACCACCTCCCTGGGCAGCCCATTCCAGCACCTGACCATGAACTCTAGTTGTTATGCCACGGTCCAAAACCCAACCATTCCCTGCTGTTCTTAGTCTGTGAGTGACCACCATCCTGACCCTGCTCCTTCCAACCCAGATGCTCCTCCATGAAGCTGTGGCTCCAGTCTTGCCACATCCCATGTGGCTACGCAGAAAGCTCCACATCTCATTGAGCAGAGCTTTGATGTTCATGCACGCACACACAAAAAAAGCCCCATCCTTAGATAAATTCATCCCATGCAACCTCAGTCACAAACACTGATCCTGGAAGGTGGAACCCCTGAGCATACAAAACAGGATAGAAAATCCTCACCCAGCTGGAGACCAAAGTGGCATTCAGCATCCAGGAACTGAGTAAGATTATGTTCTCATTACACAGAGCAGTGGAGTCTGGCAGTCAGAGCAAGGTGCCATCAATCAGGGCTCCTGAGCTCCGTGTGCAACCACAAATTAACCCACTATCATGTTACTCAGCTGCTGTTTTGCAACAGTTATGGAGTGTCAGGCTGAGTACCGGCTCCAGCAAACGGTATTTGAGCTGGGTTTGCTCCTGGAAAGCTCTGCAGTGATCCTGACTCCTTTCCTTTAATTTGCACTTTTCTGTGAACAGAAAATGCCTTTACCACCTCATTCTCACCTCTGCCACTGGCTGTCCGGGCAGCCTTGGAGAAATCACATCAGCTCAGCTTCATTTTTCCATCTGGGCACTTGGGATGACTACAAAGCCCCACTTTCCTAACAAGGTGTTTCAAAATTCCCAGGTAAAAGGCACTGAAGAACCACCAAACTGCATGATATTGGTGTGTTTTGAGATTAATTAGATGCCAAATATAAATCCTGCCCAGAAACTGAAAAATGAAGTGTTGCAAAACTGGGGTGGTTTCAAGTTCTTCCTTTCTTTTTTTTTCTTCTTCTTTTTTCATTGCTGTCCTTAGGATTCCCTCTGTGCATGCATAGCCCAATTTGCCTGGGGAGTTCTGCCTGGGGCTCCTCTGGATCCCATCAGATCACAGCTCCCTGAGCCAGAAGTGGTAAATATATGCCCTGGGACAACCCATTCAGGATCCTCATATGCTTATGTTTTGAGTCACAGACAGACTTATAGACATCCTCACCCAGCCTGGGTTGGGGGCTGATTGAGGGCCAGCTATTCTGTATCAGCCTCATTTCCAGCTCTGGCTCCAGGGCCAGAAGAGAACACAGTGAGAGCAGGAGGAACTACAAGCAGGCTGCAATCTTGATTTACCCAACAGAGAAATGAGCAGAGAGGAAGAGCTGGAAAGCTTCAGGACTGGCCGTGGTGCAGAAGTGCAGCCTGTGCATGCCAAAGCAACCTCTTGGAGCAACCTTCTGCATTGCCTCTGCACGTAGGCTGCTGCTGGAGCAGCTGCCAAGTGGCTGCAGTGCTGGCCAGGTGACTCACAGCACTGCATCCCACGCTGCTCTGCCAGCCAAAGCCATGGCCAATGCCATCACCCTGCTGCCTGGTGTGGCTGCCAGCCCGGCTGCCCTTTGGCACAGCTGGCAGTGATGCTTCTGCAGCATCTGCAATGGAGTGTGGATATTTTGGGGTACGGAGCAGAGGGGGAATAATGTGGCAAGGAGAGCAAGGTTGCTTCTGGGAGGATGCAGGAGGGTTGTGCTGCTCAGCAGAGCAGTGGACAAGGGGTGGTTGCCTGCAGAGGGCAGCAGGGGAGCACGGCCAAGCACTGTGCTCATGTCCAACCCTGGACCACAGCTCCCATGGCTCTTGGTTGGCTAAAAATAGGATTGGGGGCACTAGACACCTCTGTCCCATTCAGCAACCTCCAAAAACATCGAGAAGAGCATTGTGAAAAATACCTCTCCAGCATATAGATCCTGGGGACATCCACACCCTAAAACACCGAGCACAGCTGGGACACATCTGTGCTCCCCAGCAAACACGGGCTGCACGCAAGCAAGAAATGCCAGAACCTCTTTAGTGCAAATCCACCACAGGACACCAGCGTGGCATTGTCACCCCCAAAGCAGACACTAAGCAGGAGGAAATTCCACTTCAACCTCTGACTTAGCCCGTATCAGCACGTGCTATCTGCTGCTGAAAGCAGCCATTCCCTCCCAAAGCCAACTACTGCCCAGTGCCATCATATGGAGTTGTTGCTCAGTCCCTGCCAGACATCCAGAGCGAGCCCAGCACATGCACACGAACACATGCATGCATTAAGCTGCCTGTACAGCTCCCACCAGGTCCCTGCCTGCTGTATATACACCAGCAATTCAGTGTCACAAACACTGTGTCACACACATGGACACAGTCCACTCCCACTGCAGGCACAGGAGGTGGAAAGCTAAGTCCAAGGAAGGATCTGGCACATGAGACCAGACCCAGTGAATGTTTGGCTAGATTGGACCCCAGGCTCCAGGAAAATGTTGGTGGATTTATTTATCACAGCCGTGCTGAGCTTTTGTAACTCCCAGCCCAAGTGAAAGAGAAAATCCACCCTAGCAGATAAAGGTTACAGATGTGCCATCCTCAGCCCTTCCTGCTGGGAGTTCAGCTGGTTGTAAGCTCCAGGCAATTCTCTGCTTTGCAGCAAGGAGGTTTTTGTAGCAAGCCTGTGCAAGGAATTGTAGGATCATTAAGGTTGGGAGCACAAAAAAAAAAAGGGACCAGTGTGCATGGTCAGATGAGTTTGTGGTCATCACATGCCCTGGGATTTATAAGGGAGGACAAAAGCAGATCATATTTACAATAGCCCATAAGATATAGAGAAAATAGTTTCGGACTACAATAAAGGAGATTTAGTTTGGATCTAAGAAAAGTGTTTTACAGTAAGGGCAGAGCAGCACTGGCACAGGATGCCCAGAGAGGCAGTGCGTGCCCCACTCCTGGAGACACCCAAGGTCAGTCTATGTGGGCACCTGATGAAGCTGTGAGTGTCCCTGTTCACTGCAGGAGAGTTGGACAAGGCAGCCTTAGAAGGTCCCTTCTAATTCAAACCACTCTACGATGTCCATTTCCACAGGACAAGTCTCCAATGTGTTATCATCACCTCTCTGACATATACAGAAGGAAGCTGCATTCAGGCTCTTCCCTTAAACTTTCACTGTCCTGATAGAAACTACTGATGGATGGATAGATGCCCTCCACTAATGCAGATATTTGGCTTCACCACTTGCATTAACTCCTGAGGCTGAGCCATTCCCATAAACAGATCCATAAAAACACACATAGCCCACACATCCTTCTCTTTCCAACTACACTGCTCAGCTAGACCTGGGATATTTTCCCAGCTCGCTGGTAGCACCCAGAGAGTAAATAAACCACAAACTGCAGAGTGAGAGCACTCCTCAGAGTCACACTGCAGGGACGGACAGTACTTCCAAACTGGGCAGCCTGAAGAGCCCAACTGGTATTTTAGGGCCATGGAAACACCACAGCAAGCTGGTTTGTTTGGGTGTCTGCCTCAAGAGCCAACCACGTCTGATGTCTGGTTCCCCCTCTTTTAATAGAGCAACTACCTGACTCCTTGCAACTGTCCACCAAGCTGCCAGCCCCACTGCAGGGCTCTTCTGCACACCACAGCTGTCCCCATTTACCTACTACTTTTTCCTCTCTCCCAATTGGATGTGGTGGCCCAACCAAGTCATCTCCAGATACAAGAAGGAGATTAACATCCAATTATTCTATCATTGGTTCAGCCACACCAAGTTTAACCTTTGCTGCCCAGAGTGTGTGCCCCATCCCTGGAGGTGTCTGTGGCCATGGATGGGGCCCTGGGTTGCCTGATATCCCCCATGTCAGGGCTTGGGGCTGGATAGGCTTAAGAATCCCGTCCAACCCAAGCCATACTGTGATACTGTAATCACTTCCAACCACAGGAGCGAGGTCTCAGCAATCTCTCCTGGATTTCCAGCAGCTCAGGTGAATCAAGCCCAGTCTGCTTTTCTTACAACTCAAGAGAAACAAATTAGATTTGTCAAATCCATCTTTTTTTTCCATAATATTAAAAATAAAAAAGAAAAAGACCTCTAAGATCTCCAAGCTAAACCCCAACCCATCCCACTATGCCCACTGACCATGTTCCTCAGTGCCACATCTCAGTGGTTCTTGAACACCTCCAGGGGCAGTGTCTCCACCACTCCCTGAGCAGCCTGTGCCAGTGCCCAGCCACTCTTTCTGAGAAGAAATTTTCCCTAATACTGGACTTTACCCCTGGTGCAAGTAGAGCCATCACTTCTCATTCTCTTGCTGTTACCTGTGAGCAAAAGTCAGCACCACTTCACTCCAATCTCCTATCAGGGTGTTGTACAGAGCCATAATGTCCATAAAGATCTTCCTTTCCTCCAGACCAAAAAATCCCTCAAGTTCCCCCAGCCACTCCCCATAAAACTTGCCTTCCAGACCCTTCGTGGGTTCACTGTCCTTCTCTGGACACTCTCCAGGGAGAGATAACAATGAATTTGAAGCAGTACAAATTGCAATGACAGCAAGGCAGTACAAGGAGCTCTTGGTAGCCTGAACCCATCCAAGTAATGGGTTTTTTCCTACATCTGCCTCCCCAAAGACAGTCTCCAAACAGGGACTTGAGGGCCAAAGAGGCATAGTTACCCAATGGCAAGTCCTACAGTAAGGGTGTGAGAGAAAGAGGCAAACAAAATCCATAGTGGCTTATGAATGAAGACACTTCTAAAGGAAACGAGCTCTCCTTGGTGATTTCTCCACCAATGAGGCAGGTAAGGAAAACTTGGGCATTTTTTTGTGTCTCATATTTTTTAAATGAGTGTGCACAAATAAATGACTGTGGGAAAGCACAAAGGAGTGATTTGGAGGCTGAATCCGGATTCTTTGCAGCAGAAATCCATCAGCTCAATAATTTCACCTTAGCTTATCAAAAAAAAGAAGAAATCTGAGAGCTGGTTGGGTTATGTCACCTAAACCTCTTCAGGAGAAGGAAACTATGGGTCCTAAGGGGCTCTTGAACTGGTGGCAAAAGACTGAACAAGAATCGATAGCTGAGAGTCAGACAAATTGCAATTGGAAATAAATAGTGAGGGTGGTCACACAGACAAACCAAGTGAAGTGGTGGATTCGTGCTGCCTGATTTCTTCAAGATGAGATCCTTTCCTGGAAGTCATTCTGAACTCACATGGCAGGACACAACACACTGGGCAGAAGAAAGATATGTAAGGACTGTATTGAGCAGATGAGACGGGAATGATGTAATGTCCTTTCTTAGCCATAAACTTGATGAATTGAGAAATCAGTGGAAGTTGGCAGACACATTCCCCCAGTCTGCTCCCACACACGCCTGGCTTAATAAAACTATCTCACTAATTTTCTGTGACAGCAGTACTTTCAGGGGCAGACATTGCCCAAATGATAAAGAAAGCCCTCTAACATACCCCAATCACCTCAGAAATCAGTGTGACATCCCAAGGGAGACCTAAGGAACCCAACCGAGATCCAAAATTATTCCTCTCTCTGCAAAGAAAGCAGAAATCAGAGCAAAGTAAATTAAAAGGCGAGACGCATCAGCATCATCTTGGCCAACATATCCAAAACAAACATTTCTATTATTTCAGGTAAAACAGTGGTTATTTCAGAAGCTTGCAACACCGAAGATGGGCTCCTCACTCCCATGGAGCCCATGAATACTGGGGAGGGAACAGCTACACTGCAGAACTGAGCAAAGCTGCTTCCCCAGATAACAAAAAGAAATTCTAGAAAATAGCTTTTATGTATATATAAATTAGTTTGGGTCTTATCTCTGGCTGGTTTGTCATCACAAACATCACAGGATTTGCAGTTTAAGGAGGTTTTTGGTGGGAGGAGGATACAGAGCCGAAAGGTGGCAGTTGCTTGCAACTTTCAGACCAAAACTTGTATCACGTATAATATGTTCTGAAATCCTTATCATAGAATCATAAAGGTTGGAAAAGATCTCTAAGATCATCTTGTCCAACAGTCAACCCTTAACAAGGCATGATTTCTTGCTTGCCTATAGCATAGGGATGACTCCTGTCAAGCAACAAGACCAGATGAACAAGTCTTGCAGATGAATTTATGGTACCCCATAAAGAATGGAAATTAATATCAGCTCCCAGTAATTCTGGAATAATTCCTCAAGAGCAGGTTGCTTTTCTTTCTGCTGTGCTGCCTGTCTTCAGAAGTGCTGAGAACTAATTGCAAGTTCTTCTACATCAGCTGAAAACATACTGCTCTGATATTCTGTGCATTTTAAGTAGAAACATACGTGATGAAAGCAAACGCACAAACTGTCAGTGGATTAATATAAATAAAAAGCTCAGGAAACAGCCTTAGAAGAGGCTTGAAAATACATTCCCACCCCTCCCAAATTTTCTTAGCTTGAAAGTAGAAACAAATCCCATCCTGTGTTTCACTTGTGGGTTCAGGATCACAACATCTGAGTCTTGCTCTATAGACTTGGAGAGTCAGTTGTCACCAGAGAGGGATGTTAATGCATATAACACAAGGCACAGGAAGGCCTGACCCAAATTTCTGCCAGGATGTCACCAGTTATGGTGGTTTTGCCTCTTCCAGGACACGGTCCATCCCGTTTCAGATGAGTACATGCAGGAGCAGGGAACTTCTGGGACATTCCACGGGACAGAGAATTCATTTTCTGAGCAAGCTGATTGAGTTAACTTACTTGCTCCAGATTTACCCACCAGGCCACTCCACTGTTCCTTTGAGTGTATCCACCCAGAGATTAGCATCCAGCAGAGGAAATGTTCTGCTTTATTAATAGATGCAATAATGTCTGTCTTAATGAGACTCCTGTAAAAGCAATTCTAATTCTCAAGGGGTTCTGTTTTTGAATAAATTTCAGTAGAAGAAGCTAGAAGGCTCAGACCAGCCAGGGACAGAGCTGCTGCTGCTGCAGTGTCCTGTTTTTCCTCTATTTTCGTTGGATCTCAGGGGAACTTGATGTACATGATTTGTGAATGATGTGCCAGGCATTTCTGCTTTTTTTTTTTTTTTTTGAGGAAGACAACAACGACCACATTCTGAAGTTGAGTTTTCTTGGCTTTACACATCTCCATACTCAGCTCCAAATCAAACCTTAGTCTCAGGGAATCACTGAAGTGGGGAAAAAGACACTAAATCCTTTTCTGCTCATCACCACCGTACCCACTGAACCTTGTCGGCCATCACCACTCCCTCAGCATCCTATCCCATATCCATCCTTCCCTAAAATGCTTTACAGGCCACAAGACCAAGAGACCTTTGAAAAGGCTCCAGTAAAGGACAAATCCAACTGAAGGAGCCAACAGGTGGGAGAGCATCTTCACCAGAGGGACCACAGAGTAAGGAGGCCAGGACCTCCCTAACCAACACACAGCCTCAACCTGAGGGCAAGCCAGAAAAAAACCACAAAACAAACAAACAGAAAAACCTGGTTCTGTCATAGAATCATAAAGGTTAGAGAAGACTTTTAAAATCATCTAGTCCAACCATCAACTGGTGCACCAGTCTACACCTGATCTGTTTCTTTCAACCTTTCCCTTGACATCAGGCCACGCACAGAGTTGGACATGTGGCAAGGTGGAGCCCTATAGGCACTCTGACACTTTAGGAGCACCCAAAAAGAACATCTGTGTCTGTTTGGGTTTGCTCAATGCAACTTACCACCATCATCACACAAAAGCGCATCCAAAAAACAATTTTTCCCTACTGAGCAAAATGAATCTGTGTAGTCATAATTAGACAAATATTGTTAAAGGAAAAGCTATACGTGAATGTAGACTAAACACAGCCCTTATGCCAGATAAAACTGTGTTCATTACACTGAAAGAGGAACTGTTCATGCCATAACAAATGGTCAAACATGATACTTCAGAACAAATATACATATGTACTCCATCTATATTTATAATGCTGAAAAAGCATATAACAGCCTGATCTAGCTTCCAACACAGTCACAAGAAAGACAAGCTTTGATTTTACTGAGTGTTGGAGGAGGGCATGAAGTAGTAACATGACCTGGAGGACGCAGGTAAGGTCAGCTGGATGCTGGTCTTAAACTGTTAAAAAGAAATATTCTTAGTGTGAGTGAATTGACTGTTCAAGCTGTTTCCTGAAACACTTAGGAAACATTTGGTTTCTTGCAGCCCATACTCCCCAGCATCAGTAAGACATTCAGGGGCATGTTCAAACTTAATTTGATTTCACAGACTCGTAGAATCGTTGAGGTTGGAAAAAGACCAATACTCTTGTCCAACCATGGACTCATCCCCACCATGCACACTGAATCAAGTCCCTTGTATCAACTTTCCAAAGTCACAATTGGGTAATTGAGAAAGGTCTCCACTGCAAGAGAAATGGAGATGTGGCACCTTCAGCAGATCTAGAGCAAAAACCTCCCCCTTCTTCAGCCCCCTACAAGATGAAATGCAAAAGCATTCATTTAATAATTTAAAGGAGAAACTGGTTAATGAAGGAAACACTGATAGCTGTGCTCTTGAAACAGAACTGTGCAATCTGGGCTGATTTCCACCAGGGAAAATAAGACATTAGTGAATAAAATACACGTTTCCAAGCATGCTGCTACTCAGCCCTTCCAGTCTTCCTTGTCCCTGAGAAGCTCAGGCCACTATAGAAGGGCCACATCTCAACTGATGAACTCAGCAACCCCCTCAAATCACCCAAGGTGAACCAGAAAGAAGCTCCTCAGGGCTGTGCTACCTAAACCCATTGGTCAGTTTTACATCTCTGACTTGCAGGTAGTTTACAAGAAAACACATTCACAGACACTGGAAATCTGAGGCAACCTCACATCTTCCCTGCTCTTTCTCACTTTTTTTTTTTTTTTGCACAAACTTATATCGTTTGTATTTTATCACATCAAAACTGCACATCAGCGGTTTAATCAGCAATTGGGAGGATGCTATAAATCAGAATTCGGGCGCAGTCACCTGTTGTAAAGCAAAGCTTTCATTTCCAGCTGGGATAAACTGGAAATCTCTCCCGTGCAAATGAGGAGGGAGACCTTCAGAAAGAAATATTTGCCAGAAAGCTGCTTGCTGTTCATTCACTTTACACCCTCTTTGCTGTCACAGTCAATCATTTTAAAACGCAAAGACCGGGCATTTATAAGACAGCAAGGCTATCCAGGCACTATAATTTCCAATTGCAACATCTGGGTGGAGGCAGCAAAATTTATGCTTGGGGTTCCCAGCCTGTTCCTGTTGGGATGCTGGCAGGGGGATGATGCACACAGCATATCAAGCTCTGTTTCACCAGAAGTGCCTCAGGCTGGTGCCTGAAGCCTCCAACAAATGGAGAGAAGCCAAATGAACCCCAAGACATCGCCTTAAGAAGTTTAAAATGTCAGCAGAGACCAGAACTGCGGACATCTGCAATTATTTGTGAGAAAGAGATGCCAAGGAGCCACCCAAACCGCCTGGACTCCCGTTGCTTCCTCACATCTCTCCCAGTTGTGATAATTCCTGTAGATTTCAGTTACACTCCACAGTTTTATATGGCCATTTTTGACTCACCATCCCCTTGCAAGGACCTGAGCATCCAGCTTGCTCCTGACTCCCCCGACTGAAACCAAGGGGAGCATCCTCCTTCAGCATCTCGGAGCACGTTGCAAGAAGCGCTTCTCTGAGGCCGTGTTAAGATGAAAAAGAGGGGAAAAAAGTAAAAAGGAAAGGAAAAAAAAAAGGTCGAGGGATCATAAAGCATCACATATGTATATATATACGTTCACACACCTTTTCCACGCTCAAACACAGGCTTTAAAAGGTAACTTTCTGAGAGCTCAGCTGAAGTTACAAGCGCCATAAATAAAATAAATTCAAAAATGTCTATAATAATAAAGAATCGAGTAAATAAATAGAAGCTAAGGGGGAACTGCGGTAGAAATCCCAAAACGAAAAGGATCGAAGGAAATGACCTTCCCTGCTATTAAAAAGGTGGCAGACGGGTATTGTAACTGCCTCGTGGGGTAGGAAGGGAACGGAGAAGACAACGTTGACCCACTCTGCTCATGGGTGGGGGCAGATGGGGGACAGGATGAGCAGAGACACAGCAAGACCAGGAGGGAGGAACGAGCAGGAACGGAGCCTCGCAGCCTCTGGGTGCAATAAAGGGGCACGGGATGGAGCCGCACAGTCACGTTTTGCAGCCAGCTGCCGAGGATTCATTAATTCCTCCTGCTCTCAGTCGCCTTTTAGGAAGAAGACGACCCATACAGAAGCTAATTGCTTTAATAATCACTTAACGACTCGCTAAGCGTTCCCAGCTTGTCCCATCTCCACCCCGGGACAGATGCAGCTTCCACTCCCACCACGAGCTGTAGGTTTCACACCTTATGCAGAGCACTGGGTGCCACCAACCAGAATTGCTAAACCAGGAGATGCTAGGTTTGCTGAAGAGCTGGTTCCGAGAGCAGACAATGGAAGCATTCAGGTTGGAAAAGACCTCTGAGACCATCAAGGCCAGCCATCAACCTGTTACCACCGTGCCTGCTAAATCATGGAGTCATTAGCCTGGAAAAGATCTCTCCTCAATCCATCCCACCGTGCCCACTGACCATGTCCCTCAGAGCCACATCTCCACAGCTCTGAAACACCTCCAGGGATGGTGACACCATCACTCTCTGGGCAGCTGTGCCAGTGCCTGACCACTCTTTCTGAGAAGAGATTCTTCCTAATATCCAACCTGAATTGATCTGAATAGAATCACCAAGGTTGGAAAAGGCCTCCGAGATCATCCAATCCAACCGTCCACCTACCACCAATATTTCCCCACTAAGCCACGTCTCTTAGTGCAACAACTAAATGTTTCTTGGAACACGTCAAGTCCAACCATCATCCCATCACCACCATCAAGCCATATCACTCAGTGCCACAGGTAGGCTTCTCTCTTGCTTGGTTTTGCCCAGCCTGTGTTTCTCACAGCTTCAAAACAGCAGAAGCTTTGGGCAGAAATTGGGTGTCATGGAGCTCACCAAACCTTCAGGACCTCGGAGGAGGGGCACCTGGGTGCTCAGATCGAGTCCTGTTGGTCTCTGAGCATCTCCAGGGATGTAGACTTCACATCTCTGGGCAACTTGGTTCAGAATATGTCCTCAACCCTATAAAAAAGAAGTTTATCTTACATCGAGGGGAATTTCCCGTTTGAAATTCATGCCATGGAGACTGATCTGACTCCAGATTGGTGCAAAACAAAAAACATTTATGGGGTGCACTAGTCCCAGGACATGATGTCACCTTGGTACCCAAAGCCAGCCACAAGTCCTGTGAGAGGAGATGTGGACAGAGCTGAAACAAAAGACTGGGAGATTCGACTCTTGGTTGTGGAAGTCTATAAAATAGCCACATGGATTATTAATTTTTTTTTATTTTATTTTTTTAAGGTCACAAAATACACAACATTCATTTTAATATGCAACACGTGATATTATATACATATTAAAAACCACATGACTGAAACACATGTTCACACGGCACCAATTTCATAACGAAAAACCCCACAAGTGCTTTTTTCTTTTTTCTTTTTTTTAATATTAAAAAAACAACTGTAATAAAACATATTAATATTTTTCCAGACAATGTTTACAATAAAGAGGGGGAAAAAAATCATATTTTACTAAATAACAAATATTTAACAGCAAAAACTTTATACTAAATATCTATTTTGAATTATAACAAAAATAGTACTTAGAATAGTTTATAAAGACAGACCAAAAATAATAATAACTGTGTATAAAATAATATTATAGCGAATTGGACTGTGCTAAGAAAAACAAAAACAAACAACACAATTCTGAGATTCAAAGTGCTTTATTCTGCAAACCCACTGCAGCAACTTCTTTTTAGTCAAGTTATATTAGTTAGGAATGGTAAAACAAAAGCCTGACTTAGTGATGCCTAGGTTAAATACACACACACACACATTACATATACACATGGTGTAAGCATATATATATGATGGATGTATGCATCTGACGTTACCACTCTCCAGTCAACCACTCATTCGAAAGTGTGTTTGGTTTTTCACTTTGTAATGACATTGGACGTTAAAATCACAATTGAACCAAACCCTCCACTGGCTGCCCTTCACCAAATTCTTTCCAAAATTCACCCCAGAGATCAAACCCACGGGAGTGCAGCATGAAGCCACTGCAGAGCTTTAGGCAGAACCTCTGGACCCTGTTGGGCATCCCCCCTTCAGCTCTCCATTTTTTTCACCTCCCCTCTCTCCCAGTTTTCCCACCCAGTAGGTCTCAGCTGGGAATGGCTCCTGGCTGTGGGTTCCTGGTGTGTTTTCATCCTGCATCCTCTACCTCCTGCCCCGTCCCAGTGCCCTACATGTGTTTAGCATCAGCCAAGACCATGGACAACGATCCTGGCATGACACAAACCTTTCCCCACACACTTGCCCACAGGAGACTCACCCATTCCCTCTGGGAGTTTATGTTCTCCTTTGCTTCCTGTTGGGATTCTCATTGGGATTAGGTCCTTTTTTATCTCTGGAAATGTTTTCTCTCCTTCAGGGACAATGCCTGAAGTCTCACCAGTGCCTGAGCTGATGGCGTTTCCCTTGGAGCTCCCAGGTCATCAAACTGTCTGATCCATCATCATTCCAGGTACGCAGTGCTCATGTAGCACACAGCACTGAGACCTCCCTCTTGGGTTTGGCACATTGCTTACAGGCCAGAAGGCAAGACCCAGATCTCAGTGCCATCCTTTAGAGGACTTGGAGCATTATTTTGGTGGAAATACACCTGAAAATCAAGTTGTGCTCCCTGGTGTGAGTGGAGACCATCTGTTGGGGTGCTCCTGGGGGTTTCTGGCAGCTTGGCTGACCCAACCTCTAGTGCTTCCCCCAGCTAAAACTCTGCCTCCCTGCTCCTCACCCCAACAGATGACAATGGCAGAGGCAGCCATCACCATCGCTCACCCACACGTCCTTTGACCTTCCAACGAGGCACCCACTCGTCAAGAGCACAACCTGCAAAGCAACCTGGTAAGCAACATCTGCCCCCCTCATCCTTCCCATTTCAGCCCCTCCGACTTATCTGGACACCTTTAAAGCAAAAAAGCCAAGCTGCCCACCCCAACACGAGATCTTTCCCCACCACCCCATGGTCCTCATCCTTACCTCATCTTCCAGGTTTGGAGACAGAAGAGAGCAGGGCTGCATGGAGTTTCCCTGGGATGAAGTGCCAACGAATCCCAGTGAGATCTCCCAGCCTGATGCTCAGGTTGAACCAAACACCAGCCAGAGCGCTCAGGTTGCCTTTGCTCTGCACCTGCATGTGAGGCCACTTCTGTTTTCAACACAACCCGCCTGTCTCACGTGCCACATGGAAGCCTTTCTCATGCCAAAAAAAAAACCAACAAAAAATCAAATCAAACCAAATAAACCCACCCAAGAAACGAATCTCACGATGCCTAGTGCCGCATATGTGTTAGGCACAGCCTCTCTCTCCTTCCTGCAGAGCTCTCCCATTGCCAACCAAAACCCAGACACGAGACAAACGATGTGGACGTTGGCTTATTTAATAGAGATCACCTTTAATGCAAAAATGCCTCCCGTGGAAGAGGGTGCACCCAAACTGAGCAGCTCGGTGCTCACAGAGCCGTGGCAGATCACGGAGCCATGCGCCAGTGCCTGCACCCTGAGGGAAAGCAAAGGCACCAAATTGCCCCTGAATGGATACCTCTGTGTGGGGAGGGGGCCGGCGAGGGGGTGGGGGGAGCGGTGCACACAGGATGTGTAGCAGCAGCAGGAAACTCAAGGAGAAAAAAAAATAAAAATAAAAAATGGAGCTCCCCCCCACCCTGTATGCAAGATGCATTTTGCAAAAGGCCAAAACGCCCTCATCCCAAGCTTTGGAGAGATGGCTCAGCCCCACACGAGGCACCAAAGGGGTTTTTGGTCCCGTGGCAGAGGCAAAATGACAGCACTCCCCCAAACCTGCCCGGGAGGTGGGATGGGAATGGGCATCGCTCGTCTCCCCTTCACCCAGGGCAGCCCCCAGAGCCCCGAAATAACAACAACAACAAAAAACAACACAACCAAACAAACGAACAGCAACAACAACAAAAATAAAACACTGTTATCACCAGCTAATTTAACACTGTTAAAAACAAGCTCGGCGGCCACCCGAGGGCCGCGCCGGGCCACCAGACCGCTGGCTGCCAACCGGTTCCCAAAGCCTTTCCCACCGTCGGGGCTTCACAGCACTCCTCCTGGCAGCAGAAGTGTTTTATAGATATTTATATATATATATTTATAATATTTAGATACTGTGTATGGTCAGACAGTCCCAGTTCTACTCGGGATTCGCAACTCTTCCTCTTTCCGAAGGAAGCGAGAGGCACGATGCTGCCCCAAGCTCCTCCATGCCCAGAGCAGAAGGATTTTGGCAGCTTTGCCGGTGGAGGAAACAGTCCCGACCTGGAGGCTCTGCCAAGCGAGCGTTGTGGAGAAGCTCCTCATTCCTCTCCCCTCCTGTTCATCCCCCTGTCCCCACCCCACCCCTCCATCCCCAGCCGCCCGTCCCTGGTGGGCTCTACACGGTGGCCCCCAACATGACGTCCGTCCCCGTCAGGATCTCGTTCTGGTTGGAATCCAGTCCGAAGAATTTAACCTTGAGTCCGTCGACTGGGTGGACCACGGGCACCAAGGTGATTTTGGGGAAAGTCCTGGTGGCCAGCTCGAAACGGCTGGTGCTGGCCAGCTCGATGGCCAGGGCCTTGAGGAAGAGCTTGGCCAAGTGTTTGCCCAGACAGGTCCGTACACCCCCTCCGAAGGGGAGGTAGTGGAACCTGCCCTCTTTGTCCTCGCTGCGGCCCTGCCCGAAGCGGTCGGGGTCGAAGACATCCACATCCTTGAAGACAGGAGCAGTGTCATGGGTGTCCCGGATGCTGTACATCACGCTCCAGCCCTTGGGGATCTGGAAACCCTGTGGAGGGGAGGGGAGAAGGGGAGAGAAGAACAGAGAGGTCAACAGCGCTGCACGGGGGAGAGGGAGCAGGAGGACAGCTTTAGAATCATGAAATCATTAAGGTTGGAAAACACCTCTAAAATCATCAAGCCCAAGCCCAGCTCATCCCCACCATGCACACTGACCACATCCCTCAGTTCCACATCTCCATGGTTCTGGAACACTCCCAGGGATGGTGACCCCACCTCTCTATGGGCAGCCTGTGCCAGTGCCTGACCACTCCTTCAGAGAAGAAATTTCTAATATCCTGGTGCAATTTGAAGCCATCACCTCTCGTCCTATCACTGTTATCTGGGAGCAGAAGCCAACTCCACCTTTCAGACAGCTGTAGAGAGCCATAAGGTCTCCCCTGAGACTCCTTTCTCCAGACTGAACCATCCTATTCCCTTGGAAGCACCGTGACTGTCCCCTCTTTGACATCCCACGTGCATCTACCCCCTGTCCATGTTCTGAATCTGCAGCAATTCCACCCACTGCTACCAGCAGAACCCGATTTATCCTTCCCACCTCTGCTCCAAAGCAGCTTCAAGCACGCTTTGCAAAAGACACAGAACACCCAGCAGCCATGGCAGTACTCACATCCAGCTCGAAGGTCTGCAGCACCGTCCGGTACCCTCCGGAGATGGGGGTAAAGAGGCGAAGCACCTCTTTGATGACACAGTCCAGGTAGTGGAGGCTGCTGATGTTGTCAAGGCGTAAGGAGCCCTCGCAGATGCAGCCGTTGTGCAGGATGCCTTTGCTGCGCAGCTCCTCTCGCAGCTTCTCCAGCACCCGTGGGTGTTTGAGCAGCTGCATGATGAGAGAGGTGCTGGCGCTGGCCGTGGTGGCGTAGGCAGCGAAGATGAGCTCCAGGGTGCCGTCCTGAGAGGTGACAGAGAAAATGGGTGAGGCTGGAAGGACATACGGACACACAGGCATGGTATGATGGGATTGGCACGTGGGCTGTAGCAGTCTGCCACAGGTCATTCTGCAGCCCCTGCATCCCGTGGGGCAGTGGATGTTTGTGGGAGGCCACAGGGATGCACAAAGGCTGGAGCATTTCTACTACGGGAACAGGTTGAGAGCAGGGGGTATTTAGCCTGGAGAATCATAGAATCACTGAGGCTGGAAAAGATCTCTAAGATCACCAAGCCTAAGCCCAACGCATGCCTACCATGCCCACTGACCGTGTCTCCCCAGTTGCCACATCTCCACTGTTCTTGAACACCCCCAGGGACCGTGACCCCACAAATCCATGGTCAGTCTGTGCCTGACCAAGCACTGGAAGAAGAGAAGGCACTCGGGTGACCTCACTGCAGCCTTCCAGTACTTGAAGGGAGCTTATAAACAGGAGGGACAATGACTTTTTACTCTATCCAATACTGATAGGATAAAGGGAACGGTTTTAAGCTGAAAGAGGAGAAAGTGGCTGGAAATTACAGCAAGCTCATATGATTTTTTTGGTATTCGCTGGCAATGCTTTTTAGGAAGGGATGAGCACAATCCACAGATAAATACAGACTGCAGGAAAGCAACTGGCTCATTGGCACCATGCTCCACCAGGGTGGGATCCACCTGCAGCTCCACCAACACACTGGGATCCCCAGTTCTGAAAACCCATCCTAGCTCTGCCCCCCAAAAATCCACCGTGCACCAGCTTTGCTATTTGGGCAGCCTCTGCACTGAGCACAGCAAGGACAAAGTAGCCACGGGAAGACCTTTACCTTCAGCTCCTGCATGGTGAGCTCCTTGCCGTGTTCCTTGCCGCTCTCTATCAGGATGTCCAGTGCGTCGGCGTAGTCCTTACCCTGGGTGTTCTGCAGTTTCTCCTGGATGGCTTTCTCCAGTCCTTTCTGCAGTGTTTCACGTGCCCGGATGCCCTGTGGAGCAGGAATTGTCAGACCCCGTAGGGCTCAACACCATCCCTGCCACCCCCACCCTGTATGAAGAGATGAAGATGTGCTCAGCAGGATGTGGCTATGGTATCGGGCTGCTGTTGTAGGTGCTCAGACAGGAGTATAAAAATGCTGGAGTCATTCCCCAGCCTGGAGGAGCAGGCCCCAAGCATACGAGATTACAGTCGTGGGTAATCTGCACCTCTGTGCAAATGGCAGCTGTGATGAAGGAGCCCCAGTGCAGCAGCAGTTCACAGCCCTCCTTCTTTCCCTGGGATATAAGAAGTCCCTGAGAAAACTGTCTCTCTAAGGAAGGCTAATTCATCCAAGAAGATCTTCTTCCTGGAAGCAGAACAGGCTTCCCAAACAGTTTTAGTGCTTGGTCTCCTTAAAGCAAACCCAACCTTTTGGGGCTGCCAACAACTTGGCTCGTTCACAAGGTCAAATAACAATAACAGGTGGTGATAGTCAACAACAACAACAAAAATAGATTAAAGAAAATCAATTTACTGTTACCAATACTCCCAAGGAAAAATAGAAACTGAACGGATCTTCTGTCAATGCATTTTCCAGTTTGGTGGCAATGCACTGATAGGAGAAAGCTCCCACAGACAAAGAAAATTAACCAAGTGCTGTTATGAGGTAACTAATCCAATAAACCTGAGAAAATCCCAACTGCATTCCCCACTACGTTGAGCCATAGAGCATCCAGTGCTCTAAAGAACCTACAAACACATCTCCCTCTCTGCTCAACCAAAACAGCAGCCCGAAAGTCATCAGATGGCGAGAGTCATCCCCACCAGGTATACATAGAGGTGGGATTACCCATAGCCCCACTAATCCCACACTGATGTCGTCGGGTGGTAGAGGGCTCAGCCCAAAGCCCTTACCCTCCTGTAGCCACTGAAGGGCAGGTCCACGGGCAAGGAGAAGACGTTCTCCACGAATTGCTGGTAGACCTCAAAGAGGCGGTTGAGCTCCTCATCGGGGATGCGGAAGCCCAGCAGGACACGGATGGCCATGCGGAAGGTGAGCTTCTGGGTCTCATGGTAGACGTTGATGGGCTCGGGGTTGCTGCTCCAAGCCCGCAGGGTGTCTTTGATCACCAGCTGGATCTTGGGGAGATAGCTCTCCAGAGCCTCGTGGCTGAAGATCTTGGAGAAAACCTGCAGAAGAGCGAGCAGAGGTTCATAAGTTCATAAGGTTGGAAAGGACCTACAAGATCATCTAGTCCAACCATCCTCCTATCAGTATCCCTACCCAGCTACTAAATTAAATCCCTGAAAGGGCTGATGGGGATCCACTGCTGGCAATCCTCTCTAGGCTGGTCCCCATAATCAGCAATGACACGGTGCCCTGCAATCCTTCTCCAGCAGTGAGCTGGGGATGGGAGGAAATAGTGCACCTTACATGCAGCACGATGGAAGGAGCACTTCCCTATAGCTCCAGGTGTCCCAGTTCCTAGCTCCATCCATCCCATGAGCTGGATGCTATGAATGGAGCTCTTCCATAGGGATTCTTTCGCTTCTAATTGTTGAGCTGTGCACAAAAACACACAAAGGTTTTCACAGAATCATAGACTGGTTGGGTTGGACGAGACCTTAAAGACGATCCAGTTCTAACCACTTGCCTTGGGCTGGTTGCCCCCCACTAACTCAGGTTACCCAGGGCCCATCCAACCTGGCCTTGAGCACCTCCAGGTGTGAGCGGGCACCCACAGCTTCTCCTAACAACAACTTTTTAAAACACACACACACAAAACTGAAGCCAAGGGATTCTTTCAAGGCCTTTAGGACCTCTGCAAAACCCGGCTGAACTTAGGCAGAGCTATCGAGGAGAAGAAGCACGCACGCACGCACGCAGAGGCTGCGATCGCACACGGCTCATTTCCTTGGGAAGCCGGGCTAAAAACTGATGTCAGCAGACACTATTAATTTAAGCTCTGCGAGTAAACACAGCGCGGGACCAGGCCTCCCCAGGCCCCCATGCTAACGGCTCCTTCCTCCAATTTGGGCCCGAGCCCGCGTGTTGCGCGAGGAGCTGAGAAATGCCAGGAATGTCCCCCCCCCCCAGCGCAGCCCACAGCACGCGCTTTCATTCGGCATCCCCGCCGCATCCCTCCCAGAGTGCACCGGAGGAAAAAGTGCTGTTTGTTTATTTTTTATTAACCTCCACACACGGCGGCTTGCACGCACGCACCGCCGCATGCCAGGCCTCCGGGTAAAAAAAAAAAATCAAATGAAAGCAAGCTCCCCAGGAGCGAGCCGCGAGCCTCCACCGGTGGCCGGTTCCTGGGGGGGCTGCAAAGTTATCAGAGCAAAGAGAAAAAGAGGGAAGCCAAAGCTGCCCCCTTCTTTCCATGAGCGCCGAAGCTGTAAATGTGAGAATTTCCTCCGCAGTCAGCACTCAAAGGGAAAGGTAACATTTTCCTGGCGGCGACCCCTCGTTGCTCAAGCACGGCGTTCAGCTGGGAGGCTGTTTGGTGAAATAACACCTCTGTCCCCTCGCGGGGTGGGCGGGAGGATTGACAATCGCTGCTTCATAACGCGCTGCCTGGGCTGAGACCTGGGTAGAACTCATCACACCCCACGCGGAGGGGCAGCGCTAGAGGTGAGCGTGTGGGAGAAGGGCTGGGAAGGAGGGAGAAGGAGCAAGAGGTAAAAGAAGATGCAAGAGGGCAGTCAGACAGATGTGCCTGCAGACAGACAGCCGTTCCCAGTTGTCTGTGAAGGAATGAATGAATGGAGCTGGGAAATGAATGAACCATGGGGATGGCTGAATGAACCAACCATGGAATGGCCACAAAGAGGGTTCAGCTACTGCTTTTGGTGCTCCTCTGCACTTCAGTGCCCCTGTGCACTTGCAGAGCTATTTTTAAGCCTGGAAGGAGCAGCGACACTCAGGCAGAGCTGACACGGTACGTGCAATGAGGTGAGAGAAATGCTACTCTCAATCTGGCGCAACCTCATCCTTCCCCATCCCTGCCCAGCATCTCTCCCAGCAAAGCACCACCTGCACCCCACAAAAAGCACAGCAGTCCCAGAAACACCTCCGATCCCATTGTGCCAAACCATCCCTAGGAACGATGGCAGAGGAGGAAACTCTCGGGGAGAGAAAACGAGCCCCCACCGAGGTCAGCAGCCTGAAAATAGCGAGCATTTAGAATTGGTGGGTTTGGGTCTTTTTCTTTTTTGCTCTTTTTTTTCCAGCTGTCCTTTTGCTATGGGGTTGCTCCAGCCCCGTCCGGCTGCAAACCTGGCGTCGCTGCGCTCCACGCCGCCTAATCCCAGATGTCAGCGGATCCTTCCCCAGCCAGACATAAGTCTGGATCCCCTTCCAGTCACCTCCAGTTCAACCCTGCAACTTTCCAGTTGATTAAAAAGGAGGAAAAGGCAGCCAGCTTTCCCTGACAGACCTCGCAGCGCTTCTAGCCTAAAATCCCTGCGCCCTCTAGTGAAGCCCAACCGAGGAGCAGCGCTGCTAAAAGTTCCTCCCGAGCAGCCAAGAAGCTCTAAGGGGGAGCATCTGTAAAAAGGGGAAAGGGGGGGGAAAGGAGGGGTCGACAGCATCCCCCGGAGGTGCTAGGAAGAGCCCATGTCTTTGGCATATCTTTGGTATGACCTCAAAAAGCCGCCCTTGGGGGATTTGTTTGCTGTGGGGGTAACGCTCACACCCACCCACATTTGCCCAGGGAGACCCCACCACTCAGCTGGAAACTTCCGAATCCGTCTCACAGTGCAAACAGGATATTTAAAGATTTATGGCTTTCCTAAGGCAGAAAATTCCTTCCCGGTGCCTCAGCTCCGCGATCCCCTGCAGAGGTGGCAGCGAGTGGCCCCCAGTCCCTCATGGAAAACACCCCATCCCCATCCTTAAACAATACCAAAGAGGATGGGACATTCAAGTGAAGCTTAGAAAAAGCTTTGTTTAGCAGTTGGGGTGAAGAAAAATTAGCAGGAATGATGCTTGCCACTGGTCAAGCCTCCCCATCCAAGCACAACCATCACAGCAAAGAGGAGCAGAATTTTCCATTCCTCCCCTCCCCCAGGAGGAAAATTTGGGATCCGACACCCATGCCTCATTCAGCCTGGCTGCTCAGAGCTGCTACCCAGCAGAATGAGGGCATGATTGGCACAGGGATGTTTTCACAACCTATTTGGTACCCACAGGGCTCAGTATGTGTTGGGGAAGCATCCCAAGCAACGTCCGAACACTCTTTCTCCCTACATCTCAGATTGGATATTAGGAAACATTTCTTCTCCCAAAGAGTGGTCAGGCAGCAGCACAGGCTGCCCAAGGAGGTGAGAAAGTTCCCATCCCTGGAGATATTGCAGAGCTCTGGAGATGTGGCACTCGGGGACATGGTCAGTGGTCAGGGTTGGGGTTGGTCATCTCAGAGCTCTTTTCCAACCTTAATGAATCTATGATCTCAAAGGCCACGTGTGGAAGTCCCAGCCCCATCACTGTGTAATGGGTGTCTGCCTCGCTGCCACTGCGCTCCTATTTTTGGAGTGGGATGAGAAGACACCCGAGCAGAGGGAAACTGCAGCCAAGAGGTGGTGGAGGCTGTGCCTGTGGGTGGAGGTACCATAAAGAGGAGAGGACATCAGATCATAGAACCACAGAGTGTCCCAGGTTAGAAGGGATCCACAGGGATCACTGAGTCCAAGTCCTGATCTGCACAACAAGTTCCAAAATTCAACAAAGTACTTTGGACAGAACTGATTTGAAAGCCCTTGAAAAAACTCTGTTCTGGTGAAAACCAAA
Source organism: Cyrtonyx montezumae (assembly GCF_038088225.1). Lineage (NCBI taxonomy): Eukaryota > Metazoa > Chordata > Aves > Galliformes > Odontophoridae > Cyrtonyx > Cyrtonyx montezumae. The sequence continues at coordinate 67,562,012 of NW_027071936.1, read as the reverse complement.
TACACATCAAATTTGGCTGCTGCCCCTGACACACTGCTTCTAAAGGACCTCGCAGGAGCAGGGGGTGAAGACCTCATCGCTCTCCTCCCCATGTTAAGATGTTAAGGAGTGAGAAGCAGGTCTGACTGGACACAGGACTTGAGGATATCTCTTGCCCCACATTCTCCTGCTGTCGCCCCATCATGGAAGGAACCTGGGATCATTTAGAGGGAAAAGCCACATCTTTCAGCTCCTATCCTCCAAAAAGAGCAGCTCTTGGTGATGCACAGATAGAAAAGAACATCTATCTCAGCATCCCATCTCTCTCACCTCAAAAAAATAAATAAATTAATATTAATAATTCCAACGCCAGCAGCAGCAAAATGCAAACAGTTACGCTCAGCAATTGAGGCTGCCTGGCTCTCATTATGGAGTTATCTAAACAGGCTGTGGTTCTTCAGCACCTATGAGCCCTCATCACCCCCTCAGGTGCTGCTTTCCTGGTCTGTGCCCATTCACTCACAGCGCATATGGGGACCACAGAAATCACTTTATATGTTGTCACCTCTCCTCAAATGGGAGATCAAACACGAAGAGAAAAGGAGAGAAAATAACAGTGGGCAGTCCGTCAAAGAATTGAGCTGAGAGGGAAGCACCTGCCCCATGACATCCCAAAGGAATAAACATGGCTTTTCAAGCATGCTTTGGCATGGCAGCGACAGGGGAAGATGCTTGGAAAAACTCTTCCTCTAGCTGCAGGGAAATCTCAGCTCTGCCACCGAAATCCCGAGGACAGCTCTGCAAGATGTTGGGATGAGCATGTGTAGAATTATTATGGTTGGAAAAGAGCTCAAAGCCCAACCCCAACTCGTCCCACTATGCCCACTGACCACGTCCACCAGTGCCACATCTCCACAGTTCTGAAGCACCTCCAGGGATGATGACTCCACCGCTCCCTGGGCAGCTGTGCCAGTGCCTGACCGCTCTTTGGGAGAACATTTTCCTAATACCCAACATGAACCTCTCCCGACACAACTCAAGGCCATCACATCTCATCTCACAGGCCACCAGACCAAGCCCAAAGCGATGACAGAGCCATGGGGTTGCACCACATTCAGGCTCAGCACAGCTCCTCAACGTGGGATCGGAGCACGTAGGGTATTTTGGGGTGGAAGGCGCAATGAAAACGCAATAAGTTTGTATTTCAGCCAGGAGCGCCCGCACTTCACTTTTTTCTCTTTTTGGCCTTATTTTTTTAATCCATTGGAATGACTCTGGATTTACACCGCTGTAGATGACAGCGCTATTTGGTCTAAAGTCAATGAGCCAGCCTAGCTGACAAATTCTTCCCCAACCGGAGCCCTTCAGCATCAATGAGAGCCTTTTTTCTCCGGCCCCGGTGCCTTTTGCCCATGGGTTACAGCTCTCGGGGCAGCAGCCCGTGATGGAGAGAAGGGGCTCGATGCCAACGTGCTGAGAGGACGCCGGATCCAGCTGGACCCCAGCCCACAGAGCTGACCCAACGTGCAATTTGGGTGGGCCGGGCTGGAAAGGGGACGGCTCCGATTCCTACCGGGGAGGGTGGCGAGGCCAAAAAATAGTCAGAATCTCTTAACAGAGCTGGTGAGGGGATTTGGCAGCGGGGAAGTAGAGCCCATTGCTCCCATCCCTCCTTCCTCCGCCCCTCTACCTCCCCCCCCTCCCCACCTCCCTCCCCCCAGCCCTGCCCACAGCAGCTGGTTTATATTTGGTTGTAAATTTATGGCCCCTTTTGTGTTCTTAATCCTCTCGCAAACTATATTAAAGCCTCAGACCTTTCTACTTGGTGCTAATAAGCTCAACACTTGTATGCCTCCGAGGCAGAACATTAATTGTGGTGTGTTAATGAATGATGTAGTTTTGGACAGTGAGACAAAACAGGCCGTTTCTCTGCACCACTGTCTGCTTCCTCCTTGAGTCTCCGGGTCTAGGACGTCAACCCAGCCCACGGACTGCTTTTATTTTATTCTTTCTTTTCCTTTTTTTAAGCCAGCTGTGCCTATTTTGGGATTACGATGCTGGAACACAGCATGAGCCCAGCCACTCCAGCACTCTCCTGCCAAGGCTGAGTGCTCCCAAGGAACATCAGCATCCCACCTTCCCCTGCCCTGCTGCACTGCAGGCACTGGGAGACTCCTTCCCTTGGCCTAAAGCTGCATCCTGCCCATTCCCAGTTCCCATTCCCTTCTGCTTTCAGATGCCACACTCCCTCGTGGGCAGCATCACGGGAGCAGCTCTCTCTTTGCTGAATGTCAGCTTTCCAACAAGCTCTGTCATCTTCAAATGGTTGGGAGGGACCTTAAGGATCATAGAATATCCCAGACTGGAAGGGACCCATAAGGATCACCAAGTTCCAGCTCCTGCTGTGGACAGGGCTGCCACAAATCCTGATCTCAGGATCGCCTTAAATCCCATAAAACCAGAATGCACGCTACCATTGCACAGTTTTCCTTGCTGTAGGTCATTGGGACCCAAGGATTGACACTCTCGAAACACACTAGACCAAAAAGCAAACCACACTGCTTGGGATTTCATGAGTGTGAAAAGCCACAGTGGGACAGGGTCCCACCCAGGTCCAGACAGCAGAGGTGGCATGGCTCTGCCATTAAAAAGAGAGCAGGATGAGAGAAACACAAGGCACTGTCCCCAGCCACCCACCCGCTGCGGGTCCCTATAGGACAGCAGCCTCCTCGCTCAGGACGACCCTCATCAGGGATGATGTGCATCCTCCCCCCTATGGCATCCACCCCCTCCAACAACCCCCCAGCAGATATCTATCTCGGGAGGGAGGCCGAGGGGTTTGGGGTCGCTTTTGTTTACTGCTCATAAACTGTTCTTATCGAGCAGCTTCATCTGGAGCCAGCACTAACAGCACCTGCAATAAAGGCCCCGATGCATGAGAGCCCTACTGCCCACCCCACAAGCTGTCACCTCCCTGTGCAGGCAGAGATCCCCGCTCCTGTAAAGCTTGGAGAGTCCATATCCCAAAAGGAAAAACTTTCTCCAATTTGTATTTAACTTTGACAGCTTCCCGCAGGGGAGAAGTAATAAACAGAGGATGGGAGAGTAGAGTTGCCGTAAGTATCACCTGGTTAATATGGCATTGTTCCTCCTGAGCACCTATTGAGGAGCTTGTCTTCTTGTCTCAATGGCAATCTGTCCCAGCAAGAGGAGTACTCAGCTGGATGGCCAGGGAACAATGAAGGAGCATCTACTGGTGTAAGTAGAGCTCTGAATCTCTTGAGTATTTCCCCTTGATATTTGCATCCTTACTGAGGGGCTCTGCCAGCAGATTTTGCTGAGCTTCCAGCAAGGAGGTGCGGAGCAGGAACCCAAGAGAAAAACCTAGGAGGAGGCAGCAAGCTGAAATGCCATATCTGGTGCTGCCTCCTTACAGCTGGGATAGGGAGAGCTGAATTAGCAGCCAATTAGCAGCAACAGAACCTCAAGGTTAACGAACTAAAAAGTGCTGCTGATTTCTGTTGGTAGAAGGCACCTGGCCTGGAAAAGAGATTAAAATTTGGTCATTGCCATCTCACTAGGAACAAAGTGAGCTGTTTTCTTCATGTTAGAAACTGGTTTGTCCTATCTCTGGATGCACAGCTTGGCCCAGGATGAGGGGTGGCTGGCACATGGGAAAGGGTGCAGATGCTCAGCCCCACGATAACAGTAAAGCAGAGGGGACCAACTGGAGGAATGGGAATAGTCTCTCGTTTTGCAAGGAAAGTGAAGCAGCCAGCTGAACCCATCACAGCAACCCTGTGCTGCTGGAATAGAAAGCTTAACATCTGCTCAGCAGCATCCCCAGACCTCGGGAGGGTTTGCTCTCCAGTACAGAACCTGAAGTGACTCCCACACCCCTGCACATCCTCCCTGCCATCGACACCATCCCGTATTGGAGGCAGCCCATGCACCACTGTCCTTTCTCTTGGACAGAGAAATTGGGAAGGATTTCTCCTCCTGTACGACACAAGAGAAGCAGCCCAAGTGGGAGCACTCGAGCCTCACGCTAAGAAATGTGACAGAGACCACCGGTGGCTGTTATTTCACTCTCTCCCCCAGGAGAAAAGAGAAGCAAATGGGCTGGGCTTTTGTAGAAACGCATATGACGAAATAGGAAATCCTGCTGGGGCACGGAGAGGAGTTTGCATTGGGGTAATGGCAGCGTCGGGGCTCTGGGTACAGCCGTGCTACATCACCACCACCCCCAAATTAACCACCGACCCCCACCCAACTGGGAAACGGTCTCACCCACCGAGGCAGGGACACGAAAGCCTCCACACCACCCCGTCCCATCCCCTCTGGCTTTTCCTGCGGGATTTACGCCTGGGGGGAGCGATCTGACGCTGATTCCCCACATCCACAAGGGCTCGCAGCCCCCCAAAACCTGACTGTCCCCGCTATTGTGGGTTATGGCCTGACACTAGAAGCGACAAGGGGGGAGTCAAGGTGAGCCCCCAGGAGGGACTGACCTCTCCCAGCCATCCCGGTGCCCCACACTTCACCCCCAGACCCCTATCAGCGCCCCAGTTTCCCTGAAATCCATTGCAACGCTCAGCACCAAGAGAACCCCCCCCAGCGAGGATACATTTTGCACACACCACCTCCCAGCACAGCCCGGTTATACTGCGGCCGCGTTTCCTCGCCCCGCTCCCCAGGAGCCGCTCCGCGGTGGGCCCACCCCCTCCCTGCATCGCCCTTTTAAGAGCGCTCCGAGCCGGCGCTCGGCCTCCAACCCACGCCACGCGTGTCACGCCCGCGGGTGGGCGTCCGGGGTGACGAGCGGGGAGTGAACACAGGGCTCTTCCTCCCTCTGAAGCAGCAGAACGAGGGGAAACCCCCTGTGCCACCTCCCTCCCCGGTCTCCTTTTTTGTTTTCCATCGCCCTTTTAAATTCCTCAAAGGCTCCGAGCGCGCACCCAGAGGGAGGGGGGAACCCACGCGGGACCTCCCACACGCGTGGGTCGGCGGGGAGACGAGAAGAGCCCGGAGAGAGGAAAGAGAGAACGCAACGCCCCTCCCCGTCCTAAGCCCCGCGCGAGCGACCCACGCGAGCCCCATCTCCCTCAGCCGCCGCGGTCACGCGTGGGTGGGGGGGGGAGGGGGTCCACCTCACCTTCCTCTTGTGCCGGTGGATGTCCCCGATGGAGTTGGCCACGGTGTTGGGTCCCAGCAGCATGCGGGTGCTGCGCGGCCACTCGGTGCTCACCAGGTGGTGCTCCCCCATCAGAATCTTCCGCACGTTCTCCGCTCCCGTCACCCGCACCAGCGGCCGCCCCAAAAGGTGCGTCTTGAACACGTTCCCGTACTTCTCCCGTCGCGAGGACTGGAAGCACGAACCCTAAAGGGAAGCGTGGGGATGGGGACAAGGCGTGGGGATAGGCAACGCGGCGCTGGGACCGCGTGGGGTCAACCCTCCCCCCCCCCAAAAAAAATCACCCCCTCGCTGGGGGGTTCCCTCTAAAACCGGGGGTTCCCTCTAAAACCAGCGCTTCCTGAGCACCTCCGTGCGGATTTCGGTGTCTTTTTAGGGTTTTATTTTTCACCCTGGGACGGGGATTTGGGGTGGGGGGGAGGGGGACACCGGCTCTGGGGGTCACCCAACTGGGATCGTGGGCATCCCCGCATCGTACCGCGCTCGGAGCAGTGCCCTCCGCCCCTTTCTGCTTCCACCTTTGCCTCCCCGGGCACTTTTTAACCACTTTTTCCTCCTCTTTCCCCCCCTATTTTTTAATTTCCTTCTATTTTCCTCCCCTTCTTCTATTTCTTTCCCTTTTCCATCTCCCTTTCCCTTTTTTCTTTCCCTTTCCCCCCCTTTTTCCATTTCCTTTTTTTCCTTCCCCCTCTTTACTTTTCCTCCCCTTTTCCCTTTCCTCCCTCTTTTTTTCCCCTCCCCTTTTTTTTTTTTTTAATTCTATTTTTTATTTTTTCCCTTCGCCCCAGACTCAATTTACTCGAAAGGCTGAGCTTTGCCTAACTCGATCTGCAGACCCGCGCAGCCCTTTAATAACTTTCCCACATGCTCCCAGGGCTTTTGTCGGCGAACAGCCGGATGGAGCCGGGGATGGAGAAGGGGGGGGACGAGCCGGGTCCCCCCTTCTCACCCCCCACCCCCCTCCCCAAAGCCGAACCGGGCGGGGAGGACCCCGCGAGCGGCGCAGCTCCGCGAGCGCGCGTGTTTATTTTGAAACAAAAGCGCGGTTGTGATTTTCAGATGTTTCAGGTGACCCTGTTTCTTGATCTGCGTAAATATAATTAAAAAGTCCTTTTTGTGGCATTAATAAAGAGTTATTTGTACACCATTTCCAGGGCAGCACAAAGAGGACCTTTATGTGGGGAGAAGTTTCGAATGGAGTCCAATTTATACAAAATTTTTTGTATTTTTAGCCCTTGCACTCTGTTTGGATGGAGCCTGTGGAAAAGCGAGAACCCTTTTCTGGTCCCCCTGTAAAAAATCTGATAAATTTCTTTAAAAAATAAAGCCCTATTGAGAGCGTGCCGTTAACCCCTTCGGCGCCGCTGGAGGGGCGGGGGCTCAGGGCTCGCACTCGGGGCCGGACCAGGACTGGGCAGAACCGAGCGGGGCGAACCGGACCGCGCATCCCGCACCGCTCTGCCCTTCCCCGGCCGCGGCTGCGCTTGCGGAGCCGCCCCGCACGGGTTCCGGGCGTCCCGTGCCGGTGCCGTCAATGGGAATGTCTCCGTTTTTGCGGGGAGCATCCTCTCCCAAAGGCTGCGATTCCCTCGGAGGGGGGGAGAGAGAGAGAGAGTGGGAAACGCTCGGACACGTTTACCTCGGGGGTTCCCTCCTGAGAGCCGCGGGGTGACCCCCAACCCGGCATCGGGGCACCTCCTGACCTCCTCTCCTCCTCTCTCTATTTTTGTTCCGACGATCGTTATTTTGGCAGCCTCCCTTCCTCCCCGCGATCCGAGGGGATCCCGCTCCGCCCGCCGCCGCCGCTCGGCACTTAGCGAGGTTAATCCCGGGTTAATCTCCCCATTACCTCCGCGGGTTTCCCCCGGCACCGGGAGCCGCTCCCCGTACACCCCACGGGGAGCTCTCAACCCGGGGACCCCCCCTCTTTCAGCCCACCACACCGGGAATAACACCCCCACGTAACTCTGCGGCTTCGTTGGGGCTTTCCCCCCCCCCCTTTTTTTTTTTTTATCATTATCCTCATTTCCCCTGAGGGATATAAAGGGCCAAAGGGGATCGGGGGACCCCCCCCCCAGCCCTTCCCTCCAAGAGCATTTCTACACCCCTCTGTCCGGCTCCGAGCGGTCCCCACCGGGGGAACCCCGCACCGCTGCCCGGTCTCGGAGCTATAGCACTGAGGTTATGGGGGGGGGGTCAGGCCAATCCGGGTCCCTCCGTGTCGTCCCCCCCCCGGTCACAATCACCCCCTGACCATCATGCATGATGCAATCGCAGCCCGGCGTCCAAGGAGAACAAAATATTTGGGGAACCGTGGTGGGGAAGGGGGTGGGGGGAGAAATAAATAAATACAAATCCAGTCCCAGCCGGAGGGAAGGGAATCCTCCTTACCTGCAGGAGCCAGTGGAAGGTTTCTCCGATTAAAGGGAATCCCATAGAGCCTTTAGGGATTGGTAGCTTGCAGGTTTTGTCGCGGGTGGCAGCCCAGCGGAGCTGCCACAGCTGTTGGGACACGGCCAGCAGCAAAGTCAGTGACACCAAGCACGCCGCGAGGGTAGCCAGTGCCGAGACGAGATCAAAACTTTCAAAAAGCATATTTGGAAGAAGGAGGAGGAGGAGGGTGGGGAGAGAAACAGCCCCTTGACAGGCACCGCGCTCGCACCCGCACGCACACACACACACAGACACGCGCGGGGGGGAAAAAGCAGAGGGAGAGTGCGGAGAGCGCAGCCGACCCTGCCTGGGGGGTCCGGGGGGGAAGGGGGGGAGGGGGCGGGAGAGCCCCCGGTTCTGGTAGGAGAACAGCACGGAAAAAATGAGATAAAAAATGGTGAAAAAAAAAAAAAAAAAGAAAAATGAATTAAAAGTTAAAAATAATAAAAAAGAAAAAAAGAAGGAAGAAGGAGAAAAGCGGTTTTTCCTCCGTCCCTCTCCGAAAAGTTTGCTCTTGCTCGGCGTCAACTTGACAGAGGGATGGAGGTGAAAAAAAAAAAAAAAAGGGAAGAGGGGAAAAAAAAGAAGCAAAACGGGGAGCAACCCTTCCCCCCCCCCCCCGGCCCCCGCACCCTCTGCAAAGGTAACGGGAGGAGTGCAAAAAGTTGGGGGGGGGGGAAGTTAAAAAAGGAAAAAAAAAAAGAAAAAAGAAAAAAAAAACAACTTCCCCCCCTCCAAAAAAAAAAAAAAAAAGTCCAAGTGCAGATGCTCTGCTGCTCCCGCTCGCTTTCAAGGCACGCACACACACACTGAGAGGATGAAAAAAAAAAGAAAAAGAGAAGAAAAAGGAGGAAAAAAAGAAAAAAAGAAAGGGGGAAAAAGGAGAGGAAAAAAGAAGGAAAAGGAAGGAAAAAGAAAGGAGAATAAAAGGAGAAAAGGGGAGAGGAGAAAAGAGGGGAAAAGGAAAAAAAAGGAAAAATGGAGGAAAAAGGTGGAAAAATGCAGGAAAATAGAAGGATAAAAAGGAAAAAGAGGAAAATGGACAAATTGAGAGAAAAGAAGGAGAAGAAAAGGAGAAAAAACGGAGGAGGAAAAAAAAGAAAAAAAAAGGAGAAAAAAGTGAAAAAGGAGAAAAAAGAGAAAAAAAGGAGAAAAAAGAGAAAAAAGGAGAAAAAAAGGGAAGAAAAAAAAAGAAGAAAAAAAAAAGGAGCGAGATTTAAAAAAGAAAAAAAAAAAAAGAGCTAAAAAATCATCAAATAAGTCAGCAAAGAGCCGGAGAGATGGAAGAATTCAATAGCGCTATGTATGGATCTACACACACGGAGCGAGGCGGGTCGCTGGGTATCTCTGGCTGATAGATAGATCAATCTAGCTCTAGTAAATATATATCGGTAGTATCTATACGGCGGGTATTTGTTCGCCCCACACTTTTCACAGGACTCCCGTCAAGAGGGAGGGAGGGAGGGAGGCAGGGCCGCCTCGGCATAGCCCCCACTCTCTCTCTCTCTCTCTCTCTCTCTCACTCAATGTGGGTTTGAGTAAAAAGTCAATGTGTGTTTATATAGAGGCGGGGAAGCCGGGCTGGGCCCTCCGCCAGCGCTCTGCTCCCCCGCACACCCACCCTCTCACTTCAGAGGGTTGCGGGGGGGGGTTAAAGGAGAAGGGGGGGGGGGGCGGGCCGGGCGGACGCGGCGCTGGAGCGTGCGAGCCTTGGCCCGCCGCCCGCCGCTCGGTCACGCCGCTCTCCTCGGCCTCATCCTCCTCCTCCTTCTCCTCCTCCTCCTCCTCCTCCTTCTTCTTCTTCTTTCTCCTCCGCCGTCCGCACCTTCGGCCCTGCGGAGAGACGGCGCGGCTCAGCCCGGCGCCCACCCCGCGGCTGACCCCAAGGATTTGCCCCCCCCAACCATCCCCCCCCCCCCCCCCCCCCATTCCTTTCCCTTTAACCCTTCGTCGTTCCCTCTCTCCAACCCCTGCCCCCTTCGTGGCTCCCACCCTTCCCGTCCCCCCCCCCCCCCCCGCCCCATAATTAACCCCACAACCATTCTCCCTTAAGTGTGGTCCCCCCCACACTTAAACCCCAACTGATTCCCCCCTTGCAATATCCCCCACCCCCGATATTTAACCCCTAATAACTCCCACTTTCAATCGCCCCCCCCCCCATATTCAATCCCCTTTGCAGTGATGTCCCCCCCCCTCACCCCATATTTAACCCCTAAACAATTTCCCTTTGCCACGATCCCCGCGCTACAGTTAACCCTTTCTGCTCCCCCCATTAACCCCACTAATGGAACCCCAATGATTTCCCCATGCAAGAACCCCCCCCCACGTTCTACCCCCTTCAATGACTTCCCCTTACAATAACCCCCCCCCAAGTATTTAACCCTCAACAAATCCCCCGTGCAAGAATTATCCCCAGTGCCTTCCCATGTGCAATGACACCCCCATACATTTGTCCCTCATTTATTCCATCTTTCAATTATTGATCCTCAGCAATGACACCCCCCTCCCCCCCCCTCCAAAAAAAAAAAAGAAAAAACAATTTGCCCCTCTCTCCTGGCTCCCCCTTTGCACTGCTTTGCACCCACAGGTTTCTTTTCCTCCACAATAACTGGGAGGGGGGGAGGCTGTAATATCCCACCCCTCACTCCATCAATCCTGGGGGAGAGGGGGAGCACAGGAGTCAGGATTGGGGGACCCATACTTTAAAGAGATGTTCCCAAACTTCTGCCTTGCAAAGGGGATAGCAATTCAGCTCCCTCCCCCCCCCCCTCCGGCCACCTCCCCCTCAACGATGGAGGCGAAGTCAGAGGCAGGTATCCGGGCTGCCTGCTTACAGGCACTTTTGCAAAGCATTTGCTTCGGATTACAGGAAAAACAAAAGTTCATTGAGTTCCCCCTCTTCTCCTTCGCCATTCCCCCCCCCCACCACCACCACCACAACCCCCCCTTCTCCGCGTCCCCCCGCAGCCTCCCCAGCTGGTTTCAGTCTGATGCCCGGAGTGCTGCGGACCACCCCCCCCACACACACCTCCCCCAACCCCTACACTGAGTCTGCCGGGGGGGAGCTGAGGTCGGGTCCATACTTCGGGTGACCCCAGATGGGGGGGGGAAGGGGTGTCTCCCCCCACAATTCCTTTCCCCTGCATCCAAACGCATCCTCCCCTTTCCCCCATCCTCACGCAACCTCCCCCCCCCCATTACATCCCACCGCCACACACCGCAGCATCCCATTGTGGGGATCCCCCCCTCTCCTCATCCCTCCGTGCTCCCATTTAACGACACCCCCCCCCATACACCCTATACGCCGCGGTGCCACCCCGCAGGGAGCTTTCACCCCCCACCCCTCCAAGTCTCTCTCGGTGCATCCCGGAGCAGCAGAGCCCCCGATTCGCATTGCTGCCGCTTTTTCCCCCCCCCACTCCTCCCCCCCCCCGGCACCGCTCTCACTCTTTGCCCTGCCGCCCCACCCGGTGGCCGCTGGTGGCACTGCAGGCGACGACACGCAGGTGGCGGCCGAACAGGATCCCCCCCCCCTTCCCATCTCCGCCCTCCCCCCCATCATCCCCCCACCCCCCCCCCGCAGCGATCCCAAAGCGTTTTCCCCCATAATTCTTTGGCAAAGCGCTGCCCCCAAACAGCGTCCCAAAACGCCCCTAAATCCCACCCCAAAGCTCTTCCCAAATTCTCCCTTCTGCCCCTGCCCCCCCCCTCCCCCCCCATCATGCACACCCCATACAGCTCGTATGCAAAAAAAAAAACCAGGAGGATAAAAAAGGCCCCAAATTGTGGGGTTGAGCAATAGGAGCACCCAACTCAGAGCAGGGGGAGTTGGGGGGGACCTCTGCTTTCTCTAGGGACCCGTGCTGCTCTGGGACCCCAAAAGCTGTGGTGTGTGAGAGCGTGGTACATGCAAAACATTAGAAACGTCCCATTGAGAGGGACAGAAATGGGCCTGCAACACCACCTGATGAGAACAACAACAAAAAAAAAGCAGTGGGATTCTCTCAATTCTTTCTATTTGTTATTATTTTGTTATTTATTATCACGATTATTACTTTCCTAGTTCTCCCATCTGGAATTAAAGGGATGTAACGCCGTTCCCAAAGCCAGCAGCAGGTCCCCAGGGCACAGCTTCTGCCTCTCCCCACCTCTATCACAATTGGGATAATCTTAGCAGAAGGCCAAAGCCCGTGGGATGGCAGAACGGGTGGGAAAAGGCCACTGGGGAGTGATGGTTGTTGGGGAGGAGAGGGCAACGGGTGGAAGGATGCGGCCCCAGGACACGGCTGAGGCTGGCAGCAGGCAACAGCATTGGAGTTTGGTGCTCCCAATCACTGCCTCCAACTCCCAGCGTTGGGATTCAGCGTTCCCAATCACTGCACCCCATTCCCACCACTGGGGTTAAACCCTCCCAGTCACTGCACCCCACTCTCAGAGTTGAGATCCAGTCCTCCAAATCACTGCACCCCACTCTCGCAATTGGGATTCAGCCTCCCCAGTCACTCCACCCCACTCCCAGTGCTGGGATTCGGCCCTCCCAGTCACTGTGCCCCACTCTCACCATTGGGATTTGGCCCTCCCAATCCCACTCCCAGCTCCCTCCTTCCAACCCTTCTCCTCATCCCCCCCTTCCCCCTCTCCCTGTGCAAATCCAAAACCCGAAGCCCAAATTTTGCCACGCCGAACAGCGTGCTGTGCTCTTCCTTCTCCTTCCCTTTCCTAAGGGAGAAGCACAGACAAACACCACCACCAAAAACCCCAAACAAACCCCAAGTTCAAGCTGCAACCTGTCCCCAAGCCCGACTCCTGTGCCCTATAGCAGCGATTTTCTCTCTCTCCCCAACCTTTGGGGTTTTGCCCCTGGCAGTGTCGTTCCCCCCCCCCCCCCCCCCAGAGCAGTGCCACTTGTACAGGGGGAGAATTTCATCCCCAAAGTCACTTTGATTCCTCTGAAATCGCCTTTCATTCCCTCTCTACGGAGCACGTTCTCACGTCCCCATCCCTTTTTCTCACAGAGCCATCGTTCCTGCCCCTGTTTCAGAATAGGGTGAAACACGGACAGAATACTCTGCCCACATTTCACCCACCCAGAAGGGAATTGGGAGGAACCGTGGGTGCATGCACACAGATGAGAATTCTGATTTTCTCATCCCGGTCGGAACGATCCCATTCGTTACACCACGCACGGAGCAGCAATCCCATTGTTACACCACTGCACTATTTGTACTGGCTGAAAAAATTATCGTCATCATCAAATTCACCCAAAGAACCCAAACCTTCTCCCACATCAGCTTTATTTTTTTGAGCCCTGGGAAGGCAGATGGGATTTCTTGCTGCTAATAGATTGATTCTCGCTACGTCTCAGCTCGCGGGCATCAACGCTCTCTCCTCTTTGAGAGAGAGAGCTCCGAGAGCTTTCCGAGCTCGTTTTGGCACTCCGATGCTATGGACCACCTCATCCCAACTGCTGAGCCACCACCTGGACGGCCGTATGGAAACCACCCATCTCCCAGAACTCACACCTGCACTTCGTCACGGTAAGGGAACCAAGCAAGAGGGTGAGGGGGTTGCTTTTATATTTCTGGGCCACTTACCACGCCTCGATTCGGGGTGCCGCCCTCCGCCCCCGTCCCGCTGAGCTCCCCGCAACCCGGGGAACCCGCGGTGCTTTATAGCCAAGGGAGCTGGGGGTGGTCCCCGCCCACAGGGTGCTGCCTGACATCGGTATTCAGAAGCACCAGAGGGGAGGATGACAACGCAGAGCGTCCCCTGTGCCCCCCGAGCACCCGCCGGGACCCCTCCGCTCCGTGCCTCCCTCTCTCTCCCCACCGCAACACGCCGCTCGTTCATTTCATTTCCCTTTTCTTCAACACTCTCTCAAATATCATCTCCTCTCCATCGCTCGCGCATCTTTGGTGCGTTTTTTTTTTTCTTCTCTTTTTCTTTTCTTGCTTTATTTTTTGTCTCCCCCTCCCCCCCCCCCCCCGCCCCCCAAACCTGAATGTTTCTGCGACGAGTTTATCGAATTACGCTCGGCGACAAAAGAGCTAAAGTGCGTTTTCTTGAAGGCTTTGACAATTGGGGAGCCATCAAGGAAATGAAAAGAACGACCGAAAACCAAAGGCTTTTGTCAGATGGAGAAACGCCATCGGGAGAAGCGGGGTTGGGGCCCTTCGGCCGCGGCGCTTTTATTTCTCTTCGGGTGGCTTTGATTTCCTTCCCGCTTTCTTTTCCCAGGTGTTAAAGTTGGGGCTGCGGGGACGGCCGCGGCACCGCTCTTCATTTTTGGGGGGAACGGAGTGAATTGTCGATTTCTCCTCTGCTTTTTTTTAACAAGATGCCAGTGTTTGAAAAGACAAACGAAGCCCCTTTAGAAATGTGAGGCTGCCGAGATAATGAGCGCGATCTCGCTAAGACTGTATGGGAACAGGTGATGCTTTTTTTCCTTCCTTTCTTGTTCCCATCCGCCCTTTGTTCCATATGAGACTGGAGAGAGACAGAAACGAGATCATTTCGATATTCCCCTTTTTGTGCACACCCAAGGAATAGAAACGCGGCTTGGGCCGGCTCCAGGCTTTATTATAGACGGTGGCTACGGAAAAAATACACAACCGAAAAAAGAAAACACCCTTTTATGACACGTTATAAAGCAAGGAGGAGTGGATCGGGGTCTGCTCCTCCATAGGGTCAAATCCCCGTGCACCCATTGAGGAGATGCTCCGTGTGGCCATATCCCTCCACCCGCCGACCTGCACCCATCCTCCTGCCTGCAGGTGCACTGTGCCACCGGTCCCCGTTCCTCCAGCCCTTCTCCCACCCCAAATCCTTCCCAACCCAAAGGTTTTGGGCCCCTCATTGCAAACAGTGTCCCAAACCGCAGCCCCCAGCAGCATCCCCGTGGGGCTGCACACCTGCACCTTCAGGCTCCCCTTGCTTGTTTCTCTCTATTGGGAGCATTTTGCACGTTCTCTCTTCCCGTGTGTGAAAACACAAAGATTTCAGCTCCCTGATGGACGGAATAAGCAGGGATTTAGTTATCCTCCCCAACAAACTGGTGATATTTCCTATATATTCACTAATAATCTCAACTTTCAAAGGCCTTTGCTTAGTGCCCCCTGGTTAGAAATTGACACCGCAACACTTTTCCTGAGCGCTCTCCCCTTTTTCCTCCCTCACTTTCTGGATTGTTTCCTGTTTGCTCTCCCCTCCTCGTACCTCTAACCTAAAAATCTGATGCAGGAGCCTTTCTGAAACGCAACCCCGCTGCCCTGCCTGCCATCTCTGCTCTTTTTTTTTTTCCCCAACACACTTCCTCTGGTCCAACAAAACTCTTCTCCTAAATCATTTCCCTTTGGAAAACCACCCGGCTTCCCCCTGCCCCGCTGCTCTGTGAGCAGCAGCTCACGGCTGGGAAGGGTGGGCTGCGCTGCGAGGGAGTTTTGCATCACGGCAAGAAGACAGCTGCTTTTCTTCTCCGTGCCATGCAGCCTTTTAGAGAATTAAAAAGGCATAACGAGAAACATCTTACCCCGCTCGGAAGGAAAATAAACTACGCCGGAGTCTCTCCCCCGTTCATCCCAAAAGAAAATGCCAGCGTAATGCGAGACAGGGACGGCCACGAGGGAGGGGCACATGTGTGCACGGCTGTGTTTGAAAGCGACGAGACTTTGAAGATGCTGCTGCAATGCTCTCCGTACCCCGGACCTTTTAATGCAAAACACCGTGGCTTGGAGGGCACGCTCTTCCAAAACCCGTGTTTGCAATGGAACCGTTGGCCAACCGTTGGCCATTGGGCCATTGGCTGCATCCCGCCGGGCAGAGCGGGGAAAGGGGAAAGGGAGGGGGGAAATGAAAAGAAAGAAAACAAAACAAAGCCCAAATGAGAAACACATCCACCACAGGAACGGGAGGAAGCGCCGCGTGGGGCTCATTGTCTCCCCGGGTGCAGGAGTTTTTCTAGAAATTGGGCTTTCTAGAAAAGCTCCATTTCTTTCTGTTCTTTTCATATATTTTCTTTTCTTTATTATTTTTTTTTTTTTTGCTCAAAATCCAGGATGGTGGCTCGTTTTCTTTCTGTTTATTCTATATATATTACACCCGTGGCCCAGTGGTAGAGCTCATGCCTGATTTGGCATGGTGGTGTTGCTGGTGGTTGGAGCACCCGACGTTTTGGGCACCCACCTAAGATGAGGGACACCCTCCTGACCCCACAACTCCCCACCTGCAGCATTCGCACCTCTCCAAGCCAAGGAGCCTGAAATTAAGGAAAATACACTGGGATGGAGCCATCCTTTTGCTGCAGGGTTACTGCCACAACCTGGACCCTGGGTGCTCAGTGCACAGGGTTGCACGATGCTCTTTCCAACCCCAAAAGAAAAAAAAATGAGTTTCATTGACCAGCTTTTCCTTCCCCCCCCCCCATCAGAATTCAGCAATTTACATTCTGCTTCTTTCCAGCAATGTGGGAGGAAGGGATGATGTCCTCCTCTGCACCTCCAGGACCAGAAAATGTGAGGGGAGTCAGCAAGAGAGGAGAGGTAGTGGGGAAGAGGAAGAAAGCATTTTTCAAAACTGGTATTTCAGGTTTGGGGAAATTTGGGGAAGTTTCCTGCTGCTCTCAATGACACATGGGATAAAGCTCTGCAGCTCTGCTTATTTTCTTGCAAAAATGCATCACCCCATTGCAGCCTGGATCTCTGTTTCTATGGCCCTGCGATGAAAGGGGGCTAAGAAGAACACCCTTTTGCTTGTAGCTGGTGTCTCACTGGTGTCTCACCGATGGGGAAATGCTGGCTCTGAGTACTTCTCCATCTCTCTCTCTGCTTAGTTTCTCTAGTCTGTTTTTAGGATTGCTGAGTAGCCAGGAAGGAGTTCCCAAAGCATAGCATCATAGGATGGCTTGGGTTGGAAGGGGCCTCAAAGACCATCCAGTTCCAATGCCCCTTCTGTGGGCTGGTTGCCACTCACCAGCTCAGGATGCTCAGAACTCCTTCCAGCCTGACCTTGAGCATGTTCAGGGATGGGACATGCACAGCTTCCCTGGGTAGAATCACAGAACCGTGGGATCAGAATGGATTGAGTTGGAAGGGACCTCTAAAAGCCATCTGGTCCCACTCCCCTGCAATGGACAGGGACACCCACAGCTCCATCACGTGCTCAGAGCCCCGTCCAGCCTGACCTTGAGTGTCTCCAGGAATGGGGCAAACCTCCACGTCTCTGGGCAACCTGTGCCACTACTTCAACCCAGGGTGCCGAGGCCTGGAGAAACCTTTACAATGGGTTTTTGGAGGCCTGGGTAAAGCTGTATCAGTGTGGGGAAGAAGTGGTTAACAGGATGGTGTGAGCCAGCACCCACGTGTCCCCTCTCCATTGACACCGGGCACATGAATGGTTATGGCAAAGAGCACAAAACCATTTCACAAAAGACTGCTGAGTGTCCCAGCAGCCAAAATCCCATTTGCATCCATCCATCGGCAGCCTCAAGCCGGGCTCTGTGCTGCCCCTCTCCCCCCACCCTCACCTGCTGTAGAAGCTCCAGGGATGCTGCCGGGCAGGGAGCGATCGAGTGACGGTGAAATAATTCACTCTGTAAGAGGAGGCATCCCCAGGGATGCTGTGCTGATCCGAGTGGCTCTGCCATGTGTGGCCACGTCCCCACACTGCTCTGCTTCCATGCACTGCCACCCACCGTCCTGTTGCCATTCTGGGGGAGAGGATTGTGTCCCCTACTGCACCCTTATAATGAGTGATGAGGTTTGAAATCCTAGGGTGTACACTTCCAACCCGATAGCTTTGTGGTTTTGTTGCCCTCTTTTATTTTTTTTATGTTTTAATAAAAATATATTTTTAAAAAGAGGTTTTGTTACTTTATACGCATTAAATATGATATGTGTTCTATCATAGGATCATTAAGGCAGGAAAAGACCTCTCTAACCACCGGGTCCAACTGTCAATCCTTCACCACCATGCCCACTAACCATGTCCCTCAAACATAATATGGAGCAAGACAATTCCTCTTCAACTCAGTGTGGTTCAGGCAAGCCAAAAAGTTGGAGAAACATTTTAGGGGAAATAGAGGCATCTATTTTGACATGAGATTCACAAGCGAAGGGCAGATCTGTTGCTTCTCCTCCTGCTAGCATCTCCCATCCCAAGGGGATGATGCTTTCTGGGATGTCCCCAGCAGGACCTACCCAAGGGGACAATAGCACTCCAGTTGAGTCCTGCTTAGCTCCTGTGTGCATGGGGTGTCCCCGGGGCCTGGAGGAAAGGTGATGGCCTCAAGTTGGGCCAGCAGAAGGTCAGGTTGGATGTGAGGAAAAACTCTTCTCTGAAAGACTGGTTAGGCAGTGGCACAGCTGCCCAGGGAGCAGTGGGGTCATCGCCCCTGGAGGTGTTTGAGAACTGTAGAGATGCGGCTCTGAGGGATGTGGTCAGTGGGCATGGTGGGATGGATTGGTCTTGGGGTTGGTGATCTTAGAGGTCTTTTTCAACCTTAATGATTCTACGAAATCTTTGCTCCCAAGCCTCTGCACATCCAGAGTACCCAGGAGCATCACCCTTAACCAACAGTAGGCCTGCAACATCTGGAGCTACACCACCTCTGCTTGACTCCCATCAATTGGAGCCCAGGGATTTTATCTACATCAAATCACACTCCTGGAGCAGGGAGGATGGATGGTGGCAGACAACCACAACGTTCCCCAAGTGGCTGCAAGGGATGGGGATGGAGAGTGATGTTCGCAGCACTGGGTCAGGCCCGCTCCGCATTGCCTACCTCTCACCATGGACGGTTCTCATTAAGCCCTGCAATTGATCTCCTGTCTTTAAAGGAAACAAGAAAGGAAGAACAAACCAAAAGGGATCCTCCTTCCTCCAGCCCAGGGGAACAAATCTGGCTTTAATTTCTTTGCCTTTTTTCATTCCGGTCGGGGATTTCACTTTAAGGATGCTGCCTTCCCCATTCCTCTTCTGCTCTTCAAGCAACAGGAAAGTACCCCCTCTGCTTTCTATGTTTCCACCCTTTGTTGTGTGATTTATGAAAGAGGCTTTCTCTCCGTGTGTCTTTCTTGCCGTGAGCTGAGGACCCCCAAAAAGGGGCTGCTCCCACCCCAGACTTCAGAGGAGCTTCTCTGTGGCACACACGGGGTTTGGGCTGGCACGGAAGAGTCCATCTCCATTAGGAAGGTGCTCGAGGAGCTTATCTTTGTAGCTGGATTGGGAAGGAGCTTCAGACCGTTTGAGTTGGACAAGGTGACTTTTAACCCTTTGAAATCAAATGATTCTATGATTTGCACAGCACCGAGCAGCTTTGGTTTGCAGAAAGGGGAACCAATCCAGCACCCAGCAGGAGTCAGATGGGCGAGGTAGGAGGAGGCAGAGAGACCAATCCACAGAGCACCCCCAGAGGATGCTGCGCATGTCCCAAGGTGATGGCAATGGCACCTCCCTTTCTGCTCCATGGTGTTCACGGCTATGCGAGAAGGACCCTGTATTGCACTGAGGGGTGAGGAGCAGAACTGCCTTTTAAGGAGAAAATGCAAACAAAATAATGGCCTTTCAGAGAAAAAAAAAGAGAGAGAGACCCAAATATATTTGTGTTGGTTGTTGTCCTTTTTTTTTCCCTTCCCTTCTCATTTGGCATCCACATCAAGAAGTTATTAAAAGGAACTTGTTAAATATCTCATTAATGAAGATGAATGAAGACTCAGATTTGCTTTTAAACGGTTCAAAGCAGTTTTGTTCTGACCTCCCAAAGTGTGCATGTGGAGAGGGATCCCAGTAGCTTAAAATACTTTTTTTTTCTTTCTTTTTTTCTTTTTTCCCCCCATTTTTTAAAGCCGCTTTCAGTGCTGGAGTGACTGCTCCACACTCAAGGGGAGAGATCAGCCTGAAATCGGTTCGCTAGGCACAGAAACACACCAGAGATGGTGGGGGCTGCTCTGCAAATCATTGGAGCAACTCCCAACATCGTGACATGCTTACAGTTGGTCTCAAGAAGCCAGACAGCACACACGAGAGCTGAGGAAGAAATGGCTGCAGGGGGTGAGATAGTGCCCCAAAAATCAATGCTGGAGCTCCCTCAGTCCATAGGGCTTGCGGGATGCAGGCTGTCCCATTGCTGTGCCCATGGTCCAGGGTCCAGTGCCTGCATGGGCACAGACAGGAGGGAGAAGGGGAGGAGCAGGTTTTCCGATTGGTTTTTGATACACAGCCTAAAATAAGGCACGGAGAAGCTTCTCCTAAGAATGATGGCATTAAAATAGCCCTCTCCATTACACAGACACTAATAGAGGCTCAGTGCATTATTTCTATCAAAGTGCAATTTGCATTTACAAAGGGCTCCTGGGAAGTGATGGATGGGGAAGGAATGGAGAAAGGCTTGTAAAGCCGAGCGTGCTCATCTTGGAGTAACTTTCAAGCACAAGGCGGTTTTTCTTACACCTTCCCCTCCAAAGAAACTCGTGACGTCTGCTTAAATGAACATTCAGGCTCTCGCCTTTCACCCCACAGCCCATCAATAAAAGCCAGAGGAGCGGAGGAGAGGGGATATTCATTTATCTTCATTAGGACTCTGGCCAGCTCCTCTGATCACCACGTCGGTGTCGCCGGGAAAGAGAAAAAGCTACTGTTCCTCTGCCCGGCTTCCCCGCACGCAGCCCCTGCCCTGAGCCCAGGGAAAAAGGGGATTTTGGCCAACGGGGTGCTGCCTGCAGAAGCCAGGCTCCAGGACAGATGGCAGTGAGGGATGGGGGAAGGAAGACACGAATAGATGCAGTGGGATACCCATCATTGGAGGCAGATTGAAGAGAGGGGAAATCCATAAGATTGCGAGAAGGTGATGAGCTCTTATAGGGATGGCATCTGGTTGGACCCCCATACCGTCTTCCATAGCTGTTCAGAGGCCCACTCACAAGGTTTTTGTTAAGAGGGGCATCAAGGTCAGGCTGGATGGGGCCATGGGCAACTTTGCCCATGACAGGCGGTGGGAACTACATGGTCTTCGAGGTCTCTCCCATCTCAAGCCATTGTATGATTCTATGACAGTTCTGGGAGAGGCATTTCTTCCTCTCTGCCCTGCCCAAGCTTTCCTCCCCTTTAGAGGAGCCAAGTACTGACTGTCACGTGCCTATGGAGTAAGCAGAGAGCCCAGCTTTGGGCTCCGTCCCAGCAGGAGAAACAGGCTAAGAACATGGCCAATACACTCTAGGTTGGGAAATGGTAGACCATACCCTATGATCTACCAAGCAAATTCACTGGGAAGACATTAAGATCCACATCACAGGAGTTTCATCTGGCTGAATGTTGACATCTCACCCTCAACAGACAATATCTGTTGAGTCTTCCTCTGTGCTCAGAGCAACACAAGCCATCCCATCCAGAGTTAGCCACCAACATCAGTCAGGTGAATCGTGGCTGGGAGGGACTATTTCTACCTTTCATCTGTAGAAGGAGCCCAAGGATCTAAATTTGGATGAGATGAATCCCTCTCTTATTTAGATAGGGTCCCATGCTCCACTCCTGCTGCCTTTTGCATGAGTACCTCCATAGACAGTGCAGCAGGGGAGAGCAAATTCCCCCTTGTTCCATCTCCTGGGAAATTTCAGTCCATGGAGGTCTTCAGCTCAGGCCAATGCTGATGGCTTTCCACCCCAGATCTCAAAGACAGGTCTCAGCACCCCATGCTCAGCTCCAAAGTGGTGTCCAAAGTACCTGAGATGTCCACAAAGAGCCAGAGAAAGAGAACAGTGTCCTCCCCAAACAGCATCAGCTTGTTGCTCCTCAGGCTTCTGCAACTGGCCCCAGTGATATCAGATATCACTGCAACTGAATTTATCCTCTAACTTTTTGATGTAGGGATCTAGAAGCTGAATCTTGTCCAGAGCCCAGCTGGAACCCACCTAGCAGGGACAAAAACCCTTCATTTATACCCCTGAGATAAGGCTAGAAGGACCTCGAAGGCAACCTCAGCCAAGGAGATGCAGATGTCATGAGTGTTGCCATACATTACTTAGTTCCTAGGTTTGTGAAAGAAGAATGCATGACGGGGGAGACTTGAGGGAAGAGGAAGTGGTGATATTACTTTGTCAGCAGCAAAACTGCTTTAAGCTGCCCTGCTCCTAGCTGACATACCCACAAGATTTGGTCTAAAAGATCCAAGTTTAAGCCAAGCTCACACCTTCCCTTGCTTTCCTTCCATTGTTTTACGATGAGGTTAAGTGGTCTCTTCAGCTCTACTTGGGCATGGCAGAGGCACTCCACTTTCCTCAGGTGCAATTTCCCCAACAGGGTGAGGAGGGCAGCTGTAAAAAAAATAATAAATAAATATATATATTTAGAAGGGAGCCAAGTAACTTAGGTGTGTCTTTACTAACTTAGATGTCCTTTAGACTTGTGCTCAGGCACGTGGGAATGGCAGAAGGGTGACACTGGGGTTAAGGATGCCTCACATCTTCATCATGATCATTTTCACCTGATTTCCAGTAACTCCTGGGAAACTACAGTTCAAATGATAGAGTAAAATAATAAAAGAGAAAGCTGATCCCTGGAATAAGTGAGAGAAAAACAAACACGGAGCCTTCTCTGGTGACAGTCCCCATACGGTGCACTGTCATAGGGAAAGTGGCTTCCTGGTGAGCCTGGGAGGCATGGCAGGAGCTGGCTGAGCCCCTGATGGGAAAGAAGGGTCTTCATGCTCTCTTTGAGCCAGGAGTTAGTGCTCTCCCTGTGATGAAACCAACAGCTGCTGCAGACCTGGCCAGAATAGTCAAAAATAAGCATCCTAGGGAAAAAAAAAAAAAAAAAAAAAGGTAAAATAAAACTTAAAAAATGATGCTACTGTTAATGCATACGAATGCAGGTAATTATAATTAATCTCTATCACTCAGGTATTCACTGCAGTGCTCTTGGTAGCCACCCAAACTCCAGATTTGAGCTGTAAATATGCCAGGCTGGAGGACGTGGCTGTCCCGGCGTGTCCGGGTCCATCCCCAGCCCCGAGGCCATGGGGCAGGAACAAGCCTTTGGAATTATCCATGGAATTACCCATGGAATTATCCTCCTCTGCATGCCAAAATGGGGCAGCCACATTCATCCCACCTGCTGAGAAGGTCTCATAGAATCAGTAAGGCTGGAGAAGTCTGTAGGATCCCCAAGCCCAACACATCCCTCAGTGCCACATCTCCATGGTTCTTGGACACCTCCAGGGATGGTGACTCCATCACTCCCTGGGCAGCCTGTGCCACTGCCTGACCACTCTTTTGGAGATGAAATGTTTCCTAATACCCAACCTGAACTTTCCCTGGCGCAGCTAAAGGCCATCATCAAATCTCATCCTCTTGTGTTACCAACCCCCACCTTGATCCTACCTCCTTCCAGGCAGTTGTCCTTGAGCCTCCTCTGCTCCAGACTGACCCATCCCATTCCCTCAGCCTCTCCCCATAAGATCTGTGCTCCAGACCCCTCTCAGCCCCATTGCTCTCCTCTGGACATGCCCCAGGGCCTCAGTGTCTTTCTCATAGTAAAGGGCCCAACACCAAACACAGCACTCAAGGCTGTGCAAACTCCTGAACCACCTCTCAGAATTAGCTGGGTGAGCGCTAATAATTTAACAGCGAGGATAATTGGTGTCTGAACCCTGGAACTATTTAATTTACTGGGATAGACAGCCCCAGGGCCCTCACTGCAGCCCAACCTGGGAAAGCATCCCAGTGGCTTGAAAGCACTAGAGCAGGTGTGAAATGTTTTCCTGGGCTGGGATGAAGGGTTTGGTCCTGAGCCGAAGTCTTGGTGGGGAAATGCTGTGCCAGGAACCCCAGAAGGCCAGTCCTGACACATGCTGTGCTCGGTGGCCAAAGCCAGGCTGGATTTTCCATGAAGCCATCACCCTGGGGCCAAACCCTAGCAAGATGTTTATCTACCCCTGCGTGCCCCCACATGCACGGGCTGCAGGCAGAGCTCACAAACACGATGTTGGGGAACACCAGAGCCGAGCAGGAAAGCTGAAGCTTCACCTCTGCTGGGGTCTGGATGTGCAGGATCAGTTGGTTGGTGTGGGTTTTTCCCTGTATAAGTCAAGCCTGCAATGCTGAGGGGTGCAAGGGATGACGCTATGGGATCCATCACAGCTCTGGGGAACTTGTGGCCACATCAAGTGCTGTTGAGATCCTCCCTCCACCACTTGCTTCGAGGGGAACAAATATCCTTCCCATGAAGTTTCCAATAGGATCTGAACCCAAAACCAGGCATGAAGATGCTTCAATCACCTCACCAGCCCTGTGCTGGATGGTGTTTAGGTTGTGCCCACCCAGACCCTACTAACTCCAGCAAGCTAATTCCCCAGTCTATTTCTTTATCTCTGATGGGTGTATCTTTACATAGAGAGGCAGGAGGACTCCTCAGGGGTGAATATATCTCAGCTCAGAGTTACTGAACCATAATCTGTTCCACCTCCTGTTGATGGTCTGCTGCAAACCCACACTATCCCAAATGCAGTGACTGCAGGCTGTCCTTCACCTTGCCCTCGGCCCCCAAGCCAGGATCTTTCTCTTTACAGTGCAGCCATAAATAGGCAATCCCAACAAAAAGCAAATCTGGGAAATTTGCCTCCTGCTCTAAAGTGAACCTCATTGCCTCAGAAAGCCCAAAACCTTTTGCTGAAGCTTCAGGTGGGAGCTGAGTGAGCTTCTGACATCAGGTCTTGCAGAGGGCTCCACCCCTCAGCACAGGCCACAGTATGGGCACTCACCTGAAAGATGCTTGTCTCCACTTCTGTGGGTTTATTCTAATTCCGATCACGATGTTGTGGGGAAGTGGAAGAGCACAGACAGGCAGGAAGGGGTGACATGTCCAGATAGGGCAGGTTGGGGCTGTTTGCCATCCTGTTTGGACAGATGGGAACAGACACGTACCTGGAGATCCAGCCATTCCAAATGCTCTGCCCTGGAAAAAAAACTCAGCTCTGGCATGGAAAGAGGATGGCAGGGCAGAGGGAAAGCTTTTGAGGGCAGGAAGAGGTGAGTGTTTCATTTAGCCATGGCTTCAGAGAAACGCTGCCAGACCTTCAGATGACGGTGATGAGATGGGGTTGCAGAGCATCTCCTAGGACCACACAGGTTTATTGAAGCTCGCAAGGAGAGGACAGCCTGACACACACCCATCCAGGCCTCTTGCAGCCTGTCCCCTGTAGCATAGCTTGGTTAGCAGGACCGTGGCAGGAGAAGTAGGAACACCTTCACCAGAAGTCCCTTGGTGGAGCAACAAGTGTCCAGAGACCAGAGGAGGAGAAATCAACCCCTCAAACGGCCACCCCACATCTGCTGCAGGATGGCTAATGAGTACAAATGGCTAACGAGCCCAAACAGCCGCCTCATGCCCCTGTTTGGGGGGGGCGGGGGGGGGGGGTCTTTAGTGCTTCACACATCCCTGTGACGTTGAATGATGGCCTCCCAAGCACTGCTCGGGCAGCCCCTCATCCCATGGCAAGCAGCACAGAGATGAATGACCGCCGAGGGGATGTGGCAACGCGGTCATTTTTCATCTGCAGCGCTGCTTAACCTTTCGTGGGCAAATCCCATTTCCCCGACGCTGGCTGGGCGCCGTACCTGCATTAAGTATCACCGGGTCAGGGAGGGGCAGCTGTGATTTATGCCTTCTCCCCGCTAATCGGATTGTGGGGCAGGCAGATATTGATGGGTGCCTGCCTTTGATCCATGGCTCTCGTGAGCCTTCATTCAATTACTGCCCCGCAGAATGCAATTAGCAGGGCCGCAAAGCCACGTGGGGCTCATAATCACAGCACGCAGCGAAGATGAAGGGGCTGTCACCAGCTGCTGGATCCCACCTGGGGGTCAGACACGCTGCCACACATTGGGACAAAACACTGGGGAAGCATGGAGGAGGGATGGAGAAAAGTCCTGCTTCCTCCCAGTGGCCCCATCCTATTTCTTCCCCTTCATACAATCTGCTTCTTGCACTCTCACCCACCACCCTGTGCCTCCTTGCCCTCTCTTGGCATTGTGATTCCCAAGCCAGGGTACCCCCCCCGACATGACCCACTTTTACCTCCCAAATCCAATTTATTCACCTCTCACATCTTCCTGCTCACTCCACTTGGAGTTCACCCATTCCTCTTGCCAGCTGCTCCCACACCCACTCCAATCACAGGTCATACCATCCCCACCCTACCTGCTTCCCTCCCTTCTCACATTTCTTTTATCTGCACTAACAACCTCCACCTGTGCTCTCCAGGTGTGTGATGACAGCAGTTTCTACCAGCTTTCACCCTCCATTTTTGCTCTGAACTCTTCAGTCCTGCAAACCTTAAGACCTTGGAGGGTGGCCCTTCTGGTTCAGCATCCCTCTGTCCACCCTCTCCTTGCTCTCATGGGTAGGAGGAAGTCTGATGAAGTTGGCCATATTCTCTCACCCACTTGTCCATCCTGCCCAAAATGATGTTGACTCATGACTCATGGTCAACTAGAGTGGTCAGGCACTGGCACAGGCTGCCCTGGTGGTGGAGTCGCCATCTCTGGACTGTGGAGATATAGCACTTGGGAGACGTGATATAGTGGGAATGGTGGGATGTGCTGGGATTGGGGTAGGGGATCTTAGAGGTCTTTTCCAACCTAAACAACTGTCCAACCATCACTACCATGCCCACTAAACCATGTCCCTCAATGCCAGGAGAATAAGAGCTGCAAAACTGGCAACCAACGACAGCAGGATGCAGGATGGAGACCTCTAAGCACCTCGAAAACAAGATGCTGGATGGCCTCCAAAGAAGTGTCCTGGGGCAAAAACTCCTCATTCATTCAACATGGGGATTTTAACCTGCGTAGTATCAGTTTAACATCACAGGATCTAATGTGGTCAATCCAAGCTTCAAGAAGCAGACGCCCCGAAGAGGTTTTGAGGTCTGTGAACCCAGGTATTTTGGTCAGTGTTCCCAACATGTGACTTTCATCTGATGAGATGGGGAATTCTGGGCCACCCCTAGCTGGTCCCATGTCGACCTGGGGCTTGGCAGTGAAGGTTTTGGCTCCTTAACAGCCTCCGCTCAGACAGAGCTCACTTATCATCCAACAAGATTTCCTTTCCTGTTGCCTTTTACTGGAGTTCTCCAAAGAGCTGAATCCCAAATCCACAAGCAACCACAAGCAGGGAGGTTTGTTACTCCCTATTTTTCATCAAGGCAGGTGAGACACTTTTCAGCAGATATTTCTGCACACTTGTTTCCTCCTGTCTCTGTCCCTTCTTGCCTTCACCTCGGTTTACCTCTTCACCTCCTTCCTTGATGAGGTTGGCTGAGGTTGCAGGAAAGCGAGGTTGTCAGATAAGCCTGTCTCCATCCAGCCCATGGGATTTTCCTCCTCAAGGCAGGCCCAGAAATGGAGCTGCATTGGGGCAGAGCATGGGCTGAATGAGTTGGACTCCATGATCCTATGGGTCCTTTCCAACTCGGGATATTCTCTGATGACTGCTCCAAGCTGTGGGTTTGCTGTCTCACCATGACTGACTATATCAAAGGTTGATGCAAAGAGGAGAGAGGCAGTGAGAGAGGACATGGTGGGGCACAAATAGGTGCTCAGGTTGGATATTAATAAGAGCTGTGCTGGGAGGGTGGTGCAGCCCTGGGACAGGAGACCAGCGAGCTAGGGGATGCCCATCCATGGATGTTTCCAAGACTTGGTCACATAAAGCCATAGCTATCCTGCTCTGCTTTAAGCAGAGATCCCTCTGTGCTGGAGGAGGCAGAAACACCAGCACAGCAAGGTGCAAAGGGCTGTGCTGGAGCAGATCCCATGAGGGATCACCCTCTGTATGAAGACTTCACACTGGGGTCCAAACTGAACCTGCCATTGGATTGGGACCTCCTTCCCAGGAAGGAGTCCCCTAAATCCTTTCCTCCTGCACTGTTCTACTGTTTTTTTTCCTGTGTTCGTTCCCGTTGCCCACAGTGGGGCAGGTGTGCAGTGTCACCCAGCCCATGGAGGTGCCCCATGGAAGCTGAACCCTTGGGAGTTATATGCTGAGATGTCCCAGTTGGCTGGTTTTTAATTAGTGTGCTCCACGTTGATTTGGTTATCACTTTAATTTCCTAATCAACATGCCGCGCAGTCAAACATCTTGCATATCCCAGTGCCAAGCTTGGGAGGTATTTGGGGAATCTAATATCCTAATGTGGTTAGGGCCAGAAAAAACCCCACTAATATAATCATCATATTGCAAAAGATGATAAATACCATGAAAGAAAATACGCGCAGAAAGATTCCCTGTGGAAAGTTAATGCAATCCCCTCTGCCTTGATGAAGTGCCTATTATCTTTGCTCTGCCCTCCAAATCTTAATTCCTGTTCAGGATTACTTCTCCGATCTGCAGACGTAGATGTGATCAAAGAGAGAAAGAAACACGTTCCTTGAAGGCGGCCACTCGACACTTGGGTTTGTATCATGCTTGTTTATGCAGGAAATCCAATTAAAATAGCCACAGAATTAGGCAAAAATTGGCTTCAGCCCCCCCAGCATGCCAATGTGATGTGGGGAATGAGACCCAACAGGGTGGTTTTCCCAGGGCAGTCCATACAACCAGGCAGCAAACCACCCCTGGCTGCACAGAGGGATGCTGAATTTGGTCCTTGGCACGATTTGGGATATTTTTCTGGACAAGGTGGAGGCAAAGGCAGTGCCTTTGCAGCAGTAACACAGCCACGTGAGCACAGGCACTTATTGAAACAGTTATATGCTGTATTGTTTAATGGTAGTTACAATAGGATAAATGTACAGTCGAAGTCAACATGCTAATTTCTAACGCAATTTAACCTGTAAACCATGCAGTCCATTTTTCAATCAGTCATTTTTTCTTTGCTTGTTTGTAATCAGTAGCTCTGCTAGTGAGTTTTAAGGAAAAAAAAAAGTTCCCTTTAAAGTTAAACCTAATTTACTAATTTTTCCCCTTACTGTGCAACAACTTGTGCAAAAAAAGCTGTCTTCACCACACCATTAGTTTACAAAATCATGCTCTTCCCCCTCAAAAATTGAGAAAAGGCAACACCACAAGCAGCCAGTGGACACTGAGGGATGGGGACTGGAGTTGGGATAGGGACTGGGTTGGCAGTGGGAAGTGGAATGGGGTTGGGATGGGGGTCGGTGCTTGGATTGGGACAGGGACTGGTGCTGAGGTTGGGATTGGGATGGAGATGAGGATTGGGATGGAGATGGGTTGGGGTTGGTGTTGGTTTTGGGATGGTGATGGGGATTGGTGTTGGGTTTGGGATGGTGGTGGGGACTGTGTTTGGGATGAGGATGGGGATGGTGATGGGGACTGGGGTTGTCACTGAGACAGCAGTGGGAACTGGGACGGAGATTGGGATGGAGATGGAGGAGGGAGTGTTCAGGCCAGAAAAAGTCAATGGATGAATAATGCCATAAAAGAACCTCAGTTCCCAGGGAGACCAATGCAGGACCCGTCACTGCTTGCAGAAGTGGGGGACAGAGGCAAGAGAGGGGTTTGAAAGCCAAACAGCAGCATAATGGGGAGGTGAAGGGAAGCAAGACATCCTCTGCCCCCACATTTGGCATTTTTGGGGGTTAACCCTGCCCAAAACCACATCCTTTACATGCACAACTTGCCCAGCTCAGCACACAGATGGATCCACCTTGAACATGTTTGTGCTGAGATTGTCAGGCTTCAGGTCCAAGATGGACACAGAGAGTCATGCTCTTGTGCTGCTGGGGGGGGGGGGCATGGGGTGTCTGCCCCAACCCTTCTGCTTCCAGAGCAGCTCACAGCAGCCAACCCTTCCCCAGACCAAATGTCTCAGACCCAACACACAATGCAGAACTGCTCCCATGGAGCAGGGGGTGGTTGAGCTTAGAACAAAGTGCAAAATCCACCAAGAGCATCAGACTCCAGCCCCAGGAAAACACACAGAAATCTGTTCCTCTCTCTTGCATGCACCAAAGCTGTTCCCCTTATGAGTTGCTCTACAGTTCAGTGCCCTAGAGGTGCCCCAAAAAACTACTCCATGGAGGTTTTAAAGAAAATAAGATGCATGGATGCTTCTAAGGAATGCAAGCTTTGTTTTCCTTGGTTTTTCTTCATTGTTTTTTCTTTTTCTTTTTAACCCACTGGTGCTGAATTGTGTTTGCCAAGCTGGGGGGAGAGGGAGGCTCACCCACTCCTTACTACAGCCACTGCTTTAAAAACTAAGGATCGATCAACGTATGTACATGGATGTGTTAATAGCAGCATTATTTGTTCTGGGGGTTGCAAATGGATAGTTGCAGCAATGGGTTCAGCCCCTGCCTCCCCCCACATCACAAATTTATAGCAACAACCTTTCCCTCATAAGCAATACCATCCGTATCGGAGGATACTAGTCATTAGTAAGAGATTTAGAGGGGATTTTAAATGTCTTCCAGGGCTTTTTAAGCAATCTGTTTAAAAGATTAATTTTATTTTGAAGGGATCGAGCTGCATCTCTTGGAACAAAAAGTTAATTAGGACCAGAGCACCAAAATTCCATTTTTCATGTCCGTGATGTGACTTGTGGTGAGGTGCCTGACCTCCCGAAATCAGAAACTCCCTGAACCTGATGGGGCCGGGCTGGGCTTTCCCAGCAGCACATCCCAGTTGCCGACCCCACTCTCTGAAGCAAGGCTCTCCCTGAGCCACAGCCACTCTGGGATACTTAATGCAATGCAGGAGCTGCTCCTTGGGGGAAAAAAAATAAGCCAGATTCCAAGCCAGGAGCTGGAGGCTTTCCCCAGCTCATGGGGGTGATGCTGCCTGGTCCTGCTCCCTTCTCTCTGCTGGAGGAAAATCCTCAGCATGCAAAAGACACCGCCTCATCCAGCAGCGACGTCGGTGGCTGAGAAATGCTATTAGAAATTGGGTTTGACAGTCCATCCTCCCACTAATAAAAACTGGAAGCGCCGGAGCGCTCTATTTGTCGTGCTCGCCGATGCTCCGTTAACGCCGTTGCCAGCATCTGTAGCAGCATTGATTCTCAAGTCTTCTAAAGTGCTTGGTACTGGATGGCCCTTCAAAACCTCCCTCCCTGGATGGCCCTTCAAAACCTCCCTCCTCCTCCCGCCGTTGGGTTTTAGCTTCAATCTCTGAGCTCTGCTGCTCGAAGCGGATGGTCCCACCTGCTTCTGTTTGTTCCCTGTCACCTGTCCCTACCTGGAGGGTCCCCTCAGGTGGATCACATCACGTGGTCCCTTGCTGGACACACAACTGCCATCTGTCTGCTTGGTTTAGTTCTTGCATATATTTCAAAGAGGCATTAAGAAAGTACCCTCCGATGCTCTCGAAGAAAGGGACCGTAAAGCCAAGTTCCAGCTCTTCCTTAATGGAAATAACGCACTGGTTTGTGGTGGCTGAGACAAAGCCCCACGAGCTCATTGCTGGGGGTTCACATACCCTTACCCAAAGGAAATCAAGGGAGTATTGCTGAGGAAGAAGGAAGGAAGGCATTCGTGCCCCCAGAGCTGGAGTGTGAATGGAACAAAAAATACAACGCCACAAGTGCTCGTGGGCAGAAAGCAAAGAGCCCAAATATCCCCTCGTGCAGCCCCAGCTGGGTGGCACATGGACAAACCCTCCCCCTGTGCAGCTCAGGAGCCTGCACCAGGGAGCTGAAGAGGAACAGAGCCCCACCAGAGCTGCAGAACCACCCAGCAACTTCCACAAGTGGTCTGGGAGCCAATGGCCCCACGCAATTGAATGGTGTCAGAAAGGGCCCTGCCACTCACAATGAGGATTTCAATTCCCTCGAACACAGCGTCAGGGTTTGGGAGTGGGGGAAGCGGCTGGATAAGCTTTCACCTGCGGTAATGAGAGTCAAAAGGGGAATGAAAAGATAAGGGCAAAAGTCCCTTCTCTCTGTAACCCGAAGCCCAGGATTAACATCCTGTTGATAGCGTGACAAAGGCTGCTTTGATTTTGGCAGATGATGTACGGGCAGCTCCGGAGCACAGAGCACAGAGCAGAGCACTGCTCCGCTGTTCAGAGCCGGGCTGCTGGTGCATGGTGCACCTCCTGCACCCCAAGTTTGGGGGATGTCCCCAAGTTGGAGGGCTGTGCGGGACCATGGGGACATGGCACCATGGCAGCAGGAAGGAAGGATGGGAAAGCAGCACAGCAAACCAGCAAGGAAAGAAAAGAAAAGCAGAGCGCCCGTACTCTTCCCTCCAAGCACCCAGCCTGAACTGACCCCATAAGGCACCCCAACTTCTCCTGCTCCATGCAACAAGGCAGCTCTTGAAGCCCTTTTATACCCAGTGCAGGGCCACAAGACACCACCAGGTCCCAGAAGCAAAGCTGGGGGTGCAATCAGCTCTGAGCAGTGCCCCAAAGGGTCACAGCTCCTAGGAGCGAGCTGCGACCCAGGGTGGGAATCAACCCTTCTTGGGAAAGGGGAGAGAGGCTGAGAAATCACTGCCTCTCCTCCTGCACAAACCCAACACATGTGCTGGCAAGGCTTTCTGAACGCGTGCTCCTTTCAGTGGAGCCCACGAGGAGAACCTGAAACCACGACTCCTCCCCATATTTCTTGTGATCCCTTGTTCTGCAGCTGAATAACTTAACAAGTCAAACCAATTCTTTGAATTTGGCTTACAAAAAGAAAAATAACAATAATTATAATAATAAAATTAACAAAAAGAAAAAAAGAAAAGAAAAAAAAAACCCAACCTGCACACACAGAAAGAAAAAAAAAATTCCCAACCAACCCATTGTCTGGGTGTGAATTTCCCTCTCAGGCTTCAGGTTTTCCCGTCGCTTGGCAAACCCCTGAAAATAGGAGTTCAGAACTGACTCTGAATAGGAGTTCAGAAGGTGACTGCTGACACCACCTCCTCTCCAGCAGCATGCCACCTACCTGCCCCGGGATTGTTTAACAACGTTTTGTCATAAGGGTGGGTTTCATCCGTGCTATACAGGCGAATACAAAAATACATCTGTTCTCTTTGAACAAGGATCCCAAGTCCAGGTGTGGGGAAGGCTGTGGGTCCCTCACGAGTGATGGCTGTTGATGAGGCCGCGGAGCTGCTTGGCCACTGTGTCTATCAGCTTCTGCTTGTCCCTCTCGTTCTTCCGAAACTGGGCGAAAACGTTGTTCTTCCGGCTCGTGTCCCTCATCCTGAGTGGAGAACAAAGAGGTTACGGTACACGCGGCGGTGCTGTGGGTGCACCAAGTGGCTGGTAGAGCAAGGAGGTGTTGCTCTGTAGAGCTGTAGGCCTGTAGATCTACAGATCATCGCCTTGGGTCTAGCCTCAAGCTTTATCCACCCCACAGGCCAACCCCAGCTCAAAGCCAAGGCTCTGCACCAGCTCCAAGCCACTAACACCTCTCATCCTCCCCTTCATAACATCACAGAGTTGGAATGGACCCTTAAAGGCCATCTGGTCCAACTCCTCTGCTATGAACAGGGACGCCTACAGCTCCACCAGGTGCTCAGAGCCCCATCCAGGATGTCCTTACATGTTCCAGTGTCCTTACGTGGTAAATGAGGGTCAGGAAATTAAAATATTAGCATAAAATCCACAGCGTTAATGATTCTTTTTGACATGGTGCATTGCATGCGGCCAAGAGATGCAGCTCTAGGGTCAGCCATGAAGTTTCAGACTCGTGGACTTAACTTCACATGATGTTCAAGGAAGGAATCCAACACCAGTTGCCCCAATTTACAAACCTCGAGGAGATTTGTGTTTTTTTCCATTGCATTGGTCTCCACGAGGTCCCCAAGCTCAGGACCAAGAAGGCACAGTGCTGGGACAGGACCAGGATAACACAGAATCACAGGGGTTGGAAGGGACCTGCGGGGATCATCAAGTCCAACTCCCAACACTGGGGCAGCTCCATTCCTCTCCAGCATGCAAAGCTCGGTGTTCATGCACGTTTGCATTCGCAGATGCATTTTGGGGGGCCAACATCACGTTGCATGGCTCAAGCAGGGCGTGTGCTGGGGAGTGGAAACACCCCACGGGGGTCAATATCAGCAGAGCCTGAAGGCATGGGGCTCCATGCATCCAGCCCGCTGGGTCGGAGCCGGCACTGCTCTCCATAATACTCCAATTTGTAACTGGTTTTCCCAGTAAATCAGATCTGGCAGAGGCAGATGGATTTGGATGTGCCACATCCGCCTGTGTTTTCAGCTCTGGGTACCTCAATGAAGCATAGAGTGACCGGGACACAGAGATGATGGGCCCTGGAAGCATGGCAGTTTATCAGATTGAGGGTTTTGAGTTATCAGAGCACAAAACAAACCTCTTTCAAGCTCATTTAACCTATTAGCAAACAAACAAAAAAAAATCTATCATTTTCTGTGCTTCGGTCTTCGTAAAAAGAAGCCAAAGGGAATCTGAAATGTTCCAAAAACCATCCAGCTCGGAACTGAAAACATGATAACAACCTCATCCCAAAGGTTAATTTGCTATAGTTGTAAGTGCCCAAAGGCGCAGGATTACAGCCGAGCTGCTTTCCCAACAGTAACCAGATAGCTTGGAGCAATTTTATTCAGCAAAATAAGCTGGGCTTGTGTTTTTTTTTCTCCCTCCCTTTCTCTTATTTATTTTTTTTTAAACTGAAGCAGGTTGCCAGCTGCTCCCCTGCAAGAACCACATATAAAGAGGGGTTTTTGAGTCACACAGATTACAGGAGCTGCGGTATCAGGAATTTTGGCCACTGCCACTGCTCCCTCGAACACCTTCCCATGGAGCTGAGAGCTCCATCTCCATCTCACGGGCTGAGCAGGGACATCAGATGTGCTGGAAGTAAACCTGCACCTTGAGAAACCTCTGCCCATGGCCTTCCATCAGCAAAAGGGAACCAAGTTTCTGCCCAGTGATACCCGTAGGTAACATACTGCCTCTTGTGCCTTAGCAGCCCCAGAATCTCGTGGAAGATGCTCAGGAGCAGATTTATTTCCATGAAACGTTTCTGAAGAACTGCAAGTTTTGTGCAAGGCAATATTTGGGGGGGGGGGAGGGTTTGAATGATTGGGAAGGAGTTGCAAGGGAAAGGGTGACAAAAGCACTGCTGGCAATGCACTGACCCCATCCCAAATGGGACGGGACAGGAGCTGCAGGTATTTCCCATGTGGATTGGGAGGCACTAAGCTGCCACCAGCTGCACTTCTCCAGTGAGGAACATGCCTGCAGAACACGAAGTCCTGCAACAGCTATGGGTGCGTGCTTCCCCACTGTGTGCAATGGGCATTTCCCACCTACACCCAACTGTCACCCAAGGTGACAGGGATCTTTTTCTATAGAGAAAAGGGTTACAAAACTGCTGGGTGCCAACCAGCTGCATTAGTGCTGCTGTCAGGAAGCAGGGCTGGGACACAGCGTGTTTGCTCAGGGCTCACGATGCTCGTAGAGCAAGAGCAAACCCGTGCCCGTGTGTGCCTGCAGGGATGGAGCAGGGTCCAAAGGGTTTCTCCAGGTGATGGTGTCAGCATGAGGGACTTCCAGCAGGTGGCTGGGTTGGGAGGGCAGTCTGGAGCCACGGATGGATGACAACCCTTAAAAAAAGCCAGGTTTATCACAGACTCACAGAATTATGGGATAAGTGAAGGCTGGAGGGGACCTCAAAGATCCTCTAGTTCCAAACTCCTGCCATGGGCAGGGTTGCCAGCCTCCACATCAGGCTGCCCAGGGTCCCATCCAACCTGGCTTTGAATGCCTTAAGGGATGGGTCATCCACAACCTCTCTTGGCAACCTGCTCCAGTGCCTCACCACCATCATGGGTCAATACTGGGGTGCCTTGTGCCAGCCCCATTCTTTTCCAGCCTTGGGCTACAAGAGCCGGGTGATTTTAGATAGAGCTATGCATCCCAACACCAAGAGGAGGTTGGAAATAGAGGCAGATCTTTGGGGGATCCACTCTATTGTGCCTGCAGAGCCCCAGGATGGCTGAGGCCAGTTGTGTAATGCAGTCCCTCAGTGCTGACCCAGGAATTAAAAGTAAGTGGAAGGGAAAGAGAGAGCTCAATGCTGTCCCCACCCCTGTCAACAAACACCGCCTTAAATAGAGCCAAGCTTTGTTTAAATTAATCCATAAGAAAAGAAGAAAAAAAAAACGAAAAAAAAAAAAGCGAGGCAGTAAAAGCTCCTCTTTTAGTTCTAATTAGTGCATTTGAGACGATAGAGTTACCAGAGGGAACTGTTTCAAAGGCAGCCTGCATTTAGATCATTTAGTGCTCCATTTAAATCAAACAATAAAGTCACTGCAAGGTGAGGGTAAAAGCCCAAGCAAGCAGCATACTTACACTCGTGATATCCTACGGGAGATGTGTGATTAGGAAAAGAGATAATCATGAGAACAAGTTACACAACCCGGCTGCTCCGTGTCCAAACTTTCAGCTTTTTTTTTTTCCATTTTATGGATAGCTCTGAACATACTGCACGCTTTCACACCACGGATGGAGGGCTGTAAATATACTGCAAATGATGCAACGTATGGCACGAAGCACGTATAAAATATTGCTATAGTGTATTAAGGGCGCTTCGCACTGACACAGTGCTCCAGTGCAGACTCTGGGTGCAGACTGAGAGCTTTCGGATGCTGTGGGTTGATGTGAAATGAGCCACTCCCACCCATGGGAAGGGAGGAAGTGAAGCTGAGTGGACTGCAGACAGCACAGACCCATCTCTATAGCCTCAAAGCACTCCTAGTTCAGGCTTCTAAAGGCTTAACCCCGACACCAAACTGGGCATCTTTTCTACATGCAACAGAGAGAGAGAAGTACTCCAAAAAAACAACTCAAATTCCACCCAAGGATCTGATTTCACGTTAAACATCACTAAAACCCAACTGCCAGCTCATTCATCCTGCCCACTCCTCCATGCCAGACCCAGCGATGGAGTGGGAGCAGAATGAGCTGCTTGGGAAATCAGGAATGATTTTTGGGGGCTTGTAACTTCGCTGTCAGAGGTGTGATGGAAGCAAAGGGGCAGAGCAGAGCTGACCCTCCTGGTGAGAAGGAGTGACCTGGTGAGAACAAGTTGGGACTGAAGCCAACATGCTGCTTCCAAGCCCGAGTTCACCATGTGGGCTGGGATTTTCCAAGTCTGGAGTTTTTGACTGTGAAGCTGCTCGGAGTGTGGATTGGGCTCCCAGGACTGTCAAAAACTCTTTGTGCTCCAGGGTGCATCTCACACCATCGCAGGGGACACGTGGAGATGACCACTGGGGCCAGCTGCTCTTTGGCACAGCTCCAGGGCTGGCTTGCACATCACCTCCTGGGGCAAGTGCAGGCTCCAGCGAAGCTGAGATTCACCCTGAGCAGAGAACGTGGGTCCTGTCCTCTCTAAGAGCCTCAGAGCCACCTAAAGATATTATCTCTGTCCCATAGCTGAGATTTCAGCATACAATCCCCTCGATGGAACCAGAAAACAGAGCTATATGAGCCTGCAGGCTGGCCATTTTCTTATGATTTTGGAGGCTAGCTTGAGATACACCTCTGTGCAGTGGAAGCCTGTCACAGAATGAGGAAAACCCTGTTCAATGAAGCAAAAATAGAAGACCATAACCAAATCAATGCTTCTTAATGGAAAAACTGGAGCTTAGTGGGATAAAGTAGGACGTTGTTAGCACTCCCCCTGCTCTGAAACCTTCATCTGGGGATGCTCTGTGCAGGCACTGTCTGGTGCAAGGAGGTGCTACAACCCAAACATGCCCCCCAAAGAGCTGCTAAGTGTCAGGGTGCCCCCTGCTGCACTCACTTCTCCAGCAGGACGAGGGCTGTGGTGGGGTTCACCCGGAGGTACTTGCAGGTGGGCTGCCCGTAGTCAGCCAGGTACGTCGACCAGTCCCACTGGATGAAGAGATCCAGGAGCTGCAGGGAGAGAAAAATGAAGAAGAATGAGTTGGGGAGCGAGCAGGGGGTTAATCTGAGTCATGGCAAAGGTGCTGGGCAGGTGGTGGTAGCCAGAAAAGCCATGTTTTGTGGTCTTAACCACCTTTAGCCATATTGCATGCCTGCTGTGCTACCCTATTGGAGGGTATGAAGACTGAGACACCCCAAGATGCGAAAAGATGCAACGCTCCACCTCAGTGGGATTTCACTGTCATTTCCAAGGGCAGCAAACCCAAGGGAGAGCTCCCACATACCCCACACCGCAGTGGACTCACTTCTCTCCTGACCCTTGACCACTGCCCATCCACCATGGCTGAGGATGCTGAGCGTTGTGGGCAGGAACCAGCATATCTGGTGGTGGGGATGGGCTGGTGGTTGGACTGGATGATCTTAGAGGTGTTTTCCAACTTAGAGACGGAATCAAAGAGTGGAATCATGAAATCACTAAGGTTGGAAAAGACCTTCAAGATCATCCAGTCCAACCCAGCACCAACACAGCCCCACTAAATGATGTCCCTTAGTATAACAGATGTGGTACTGGAGATAAAGGAAGAAAATGAATGATTTTTTCCTACTTCTCAGCAGACAGTGGAAGTCCTAGCCTTGTCAAGAAATGGTTTTCAAAAACCTCGGTTCAGATGTGCTTAAATCTGCTTTTTAAGGTTGTAATAGGGTCCGTTGCGATAGGACAAGGGGTTTCAAAAACAAAGAGGGGAGATTTAGATGGGAAATGAGGAAAAAGTGTTTTACAGTAGGAGTAGTGAAGCAATGGAAGATGTCTCAAAGAGGTGGTGGGCATCCCATCCCTGCAGACACCCATGGTCAGGCAGGATGGGGCTCTAAGCACCTGATGTGGGTGTCCCTGGTCACTGCAGGCAGTGGGACCAGATGGCTTTAAGGGTCCCTTCCAACTCAAACCATTGTTAAGAGTCTGTGGTACTATGATGGTGCTTATGTTTTTGCATATGGACAGACCAGGATCTGAGAAGTCCAATGCTGTGATGGGGGAATGCGGGTGTTGCTGCCTTCATACCTTGGACTTGTGGAAGGAGATTCAGCAAAGTGAAAAAAAAAGTAAATAAAAAGGCATCCTTTCGGACAGAAACCAACAATCTGGAAATTTATACAGAACACGTGAGAGATCTCAGACGGAGGTCACCAAAACCCAATCATTTCTGCACGCGAGGACACCCAACAGCGGGGCCGTGTTGTCTAAACATCGGGTGCAGAAGCACAGCGATGGGGAGGAATGCAAGGCTCATGACAAGCAGCCACGGTTCCCCCTGTCCCTGTGACCGCTCTATTGTGGCTCAGGGCTGCCAAGCACCGACGTCTTCATCGGCGGCAGCCGAGTGAGGAAGGGCCCCGCGGTATTGTCTGCCCGCGACCGTCCCCAGGCGAGGCGAGGGCCATAGAGGGCTCATTGTGCCCGCGTCTCCATGGTTTTCCTGGAGGCTCCAGCACTGTTTAACAACACAACCCGCCCGGCAATGACGGGGATTTGGCTCCTCGAAGACCTCAAGGTACAAAACAAAAATGTGCAACAAGATTCTTTTTGACTATGTAGGTCAGGGCAAAGAAAACAAGCTGTCGGGAACAATCCCCCGCGCTGGCGGGGGGGACGGATTAGCTGGGACCTCGGAGGGCTCTTCCAACCCGTGGTCCCGCAAGGCTTTGTGCTGCAGGTCAGGTCTGGGGCCTGCAATGCAAGCTACAAACCAAAGCTGCACATTGTTGGGAGGTTTTTTTTGATCCAAAGGGCGTCCTAAAGCCTCAGCTTGGAGTATGCGTGCCTTTCACCCAGCGTAGTGGGGTCGGAGCTCTTCCAGCAGGTCTGTCCTGCTCTGGGGATGGCTGTAGGGGCTGCATCCTTCCCCTGATGTGCAGAAGTCCCTTCGCTGTGGGTTCTGAGTGTGCCTTTAGTGATGCATGGAGAATGGAGCATCAATTATTTCTGCAGAAAGTTTGTGGTCGTCCCACCAGCGAGCCGGGCAGCAGCTCCTGGGGAGTGCCAATAAAGACGCAGAAGAAAGGGGCAATAAAAAAGGGGGAGAAATAAGAAGGTAAAGGTTAGAAGTGGGTTATGGGAGGATTAAGGAGAAAAGCACGAGGGGCTGTGATATACAGTATGCAAAGGTACTGGTGAGGCTGGACCTCAAGTGCTGTATTCACAAGAAAGGCATTGAGGCACTGGAGCATGTCCAGAGAAGGGCAACGGAGCTGTGAGGGGTCTGGAGCACAGATCTTATGGGGAGCAGCTGAGAGAATGGGATGGCTCAGTCTGGGGAACAGGAGGCTCAGAGGAGACTTTATGGCTCTGTACAGCTCACTGAAAGGAGGATGGAGTGAGGTGGGGCTTGGCCTCTGCTCCCAGGTAACAATGACAAAAGGTGACTGTCAGGGGAGGGTCAGGTTGGGTATTAGGAAACATTTCTTCCCAGAAAGAGTGGTCAGGTACCGGCACAGGCTGCCCAGGGACATGGTGGTGTCACCATCCCTGGAGGTGTCCCAGAGACGGGCAGCGCTCAGTGGGCATGGTGGGATGGGTTAGGGGATCATAGAGCTCTTTTCCAACCTTAATGGCTCCACAATTCCAAATAAGCGCCGTCTGAAACACAAACCCACCCAGGCTGGACCACAGAAGGGCCACGCTCCCCACACACCAGCTCCTGACGCTGGTGGATGGATTTATGGCTCTGTGCCTGCACCCCTTCTGCTGGATGCTGTCAGCACAAGCACAACTGAGGGTGCCCAGGGCCGAGCACCGCAGGCACCGCAGGGCTCAGCTGCAGGCACAGGTCGGAGCCGGGGGAAGAGAAGTGCTGCAGGAGGGAAGCCGTCTCCGGACGATTTATCTGTCACATAAATGCGGTTTTATAGCTTTTACTGTTTAAACTTTTCACCTCTGCTGCTAAATCTGAATGACACCGGGTTTGGGGGGGGGGGGGGGGAGGGGAATAATTTAATAAATAAATAAGGAAAGGAGAAAAGCGTCTGCACCGCGGCGGCACTGGGCAGCTCCCCGGCTCGCAGCCGCCTTCCAGGGGAGATTCCAAATAAAATATGCAAATGCCATTAATTCTTCAAACCAGAGTCTGCTTTTCAAGGCCATAAATCAAAGTCGACAGCACGTACATTGGGAGAAAGGAAAAGAAGAGGGGGGGGGAAGGGTGGGGAAAGGGAGCTTTTAATGCAGCGATAGGGAAATGCTATGAGCTCGGAGAGCTGCGGACCTGCTGCGTGCCCGGAGCAGGCTGCATGCCTGCTGCTGCACAAAACACACATTTTCCACAGGAGAGCTTTTTGTGTTCGAGTGTGTGTTTTTGAGGATGGAGAAACAGAGAGCGGTCTGAGTACGGCCCTGAAAGAAAGGCACTGGAAAACAATCTGGTTTTCTGCATTCACACACACACGTGTGTGTATATATATACATAAAGGAATGCGGCTGCATTGGGATTGCAGATCAGTACCTATCTCACCACAGGCTCTGCACAAATCCAGGAGGTGAGGCATGGTGCCGAGAGCTGGAAATGGTGGCAGGAAAGGGGGATTCAAAGTGAAAAGCAATGCAGAGAATAGAGACTTGTCCTATGGACATTGCAGGGCTGAGCTGACGCAGAACCACTTGGCCCCAAGGACTTCTCCCCACCACTTCCCACTAAGACACAATGGTCAGGAACCACTGCAGGACAGACGAACCTTCCTGAATGCCCTGATTTGGAGCAATACCTGGCTCTGATAACTTTCTTCTATTCAGAACTGATGACACAGGTATTTTCAATGCCCGCAGGGTGAGAGACACGCATCTCAGTTCTGTTACAGTGAAAAGTGCCATTGCTGCCTCTGCTCTTGAGGCTACATCTTCCCCTCAGTCCCAGCCCCTCTGTTTTTTAATATCCTGACTCTGCCAGGCCAAGTTCATGCTTGAACTGTTGGTATTTATGAAAACATATTTATAAAATAGCCATTGCCAGAGGCAGGCTGGCACAAGTCTCAAGGCTATGCAGCAACCAGATGCTGAAAAAAACCAACCCCGTGCTGAAGAGGAACTCTCCCCTTGTTTCAACGTCTACAGATGTCAGCTTGAAACCCTTCATCCAGCAAAAATACAGCGTCCCCCACACAAATATTCCTTTTTATCCCCTGCAATATTTATTCTCAGCAACAGGAGAGAGCACCAAGAAGACTTGAACAGGACTTTCCAGAGCATCAGCAGCCCACCACTGATGATGGATGGGAAGCACGCAAGAAAGAATCCGACCTCCCTATAAAAGCCCAGTTTGGGGATATCTCATACCCCTTCAGTCCTTTTATCTCTGCTTTTCTGAGATGCTCAAGGCTCACGAGGCGGCTGCAAGACACGGTGCGTTGCTACCGTTGTGTCTCCTGCAGAGCAACACCTGCCCATAAAAACCCAAAGCAAACACGGTCAGCACGCGCCGGGGGATGAAAAGGGGAAGACAACTCGTGACCGTTCGCTGGCACAGCTCGTGGCCTGTTTGAACAACTTGAAATGCAATTATCTCAGATCTCTCACATCAAGCCTAAGCTCGGGCAGCTGGAGCTAACATGGTGCATTTTGGGGCAGGAGATGGGCGTCCTCGAGGACGGTTGGACTAGATGATCTTGTAGGTCCTTTCCAAACTAATGTATCTATGAATCTATGAGTCTGTGGGAGATACGTGGTGCCAGGGGTAGGATTTCCTTTGTGGGGGTTTTTGTGGGGGTTTTTGTGGGGATTCAGATTGATCCCCCAGTAGTAACCCGGAGGAGACACACACACACAGCACCACTTCATAGAATCACAGAATCATCAGGGTTGGAAAAGACCTCTACGATCAAGTCCAACCGTCAACCTGACCCCACCATCCCCACTAAGCACGTCCTTAGATGTTTTTTGGTCCCCTGGGCAGCCTATCCATTGTTGGAATTGTGCATCCTCCACGTGGGTGCACCATGAAGTTTTGGGGAGCTTCCCATCTGGAGGCAGTGGTTGTGCCCTGCAACCTGCCACCAGCTAGCAACCAACTGCTCTTGTTTTGAGGGGAGAAGGAGGGGATATTTTCAGAACCAAACTCAGTTCTAAAAAGCTGTTACCATGTTCCCTTTTCCTAAACATCCAAGTTTAATGCTCTTTCCCCAGCATCACTGCGGGCAGCGAGCAGACTGAACAGCCTGGACCCAACAGCTTCTACAAAGCAGCCATGTTTCAGATTGCAAGAGATCACACTACTGGCTCATAAACTTAAATCTCTTGTTTAAAAAGCTATTTTGATGACCTAACACCACAGCTCCATTGCAAAGAAGTGACAGCAAGAGGCTTGGGTCCTACCAGCATCATAACTAAACCCGCCTGAATGAAGACACAAGCTGCTCCCAAAGGGAGCAGAAAAAACCCAGATAAAAATACTGAATATCTCCATGAAAAGCAGAAGAAACTATTGGATCCAACCCAGTGCCAAGTCCCTGTTTGCCCGTGCACACAGCCATCCCATGGCCCCTGATGCCAGCCAGTGGGGTAACTACACAGCACAAAGCACAAGGAGCTTCCAACACCAGCAGCCACAGACAAGTACATTCAAAATCATTTATTTTGGTGAGGTTGAAATTATGCCTTGTGGGAAAGTAATACTGAAAGGAGAAAGAAATACTCGACCCCATGGGGAGACGTGGGTTTGGGCAAGAGCATCACAAAGAAGGAAAGGCACTGGGAATTGGAACATGATGTCTGCTTGTTTAATTGTAAAAGATACACAGGGTAAAATCGTGGCCTCAATGAAAGCAGCAGCAGATTAGTCACCAATTTCACTGGAAACTGAGCTTCTTTCTAAGGGAAGGGTGCAAGGGAGAGCCTAGCACTGCAGTAACCTAACTCTGTGCTGCTTGCACAAGCCAACTTGGTGCATAAAGCGAGGTATCAACGCAAGGGAGTTGGTTTTATCCTAGATGCTTCCCAAGAAGACTCAAAAGAACTCATCTAGATTGGAGGTGCAGCACTGTTGAGCCTGTTTGGGTCTCTCTGAAGACCCAAATCCCTGCAGGATTCCCACCTGGGACTGTCCTTCCTCCTCACTGCTCAGATCAAAGGGCAGAAAACCAACTCCACGCTCCTCATCTCTCACCTGAGCTGGATTGATTTTGCAAGCTAAAGCAGCAATTTTATCTTTCCATCTTTTTTTCTTTGCTTTTCTGCTATCTGTAAAAGTTCTTGGAAAAAGAACTATGAGAAGAATCTGGAAAGATTTATAGCAGAAGGGACAGTACGTAACAGAGGGAGGTTTGAGACTGACAAAGCCCTTATTTGTCCAGTCTGGGTTATTTTCAGGCTTGTACCACTGCCTGTTTATAGGTCTGCATTTCTTACATCAGGCTCCCAGGGGAAGGTCTCCAAAAAGTTTTCCGTGTGCACAGAAAGGTCTTCTGCTTTTCCATCTGCAAATGTTCATCGTTTATTAGGAGGGAAACCTCCGGCTTTCCACCTACTTCGAACTAATGCTGCAATTACACGCTCTGACTTTTCTTTTTCTTCTTTCTTTTTTTTTTGAAGATATTCATTCCAAATGTCTCGTTAAAATCTTAAGATCGCTCTGCAGTGTTCCCTAAAGGATGCTGCACTTCTGATGGCAGCACTTAGGGGAATAAAAATCCTCTTGGGGTTCAATATGGGCTCTGGGAGGAATCTCCTTTGCCTCTCAGACTCCAGCACCAGAGTGCATGAAGGAGCTGGGGAATGCTGCTGGACTTCAACAACACCAACGAAGAGCAGCAGAATCAATGCTGTGAGTTGGTAGGGACCTCTAAAGGCTGTCTGGTCCCACTGTCTGCAATGAACGGGGACACCCAGAGCTCCATCAGTGCTCAGAGCCCCTCCAACCTGACCTTGGGGGTCTCCATGGAGGCGGCACTCACAACCTCTCTGGGCAATCTGTGCCAGTGGTTCAGAGCCCTTATCATAACCAACTTTCTCCTTATATCCCATCTAAATCTCCTCCTTTTGAGTCAGAAACTCTTTCCCCACGTCCTGTCACAACAGACCCCGCTGAAGAGTCCGTCTCCTTCTTTCTTACAGCCCCCTTTTAGCTATTAAG
Organism: Cyrtonyx montezumae; assembly: GCF_038088225.1. Classification (NCBI taxonomy): domain Eukaryota; kingdom Metazoa; phylum Chordata; class Aves; order Galliformes; family Odontophoridae; genus Cyrtonyx; species Cyrtonyx montezumae. Next base: position 67,517,453 of record NW_027071936.1, on the reverse strand, counting down.
AGGCCGCTCTCAGGTCAGCTCAAGGTTGAAGGGTGGGGATGAGGTGGATCAATGCACCATGGCATGGTGACAGCCTCGAGGGCTCCTGGAAAGTCCCTGTGGCTCCGTCTGTGCAGCTGCTGGCTCTGCTGGGGCAGGACCGTGGCCTTAGTCACTGCCTGGAGTGCTGCCCGTGGGGAAGGCTGGACTGAATTCTAGGGAAATCCCACGTCTCTCCAGCTGTCGTAAAGCACCGTGCAATGCCAACTGAAAAAAATAACAAAGCGCCGCGGATATTCGGCCCAAAAAACAACGGCACTGTGACGTTTCGGTTCCGGTGGTAACCGAGTGGGATAAGGGGTATTTTACGAACGGGTGAAAGGAGCACAAGAAAAACTGGAACGCTGGAATTATGAGCCAATTTGCACCCGTAAAAATAATTATTTATACCCAACAGATTCCTCCCGCAGGTTCACATGTTTGTCGAGCCACGACGAGCGGCTCTCTGCCCTGCAGATCCTCCAGTCCTCTTCGGACAAAGAGACAACACTGGGCAGCGGCCAAGAGGAAGCAGAGAGTGCCGGGAGCCGCCCTCGAGGGACTGCTATTGAACGACACTTTGAGTCTCCATTGACAGCACAAAGGGGGATTCATCACCAATGCAGGGATGCCTCCTGCAGAACATTCCCATGGCTTCTCCTTGCCACCCGGTGCTGTGGGGATGGAGGTAATGGGAATGGGTTTCGGGCTTGGGAAATCTTGGGCTGCATCAACAGGGGTGGCAGCAAGGGAGCGGGTAGTGATAGGACAAGGAGGAATGGGTTTAAACTAAAAGAGCAGAGATTTTGGTTAGATGTTAGGAGGAAATTCTCTGCTCAGAGGGTGGTGAGGCATTGGCACCGGCTGCCCTAAGAATCACTGAATCATTAAGGTTGGAAAAGACCACTGAGATCCTCAAGTCCAATCAGCGAATCTCACCATGCCCACTAACCGTGTCCCTCTGTGCCACATGTCCACACTGCTCAAAACCTCCAGAAGCTGTGGGTGCCCCATCCCTGGAGGTGCCCAAGGCCGTGGATGGGCCACTGGGCTCCCTGAGCTGGTGGGGACAGCCAGCCCATGGCAGGGGTTGGGGCTGGGGGAGGCCCTGAGGTCCCCTTCCAACCCAACCCCTTCGTGGTTCAATCATTCAATGATTCTATGAAAACATTCAGCTCGATTTCCTGACGTTGTTGTGCTGTAGGCAATTTTTCTTAGAAGTGATGAAGGAACAAAATAGTTTTGTGGTTTTGAAGCTCGTTTTGCTATTGGTAGAAAACCCCGTGCTCAGTGTTGAGAGATAATGGTTTTGTGCCTTCAGTTACCCTTCGTCAACAGCACACGTGTCCAACCCGCTAGATTTATGGCTTTGTTGCCCTCTTTTTTTTATGTTTTAATAGAAAACGTAATAAAATAATAGAACTTTTGTTACTCATCTACACTGACCATGAAACCAAAGAGAATTCCTCTTCACTCGAGGCAAAATGATGGATGCCCATGGTCTACACCACAGTCCGGGTGAGAAAGTCAAGGGATTGTGCCAAAGTGCAACGAAATGATAGAAAATGAATGCAAACGCACGTGCACGTGGTCACCAAAGAGGTATTTGTATGGGAAGGAAAAAACACATCTTTCGGAGGGCTCTCCCCTGCCTCTTCCCATCTCGTGCCTTGCATTTTTCCCAGGCGGAGCTGCTGTTGGCGCTGGTGGAGCAGCACCTGTGGCTCTCAGCTGACAGCTGGCCCCTGGCTGCCTCTCCAGCACAACCCCGGGGCTTGCATCAGCATTAAGGAGGGGAAGGTTGGAAACAGGGATTTATGAGGGGAGTGAGCTTGGTAACCTCTGCTTCGGAGCTTATCGGAGTTGTCCTGCCTGACCCCTGCTTCCAAGTGGGCTGTATTGGAGGGGGGAGGAGGGAATGTGCAGAAATAGCTCAGCTGTAGGTTGGAATGCTTGGATAAAGAAGGAGAAGAGCTAATGAAGAAAAGCACAGAATCCCCATAATACACAAAGGCTGGTGGAGAGGGGAGAAAAGCAGCAGTCCCCCAGATGGACCACCTCCACCGAAGACCCTACCCAAAATAACTGTGTGCGACACTACCTCTTTGGGGCCAAACATCCCAGATTGATGCAGCTCAGTGACCAGCAGCATCCCCTCAAGACCAACAAACCCTTTTCCAGGTGAGCCTAGACTAGCAAATGCCAAGCAGCAGGGAAAGCCAGACAGGTGAGTGGCTCGGATGGTCCCACCTGCACCATGCAGGGGACAGGGACAGAGCTGGGAGCATATTTGCTCCCCCATTTCCCTACTGTGACATGTGGGCTCATTCTCTCTGTCCCTGAAGGCGTTGCTGTCATATTCCCAGCCCCGCAGCCAGGAGCTGGCGCTCACCGGGTATACCAACCCACGGGGGCCAGCACGCTGTTGTTATTTTTCCTGTTGCTCAGACGATGCCAAGTCCTTTGCAAGCTGCATTTTTTTTTCCTTCTGTTTACACATTAAAAAGGGAAAAAAAAAAAAGGAAAAAAAAAAAACCCACCCAAAAAACCCAGGTGACCTCTCGCTAACCCCAAGCCGGTCTGCGCGAAGCCGCCGCTGCCTTCACCTCTGCGTGAACTTTCAGATTATCTCAGACAAGATTCACCTTGCATTGAACTTGTACCCCGTGCTGCAGCACACAGTCACGTAACATTGATTAAACATTACGGCGCAACGTGGCTATAAATTTAATGAGCGTTATCGGCGCGCTTCCTCCCCGCGCCCTCGTGCTGTGGGGGGACAGGGAGGTGGTGGGTTTGGGAGCCGGACGAGGACGAATGGCATTGGGAGGATGGGGAGGGAGGCAGCAGTCCCTCCTGCACGTGCAATGAGTTGTGCACAGCCTCTGCAGCAGCTCATCTCCAGCTATTATTGCTGAAATACCAACAGTGAAATACTGCACGAGCTGGCTTGAGGATGCTCCCCCCCCAAAAAAAGAGATAAAAGCACAGAGCAGCCGGACTGGGGGATGCTACTCTGGGGCAGCAGCCTCCTAAACACCAGTGGTCGGTCCCCAGTGTGATGCTGTGTGCACACGTATCTGTTGACCCTCAGGACCAACCTGCAGACGTAGGGCTGAGCAGTGAAATGGATACGCCCGGAGCCGCTGCTCGAGTTCAAGTGCTTGAAATACCTTCTTTTCTTTCCGTATTTTTTTTTTTTAACATTTGCTCAAAACTAAGCTAATACATCCCCTGCTTTTCATGATGACTTCCTCCTGATCCTCAGCGTTTTTGTTCAGCAGAAAGGATGGGGTCTATTGTTGCTGGCGAGCCTTGCCCTGGGGTCCAATTTGACTGCGCTCTCATTTTTCCCCTATGTAACTGATGCTTATTTCTTTAAGCTCTACTGTAAACACAAAACACACTGTGGTGCCTCACTCAGCTTTGCGGGAGGCAGGCTCGGACCTGGGACTTTTTTTCATTTGGAAACAGCAAGATTTGGCTTTCTGCTTCCCCAGCCATAGGATGTGTGGTGCCTGAGATGCTGTGGTTGGTGCTGGGGTTGCTGTGCTGCACCGATGTCTTCATCTTGCTTACGAGGCTGGAAACGTGATGCTTTTAAACTAGATATTAGGACAAAATTCTTTACTGTGAGGCACTGGAACAGGTTGCCCGAGGAGGTTGTGAATGCCTCCTCCCTGGAGGTATTCAAGGCCAGGCTGGATGGGGCTGTGAGCAACCTGGTCTAGAGAGAGGTGTCCCTGCCTATACTAGGGGATTGGAACTAGGTGATCTTAAAGGTCCCTCCGAACTCAAACCATTCTATGATTTTATGCTTGCTTTGGGAGTTCCCCTTCAAACTCATTCCACATCCCTGCCGAGCTACGAAACAGGAGAGCCACAACTTCACCAACCCCATCTCCTAATATTAGTACTCTTCCCCATTCATTAGGGGATGGTTTTCATCCCAAACCCCTCCTTTTCTCCCCGTTTGCTCCTCTCTGAGCACTGGTCCCCAGGCCAAGAAGCCGGGAGAAGATCCACTGCAGATGGACCAACTCAGCATCAGAGCAAAGGAACCAGTAACAGCTATGGGGGGGTCTCCAACAGGTGTTCAACCTGTGCTCTGACAGCTTCCAAGGACATCTCACAGGGGTGCTGGCACCCTCCTGTTTGGTGGTGTCACCTGCAAAACTCATCTGGCCGGTGGAAGCACCTGGCAATTTGGGTGGTTGATCAGAACTGATTTTATAAGGCTGTGGGATGGATATTTCCAAGCCCCGAATACTGTCTGGAAGACAGCGAGAGCCGTTCAGAGCGTACACTACAGAAAGGCAGACACACGAGCAAATGGATATTTAAAACAGCTGTGCAGACTGGTAGGAAACATTTGGCTAAATAAAATAACTTTGCAGAAGGTTCGAAATCAGTGAGTTGGTAACGCCCCGCTTAAGGGAAAAAGTGTGTTTCTTCGGCTTGTAGAAGCTAATAAATTACTGCAAAGAAAGAAAAAAAAACAACAACCCCATCACCTTGATTAAAATCTGTTCTTATATCTCTTATTTCCATCCACGCTGACAAAGAATCTCTTTTTCAATGGAATGGACACCACCAGCCCCCTCCCCACCAGCTCTGGATGCCTCTTCCACCCCTCTCAGCATCTCCAGGACAAAGCAGGCTTGGAACCCTGTGGCCATGAAATTGCTGGGCTCCAGCAGGTAGCCGTGTGCCCTATGCCCTGTCCACCATCCCCTCAGGCATGCCCCAGAAAACTGCTTCTGGGAAAGGTGTCGAGAGCAAGGCTTGGCATTCCAACCTAATCCAACAGCACAGGGAGATATGTCTTGCTCCTTTCAACAGAAAGTGCTTTTTTTTTGAGAAAATATTGAGCTTTTGCCCCGATCCTGCATCTGTTTGCCCTGCTCTGCAGCAAGGCAACGGGATTTATGGCTGTTTGTTGCAGCTGAAGACCTCAGGAGGAATCTGAAAGCAAAGCAAAGCAAAGCCTTTCCTCGCGCCGTGTCACACTAACCTCTGGATGGCCTCACGCTTATTGTCAGAGCCTTGGAAAGGTGCAAACAAAGCCCCATTTCAGATGCCAAGAGCTGGGACAGGCCAAGCAGGGCAGTGTGCAGGCGGGCTGCAGCGAGATCACCTTGATGCACAGGGTCCAAAAAAGCAGGGAAGTGATGTTCGATGAGAAAGCAATCGGTGGGGAGAGGAGGTGAGTGATGGGCATGGTGCATGGGAGGGGGGCACGGAGGGGGTGCAGGGAGTGGTGTCAGAGCTGTCCCAGCTCAGAGAGTGGGGAGGCTGTTGGCCATCAAGTTCAGTCAAAAGAAAACATGAGAAGAGGATGATGTTCGTAGAATCATTCAAGTTGGGAAAGACCACTGGGATCAAGACCCTTAAGGTTGGAAAAGGCCACCAAGATCATCAAGTCCATGTCCATAACCATCCTCCCACCCCCACCATGCCCACTAAGGGAGTGTGATTTGCACCACTGAATGCTACAGTCCCGACCCATGGCCATAGATGGCTCTGCTCAACGGTGTCCAGGGCCAGGCTCAAGGGCAGAGGGCACAGCCAGGAGATCCCCCTGCCCAACAGCAGCTCTGCTGTGCTGGGCAGATGTGGAAGCTCAGGCATGGGGTCCAGAGAGGTGTGGGGTCTCCTCCTGGGGGATCTCCAAATGCTGCCAGGACTTGGGCACAGCTTTGGGTGTCCCTGCTGAGGCAGGGCTGGGCTGCAGGGAGCCAGAGGGGCTCCATCCTCAACCATGATAGGGATCCTGTGATACTGAAATTCTGTACAATTCAAGGACAAGTCCTTAAATCTTACCCAAATCTTCTCCTCCCTGTCACTCTACAGCAGCTGACCCTCAACTGATTCTTCAATAAAGCAAAACAAGAGTTGGACTCAGTGATTCTTATGTGTCCCTTCCAACTCAGGTTATTTTATGATTCTATGACTCTAGGGTTATTTTTTTGCAAAACTTTGGGAGTATTTCTGCCAGAAAAGAGCAACAATCCTGCACTGACCCCACTTCTGCTCGGGGAAGTGCCACTTGTACTTCAGCAACAGCTGTTTGCTCAGCAGTTTGAAGGATCTGTTCACTCTTGACTACGAAGATACCCTAAAGCCCACCAAGCCCCAGCCCCTGCCATGGGCTGGGTGCCCCCACTAGATCAAGCTGCCCAGGGCCCCATCCATGGCCTTGAGCACCTCCAGGGATGGGGCATTCAATGACCATTCAGAATTGGGCCATCACACAGAACTTGGGTGGCATCAAACCCCACACAGCGCGGCTCCAAACCCAGCATCCCTTCTCTGAGCCAACAGAAGGGGCTCTGCATTGTGCACCACCACCACGCTGCCTGATTTCCTTCTATTCAAAGCTTCTCTTTTTCTCAAGGATTCTCAGACGTCAGGGTTTACACGTAGGTGTGTACACTTCCGTCCCCGCTTCGCTGCCTCATTCACTTATTTCCGTCTGCTTGCCGCTTCCTGAGCTATGCGAGGAGGGCAGAATGACAAGGATTTGTCTTTATTTACACCGACCTGTTTACTTTCTCCTTTCTTGTCCTTTTATTATTGTTTGATAGGAACATAAAGCAGAACCCCATCAGATCAGTGCCAGATCCTCGGAACCAAAGGGCTTCTCGCAAATTTCCTTTTCGTCGCTGTAAAGCTCGCCTGGGGTTATGAACTCCTTAAACAAACAGCTGAGGTCACTGCTAGATACAAAAATATACATATTTAAATAAATAAGAAAGCTAGACTGCTACAGGCACAGCTGAGGCCGCAGGGCAGAAAAGGGACTGAGGTGGTGCAGAGCAAAACCCGTAGCAAAATCACTGCTACTGCAAAACACGAGGGATCGTGCAAGCAGGGACACACGTGTGTGTGCCTTCCATCAGGAAGATTTCTCTTTTTTTGGACCAGAAATGTGGTCTCACAATGGCAATGTCTTAACTGATGCAAGGAAGGGATGTGACGAAGGCAAGTTCATCACACTGCCTTCGCTTCTGGCACATCATTTTCCACATGGCAAGGACACTTTGCATTGCCCTGTGATGGAATTTTTAAACAAGTCCCCACCCTTTCTCCCATCTTGCTCCCCAACAGAACTGCTCCAGAGCCAAGAAGCTCTGCTCTGCTGCCTGGGGCTGCCCGTGATCCCACTAAGCACACTGTAATAAGCAGTACCTAGCACCAGCTGCCACAAGAGCTCTTTGCAGGCAAAGGTGAGGCAGAGCTGGAGCCCTCCTGGACCAGCCCAAGCCAGGGGCAATCCCAGGGCTGTTTGCCAACACCAACCTTGCCATCACCTCCCCTTGCACCCAACCTCAGAGCTGCTGACTGCTTGACCAAGAAGGTGAAAAGTATTATTTTTAGCGAATTGCCATGGAAGAGCTGAGTAGGAAATCCTAAACAGAAACAAGAAAGATTCACACCTACCATGGTAATCAAAGCTTTTCCATGAAGAGAAGAAGGAGAGAACAAGTGGTGTCCATATAGAATCACAGCATTCTATATGAATTCATATCATGCTTAGAGTTGGAAGGCACCTCTGAAGGCCACCTTGTCCAACTCTCTTGCAATGAACAGGGGAGACAGACAGACCAGGTTGCTCAGTGCCTGGTCTAGTCTGGCCTTGAAAGTCTGCACAGATGGGGCACCCACCACAACTCTGCTCTGATATACATCCTCACAGAACCACCCAATCAAAGGCTCATGGAACAGCTTGGGTTGGAAGGGACCTTCAAGATCATTTCATTCCAACCCCTGATGTGGGCTGGTTTCCCCTCCTGAGACCCTGAAGAAGAGGAACCTGTGGTGGCAATAATGTTGTCCTTCCCACCTCTGGACATGACATCACCTACTGTAGGCAGGAGGTGGCCGTGTTGTTTTCATTTCACAGCAATGCTCCCACGTACGACCCAATCAGCTGCACCGACAGTAGCATGCAGTGCTGATGAGGAGATGGGTTTGGGAAAGGAAACAAAAGCAATGAAGATGTGATTCTTATGGAAGGAAACAAATCACCTATGGGGCGTTCATCAAAAGCAGAGGATGGCTGAGCGAGCCCATCGCAGGCCATGTGTGGGTATCAATGAGTTTAGACAAAAGGAAAGAAAAGGATATCAGCATGTTGCAGCAGAAAACAGAGAGGCCTCTAATTCAACCAGAAAATTTACAGTTGGAAAGAAGAGTCAGCCTGGCTGCCTCTACACCCAACCTACTCCCATCTCTCGCTCCATATGAGATAGAATTACTCGCACATCCCCGGAGGCAATTGCACGCAGGGTTTCATTTCCAATTGCCGGCGATACTACAATTTCCACTCAGCAGTACTGCTCTCACCCTTTGGTGAACTTCGTCTTTTTGGAGTAGAAGCCCGCAGTCTGCAGTTGCCGTTTCCCAGGAGGGATGCTGCTGTAAATCATACATGAAAAGTGGGATCCACCTCGAGCAGTTCCCCCTCACCTCCAGGATGCGTGACCCCAAACACACCGCTCGCTGCTCCTCGTACCTCCTCTAACTTCAAAACTCCAGAAGGAAATTCCTCTGGATATTCCTGCTGCTCATCTCTCCGCTGCTAACAAGCCCCTCTCCCTGCCTCATTTCTCATTCCTGCCTTCACGCCTTCTCCCACACTTCTTCCTCCTCCTGCTCTGAGCTTTTCCCCTCCGAACCTTCCTCTTTTACAAAGGGCTCGTTTGCTGAAAGCCCCTTGGGATGGAAGCATGAATAAGTCAGACCACGGACTCAAAACTAAAGAAAAATGAAAAATAAATACAAGGTGAGCGAGCTCATGGCATGTGCTGAACTCGCCTTGTGCTCTAATACAAATTTTTCATGATATCTCATCACTTATTTACGGGTTTGGGGGGGGGTCTGTGACTTCCATATGGCTGCGTAATGACACCCCCGACCCCAAAGGCAGGAGAGCTTCTGGAAGAGCACACACGACTCTGAACTGAAAATAATCCTTGTAGATTGGGAAGGAAGAAAGATTCAGAACGATACTGCAGCTAGGATGGAAATCATACGGGTTATTAATCATCTGCATGCCTGTGGGCTTAACCTGATGCTGAAAGCAGAAGTGCAGAGATGCTCCCATGTGCAAGAGGGAAAACAACGCTGCCTTCGAGCAGCCTGCAGAACATCAGCCAGTCAACATTCTCCTCCTCTTGCACTGCAGATGTGTGCAGTGTTAAACACTGCTCTGCTTATCAACGCATTTTTAACACCCCCAGGAGCAAATGTGCAGAAGCTCTCAGAGATTTCCCTTCCTGTGCTCTCAGCCCAGGCGGTGTCTGCCTGCAGGGCTCAGCTCTGAAGCACACAACCTGCACCGTGTGGGGCTTTCCTGGGTGCCAAAGGCAAACCAACTGTAACCCTGCGTCAGGTTCGTGGCACACCCAGTGTGACCTCGGGCTGTGCATTGGGAAGGAGAAAAATCCCATTGCTGAAGGCTCAGAGGAGCTGCCTGCACTTCTACTGCAAGGCACAGATGGAAAAGCACAGGGATTTGGGCTTGGATATGTCAGTATTGGTCACTGCTGGTAACGTGGTGCCTGAACTGTGTGCCATCCCAGCTCTTCCTCTGCAGATACAGCCAAGAACAACGTGATTCAAAGGGCCAAGGGAATTCTTAAGACCAAAAGGTAATTTAAATCAATTATGGTACAAACTGCCAGCTCTTTGAATAATTGTCTCCAAATATCCAAGCTGACCCTCGCCTGGCACAACATGAGGCCATCACCTCTCATCCTATCACTGTTATCTGGGAGCAGAAGCCGACCCCCACCCCTCTTCCACCTCCTTCCATAGTGCTGCAGAGAGCCAGAAGGTCTCCCCTACTACAGATGAGCAAAGAAAGCCCAGAAATAAACAGCCTGCTGCAGCTGCCAAGATGTTGAAAATCAACAATTCCTTGTTTTAAAAAATAATTAGACCACGTGGGACCACAGGGTCAGGTCATTTAGAGGCAGCCAGTGGCTCATCCCAAGCCCTGGACAAGTGTTTCAGTCAACACCAAATTAAGCAAGGTATCACACAGATTTGAGTCTCATGACCCACTGACTTGGATACAAGGCTGGGAGTATTGGAAGTATTGGAAGGAGCAGAGGGGAGGAGGGGAAGGCACAGAAATTGCAGGCAATGCAATTGCCTGGGTCCTGTTTTCCATTGGAAAGGATGTCATTATACAGAGGATTATGTTATATATTGGATTATTATATATTGGATTATGCTATATATTGGATTATGTTATATACTGTGCATTGCATTATATCATACATTACATACAATACATATTCCAGGCAAACATGAGCAATTCAGCATCCCTCTTGCAAAGGGGCACTGCAGAAGATGAAAATGAAAGGTTTAGGATGCAAACAGTGAAAGAAGAGACATGGTTTAGAGGGCTGTGGATGCTGCTGTGCCTGGACCTGCAGCCATGGCTATGGAGTGCAGCCATGGGAGGGCTACAGCAGCGACAGATTTACAGCAATGATTCATATTAATTAAGATGTAGGATCAGAAAGGAGATGAATGTGATTAAAAAAAAAAAAAAAAGGAAAGAAAAGAAAAAAACCTTAGAACTAGAAGCAGGAAAAAAAGAAGAAAAAAAGAAAATCCTTCATTCATTTCAAATCTATGCACAAAAGTCATTTAACACTGGGAAAATGAGGAAGCCCACAGTTATGAGTACAATTTCAGGCTGATAAGGTTCTGACCCATCCTTTGAGGCTGAGGAGGCCGGGAAGAGGTGGTGATGCAGGCCTGCGTGTCAGGGGGGGGGGCTGGCAGCTCTCCTTACTCCCCCCAAGGCCCCACTACAGAGTTTACCATTTAATTTTCTGCATTTGTAATCTGCAGCCCTTGTGTATATAGCATCTAATGAAAAGGGCCTTTTTTAAATTAACGTGGTATTTGGGAGGAAAAAAAATAACACACCACCAGCACCAGCACCGCCATGTGTTTCCACTTCATTACTGAACTTCATTTGCAAAATGATGCTTGAAGAGAGGATCTAGGTGGGGGGGAGAGAGGGCATGAGCACACGTAGATGTGCTCCTGTAAGTGCCTGAGTAGCATCCCAGCACCTCCGGGCACACTGCTGCTCACACAGCTCCTCACCCAGGGCTCTGTTCAGTGCATCTCCTTGCTGACAATGCAGGAATCCTCGCAGGAACCACTGCTGCTCTTGGCCACTGCTCCAACTTCTTCCCCTAAGGATGGCTGACTCTAGAAAAAGAAGCTTTGTGGTTGCTCTGAATGCAATTTAATCTTTGTTTTCAAGCAGGAGGGTCAATGGCAAATAGAAGCTGGTGGGTAGCGACCTCAGAGCTGTAAACATGCAGAACCACAGAACTTCTGGAGTTGGAAGGGCTCTCTGGTGCCCCAAATCCCCAAATCCTGCTAGAGGTAGAGAGGTTGTAGCTCGAGACATCACCCAGCTGGGTTCTGGCTGACTCTGAAGCTATGGGGTGATTCTGTACAGGGTTTGCTCAGAGAATGGAGACAAGAACTCAGTCCCACTGGGCACCAAGGAGTCCAAACAAGGGCAAAGTGAAGGAGCCAGCCTCCATAAGGCAACTGCTCATAGAAAGTAGGGGTTCCTCTGCTTCAGATGCTATCTGAGGTAGAAAAGATGCTTGGCAAGTCATCATCAACACAACCTCTGCTCCCAGAAGGCTCCCACCACTTCTATGAACCTGCTGCCTCCTACTATTTCATTGAACCATGGAATGATAATAATTGAGTTGGAGGGGACCTCTAAAGGCCATCTGGTCCCACTCCCCTGCAATTAACAGGGACACCCACAGCTCCATCAGGTGCCCAGAGCCTCTCCAGGCTGACCCTGGGTGTTTCCAGGGATGGGGCACCCACCACCTCTGGGCAACCTGTGGTTCACCGCCCTTTATGTAAATAACTCCTTCCTCATAAACAGTCTGTATCTCCCTTGTTCTGGTTCAGAACCACTTCCCCTTGTCCTATCACAACAGACCCTGCTAAAGAATGCCCTCTTCCCTCCTACAGCCCCATTTAGATATTTATTTTTTGCACGTGCCCATTTTGTTCTTTTGCATAGATTTATCCTATATTCTCCTCTCATTATGTCCTCTGGCCTGCATCCTTCTTGTAGTCTCTACATTTCCCTTCCCTTCTTTTCCCTTCCCTTCTTTTCCCTTCCCTTCTTTTCCCTTCCCTTCTTTTCCCTTCCCTTCTTTTCCCTTCCCTTCTTTTCCCTTCCCTTCCCTTCCCTTCCCTTCCCTTCCCTTCCCTTCCCTTCCCTTCCCTTCCCTTCCCTTCCCTTCCCTTCCCTTCCCTTCCCTTCCCTTCCCTTCCCTTCCCTTCCCTTCCCTTCCCTTCCCTTCCCTTCCCTTCCCTTCCCTTCCCTTCCCTTCCCTTCCCTTCCCTTCCCTTCCCTTCCCTTCCCTTCCCTTCCCCCCCAGCACATCTATAGGAGCTGCACTTCATTTCCACAGGGCTCTCAATGAGAGGGAAACCCTGAGGGCTCTTCCTCACTCCTATTGCTTCATTTTTCAACCCAGCACCTCAGAGAGAGGAAGCCGTCCTGTTTTCCTTATTAATCAGAAATCTCTGGCATTGACCACAAGAAAAGCTTCCAAGAACATTGAACTTTTTGGTTCAAAGCACTTCATCATAATAGAGCTACCAGCATGCAGAGTTCATTTAGTTTTGCAATTTTCTGTGGAAATATCTTCCAAGCTCTCTCCTCGGCCTCCAGAAATGCTTTGCTACACTCAGAGCAGCAGCAGGAATGCCCCCAGCAATGCAGTTGCATTTCTGATAGCGAACAAATTCCTCAAAAGCATTGCTTGAACCTGAAAGATGCAAACTGGGCCGGGGGGGGGGGGGATATGTGTGTGTGTGTGTGTGAAAAAATGCTATTTCCATCCGAATTTGAACAACTGCTGCTGAAAGCAGTGTTCTGGAACAAAAACACTTTAGCAAAGGGTGTGTTCTTCGTTAGGCACGTCTCAGCTCCCTGCTCACGAAGACCTGGAAGCAGTGGTGGAGCAGAGGTGAGGATGCTCGTGGCTGAGAGCTTATGAATGGAGAGCTTCAGTTCATCTCACTCACTTTTTTTTTTTTCCCCAGAAAAGAGCCTCTCAGCATATTAAATAACAGGGTTTCTATTTCCTTGGAAGGAATTACTTGGCCTCTTAATAAAACCTGAGCACCCAGCTTGCACAACCACCTCCTCCCCATCTCCTCTGGGACTGTAACTAAATTCCAGCTCTTCCTTAGGTGATTCTTTACCTTTCCAGCACTGCAGAAGAGCAAACTGTGCAAAAGGGCTCTCCAGCACCACTTGATATCAATACCAAAGTAAACTCCTCCTAGCTAAGGACAGAAATGAGAGCTGAGCTGGAGCAGGGATGCGTGGAGCTACCGAGCCTCCACAGTGATGGAACCATATCACAGAACCAACGTTGAGCTGGAAGCATCTTTAAAGATCACAGAACCATGAAATCACAGCATGGATGAGTTGGAAGGGACCTGAAAGCCCCCCAGCCCAACCCCCTGCCCCACACCAGCTCAGGCTGCCCACAGCCCCATCCATGCCCATGGGCACCTCCAGGGATGGGGCACCCATAGCTCTCTGGGTCTGGGTGCTTCACCACCCTCTAAGCGAAGGGAGACATCAGCCCCATTCCCACAGCCCATGGGCAGCACACTGCAAGGTTACAGCCACCCTACAGCCATCTCACACGAGCTTAATACACAGAAGAGGTCAGATGCACAATTAGCATCCACATGAGGATGGACAACCGAAGCACAGAGACAACACGACACTCCAGCTGACACTTGGACACACTTCCCGAGGCACAGAGCCTGGAGACATTCTTCATCTTCCTAAACTTAAGGAATTAAAATTAAGGAGAATACATTGGGAAACCAGGACCCCCCCACAGCAGGCTGAGCTGGAAGGGCTGCAAGCTGAGAGAGCTCCGAGCTCCCTTGATTTTATCAGAGTTCACTCAGATGAACATTATTTTGAGATTGCTTTTGGTACTTAATACTATTTCAACACTGGATCTGACCTGGTCGTGGCACGAGGTGTAAGCTGAGTGTTCCTCCGAGGTTACGGACACGGTGGTAAGTCAGACATTTTTCTCTTGCAGGGCTGCTGTAATTCTATTCAGTGCAATTTATTAATTGTTCAACCCAGTCGCTTTGAAATGCCGTGGATCACCTTAAATAGGAGTGACGAAGAGGACACGGGGAACAGCATCCCAATGGGGTGGAAGCTTCATACTCACTGCGTTGCTGCAGCCCATGCTGGGACCAGGGGCAATTAAAGGTACTTTACCCCAGTGCACAGCACACACGGAGCAAACAGAGATGACTGCAACGTTCAGAGACAGCGCTCTGAAAGCACAGCTCCGAAATTCATGGCTGTGCACACCGAGCTGCCATGATTTTGCAAAGAGCAGGAGCCCGAGCATCTCCAGTGGCTCAGACACGCTGCAATCTCTAAACCCACATTCTTGAAATATGTGGGGTTGTGAGCAGAATCCTGCAAACTCTGCATTCCTTAAAAACAGATAAGCAGGAAACCACAGCACCTGGGAAGAAAGCGCATTTTGCATTAGCATCACAGCCTCGTTTTTCCTGGTACGCTCTTCTTTGGAAGAGCTCAGCAGTCTATGTTTTAAATTCAGCCACATCAGCTTTGATTTACTGTGGCAGTGAACTGCTATGGATTCAAAAAAGGGAACTCTGTCGTGATTCAAGCTGCCATCCCTTTTCAGTTTAAGAGTCTTTAATTTCATTACGTCGTTCTCACTGGCTGGGACAGAAGGAGAACCAGAACTGAGCAGCTTTCTCTTCCCTTATGTTTTTCTACAGTTTTTCAACTCGTTCATCCTCACACCACCACGCAAAGGGCCACGATCATTTCTGGTTTTGCAGGGCCTCAGCTAATATCTTTCTCTCCCCTTCTGTTCTGCATTACAATTCAAAGCTCGGTCTCTGCACTGACAACTTGTTTGTGGCAATTCCACATGCTGTTAAGTAAACTGAGTAGATAACTCGGTTAGAGAGGAGGTTAAGGCAGGGCTTGTGCTGGCAAAGAAAAATCCTTCAAGTCCAGGAAGGCTGGGGAAAAAACAAGAGATGGAACCCAATGTCAGCGTGCTTGGCTCCAGGCTGACCCAGCACTGCAGAGCCATGGTTTGTACGGTGCTCCGTCCGACATTTAAGAGCTTAACATAAAAGAGGCAGGATGCAGAATTAGCACCCATGTGAGGATGGACAGCTGAGTCACGGAGGCAATGTGGCATCCTGCCTGACACACAAACAGGCTTCCCAAGCACATCAATCCCCTGTGTAGCCCATGAGCTGCTGGAGGATGGGTTTGAACCTCATCAGCTCCAATGTGCTTCATAGCTGTAGCTCAGCTCCTGGCTTTGTGGCTGCTTTCATGTGAATTTCAGGTTGCCCAGAGGGGTTGTGGATGCTCCATCCTTGGAGATATCCAAGGTCAAGCAAGATAGGAGCTGTGGGTGTCCCCATTCACTGCAGAGGAGTTGGACCAGATGACCCTCAAAGGTCCCTTCCGACTCAAAACCAGTTTGTGATTTGATGATCCTGTGATGCGTTCCAGGGATCCTCTGCTGTAGCTTCAGCCCCATCTGACTCAGGCACTTTCCACCTGCACATCCTAACAAAGCATTCCAAAAAGCATCATGAAGTTGTTTACGAAAACTAATCTTGTTATTATGGCCTCTTCTGCCAAGCCGATGTTACTATGATTTCATACCCGACATTTTTGTCCGAACAGATGTCTTAAATTTTCTTCCGAGTTTATTTATTGATCACAAAACGTTGATAGGATGTCCTGGAGATAACTCCAGACCAAAAGCAATTAACCCAGCGTTGAACTTCAGCTCCGAAAAGAACGGGCACATAACCTTGTGCCCGAATGGCATCGCAGCCATTCATGATATTGGCTTCCCCCGTGGTTAATAATGAATGGAGACTGCTCCTCAGCCTTGATAAGCACTGTGGAAGTGCCATCATCTGACGCAACCAAAGACGTTGGAGCTGACCCTGTCCTCCACATGACAGCTCCCAGGACATGTTGCCACCCTGCCCGCTCTCCTGGGGAGGTCATGCATTCCCCTCCTCACCTCTCCCCCTCCAAAGCCTCTGAAATATAAATTACTTTCGCAGAAGGAATGGAAACTTGATCATTAAAACGAGATAACTGAACAAGCTCACAGCCGGGGATGGGGACCGCTGAACCCAAAGCTGAGAGCAATTTTGTTAGGAGGGAAAACTGTCATTTAATCAATAGTGTGTGCAACCTATTACACTGCTGCTGGCCATAAGCTCCCAGGCAGTGTGTTAGTGAGGAGCCCTGAGGCAGGCACAGGTTGGGAACACCGAGACGATACGATCTGCTAAGCCCTTAAAGCCGGGGTGACATTTCAGGTGACCAGCGAAGGGTGGAAGTGTTTCATTTAGGACACTTTCCGGTCCAATCGCAGCAATGGGAGATCTAATAGATAAGTTACACTCACCAGCATACTTGTGGGGTTATTTTATTATTTTTTTTCTTCCTCCTCTGCTATCTGTCAGGACAAAGGGGCCTTTATGATGTTTTTAGCAAGCCTGTTTATTTTGTACATATTATGGCTGATCTGCTGTTGAAATATCATCCATTTCCCTCCCCAGAGAGATACCCAAAGGAGCAGCCAGTAATCAACCTTAAACAAAAAGACCATCTAAATATACAAAACGAGGAGAACAATAGCAGCATTAATTATAAAACAGGCAGGCTGCCTTCCAAGGGGAATTCGTATGCACTGCATTTGTTTATGCACAATTTATTTCTCTTTCTGGGGTTGAGCAGAGCTCCGTGAGCAGCACGTTATCACATGGGGAGGATCAGGAAGAGAGAGGTGCCCAACAAACTGTACCCAACGGCGGCCAAAAGCAGCAGGGGAACCAAAGCTGCAGAAGGAGGTGGGTTTGCCTTCCTGTTTGATTGTTTCAAGCACCAAATAACAAAGGCATGGCTGGGTCCCATAGCTCTGTGGACAAGGGGAACTCGCTAAAATCTTATTCATCACTCGATTAGGACCGGCTTGACTCCTCTCCTGCTGCTGGCCTGGCAGCCTTGAAAAAAATCCCTGGATTATGCTGCAGCTGATGCTGCAATGGGAGCTGAGGGCTGAGCTCCAGTGAGCACTGCAACTTGCACATCCACCCCAGTGCTTTAATCATCCCTGAACAAACCAGTAAAGGGGGATTTTACTTTTAGTTCATCAAAAGAAGAGACAGTTAAAGGCAGCATCTGTGCTTTAACACCTTCTTAAAGCACTCTGCAGCTGCTGTGATTCCTGCCAAGGAGCACTGGTCCCCATGGAGAGCATAGGGTGCAAATGCAAGGAAAGCCTTGCCCTGGAGGAGACGGCACTTCACTCCTTTTTAACACGACATGATAGGGAGAAAAGCAGATTTGTGAGATGCCATAGGGGAACAGGTGCAAGGGGAACACTGCCCTGGTACCCAGCAAGGCTCATGCACCTTTGGCAGAGGGCAGCTAAACGTTCACCCAAAGAACTTGCTATAGGCACTGCAGCAGAGAGGGAATAAGGAGGAGCACAGGTTTGCAAACCCATCAGTAGGTATTTGCATCCATGCAAAAACACGCTGTTTGCAAAGGGTTTGCAAAAAGGAGTCTCTGCAACAAGTGCAACAGCCCCCATATTAAAAGTGAGTTGTCAGCATTACACCGTGGTGAGTAAAGACCTGGAGACACATGGAGTCATCCTGCATCGTCCTCAGCTGAGGTAATGCATCCACTCTTGGACCCCATGATGCACGAGGGATGGGGATCAACTGGAGAGCATTCAGGGGACGGCAGCAGGAATGATCAGATGCAGAAAACACAGCACGTGAGGAATTGGCACTGATCGACCTCACGGAGGAGAGGAAGGGAGACAACAGCTGTTGCAAATGCAAAGATCAGCTGTACAGACAGAGGATAAGTAGACCCGCTGAGGATCAGGGAACAACACACTTACACTAGAACAGAGGACACTGGTAGAATCACTGAATGGTTGGGTTGGAGGGGACCTTAAAGAGCACCCAGAGCCAACCCCTGCCGTGGGCTGACTGCCCCCTACCAGACCAGGCTGCTGACAATCCCCTCCCTGCCCACTGCCACCCCACTGTAGAGGCAGCCCAGGGCTCTGCTGGCCTTCTGGGCTGTAAGAAACTCTACTATCTCATATCCAGCTTCTCATGCACCAGAACCCCCAAGTCCTTCTCTGCAGGGCTGCTCTCAGTGAGTTCTCCCAGCCTGTACACACATCTGGGACCACCCTGACCCAAGTGCAACATCTTGCCCTCGACCTTGTTGAACCTCGTGAGGTTCTCATGGCCCCACTTTTCAAAACTGTCCAGGTCTCTTTGGATGGTGTCCCTTCCTCCTGTTGCACCAACTACACCACTTGGCTTGATGCCACCTGCAAATTGCTGAGGGTGTACTCAACCCCATCATCTATGTCACCAATGAAGATGTCCCCAGATGGATCCCCTGGGGACACCACTCATCACCAGCCTCTGCCTGGACATTGAGCCACTGACAACAACCCTCTGGCTATGACCATCCAATCAACTCTTTTATCCACTGAACAGTCTACCCTTCAAATCCATATCTCTCCAACACAAAGAGAAGGATGTGGTGCAGGCCTATGTCACAGGCCTTGCACAAGGCCAGACAGATGACCTCAGTTGCCCTGCCTGTTGTCCACTGAAGCCACTGCACCATCACAGAAGGTCACCAGATCGGTCAGCCAAGATCTGCCCTTAGTGAAGCCATGCCGAACCACATGAGGTTCACATGGGCCCGTTTACAGAGCCCATCCAGGACCCTATGGATAGCCCTTTCTTCTACTGTGCCAACCGTGATGAGGTGACAAGGCTTCTTCAAATCTTCTTTTCTTCAAGCAACGTGGATGCACGTGTGCTCTGTCACTCCGGGTTTACATGGCAAAGTTTTGGGTGACCCCTGTGAGAAGAGCCCAGAGCTGCCCCATGTTGGATAAGGGCATCAGCAGCCTTGGCACCACTCCCCTCCTGGACGTGCAATGCTTCAGGCTTGTTTCAACTCCAAATGACCTCACCTGCTTCTTTCTTTCTTTCTTTTTCTTTCTTTTTTTTTTTTCCTTTCTTTTATTTTCCCTTTTGTCTTTCTGGAGTAAATTTCTGTCAACAAAGCTGAAAGGCCAAGTAGAGTTCACAGTAACAATTCACATTTCTTAGCAGGTTGCCCAGAACTAAACCTTAACCTTAAACAAGAAGCGTTCCTGGGATTACACAGTAGCTTCAAGAAACGGAGAAAAATAAATCTACCACCTTCCTAGCAGGGAAACTAATAGTATATCACTGCCTGCTGGACTGATTTCTGCAAGCCACAGCCATAACTCAGCAAGCATGGAGCACCTCATCTGTCAGATATTTATGTGGTGCTTAATTGCACGAACAAAAGCAACTTTCCAAGCCTAACATATGCTGCGTTTTGAGATCATAAGCATGGTGGCTCTCAGCGTTGTAAATTACACCCGTCCGTGTGCCAAGCTGAGGTTTCCTTCAGAAAAGGAGGTCCCACCTCCTGCTGCATCACGGGGCTTCGTGACAGTAATCTGGTAAGATTTAGGAGAAAAAATACAGGAATTGGTTTTGGCACTGGCCAAAGATGCAGAGCATCTTCTGCTGGTTACCGGCCAGTGTGAAACGAGTGCAAAGTCACGCTCCTTGAATGGCAGCCTCCACTGCTAATCTTACACAACCTGCAAAGGGATTAGCCCTTTTCCATGGCCAGTTGGAGTCGTGGCAAGTTGTTTGCCATCCCGCTGTCCGCATTCATGCCTTACATGGAAGATTTCTGTCTTTAGTGATGCCAGTAAGGGGAGGTTGAATTGATTTTAGAAAGCATGGTAAAGCCAAATGTTATCCTCTGCAAACAGCGAGGCAGTCCTGATCCTGTTACCTGTAACCGTAAGTCACAAAACCCCATTGAAATAGGAAATTATTAATCTGCGGCTGCACAATGGCTGGCATTAAGGTAGGCTCAAAGCTCCTTTCAAAACCAGTAATAAATGGCCAACAGAAACGCACTCGCTTCCTGGTGGCCACACACTGGCAGCTCCGCTCCGCGCCCGCCCCGTCGCCTTTGACAGGCTGACATGACAGGCCCTACAATATCTGTTTGCCTCCTTTCAAGAGCTTTCTTTTGACAAGCAATGGTGAATAGTGAGCAAAACGGCCGCTGGAACGCTCACGGCAGGCTCGAGCCTGTGGCTATTGTCATGCACTGCCACATTGTGCTGTGTTATTTCTTTTGCTTCCCAGCGAAGGGAGATGGAGCAGCTCGAGGCCATTCCTATGGCAGAGGGTATTAAAAGTGGACACGGGGCAAATTCAGCAAAGGATGGGTGCGTGACACCAGGCAAGCTGCTGCAGCTCAGCCACCTTTGCTAAGCCACCACTTTGTGGTGGGGATGGGTTGGACCTGATGGTCTTAGTGGTCTTTTCCAACCTTAATGATTCTATGATTAATGCTAATTGACCTGAGCCATCCGCTGCAGGACAGGCAGTTCTGCTGCCTCATCTTTGCTGCTGCAATTGGCTTTTAGGGGACAACTTCAGCTGCAGTGATAGGATAAGGATCTCAGACACCTGACAATCATCCCGCATGGCTTGCTGTCTGGATAGCACTGGTTTGGGGGAAAAAATGAATTACATATAGTAACTCAGAAGGTTATTAATACTGTAACATATGGGAGGCGAGTGCTTGAGAAGCCAAACTTTTGTATAGTCTAAACAGCTGTAACACTCTGAAGTTATAAATCATCCAAAAACTGAATAAAAACATTCAATCTATATATTTATGTATTAAAAACAAACAAGAAAAATCACCTGTGCTCAATTATACAACCAACTCTGTCAAGGAATGCCCCTAACAGCACAGAGCACAACAAAATAACCCTTCCATGGCATGTCAGATCCGCCATCACTCCTGACACTTTGCCAGCATCACAGAATGGCTCAGGCTTGGAGGGGGACCTTAAAGATCATCATCCACTGTGTGTCAGGTTGCAATTGCCTCCTGAGTTATCAAGGAGGAAAACCAGTCAATAGTGCTCCTGAGTGGAAACAGCAGGAGTTGAAACGCTGACTCGGTGCTCTGCTATAAGAAGCTACAAAGCTCAATGGGCAGCGTGTGATACATGCTCCTGCAAACCTCCAAACCAGCATCACACTGCGGTGAACACGCTGTCATCCATTCCTCATGAAAAGAAATGCATCCCGAGGCCAGGTTTTCCACCAGGTTTCCCAGCTTTTCACAGCCCCTCCCTTTAAGTCAGAGGGTTTCGACCTCTTTTTGATCTGCTGAGCTCTAAAAATTCATCAGAGGGAGAAGCAGACTCCTGAATAATTAATTGAAGCTTATCGGCGATAGACTTGTCTTTCTTGGTTACCTTTTACGGACCCCTCAGAAGTTGTTCAAAGGCAAAAACCCATGGCTTTAGGATACAAAATCTCCAGGATGAGCACTATTGCCTTTGTGCAAGCTCAGCTTGGTGATCCAGTGCTTGCTCGCTCCCACCAGTGGGAAATTCAGCCCAGCAGCAACCGAGAGCTTATCAGGAGCATCGCCTGCTATTAAGACAGTGCTGTTCATCCAAAGATTGAAAAGCATTTTGAAACATGGCAATTTTTCGGCTCGCAATGTGTTCTTTCTTTCTTTCACGTGGAAACTGAGACGGGGATTTGGCTGAAGATCGCTGTGCGAGTCGTTGTTCAGAACGCGCCATTCATGAGCACAATTGCACAGAGAAAAGAGTGGCTGAGCTTATTTTCTGAAGAGGAGGCTAAGAAACTTCCACTATTATCTCCTCACCGACCCAGGACTCACTAGAAATGACATAACCGGCCGCTGTCTCAGGTTTCTGCCCACTTTATTCCATAACCTCTCCCATCCCATTAGTATCAAAATGCTCTGCAAACACAGAGCCACTGGGCCTGAATGTCCCCGAGAGCTGTTCCCATTCCTAGAAGCATTTCTGCCCCCAGAAAACTGCACCACCCTGGCCCCCTGTTCTCCCTGTTTGCTCCCTGGGCATCTCTCACCTCCCATCGCTGCCGGTGCCGAGGGCAGCATGGCTATAATTGACATCATGTGCTCATTGGGTTTGCTGAGTTTGAGTACGCACACGGCAGAAAACCTATCTGGAAAAATGAAATCATTAAAAGAAAAAAGAAATTCACATTCTCCTTCCCCACTCAGGAGCGGGGTCTGCGCAGCAGTACAACCCAGTGTACGTACGTTGTTAGACACAGTTTAAATATAGCATCTAACTATGAAAACATGAATAATTGCGGTGCTTAAAACGTCTGGCTAATCTTCAGCAGAACTGCAATCAATCACTGGTGTCAGACTGGGAAGCATTTCTCAGTCTCATACACAAAACCTTCCTTCAAATTCAAACTGTATCCACTTTCAGTGCTTGGACTGCCTTCCCCATATGATATTAATGGAAGCACTCCCGGCATGAAGAGGCGCTGGTCGGAATTGATTTTCTAATTTAAAAAGAAACAAAGACTTCTGCAAATACAGTCGGGAATGACAGTAATAGCAAAAAAGAAAAAAAGAAAAAGAAAAGGAAAAAAGAAAAACTTCCATTCCTTGAACAGATGAAGGGGTGATTTGGATGCTAGTGTAGATTTATTAAAGAAAACACGCAGAACACGTTCGGTTCATCTTGCTCTCTGCTCTGCAGTGCAGCTAGACAAAAACAGAGAGCAAAAGCAAAACTGTTGTCCCCGTTTGCTGCAGGGGAGTTGGACTGGATGACCCTCAGAGGTCTCTTCCAACTCTTAAGGGTTCTAAGAAAATTGAGCCCAAAAGGGCCGGGAGCAGTTGGTGTCAGTTCCTCCTTGGCTGGAAGCTCAGTGTGGAAACCAACTCTGCTCCCCACCAGCTCCTTTGGCAAGCCAACAGCTGTCTCCTGCTCAGTGCCCATTGGATGGTGAATTACCAACCTCTGCCCCTGCCTCACCACTCTTACTGTAAAGACCTTGTTCCTTATATGCAGCGCAAGTAACCCCACGTATTTAATTTGAGCTCCCAACAGCCATGTAATTTCTTGTGTTCTGAGCACAGACATGAGATCAACCCATGTGAACAAGACCAGAAGAACCACGTCCAGCCTCCTCTGGACAGGTTGCCCAGAGAGGTGATGGATGCTCCATTCCTGGAGACATGCAGGTCAGGCTGGACGGGGCCCTGAGCACCTGATGGAGCAGCGGGTGTCCACATTTATTGCAGGGCAGTTGGGCATTTCAAGGTCCTTCTATCTCAAACCATTCTAAGATTCTTCCTTCTCAGGAGCTTGCTGGTGACCATGTCTAACTGCTGGAACAGGTTCCACGCCTGGGAGAAGCTCACCAGTTCTTACAGCTTTACAGCTAGGATTATTTTTCCCACTTCAGCACGCTGAAGACAGAAGGGTCCTTTCACCATTTACCATATTAAACAAGAAAACCTCAGAGTTGGCAGCAGCAGAAGCACTAATTATTCTGGTTGCTGGCATCAGACTGCTACAGAGCCCAGACTTCATGTAAAAATCTCTGGCTGATAAAGCTCACTGAGTGTTCCTGAGCTGTCAAAACCTCTAGGTTGGTTTGAACCTGATCTGACCAGATCTCATAGCAATTCGGAGTGGACACGTGCAAGCATGACCCACTTTGTTTCTCTCCATCTGTCACGACGTCATTTTGCTTTGCAGGAGGACTCTGAACAGCAAGCTACTGACAAGCAAGTTGATGGCTGAGACACAAGCCCTCTGAGCTGACATCTCAAAACAAGACAACAGGGTTCATCAAAATTAAACAGCTCTAATAGCTCTGTTTACACAGGTTGTTAGTGATAGGACAAGAGGGAATGGGTTTAAACTAAGACAGGAGAGATTTAGGTTGGATATTAGGAGGAAGTTTTTCACTCAGAGGGTGTGACACACTGGAACAGAGAGGTTGAGGATGCCCCATCCCTGGAGGCATTCAAGGCTGCATGTGGCCCTGGGCAGCCTGCTCTAGTGGTTGGTGACCCTCCCCATCGTGAGGGGGTTGAAATGAGATGATCTTTGAGGTCCATTTCAACTCAGGCCATCCTATGATTCTATCAGAGTGTGCACCTCCAGCTGCACAATCTGAGGGGATGGTACCTGGAGCCCACACAGGGCCCTTCAGGATATGGAAACCCTCGACACTGTCTGGTGGGGAATACTTGTATTTTGAATCGGTTGCAGTCTGAGCACAAGGGTGGCGTTAATAGATATATGGAAATAATAAATACTGGAACATGCAGCTTGCTTAGAGGTGTCACAACTGCACCTCCTGGAAGCACATCTCCCCTCTCTCAGGTCAGCCTCCTTGGCTCCCTCTGCCCTTGAGCCTGCCACCCCCACCTGACTCTTTCCCAGCTCAGCTCTCTGTCTCGGATCATCTCAGCATCAGTGAGCATCTTCCCTGCTGCCAGCACTGAGGTAAGAAATTCCTGTCTCAAGATGTTCACTGTCACTTCCAGCCCGCAGCTCGCTACGTGCCGACTCCGCTGCCTGCACACGTGAGCTGCAGCCCAGATGAATTTTCACTTGGGTCATCTCAGGAAATCAAGTGAAATAAGAGACGCCCCCCAAAGCTTTGTGTTTATTGTTTTGCTGAGCTGGTTGGAAAGTTATTTGCCAACCCAGCTTGTATATATACTAGCGTCGTCCTTGCTCCTATGACCACCAAAGGAAAATAGCTGCACGGCCCCAAGTGATGCCTCACTGCTTCTCTCTTAACTTTGCACATTTTCAAGCTGTACTTACTGATGGGGAAAGTGTGGTAGCAGTGAGGCTGGAAAGAAATGCATTGTGCAAGGCCCACCACTCAGTTTGCACGTCACCACATGCAAGCTTGGGATATCGGTTTCTCTTCTGGTCTGATTTAAACCACTGCTGCAACACTTTCACCATCAAACTCTGGCAGTAGGAAGGAGCCCACCATACAGAAACAACCCCGGGGGGACCCTTCCATGCTCCACGAATGGCCACCACGTGCTGCTAAAAAGGTGTTGCTGCTCTAACAGTTGATATTCTCAAATACAAAACCAGAAGGCAAGCTTACAAATTAGGATGGGTTACCACCCCAGTGCAGAGCAGGGTTGTTTCCCCATGGGTGCCATTTCTTGGCTTCCTCACCTCTCAGCTAAGTCCCCACTGGGCACTTATAGATTCATAGATTCATAGATACATGAGGTTGGAAAGGACCTGCAAGATCATCTAGTCCAACCATCCTCCCTGTGGGATGTCTGGCAATGGGAGCTCTGAAGATGAGCTTGGTGCCCATCCCAACAGCTGGAAGACCTTAGAGGTGGGGCTTGCTCTGCTAAGAGATCTCCAGCTTCCTTGCTTCCTTCACCCAAACGCATCCATTGGTTTTCCAATCCTGTGAAGTTCCTGCTCTAGGGCAGCACTGAGGATGTCCCACAGTGCTGAAGTTTCTCATCATCCTTCAAGGTGGATGAAGTAAGGAGGCTCTACAAAAAGAAGGCACTGTGCAATGAATGGTCCCTATGGGCACATAGCAAACATCACTCTACACCGTCTCCGATAGGATATTCTCACTTGAAACACAGGACAAAGGCAAAGGGAGAAGGATTGGATTCATTTATGTCCAAGTCTTTTTCTCACTTAAGCTTTCTGGTTTGGGGGTGTCAGCAGACTTGGCATTTCTCAGGAATCTAACTAAAAGATCAGTAAAAAAAGTTATAGCCTATGGCAGGGAAATCTACACTGCGATACTGATCACTATTATCACTGGAGTGGAAAGCTTTCAATGGCAAGGATCAAAATAAGGCAAAAAACTGCCAAAAATACTAAAGAATGCAAATGCCTCTGGAACAGAGTCCTGAATTTGCAGGTCACTCCAGGCTGACATCACTGATTCCTCTAGGTTGTATCCCACTAGCTTGCTGTGCCCTGAGGCCTGATTACTTTGGAAAAATATAAAGTATTAGCAAGTCTCCAAGACACCAATTCTTTGCCAATATTCAAACCAAGAGCAGATTCTTCAGGAGGAAAAATATCCTCTCACCTTATCGTAAAACGACTTGCTACGTGGGACCTCCAGATGGATGGGTTAAGGGACATCTGCTCTGTTGGGGCACTTTCTCCTGTAACTGTCACGTAACAACTCTCCCCATAGAGGCTTTGCTGTGTACACAGCATACAGACTCTGGAACTTTCCAAAGAGCTACTGGGTAGGGTCAAAGGGTCCCAATTCCCATTTAGCACCCCATGGTCCCCAAGACTCAGGGAGTCAATGGTCCCCACGTTGTCACTCCAAACTGCCTCCCGAGAGAACTTGAGGTCCGACTCTGAAAGACCTTCAAGCACAGCAAATGTGAGGAAATGAAGGCAGAATGGAAGCAAACATGCTGCAAATTCCCATTCTGGTTTGCCCCACGCTCATCACTCCGCACAAACAGCCCTTGCATTGGCACTGGGATGCTGGAAGTCATTTGCCAATTGTTGGAATCAGCAGGCATTTGCAAGTAGGGCTGGCAAAAGGACAACACTGAGGTGACAATCTGCTCATGGGGCACTAAGGAGCAGTAGCACCGAAGAGTATTGCTCCTCCAGAACTCCGAATTAGAGCTGAACCTTCGGCTGATGGGTCTGTGGATATGGGGCTGCCTCGCTCAGGAAAGCTGGTGCAGAGCTGCTCATTCCAAATTAGTAAGAAGGCAGCAGCAAAAAGCTTTGACAGTAAGAAGCATTTGGAAAACTGCATTTCTGGGTAAATTTCCACCCCGTAAACACTGTGGGAGTTCGATCACGGCTCGGAATTCTTCTGCTTTCTGTTATAACTTATTTCTTGTTCAGCTGCCAGCTTGCATAAGCAAGGCAGCACGGTTCCATCGGCGGAGCAAGGAAGGAGGAATGGGGATGTGTAGGTACAGTTCCTCTGGGAGCTGTTTTGCTGCACCACAGACAGCAGCAGCTCTGCTCCCAGGAGAGCAGGTGGGCAGAGCTGGGGTCTGCAGCGAGCAGGGGCTCCTGCTCTACAGACCATCAGCCAACCATCCGCTGAGCACCCCAAAATCATCCCATAAAGGTGCCAGAAGTATCCTCTGAGCCCCATGCAAGAAGAGCTTACAATAAATTGAAGACGAGGGTATTTAAAATGGTGCTGAAGAAGCCACCCCATCTTTGCTGATGGACATGGGGTGCCCCTTCTATCCCACCTGAGAGCAGCACAGCTCTCGCCTTCCTGAGCTGCAAAGCATCCCCTGCCAAAACACAACGTTCCCTAAATTTGCCGGATGAGAGCACATTAACAGGCCGATCTTTCGAAACTCTCCCATTCTTCTCCTAATTTATTGATGAAAGGATTCCTCACTGGTTAGGCAATATCCCTCTGGATGAAAGCCTGGCTATGTTTCTCTTCTTTCTCCCACCTTCTGTAACGTACACTCCTCTCTAATGGCCCCCTGATGAAAAATTCACCGCTCGCCGCCAGTTGTGCTGCTGGTGGATCGGGTTGCTTGTTACCTGTTCAGATTAATCAGGTTACAGCTCCTGCCAACAAAGCACGGCCTCACACCTCAACTCTAGGACCCAAATCCACGTCCAATATCCAAGTCTGACAAACATACAGTGATGCTTGAAACCAATCCTGCGGCCTCGTTGAGTTCAGCCCTGCTGAGTTGGGTTAGCCATTCTTCCAGACAAAGAGAAACCTCTTTGCACACATGTAGCATAAAGAAGCCATTTATGCTTGCAGATACAGCTGCAGACAACAACGTGGCAGTGAGAATCGGGGTGCAGGAGTTGGATGGGGTTCTGCCCAACAAGCACAGTGCTTTACACCCTCATGGGCAAGGCTTTCTGGAGGTTTAATTTGTGCTCAGAATGTCTGGGATGGAAATACTTCTAATTACATTGCAAATCCCATACACAATTAGGCTAGGTTTATCACTAGAAGTAACTCAGCTCACCACAGGCCAAGGTTCATTTCTCTTTTGAAGCTCAAATGGTCCATAGCATTTTACTGCGCGGGAGTAAATCCTGACTCCAAGTCCTCCGAGTGCTTCCACAGCCAACTCAAGTCTTCCATCAACACAGCCTGGGCCCAGGGTAAATCCACTCAAGAAAGATGTTTTCAAAGACAGAGAACACCTTTACGTACACACAAAAGTACACTTCAAGAACCATGGAGACGTGGCACTGAGGGCCACGGTCACTGGGCACTGCGGGGATGGGCTTGGGGATCTTAGAGCTCATTCCCAACCTGCATGATTCTGCGACTCTACGTTTTTGTCTGTTCTAAAAGATGGCTCAGCAGCACTGGCAGCTCACACGACCGATGCTGTAGGGTGCTGTGTGTTCTGATTCACTAATTCAAAACAGGGACGTGCTGGTGCTGGGCTGGATGGCGTGAAGGGAATGACCGATCTGCTGCAAATTCCATCTTTTATTTCAGCCATCAGTTTTGCTAAAACCAGAGCTGTTGCTCAACCTCTTCTTTCTGGCTTAACCTTCACCTTCGCAAATTCTAGTGAAATGAGGTAAGGTTTCAGCTGTGGGAAATGCAGGTAATTTCTGCAGCCAAATTCCTTAGAGGTGCAGTTCCACCAGTTTAATTGTATCGTCACTCATCGTGAATGTCACGGAGATAATTAAACAATTAAAACTCCTGCAAACTGCAGCACTGAGACAAACTGAAGGCATCTGGAAATGTAGCCATTTTAACTCATTACATTTCTGACAAAATTCAAAGGCCGAGATGGGAGCGTCACAGGCAATGAGTTTCTGTTTTCAGAAATGGTCCCAATTGCAACAAAACCAACAAAGGGAGAGATGGTAAGAAGTAACAAGCACACTTCACTCTTGGGATATTCATCACCAGAAGAAAAAAAAAGCCATGAGCTTCTTCAGCAATTATCACAGATTTGGAGCAGTGCTGACCTCGTAGTTCTTTGCTCTCAAGAGAAAGAAAAGACATTTCTCGACTTCTCTATACTTATTCTGAAATTAAAATCTGGTTGGCAAAGACTCACTACTGCCTTTTTTCGAAGGGTTATAAACCAACTTAGAAACTTGAATAAAGCCTCAAGTTTCTCGTTAGGTAGACAACACCCGTTCGATGGCTGTGGAAAATCCAAGGACAGAAGTTGCCCGATATCATCCAGATCAACCAGCAAAGCACTGACTCGAGCCTCCCACCTCCAAAATTCATCCATGGAAATTCCCCTCCACCCTTCTTCCAGCGACCCGGGATGAAACTCCTGAAAACACGGCCAAGGACAGCTCCTCCAGTGCTTCTGTTAGTTGGATATCGGCATGTCCTGGAGCTGCTGCGGGTCAGTGGAATTAAGCCAAAATGCTGTTTGTTTTCTGTAAATTGCATGTTCTCTTAATTTTTCCTGAACTGCCCAGAAGTGGTTTATTACCGACGACCAGGATTCCCTGCAGAAGGCCATATTCTCAGCAAAGCAAAGCTCTCGAGCCATGAAAGGAATGCTTGCGGACCAACTGGCGAAGAACTACTGACTTCAAATGAAGGCCCTAACATCTGGCTTAGCTTAGCCCCGAGCTGTAACCAAACCACAGTCTCCTCAACTCCACTGGCACCGTGCTCGTGAAAAATCACACAGCTATGAGATGACAGTTCGGAGCTGCAGCAGCAGCAAGTAAATATCATTTGATTAGGTGTGAAGTAAAACCGTCTTCGCTGAAACACAATTGATGATACATAGCTCTGACCCCCTGGGAACACTGTCCTATCGGATAACCTTAAGCAAAGGTGTAGGTATTTAACCCTGCTTGAGCAACAGGCAAGCTGAGAGGGATTGGTTGAGCACAGGGAATCAGCAGGGAGGACCAAGAGCTTTCTCCACTGCCAGGCATAAACACAGCAACAAGTTCTGGTTTTATTACTGTTCTTATTTTCAGTCTTTTTTTATAGTAATTCTATAGGAAATAAGTGCATGAAGCAGCACCTGCAGCTCACCCTAGCATCCACGCCTTTGGAAGCATGTTCATAATGTGGATTACAGCTCCTTAAGCACCAGAATACAACTAGGGCATCAAGGTTGCCAGAAGCTTAAGAGTGAGGGAGAGGTTCAGGTTGGATATCAGGAAATATCTCTTCCCAGGAAGAGTGATCAGGCACTGGCACAGCTGCCCAGGGAGTGGTGGGCTCACCACCCTTAGAGTTGTTCCAGAACTGTGGAGATGTGACACTGAGGGACGTGGTCAGTGGGCATAGTGGGATGGGTTGAGGTTGGCCCTGGTGATCCTAAAAGTCACTTCCATCCTTAGTGATTCTGTGATACAAGACTACTTCTATTCATTTATTTTTAAGGCAGAAGTTGTGAATTATAAGAGCGGAGGCAATGAGCTGGGTCCTAAAACACACTACCAGGCTTCATCAGGATAACATCAAAGAATACTTTAAGCTTCAAGAATGCTTCTACCCAAGTGAAACTGCTCTGGTTCCATGCCAGGATGCATTTCACAAAGACTTTTTTGCACCTTCACATGGCAAAGGGCAAGGCGAGAGCCTACTGAAGGGCTCCTGACAAATTATGTCTGTAGAACAAACTGTAAAACTGAACAAAAGATGTTAGAGGCTCTACCCACAGGGGAATGAATGTGTGCATTATATACATTCTGCAAACACAGTGAAGCTCTTCATTGCAGAGAGTAAACACGGAGCAAAGCAGGGGGAGGTGGCATGGTATATTTTATCTTCCACACAAATACACAAACCCATCACCATTTTTCATGTGTTTTCACCAAATAATTTCCAAGGTCGTACATCACCCATCCCACCATGCCCACTGATCACATCCCTCAGTGCTAGATCTCCAGGGATGGTGACCCACCACTCCCTGGGAAGCTGTGCCAGTGCCTGACTACTCAATCTGAGAAGAAATGTTTCCTAATATCTCAACCTGAACCATACCCACGGTGAGTTCCAGCATCACTGATGGAAGACAGATTCGAGCCACCTCCCAGCCCTCCAACACTTGATTTCATCAGAAGATCGCACTGCAGCCCTATCACTCACACACACACCAACAAAATCATCCTAGCACAATCTGCTTCAGAAACCAAATCTCACTTGTGCATGACTGCAGCCTGCACCGTGGGGCTTTTGTGCATTTTGAGGAGCAGAAGCAGTAGCTGGGTGCACTCGAGTGTTTCGACAAATTTATGCAAGGCGGGATGCAACCGGCTCATTGGTTACAGGGACAGCCACAGACATGTTCAATAACTTGCACAAAACACCGCTCTGACAGACAGCGGAAAATATATGAACAGAAATCCAAATAAAAGGGATGGAATTAACAAGATCTGTGCTGAATTTCAGGGCTCGATCACTGAGCTCGTTGCCACAGCCAGCCTCCAGCCACCATCTGCATGTTTTCCATTTAGGCTGAGCTGACAGGAGCAGGAATGGTGTCTTTTCTACTCCTTGCAAACCACCTATCACACTTCTGGTGAAAGAAGGACTGTTAGCTATTGACCACAAACAGCTGAACCCACCCTCCACCATCCTAAGTTTAACAGCATGTTTTTAAAGAGGAGCTTCAGACCCGGTTAAGTTTGCACGAAAGACAGCCTCCCTGCCAGAAAGGGAATAAGAACTACATTTTTTTTTTCTTCCTATTAAAATATGGCTTTTTGTCAGAATTCAAAGGTTTCCACGGGGGATATCAGGAAACTGAGGCACGAGGACTAGCGGTTGCCACCATCTGCCAGCACACGTGGGGAGCAGACTGCACCCCTGTGCTGGTCCCCACTGGGCTCCATCCCCGACCCCAGCAGCCTGGATCCCATTAGTGGCTTTGGCAGAGCCTTTGGGCCAGCTCTTTGCTCACGTGTGCAGCTCCCGTGGCTCCACCAGCGGGGACTTTCCTTGTGCTGTGATTCAGCCTCCAGCCCTGCCAAAGCGGGAATAGAGCCCGCGTGGGGTTGACGGGGAACCAGTCAACACTGGGGAAGAGTTTCGGGAACCTCCAAGGAACAGGTGCCAGGAGATGGGAGGCCCCTGTTTTAGAAATGTAATCATCAGTAACAACCGCAGCAAGACTCAAGTTTTTAGACCTGAAAACATGCAGAGGATGAACCTGAAACACAGCGATGCTCGGCCCTAAAGAAGGGCTGCGGTGTTTAACCAAACCTTCATAAAACCCTCAAAGCAACCTAAAAAATGAAGGGCGGATGAATCCCACTCTTCTGGGGACATGCTCTTCCCAAACACTGATTCTCCCCTTCTTTCAGCTTTCCAGTAGTTCCATTTTCCTCCAAAAATGCACTTCTACTTTCAGGACTCGTTCTCACACCAGCCCCAAACCAACAGCTGAAGGTTATGGGTCAACATAAAGAGACTGACAAAAGGATGCAAGGCAACGGCGTGGGCTGTAGCAGGGAAAGGAGATCTATGCAGGGAGGAAAGATGAAGAGACAAGCCTGCAAATGTGTACATACACAGGTATATGCACACACACAGACAAGCAGTGGAGATGCTGCCAAGAACGGGGACAACAAACCAGTGCTCCCAACAGGCACAACCTCCTCATGAAGCATAGTTAAATGTAGTTGGGAGAACACACCAAGTTACTCCACAGGGATCAGATCCTGCCCAAGCCTTTAGCAAACTCCTTGTTGACCTCATCTGAAGAGCACCCAACTTGGCTGTCCATTCTAGCTCTCTGTCCTTGAGGAAAGGCTTGATGTCCACCATCAATCTTATTCTCCATCACCAAACCCAGGTTTCCTTAGGATGCTAAAAATGAGAAAACGTTCATTAAAAAAATCACTTTTGCCTGTCCCACAGAACGCAGCTAAAAGGGACTGGGGTTGCCACGTCCATGCTGGGGTCTCGGGTTGAGGTGTGGAAGCACTTTGTATATGTCAGTGAAAGTAGCCTTTAAGGTGTAGTCCAGCTGGGGTTGGACTGGATCATCTCCAGAGGTCCCTTCCAACTCCAATGATTCTGTGTAATGGGACATCAGGAGTCCTGAGGCTTTAAATCCCAAATACATCTTCTGCACAAACTCAGTGTGCTGCTTCGCTCAGATCTGGAGCTCCAATGCTGGAATCACAGAATAGCTTGGGTTGGGAGGGACCTCAAAGATCATCCAGCTGCCACGGGCTGGTTGTTTCCCACCAAATCAGCTTGCCTCATCCATCCTGCCCCTGAGCACCTCCAGGGATGGGGCATCCACAGCCTTTCTGGGCAGCCTGTGCCATGACCTCACAGCCCTCACAGTGAAAAACTTTTCCCTGGCAGCTAAACTAAACACTGAGTTTAATCTCATGCTCAGAATGCATTTACAGTATATCACGAGGCACTGCATTCATGTGAGGCTCACTTCAAAATCAAGCCCATCAATACGACGTCAGTCAATAATTCCAGTCAAACAGGTATGTTGCTAACCCCAGCAGCACCACTGTTGAGCACGAGGCTTCCCTGCAAACAAACTGCTGGATGCTCGAGTGCAGCCAAGCAATACACAACACTCCAGGGCTGCAAACAGAAAGGCTGAGGAGGAGAAATGAGAAAATGAAAGCAAACATCCCTTGTTCGTGTTGCTGCTTCTTCAGGCAGTGTGGCTATGCAGCCTTACAACACTGGTCTTGGAGCACACCAGAAGAAATACGTTCAGAAAAGGAAAGCACCAAATATTGAAAAATAAAAACCTGAATCTGGCATTATCTAAAGCTGAATGTGTGTAAGAAAGGTTGGATAAGAATGCGAGAAGATGAAGACAGAGCTTCAGCCCCTCCACAAAGCAGCGTCCCACATGCACTGCAAGGGCCCACCAAAGCAATGAGAGCATGTCTGTCAGGCAATGAAACACAGAAAGGACAGATTCTGAGCAGTGGCCAGGCTGAGATGCTGGAAAAAGCAAAGCAGGGAAGACTTACTGTAAGTGGCCCCAACCTGCTGCTCCCTGCAGACTGCAGAAACCAGAGCAGGCTTTATTCCTTCAAGTCACCCCGTTGGTGAGTAAATTCATTAGAATAATGAATTTAAAATTTAAGCTCAGCTCTGAGAACAACACACATGGTTATCTGGAGTCATCACTTGAACTGAAGCCTGGCTGAGGAGAGCCCACCAGGATGGAGGGTATGGCCAGTGGGCACAGTGCTGATGGGCTGATGGTTGGATTTGATCACCTTAAGTGTCTTCTCCAACCTTAATGCCTTTATGATTCTGATTCAAAGCATATTGCTTTCACTGTCCATTAAAACACTTTTTATCTTGGAAAACCTCTTAACTTCAGATATGTTTATTTATACATTCACACACATACCATACTACCTCTTTACTAGAGCAGGATATTCTCATCACAGGAAAATATATATCAGGTGTTCATCTATAGGTAAAAAATATACTACTGTGTAGTGCTGGGGGGTTCCTCTGCTTTCTGCTTGGAACATCTCTGAGAGCTATGAGCAAAGGTGCTGGAAACATCATCACTGCATGGATACAAGAAAAGGAGCGCATGAGGAACAGCCCATGGGAGTGACAGGGCAGTCACATGTTCTGCATCCTTCCTGCAGCCCATTGGAGAAAGCTGCAAGTGCCTGAATGGCAGAGGGATCATTAAGTGCCCTAATTGATAGAATCTGCAATTAAAGACATGAGCAATGCTCCTCTTCAGGGCAACGAACTGCCCCACCTGCGGTGCCAGGTGATGCTCACAGAGAACTTCCCCTGTCTGAGGGGATAAATCAGAAGCAGCAGTTTCCACAAACTGGGAAATGACGTGTGTGCATTTATTTTCTCAACCTGCCCCCCAAATCATACAGAATAATGTACCCCAGAGGCTATGCGGTGAGTTTGGACACCAGTCATTGAAAACTGCGTCCATCAGGTCAAAACAGAAAACAGTGTGAACTCAGTCTGACCTTAAAGAGATCCCTTAACCTAAAAATATAAAAGACAAAGTGTTTCCACTGCGAGCTGCTATATAAAACCACCCTCAAGAAAAGTGCCGGACTCCTTTCAAACTAACCTCAAACACGAAGCAAATTCCAGCGTGCTGTTTTCCTCTGGCATCCCAGAATGTAAATCTCAAGGACAGAACTGGCTGTTCAAATTAGCTCCTACTCCTGCAGAAGCAATTGTTTTCAAACAGTTTCAAAAAGCAGTCCCGCATAGGGTTGCATTCCAGTGAGGATTCCCACCCCCCCCTCCAGATTTTAGACATTAAGAGGGACAGAGCAAGAGCAGACTCGGTATGGTTGGTTCCAAGTTGCCTCAAAGAAACATAAAAGAATAATAAAAATAAATCTTGGTGGTGTAATCACAACAACTTAAGGCCGGAATGCCTCTGATTTTTTGGGAATGGATCTTCCATTGGCCAGCAATAGGTTTAAATGACAGTAAGTCACTCCATCTGCAGAAAGGCACGGCCTTGGAAGGTTCCTGCTCTGAGTCAGCTGCGGGGAATGGTTCTGCTTAGGGCACACCCCGCGAGGCTCCGAGGCTCCGTTCAGGTTCTCTTAATCTTTGAAACAAAAGATTCCTATCTCCCATTGCTGTCATTCCTGATTAGCACATCATTTCCCCATCAGCCGTAATGTCAGCAACCAAATTAAGGTATTACACTCTGGAACATTTAAGGTGATTAGATCGGAGCGGTATTTACTCTTCCACTTGGGCAGATGTGACAGCTATGCACAGGAGGATGGGAGATGCCACCCTCCAAGTCAAGAAATTCTTCCTCATGTTCAGATGAAACTCCCTGGGCTCCAGTTTGTGCCCAGTGCCCCTTGTCCTAGCACTGGCACCACTGAAAAAGCCATGCACTCCAGGATCCCATCGGCCCTCTTGGTCACCAGGGCACATTGCTGGCTCATGGTCACCTTGTGGTCAACTGTTGGTCAACCACTGGCCAACTGTTGGCCACCAGGAACCCCGGCTCCTTCTCTGCAGTGCTCCTTCCAGCAGCTCAGCCCCCAATCTCTACTGATATATGCAGCTACACCTCCCCAGCTCCGTCACCTCCATGTCTGATCAGACCGAGTCACAGCCCAGGCTTTGACTGACCAGTGGTCACAGCAGTTAGCCAAAAAGCAAGAATCAAGTCACAGAGCTACATTACCCTGCTGAATGAGCTCAGGGTTTGCTCCAGCAAGAGGAATGAAGGCTCCCAGTGATGCACAGCCAGCGACAGCAGTCCCAACAGATCAGCCATTAAGACAGGTCACAAAGCCAGGCCAGCTAACATCTAGTGTAATTTTGTGTCTCAGAGCTGGTCCACAGCTCTTCAAATTGTGAATATATTGTTGGAGCTGAATTTCCAAGCTCCAAGGTCAGAACAAATTTCCAAGGTCAGAACAACTCAAACATCTCCTGACAACCCCTTCTCCCCATGGCAGTGCTGTTTCCCATCCAATATGAGTGGGTCTCAGGGAACAAGCATTAGCACCTCCTCACCTCTTTTCTGCCGGACCTTTCCACATTTAAAGCCACGTGTGGCTTTTCTCTCAGACTGCCCCTCCAAATTGCAGCATTTCTGGTACCCACTTGGCTCCAAATTATCAGAATTGCGACAGCGAGTGAAAAGTTCACCCCTGCCCTCTGCAAACTGCTTTGGAGAAAGAAAGGGGTGGGTGCTTTTCCTGTCTGATGAGATCAGTGACAGAATTAAACCCTGGAACAGGAGATAAAACCCCAACAGTGACAGCTCCATAACCCCATGTAACCAGCTCTCCCGCAATACAAAGCTAGAAGGAAGCATTCGGATCCACAAACCACCCAACGTCCCATAGCAGCACCAGCTCAGCAAGGAGCTAGGAATACATAAGGAGGCTTTGCTGTCCTACAGTAAGATCCACCAGCTACGGCTCTGTTTTTTTTTCCTCCCTTCTTTGCAGCAGTGTAACAGGATGATGCAGCTCCCTGAAGCTGACTTTAATAGATCCATTCAAGGAACAGCCTCGCTCTGCAATTATCATGCCTATCCGGTCCAACTAATGTGCTTGTTTACACTATCTGGCAAACTCCAGATCGAGTGTCATTTCATCACCGGGATTCTTTCGCCTAAGCCAAGACCAACAGACCATGGTGGTAATTTAAACACTGAGAGCATGCACAGTATCGATGCACGAGACTTGACGCCAGCTCGCTGTTACACTAAAACCCATCCCCAAGGGAACTCCCTTCGGCGGGGCCGGACGGAGAGGAAGAATTTCAATGAATGGAGGAGAAGCTTGCTAGAGAGATAAATATGCATGAGCACAAGACCCGAATGGGGCTTGCACTCCGTGTGGCTCGAAGCACGCAGCCACGCAGCTCCGTCTGTCAGAAGGAGCAAGGGATCACCCGAGAGAAACCCGTGAGAACGCTCGGTGAGATGCTGATGGATCTCTGCATCACACACACCTGTCTGGCACATCGGAACGGCTCACGGTGCCGAAGAATGCGTTCAAGCATCCAGAAATAACAGGCACCGAATGAGCAGATTGCAGCTAAATATAACAAGCGCTGTCTGAAGCGACATCCTTCCCTCCCGCTGCCTCTCCTCCTCCGCTTTCAGGATTCACCTGTCTGCAAGCACAGACATGGCACGCGGTGGAAACCACCTCGCTCGTTCCCTCCTGTGGGAAGCAGCCACACCTTTCTGCCTCTTGGTGTGGAAGGGACAGAGGTTCAAAACCACTATAACAAATGGGCTTCATTGACCAGAGGGGCACCAACCACCCTGCGTGTGTTGGAAGGGCCTTTTGTGGAAGGTTTGGAAGATGTGCAGTCTCAATGGCCATCAGCGATGCAAAGGGGAGGGAGGGGAGAAGACTTCAGGGCTCCTCTGTTGCTTAACTCAAGAGAGCCAGGTGAGAGCCCTGTTTTCTGCTTTGTCCCAGCACCAGCTGCAGCCACAACAGAGGAAAGGTCATCCCAGCTGGAACCTCAACAGCCCTTTGGGTTGCACCCGCCCTGCAAGGCACGCCCTAATGTAAGGGTCTTTGTAGAGGGTCAAACCTGCAAAGCGGAGTTCAGACACTTGGCTTCACCTTATCACAAACCCCTTGGTGAGCTGCTCCCACCAAAACACGTGCGTTGACCAGAGGGGTGGTGGGTGCCCCACAGAGATACCCAAGGTCAGGCTGGATGGGGCTCTGAGCATATGATGGAGCTGTGAGTGTCCCTGTTCACTGCAGGCAGTGGGATCAGATGGCCTCTAAAGGTCCCTTCCAACTCAAACATCTCTATGATTCTATGATGTAATGCTCTTTTCTCACCCTTGTTTTCTCTCTTCTGTATTGAACTGACCCTCACTTTCTTCACTTTTCATACATATCCTTTAAAGGGGTCAGGTGCAAAAGTTGAGTGTGTTAGACTGGTTTCACACCCAGCCAGCTCCTCCAACAAGCCCCGCAGCAGCAAGCTGCCACTCCTCTGTGCTCCTGGTCAGACCAACTCAATCTTTATCAATTAAAGACCATTAGCCTAATTGCTCTCTTCCTCCCTATGCAACACACAGCTCTGTTAGCCCTCAGTTGGTCTCACACACCACCTCCAAGTATCAGAGCCATCAACTCCAAGCTCGACCTCAACACTACAACAGATGTTGCTGTAGATGCAACAAACCAACCTCCAGTCACACAACAGAGCAGTTCAGCTCCTAAACAGAGGCAAGCATCAGCTGCTACCCCAGCAAGGCACAAGCCTGTTGTGTGCCCATGTCCTGTCTACTTGTGTCTTGTGGCTGTATGGGACACCTTCTGTCTTCTAAGACAAAGTTAGGCAGTCATGCATGAATGCCTGTACCACTCCCTACCCATTCTAAAGGGAAATTGCACTTAAGCACTGAGGTACCAATTCAGAGCAAGAGCACAAAGCTTCCTACTGCCATCAGATCAGCCCTCCTAATAAGAGTTAATCTGGTAAATAGCCCATCTAACAGCCACAACTCCCGCATTATATGTAAAAACAGATGTGACCTGGAATCAATAGACACTACAGGAATGTAAACTATTATTTTTATCACGGGATGGGGGGGGGGGGAATTAATAGAAAAGCAAATCACACTGTAATGTTCCTTGCTATATAGTGCCACCTTGCTGTCAATTCATCAATAAAAATGACAACTGATGCTTTTGTACAAGATGTGCAGTGTGTCAGCCTCAATTAACCGAGCTTTGTGAATGAATCCTGGGCTGAAGAATAATGGCAAAGCCAGCTCCAAACACAGCTCCGAGGCCCTAACCGTGAGCATATTTGGTGAACTCCCCTCCCCTTGCTGGTTGCTCCAGTGCTGTTGTCATTCCCCCCAGTGCACTGCCTTGAAGCACACACAGGGCAAGTTCTCTCTGCCACTGGGCCCTTACACATCAGCCACCTGCCCTTCCCCACAGACCTTATCTCGTTTATTAGCCTCCAATCCATGTGTGCAGCGTGACATAAGTGCTAGCCAACACATGGGACTCCTTAAATCAAATGGGAAAATCAATGGGAGAGTCTGACAGCAGCCTGCTTCGAGACTGCTTGTTTAAGGCAATTAATACCTCATTCCTGGCTGGTATGGGGTACTGAAGGCTTCTCTACAACTGCCTTGATGGACAAAAGCAACAGAGGTCTTGCCCTGTAAACCTCCCCTTGATGTTCATCACGCCATTTTGATCTGCATGATCACACCCCAATATCACAGGGTCATAGAATCACAGAAATTGGAAAAGATCACCGGGATCCTCATGTCCAACCCCAACCCATTCCCACCATGCCCACTGACTGCGTCCCTCCATGCCACATCTCCACGGTTCTTGGACACCTGCAGGGACAGTGACACCACCACCCTGCTGGGCAGCCTGTTCTAACAAGAAGAAACTTCCCTTAAAATCCAATTCCTGGCTCTGAAACCACCACCCAGTGACTGAGCTGAACCTGGGACACCCGAGGGAGAAGGGATGTGGTGGGATATTGTTTCCCTATGGCTTCAGAGTGCCTTACCACCCAGCGAGCTATGGTGCAGGGAGAGCCCAGCCCAGGCCAAGCGACGTGCTCTTCGCTTTCACAGCAGCAATGGGACCACTCATAAATGAAAGACAAAACCCAAAGCCCCTCACCACACAAGGTGAAGCTAGGATGTCAGGAAAGGCAGCTCATAAAGGCTTCTTTATGGACGGCATTTCCAATCAGGCAGTGAAGCTCTTCCTTCCCAGCCTGAGAGTGACACCTGGGATTGCCCAGGAGGGTTCGGTTTCGGTGCTGGGGATCCTGGGGTTAAAAGCAACCACCTTTGTCCCTCTCTGTTCCCCAGCATCACTACCTCAGCCAGCAGGTTAAAGATGAAAGTGGACTCATCGGTGTCCATTTCCCTGCTTGGATGTCTCAGCCTCCTGCAAATTAGAGGCAGGGAGCAGGTCATCCTGCCACAGCTCCTGCTGCTTATGGCCTGGAGCAGATGCATGAAGAGCAACCTGCTACAGGGCAGGGACCATGGGCAGAGGGGGCTGGAGGTGCCCAGGAGCGGACAGGACCTGCAGTAGAGTCTTACAGGAATAAAGCTCAACTGCAACGAGTTCCCAATCTGCCACAAAGTCCCCTTTGGCTGAGGTTCTTCAAGGAGTGTCATTTGAGGATCTGCACCGTTTGCTACCATAAAATGTACATGGAAACAAGAGGAGGGAGTAATAAGTGATAACATTACGTTTTACTGAATCGTTCTTAGCACACAGCCTTGGAAAGAAACATAATTCCACTGTTAACATCAAGAGGCCCACGTGGGGTGTGTGGCAGGGCACAGACCAACCCTCAGAGCCCCAAATTTGGGTTACTCCTGTGCAAAACCAGGACACCAGCCAAGGTAAGGACGTGCATGTCCCATCCCACTACCCGATTTCAACAGGAGCATCAACACGGCACTGAGGGACATGGTTAGTGGGCAATACTGGTGGTAGGTGGATGGTTGGACGAGATGATCTTAAGAGGTCTTTTCCAACTTTAATGATTCTCTGAAGCTATGATCTGCACAAGCCAGGTGTAATGTGCACGCGACGGCTTGAGGGATTTTCATACACAACCACAAGGTATCAAAATCTGTTCCTTTTTTTCAAGATTGTCATTTCCTTCCCTTATTTCTCTTGTCAAGCCCCAAAATCTCCAAATGAAAGAGGATTGGATAGGGCGTTTTTGTTGTTTTTTTTTTTTTGTTTTCACTGCTCCACTAGGAACAGACTGCACAGTTTCCATCACTATGCCCCACTGAAAGAAATCCAGGCTAACAGAAGTGATAACAGAATGTGTTTGTGCTCTTGATCTTATGTTTGAAGGCTGTGGGGAGCACCCAGCCTCTTTAAGTCCTCAGCATGCCAATACATCCTTCCTGGATCAAGAGTGATGGCTTCTGATGGGGCTGGAGCAGCTGAATGGACAGGGATCTGGGTGATTTTAATGTAATTGAACTACAAAGGGTATGTTTAAAGTATCACTAAGACTAGCTGAAACTCACCAAAGCAAGAAAAATCAGAGTTAAGGCTCTAAATCCACCCTGATCTCAGGCCTTCGTGTGTCTTTCCCTTTCCCCATTCCCTTTCTGCAGAGCACAGCGAGCAGCAAGCCTGGATCTTCAGCACAAACTTTGAACCATCCTTCTTTTGTGAGTCAGGCATTGAACACTGATTCAAAAATAAATAAATTACTTAATGTGCCCTTTTCAAATACTGTTGGTTTTATAGGCATTAAAGAAAACCATACCCTGAGCTTAACAAGCCAGAAAAACAGTGGTTTGGCCAAGCCCCTGGAATGCCCTTCCTGGTCCTCTTGCAATGGGTTAGCTGCTGTCTGGGGGATTTTGGCATGGCTCCCTGGGCAATGCCTGCCCAACAATCTGTGTCTGAACACATCTCCTTGGTCACCCACACAAAGATGCACCAGAGTGCAGAAAAAAATGCCTCTGTGTTCCTAGAACCATAGAATTATAGAATCGTAGAACAACTTGGGTAGGAAGAGACCTCAAAGATCATCTAGTTCCAACCCCAATGCCAAAGGCTGGTTGCCAACCACTCAGTAATGCACCAGGTCAGCCTGCCCAGAGCTCCATCCAGCCTGGCCTTGACTTGTCTACAATGGGATGCCAACACGGAGCACCCTTCTGATGCCTCAAGGATGACCAGGGCTGCAGAAACCTCAAGTTTGAACTTCGGGAGGTAGCAACACATACTACAAACCATTCTCTTTTCTTCTTAGATGGGCCACAATGGTTTCAAGAGAGATTTTAACCAAGGTCCAGATGGTTATCAGGCAAGAGACAGCATCTTGCATCCCAGTGATGCTGCCAACTGGGGTTGGCAGCCAACTGGATTTCCTTCACTTGTGGAAATGGAACAGGATTTGATTTAGAGGACAAGCAGTGACACAGGAGGAGGTCCCATGTTCTCAGGTGAACTCAGGAGCTCAGGGGATGAGGCCTAGGCCCTGGTCACACCTTGCTTGCAGGTGAAACACCAACTATGCTCTCACTGGAGCGAGTTTCTTTCATCTCTCTGGCTCCCAGACAGATTGAACTAAAGGACACAGCCGGCTCCACCTAGCAAAGCATCTGTGACTCATACAGTGTGAGTATGCTGAATTCACGGGGTTTTAAACAGGCCTTAAAAAATCTGTGACTGTATACAAACTGCTGCTTTCCACCAAGTGATTACAGCAAGCATTTTTGAAGGTGAACAATTTCATTTCAAGTAAGGATTCACGAAACAAACCCGGGTATTTCCTGAGAGAGCGAGCTCAGGTGCAAGACTCATTTTGGTAACGAAATCGTTGTACTACCCCACACAGATAACTTTTGAGAGGAAACACAGCATGATGCTGGAGCAGCCAGGACAGCACTGAGGTCCACTATAAATTAACGTCAGACTACAGCCTTGAAATTGGTCTCCCCAGGCAATTGGGCATTTAGAAAAACGAGCCTAATTTGGGTCTGTGTGAGTGGAGAGGTGTGACAGGGGGTGAAGGTGATGCTATCTCCACTTCTGAGAAATCGGTGCGGCCACGGCTTCTGGGTGCCCAGAAAAGCATTTATCCCATTCACGGGTTTTATACAACAAAATACCACTTCATTGGCAATAACGTGCTCGGCTCCAAGTCAGATGCATCCAGCCTGCCCCTTCTGGGCTCCACCATTTGTTTAGACTCTTCAGTTCTTCGTGTTTGCACAAGACCCAGCAAAACGGGCAGATCTCAGTTGGCCTGTAGGCACTGCCATAATGAACATGATTAATAATGGTTCATGTGTTATCCAAAAGATACCAATCAGTGGAGGG
This sequence comes from Cyrtonyx montezumae, assembly GCF_038088225.1. NCBI lineage: Eukaryota > Metazoa > Chordata > Aves > Galliformes > Odontophoridae > Cyrtonyx > Cyrtonyx montezumae. Next base: position 67,474,056 of record NW_027071936.1, on the reverse strand, counting down.
AATTCGGAGAGGAGCAGCAAAAGTAATTAACAGCCCAGAGATATGATCTTAACAGCAAAAGCCTATATTTAAGGGTAACGATAAAACTCACTCAAACCCATCACTGCCAAGTAATTAAGAATTAAGGCTGCAACTGGAACATGTGTCTTCACACCCCGTTTCCTTACTGCACAAGAACAAGATGACATTTGCAATGAAAGATGAATAGAATACAATGATTTGCTTGACATCACTCAGAAAGGCATGCATGGGACAGCCCTCCACAGCCAGCACAGACCTCTTCTTCTACCCAAGGGCTGGTAGGAGTTGTAAAGGACACTACAGATGACCAGACATCAAAATGTAGAAGAGTGCTTCTCAAAAACCATTGCACAGATCCCCTCTGATGGAGATACATCTGCCCAGAGCTGTGCAGTGTGTGTTGGTGAACCAGCTGAGTTGTGGGGATGGACGGGCGAGGCGGTGGGCACGGCCGCCTGCAGAACAACTTGGAGGTGGAAAAAAGCAACTGTCACGGAAGTAGATGAGATGAAACCAGTGAGTCACCTTTTCATCTCTGCCTTACTGCATCCAATGATTAAAGCTCAGCTACTCTGTCTGCAACTCCTCTCATGACAGAAACCCGTGCTTCAAAGACACAAGCAAGTACATGCGGCGCAGAGACATCTCGACGAGATATTTAACTTAATTGATCCTCCCTCTAATACGATTTTCAAATTCTTTTGCATCTCCTGGCAAAACAAGTGGAGAAAAATAAACCAAACCAGTCTGACACCTAACGAACCCCTCCACGCCGCTGCACACTCATGGGACTGGCAGTCCCTATCTCAGCAGGCGCAGGAACCTTGGCTCCAGGGTTCATCCAATGTCTTGTTTTCACACTGCTCTTTAGTTATCTTTACAGGGCAGGGAAAGCTTTAATTGCAAAGTATAAAAACAAGTTTAAAAAAAAAAAGCAACAACCCACAGCTTCCTGCCTGGTGGGAACAAACCTGAATGCTGGGCTGGGTGCTGCCTCGAAACTCTTGGAGAAGCTGGCTCCATCTTCCTGCTACTGAGTTGCCCTAAAGCAGACAGATGGCCACAGCCTTGTTGGGTCATCTCAAGGCATACATACCCATTGGATCTTGGTCCTTCAGTCCAAATCCACAAGGGCTTCCCCTCAGCCACCATGCTTGGAGCTGGAGACTGAAGCCCCAAGTTTCCATGCCTTTAAAGCAGTCAACAACCACGTCACATGGAGTTTTAAGAGCCCCATTCACCATCTGATGGCTGAGGCTAAGCTGGATATCCCAAATACCAGCATTACCATATCTCTTGATGTAACCTTCACTGCTGCATCCTCACAACAGAGCAGGCAATTCTTTAGAAACACTTAGAATCAAGAAGTCCAGACTTCTCCTTAGTCTCACTCAAACCTGAGCTATGCACCTCTGCTGTCTAAAGGATAAGCTCACATTGCAGCTTTTCTCCAACATCCTGGCTCATCTCTTCCCAGAAAATCTGTAGGGACGTTGTACCTTTGAAGCCCACTAACCAAATACGGCCAAAACGGGCGAGAGGATACGTAAGTCATTGGGATAAATTTGGATATAAACAAAGAAAGAACAAGAGCACACTTATGAGGCTGAACACTCCCATCTAAACTTTTACACTCTGTCTCCTAAATGAAAAAAATCCTCCAAGAAATATGTGAACAGTGCAGAAAAGATAGAAAATTTGTACGAGGGGAAGAGGAACGGGGCACGTAGCAGGGACAGAAGGGAACTGTGTTCTTGAGGGGAGCACTCTTCTATCAAGCATCTCTATCAGAGGTAATAGGGAAAAAATTAATGCATCGGAGGGAGACCTCTCATTATGCAGCTGGCCGGCCTCCAACACAAACCCACAGTAACCACAACTGGCTTTCAAACACAGTAAAAAGAACACATAAAATGTTTGCTATTTGACAAGCGGTGAGCAGAACAGCTGTTACACACCCAAACTCATGTTTGCCTATCTTACCTCACTGCTGGGGTTTGTAAAGCAGATGCTCAAATTTGTAAGCACTGTCCCGTCGCAACCGAGAAACAAAAATGATGGAGCAGAAGAGCGGAACCTCCCAGCCCTCATCCCTCACATATCCACGTGTCTCCAGGAGAAGGGCTCCAAATGGCCCTCGATGCAGAAAGTTTGCACTTCCTGTGGAAATTTGACACACAGGTTTACAATCCGCTGGACAGAAGGAGAGGCCTCGGAAAAGGAGCTCTAATCCGGCTGAGACGTTCCCTTGCTTGAGCCCAGAGTGAAATTCTTCGAGTGCTGGAGACAGATTTTCCTTGGCGGGCGGCCACAAGTGTCGATCTGGCTTCTAGGAGAGATCAGCATGGCTGGGGATTGCAGCGACTTCACAGACAAATATAAAACCTTCCTCTTCAACCAACTTGCTTATAATAAACCCATGAAAATGAAAAGCTAAAACACTTCCAGCTGGCCAGAAGCTGCGGCGAGAACAGGGAACTTATTGCACGTGCAGACCTGGGCTGCTTAGGAGAACCCTGGAGCTCATCAGTGGTACTTGGGGATGCCGTGCTATCGGGACCCAAGTGCCTAAGTCACTTCTGAAAGGAAGTTTAATAGGCCTACTTTCCATTACAGGGATCTGTATTTAGGAATCAAATCCAATCAGTGCGTTCTTCTTCCATGACAGGAGGATGGTTGGACTAGATGATCTTGTAGGTCCTTTCCAACCTAATGAACCTATGAACCTACTAATAAATAACTTTCATTTTAAAGTAACTTAATCTCAAGATACTTTGAATTTTTTCTTGTATCTAGAATTGCTTCTCAGTAGCTCAAGGTTAACTGTACTGAAATATATTGGGAAAGAAGGGAGGAACCTCTTTAATTGTCCTACTGTGTGTGCTTTCTGTCTGGCTCTTTTAATTGCCTACACAGGAAAGCTACCCTGCTCATGCAGAACCACGCTAATCGGCAGGAGAGCTCCAAGGGGGTACAGATCTGCCTAGAATGCAAACCTGAAATGGCTTTTAACCTTTTGAGAAGTCGGTCTGGATTTCAGATTGGAAACCTCTCTTTGCTGCACCTCCATCCACCTGCTCAGCCTCCAGCTCCCAGCTGGAAACACGGCCCAGCCAGATGTCCCATGCTGGTGGAAGCGTGGGACCTGCGACAGCCCCAGAGCAGCGGATGGAGCTTCACACAGAATCTCAAAGCTTGGTGACACGTTCTGTGCCATGGGGTCAGGGCAGCAGTATGGTGGAGGCAGCTGGGGACCATCTCAGACCCTCGTGTGGTTGCTAATCTCAGTAAAGCAGCGGTAAGCAGACTCTGCTCTACTTGGATCAATGAGGTTGTCCATTATTGCTACAATCCTTGGCACCAACAAGCATCGCTGTTATCCAGAAGAACATCTAGGACTGCCTGTTCTCACCTGGCACTCAGCAGGCCAGAGCTCCTCCCTTGCTCCTTGCAACATTCAGAAAAGATACGATTTTCAAACGCGAGAGAAAGGTGGGACTGCCTTCCTAAACAAAGAAGAAAATGTTCTGTACAAAGGAGAACATTTGACAGAGGAAGAAGAATGGTAGAGAGCTACTGTTCAGCCTCTCCCTTGCTCGAGCTGAATTCGTTTGGCTGAGTTTTGCACTTACGAACCGTACAAACATTTCACATATCCCAGCCTGCTGCTAATGCACTGGCTCAGAGCAGCTGAACCTCACAGAGCATTTTTACGGCGTTTCATTCTTCAGAAAGCCACAGCTTTCCTCTTCAAAATCCCCACGTTCATGTCTCCGTGCTTGGAAAAGAACCAAAGCCTCCACACTTCCTTATATCCGGGAGGTTGCAAGAGCACTGCGTACTGCAGTCAATAAAGTGCCAAGAAGCTAATGAAGATAAAAGTGTCAACACGCGGCCGTGATAACATGCACCTTTTCTGCAGAGCTATTCTGAACGTTCTGCAAACAAATTTGGTACTTACTCACAGGCTCGAGTACGAAGGGCACCCGCACGTTATCCTGATGCTATTTAAGTTATTGCTGCCTTGCGAAAGTGTCATTGGGTGATGGATTGCTCTGCACCTCAATTGGATTCAGAGAAGCTCTCATACCCTTACGGGTTAAAAGCAGCTCCAGCGTGGCTCCGAGTCACAGTGGTGAGGAGATCATCGATACAAGAGATTATGCAGATTTAAGAAATACCCTCGGCACCCGAAAGTTTTCAGAATGCAAACTACGTCAACTCTGAAAACAAGAGGCACTGCATCATGATGGCAGGAGGGACAAAGCCAGGGGGGTTTAACAGACAAAAAAAGATTGTTTTAATAGGAGAGAAGCATCAGTCATTGAGTCTTACTTCATTCAGACTTTCTATCCAACCCATCCATCTTCAGTGCCAAGAGATGACAGGACCACCTCACTTTTTCCCCCCAGCCTAGTGGATCCATAATGCCCATTTCTAGCCCTAACAAATGACTCACTGCGACGGCCCCTTTCCCCAAACTGGCTTGCCAAGAGAATGTCACGGTACCTGCTATGGTCAAGTTGGCTCTTTGGGCCCCTTGAGAGGTGGGCACCGATGGTGGATCCCAACCATCTTCTCCAGCAGCCACTTCATGACTCGTGGCCAAGTGACACTCCTCTGCCACTCGTGACATCAGTGACAGAGGAGACCAGGGAGGGGGAGCAGGACCACGGGCAGACGCACCACACACAACCTCACCCTCCCCACCCCAACAGGAATGCAAATCGCTCGCCAAACGCTTCTCCAGCCATTATCTGCAAACAAAAATGCTCAGAGCAGGCAGTCTGCATCACTGCCCTCTCTGTTCGCAGCACCTGCTCCGCGCCAGCCACGCCGGTATCGTTCTACCACGGCCACAGAAGCCAACGGGAGCACAGTGGCCCTTCTGGCCAGGGTCAGGGTTTGTTCTCCCTTGCCCTGTCCCACCAGCCCCCTTCACCTCCACCATCTCCAGGAGCATGGAGCCAGGAGGTGGTTTGGGGCACGGGGAGGCGGGAGAGGGCCCGGCGGGGGGAATATAGGTCTCTGGCGTAAATCACCAACGCCGTTTCCCCTCCTCTCCCTTAAGACCTGATGGTCTTCAGTCACACATCTTAAAAAAAAAAAAAAACACAACAAAAAAACAAAAAAACAAAAACACAAAGACTTACTTGTCTCAAGTCGATGAAGGCCAACTGCAGCGTGTCCCCTTGGAACCCAGGCACTGGGCCGGATCTGGCAAACTCTGTGGGAAAGAAAAGAGGATAAAAAGCGCCTTTAACTAACCATGGACAGGGAGATTGGCAGACGGATGACAGGGAAGACAAGAGAGGCTGGGGGAGAGGAGGACCGCGCTTCTAAGGAGTCATGTCTCCCTCCCTTCAGCTTCTTTGTTCGCCCTTCAAAATTCGTGTCATCAAAACACCATTAATTCCACCGTCCTGACAGCAAGGAAACTGTACTAATTCGACCTGAAATTTATTCCCATGAGCCGTACTGGGCTTCAGAGTATTTGTTTTGTGAATGGACAAACAACTCGCGGAGAAGAAAGGGGGGGATGGGGGTGGAAAAGTTTTTTCCTCTCGACACAATAAAATCTTCAGCTCTGAAACTCTTTTCAGTTCCGAAAGCTATTTATATTTTAGGGGACTGAAGGAATTTTCTAATTTCACGCCTGTCACCAGGCTCCATAAGCATTCATCAAAAAAATATGCCCGGCCGCATCATTAATTATTCGGCAGCAGATTATTTGCATTATCTGGTATGGTGCACTATTGCCAGCATACAGCCACCCCAAAAGGGAAGAATCACGGCCATTATGTGGCATATTTCTTTATTTTGGATGAAGACATCTGACAACTGAATAACGTTGGCTTCGAAAGCGAAGAGAATATTTTCAAGGCCACATTTACCTCCTTCCAATGTAATCTGGCCAAAATTTCATACTTAAGTCATTTATTTGTCTTCCAATTCATTATTTAAACCAAGTCTAAAGCCACCAAGGGGGACTTTAACAAATTCATGTTAGAGGACCTTAGTTCTTCCATGCCATTTAATAGCTTTTCCTTGGTAGCGCTCATGAAGCCAATGACTGCATACATTCAAGTGTGTCTTTTGAAGATGTGTCCAAGGTTGATCTTGCCCAAGTTCCCTTAGTTTTCGCCCTCTTTAGCTACAGAAATAATGGCTTTATCTCTGCTCTCCATGCAACTTTTCATCACCAAGGGGACCTAACTTGTGAAGCCACAACTCGATGCCATGAAAGACTCAAGAGGGAGTTTCCACTATAGGCTATGTTTTGCTGCTCCTGGAGACATTGAAGATTCAACGTCCTGGAATGGAGAGCTTTCAGGAAATGAAACAGAGCGTGATGGTGGAAAATAAGGGAAGGAAAAACACACGATAAGAATATAATGCAATTTTATGTTATATTATGCCAATGTTTACTATTGCTCGTCTACTCTTATTTTCTCCATTCATTAATCTACAAACACTGCTGCTGTTCCATAAAGTGAAGGAACTTCCCCATTCAGCTCAGCAAAAAGAAAGAAGGGTTGTCCCTTCTGTCTCCACGACTGCACAAAGGTACTAGCAGACAAAGCCTTTCCCTAAAAAAACCTTATGCAGAGTCATTTTGCGCCACGGAGTCTTCTCCTTGAATAATTCTCCTCCCAAAAGTCATCTCACTTTCAAGCAAATGCTTCAAGCGAAGGAAAACAAATAGCCACAGACCTCCTATAGCAGCTGAGTCATATGAGTTCAACAAGAACAGATGAATGAATTAGTAGAGATTCAGACACGCTCCTTAACTGCCTCATTTATGGAAACCAGAAAAGAGAAGGCTTATTCCTTGGCTTTCTGGTTCCACCTTCCATTAAAGTCAACAGTTGTGCCCTCAGCCTTCTGTCACTTTTGCACAGTATGGGTCTCGACAGAGAACATTGCAGCTCAGTGTTCAGCCAGTCTCACTGACCAGTACTGCAACACTTAAGCTGCAAAGAGTCCAAAGTGAATTCTCATTTAACCTTCTGAAACTGTTTTAATTAATTCTAACTGCATTCGTACATTTGCTTTAAAGCTTGAGCATAGCTTGCCTGAACCAGCACGCACATGTGAGGCAAGACTTAGACAAGCGTTCTGACTCCACTCTGCAAGGGATAAATCATCTTTACACATTTGCTGTACGCCCCACTGTCTCATCTGGAAGAATTATCCCCAAAGCCACATCAATCCTAAAACACACTTACTCTGAAGGAGCACGTACCTGAGAAGCTAAAAATGTTTATAGACATGGGAAACAGCCTTTGAGCTTCCTCTTGAGAGGTGAAGCTGTCCTAGGCTTCTCTGTACCACTAATGTCTCTACATTGAAATACTCAACAAGATGGCTCAGCGTTACATCCTGCTATCTACAGATGGGGTCACATCATGTTACCAATTACATTTGAAGCAGCACTGGAAAAGAGAAACCCTGAAAGTACTGCATTGAAAAGAACTTTCTATTTTAGACTGAAGGGTTTTGCAGCTGCTGGGAATCTATTTCGAAGTGCACATGGAGTTTAAGACCCTCCTAAAAGCACGAATTTCAAATACTCATGAGAAAACGCCTGCAAATTGATCTCAAATGTTTTCAACGACTTATGAATTTGCCACTATTGTCATCCACGCGTGAGCAACGTGAGATGGATTTTATCCCATGCTACAGCCAGCAGCTCACCTTCAGCAGTCTCCTACTAAGCAACCCTATGGGAGTTAACACTGAGGAATTGTGGAGTAATACTGCCCTTTAACACATTATACACATTATAACAACAGTAGCACATGGAAAATGATCTTTATTAACCAACATTTGCTTGAACAGTAATTCTCATAAAAAGAACGGATTGGAGTCTCTACGGTATTAACAATGCACTTGACATCCATGGAGTGAAATGACACATGAGATCATATTGCTTGTGTTACAGAAGAAATTAGATCAAGACCACGGCTTATATGCTAGAAGAAAGCTGCTCCAGCAATGGACTGCAGGGAGCCAGAGGAGGAATGAATGCAGTGCTTCACCCCATGGCTGCTATAAAAATAGCGGTACCTCCTGTAATCATAGGTCACACTTTACATACCAATGCCACAAACCTATTTTGGAAGGAGAAATAAACAATGTCTTAAAGAAAAAAGAAACAAAGAAGAGAACAGAGCTTTAAAGGAGAGACACAGCCAGTTCTTCTTGGTTTTAATCTCTTCAACCAGACTTCAGGATAATTTTCTCGGAACGACCAAGCACAGTGCTGGCCTCGGTACTGTCGGATTCATTTATTGTACTTTCTGCACTACCAAGGCGAGTGGCAAACATAGCAAGCCACCTACAGTACAGCCCCTTGAGCAGAAAATCACAAGAGAATAGAGCAGATCAGTATGCGCCTGTTTGTACAAAGCATTTAGCCAGGCTAAAGGTTTGAGGGACTTGTGTTCAGGCCAAAAAAGTAATGTCTTTGCAAGGTCTACAGGCTTGGGCCACCCAGGGCAGGTCACAGAGGGATTCTAACCTCTCTTCCAAAACATTTCACCAATGAAAGAATCAAGGAACAGGAACCGTTAAGCCCTCTACAATGAACAAAGAATAAAGAGTTCAAACACACACAAGAAAAGAGACATCCACTGTAAATTAATTATACAGAATTGGAGGAATCGCTTCTTGTATACTGTACACGGCTATACACACAGGGACAGAGCCTTACACATATTGTGTTGTTAAAATAAACACAGCTGGCTACTTTATTTCTCAAAAAGATCATCTTGAGGGCGAGATTTTCCCCAAATGACACTGTACTGCCCAAATCTACGATGGCAGGCCTGCAGGATCAAGGTTACAGCAACTCCTGTTGAGGGGAATCAGGAATATCCACTTGTGGTTAAGCCTCTTTCGAACAAGCTTTTGTGCTAGGGGAAATGATCACGTCCTCATCCCCTAATAAACCTTCTAGGTCTTAAAATCATTGTCTGTAGACAAACTCTTTGAAGACCATCTTAGAAAAGTCGAGTAACGGGACTCCTTGCACCTCACCTAGAGGCACGAAATGACACCTGTGCATTCTCAAGCTGAAGAACAAACGTTTGCATGGACTGAAGATGTTCACAAGGCAAAAAAAGACAGCAGGAGTAGATAGGAGTTCAGGCAAGAGGACAGAGGGAACGTCCTGAGGGCAGAGGTCATATTATTCTCTTCCCAGCTTCTACTGAGCTTAGATGAGCTTAAACCTCCACCCACATCATTCTCATACAGCTCTGCTTTGAAACTTTCCCCATCAAAAAAATCTTTCCCCATCAAATGACCAAAGCTCAGTGACACCTAAGGAATCTCACAGGGCTGCAGAGAGAGGGAAGACTCATCCAAAATCCACCCAACAGCATCAGGAGACATCACAAGACTCTACCGCTGTCATTTGCTCTCGGAAGGAGCAATGGCAAGCCTGGAGCTCCACCAGTGCACAAAGATGTAGGGTCCAGGGGCTGCTCACTACGCAAGGAACACTGGGATCTGCTAACCTGTAGGACAGGTATACAGAATCTATAAAGGTTCCCAAACCCAATGCCCAAGACTTTCAGTGGGTACCTCGTATCATACAGGAAATTCTCTTCTCCACTAAAATACCAGCACGAGGAGAGGTGGTGTCCATGCCATGTTGGGTGGGGAGAGAAAGCAAATGCAGAGCTGGATTGTCTGAACTCAAGCCATTATCATGGATTGCTCTTGAAACTGAAGAGTTATTCCTGCACAACGTTGAGGAGAAGGGAGCAGGGGAGACCAGCCAGTAGAAACCTCCTCTCTCTTTGATACAGTTGGAGCAAAATGGATTATGTCTGACCTAGTTCAGACCACAGGGAGATAAAATCCAGCTGCACCGTGTAAATAGGCTTCTGACATCTTTGTTAGTTTCTTTCCATATATTTTAAACAATTGTTTAAAACACAGAATAAAGGTAACACCACCGAGGTGCTCGTTACTTTTCACTCGCTAGGAAAAGGAACAAAAGAGAATGGTAAGGATTTTTAGGGACCCAACTCATACTTTCAAAGTCTCATTTAAATAGCTGTGGACAGGAGCATTTTCTCTTCCTGATGTTGCAAAGGACCACAAAGATGTGAAAATATCAGTGAGCATCCTGGAGAAGATGGGAAGGTGTTGGAGATAGAGGGCATCTGAAATGTTGCAGCAGACAGCATAAGCTGGAAACAGGAGGGCAGAAGAGATTTGGAGGACACCATGGAATCAGCAACAAGTTTAAAGGGAGATATTTTAGCTGTGCTAAAATAGGAAGCACTGTCCAAACACTTCCAATGGGCATCGATGGAGAAGCTCAGTGATGAGGAGCGCTTCTCACAGCACTGACCCACCAGGCATTGCTTTCCTTGCCACTGTGGGAGCAGAATGCTAAAAGAAGGACATTTGTCCCCAGAAATGCAGCGTTCACCCTTACCACACCAATACACAATGAACTTAAGGCTACCAGAAGAGTAGGCAGCTGTGCTGCAGGTTTGCAGGGGGAGGGCTGCCCACAGCACCGGGCGGACGACGGGATTTCCGCGTGAGAAAGTTCTCGGGGCCAGATAAGGCAGCCAAGAATGAGGTGGTAAACAGCAGCTCGGGGACCCATATAGGCACACGTTGGCGTGCTCTCACATTGAGTTTGGTGCTCCTCAAGCTGGCTGCCACATCTGCATCTCCTATTGACTGCACCCATGAGTGGGCTGAAGGAAAACGCGGAGTTTAATGAAATTTTAAATGTAATTTTACGGCACTTTTAATTTCTCGTAAAGCAGCAGTTAAAAGACTTTGGAGATGGTGGAACTGCTTATTTTATGACCTAAGTATTGTAAAAACAATCTGCCTCAATCACTGCTGGAATCAGTTATAGACGTGAAACGCTTTTGTACAAGCGAGAGCAACCACCTTCCCTTTTCCTTCTTCTATCCTGACCTCCAAACTGGGGGTGTTACATCAGATTCCCACTGCCTCAGAGGTGCAGGAGATGGAGAAAGACCAACACCAGCACCAGGAGGTCCCTAAAAGAGCAGAGTGTGGAACCAGGCAAGAAGGAACGGAGCCATCGCAAAAAAGCACCGCTATATCTTGGGTTGTGGATCTGTGCTGGAAGACAGCAAACCCATTTGGAAAAGCAAAGGACTGTGCTGAAAAAAGAATCCCCTCTTCTATTTCCAGGTTCGCAGAAGTATTTGTGTTGCCTTGCTTTTTTCCTTTTTCATTCCCCCTGGAGTTGCTTTCTTCTCCTTTTCATGTCGGCTCACTGGGCTGGTGCCAGAACTCACTCCTAAATTGAGACGTAATTAGACGTGTCCTACTGTGTCTTTCTGGACAACTCATTTAACCTCTACATCTTACTTCACTCTAGATTTAAATAAGAGGTGAGAGAATCTCTCTCGGCTGCATAAAAAGAGCTATGCAAAGCCAAGCAATAGCAAAGAGTTACAAGTAATATCTGGACAGCAAAACTTCACATCTTGGGTGAAAGCTTTTTGCTGGAAAACAAAACAGCACCAGCTCCTCAATGTGCAGGACCACAGCTTCCATCTCAGAGTGTTCATTCCAGCTTCCCTGGGGGAATAACACCATGGGCAAACAGCCTTTGCTTCTCACAGCTTTCTCCCACCACATTCAGCCTAGTGCCATTTTTTACCATCTTGCATCTTCATCCTTCCCTGCCTCTTTCACACCAAAAATGCTGCTGATGTCTGCAACCCAGACATGCAAGATTGGGCTCTCTGCGTTTCTTTAATTTACTGCTTCTCCCCAGTCCTCTGAAAGTTTTCTTTTTGGAGCTTTTGAAGTGAATAAAGTCTCCAAATGTACAAAATGCCACCCCCCAAAATGCTAAGAACATTGCTATGGAAGGATTTATGGTGCAGGCATGGGGTCCCATCCCAGGCTTGTGCTTCTCCCTTGTACCACGTGGGTTTGCCCCTCTCTGCTTCAGCCTTCTCATTCCCTTCTGTTATGCTGAGAGGAAATCCTTTCTAAATTAGAAACTATATTATAAACCTAAGAGTCTGGAGAATTGATTTACCCGTGTCTTGGCTCGAGCTTAAACCATTATCCTTTTCACCTCTACATTATGTTGTATATAACCATATTTTCTTGTGTGTTATACCTACTCTAACACAGAGTAAGTTAGCTGCATTCCCTTCAAACCACACTTAACTCACAACTGCATTTCCATTAATTCGTCTCATCACTCTCTTCACTAGATTACACTTCTGGCATTCACAACAAGCTTCAACAAAAGCCCGAGCAACTCAGGGACTGTAATTCCAAAGCCCAGTTTCCATACCACAGAACTCACTGGAAGTGCTCTTAAACAGCGATAAAATCCCATTGAAGTGGGATAAGTACACGATCCAAAGCTGCTGAACCAGGTGAGGCCCAGCTCAGGTGAAGAAGGCAGGAAGGTAGAGGTGTAAGGGTGCCAAATATAGGGCGAGTCCAACGACGCTGAGACACGCGCCCGCAAATCTCATTTCCCCATCCTCCACGTCTGAGTGCTCCCGCTCTGTCTCGCAGGGCGACGGCTCTGGATCGTGTGGAATTTAAGGAATTGTGCTTTTAAAACCGATATGAAATGTCATCTGTTTTACTCAGCGCTGAGGGCTTCCAGGGAGGAGATGCTGCTCAGTGACCCAAGTTACCGACGGGGTGGAAAACTGCAGGGTCATGAGTCTGTTTGCGGCCAAAAGAAAAAGAAGGAAACGATTACTAATGACAAATGCTTCCTATTATTCTCAGCAACACAGACTGTCCCTCTGCGGACACAGATTGAGAACACAGCTGCTACCGGTGGAGCTGATGGGACGCAAATTAGGCAGCCAGAATTCAGGGCTGAAGGCATTTCTGAAAGAAAAATAAGGTACTGCTTGCGTTGTGACATATGATACAGCTGCAAACTGTGGATATGATTCATTAAACACTGATCCTTCTCCCAGGTTCCTCAGCAAAGAGTGCTGAGGATTAGCACAAGAGATGACCAGCCATTAAATAGCCCCTACCAAACCCACACCATCTTACAAGTGAGTTTTCAACACACACAATTCTGAAGACTCCACAATCAAAAGGTTCGTAATGACGTGAAGAGCTAATGCTCCAACTTCCTTATCAACCAAGAAAGCCCAAAAGGTGAGTATTTGGAATACACTTCCCCCCAGAATCTACATCCACTCTGAACTTCAAGTATTTCTTGCACTCTATCAAACTGAGTGTTTTCCACAGCCATTGGACTCGTGATTATTTTCACAAGCATAATCAGATCGATCTATTAGAACGTAATCACAGACTCATGGTTTAAGTTGGAAGGTAACTTTAAAGACCACCTGGTTCACCCCACCCTGCAATGAACAGGGACACCCACAGCTCCATCAGGTGCCCAGAGCCCCTCCAGACTGAGCTTGGGTGGGATGGGGCACCCACCACATCTCTGGGCAACCTGTGACAGTGCCTTACTGCCCTTAGTGTAAATAACTCCTTTCTTATAACTGGTCTAAATTTCCCCTGGTCTGGTTTGAAAACATTTCCCCTTGTCCTGTCACAACGGACCCTCCTATAAGGTCCCTCCAGACTCTTCTCTCCAGACTATAAATGCCAAGCAGCTAAAACCTGGCAGATAGCCATGCCTCTGAGCTAGGTTTGGCCAATGTTCTCCAAGAAACAGCACTGCCCTGCTGTACCACCAGACCACCCCTGGTGAGATGGCCATCCAGCACCAACACATGCTTCACTACAAGGCAGCAGCTCCCAGAGATGAACATACCCAACTCTGGCTGTCCCAGGACCCCGTGCCCATCCTTCATCTCTCTGGTCCGTGGTTACCAAGCTGCCTAAACATACAACTTTTCAAACTCTCTTTGTGCTTTTGCCTTCCACCAATACCCTGCAAGAGCAAGTGCCACCACTGCTGGACTTCACAACGCTCAAGCCTCCCAAATGCAGAGGGGCTGGGTGATATTGCAGGGGATTGTGTGGACACTGGGGTTGAAGAATTGCACAGCAGTGCTGCTGCTGCCAAACAAATAAAGTTGTCTGTGGGTATGGACTCATCCCCTTTCCCTTTTCTGAGCTCCAATTAGCATCTAAAAACAGACTCACAAGGGAGGGAGGTTCCTGTGCAGAAGCATACTGGCCCTGCCTCGGATTAAGTTATAAAAATAGGAAGAAGCAAGGTGTTGTGTCAGTTCTGTTCTATATTTTGTTAGCACCTACAGACAGCAGGATAATAAGCAACTTGAGAGAAACCTTAGCAATTCAAGAGCTTATTCAGATGTTAGCTAGGTGAACTAAAATGAGCAGGGTTGACTGCAAGCCACACTGGTGGCTCCCACCATGCTTGCTTGCACACCTCTAAATAGATGTAACAGTGGCTTACAATGCCTCTCTTTTCCATAGCAGTGACTTTGCAACAAGGAGATGGTTTGAGAAAGAATTCCCCGGAGCAGATAGAGAAGACAAACAGCTGAAGTCAGGAGATGTCGAGAACTTCTTAAGAATAGTTATTGTTTTCTGAAACAGTTATAAGTGAACTGATTTTTGTGAGCCCTCCCCGATGTTTCGCCCACTCTAATTCCTCACGGTTTTAAAATACCCCATTTCAAAAAGCAGGGACGATCTGGAAAGCATCAGTGAAGCATTTAGGAAGAAAAGGAACAGCAAAGCTTTGATCTCTTCCAATTTGCTGAGCTGCTTCTGTCCTGAAGATACTGCCAGATGTCCTCCCAGACAACACCAGAGAGCTCTGCCAGTTCCAACCACTCAGCGCCACTAACAACACTGCCCTGGCTCAAGTCCTGGCATACAAATGGGCAAAGGAAAACATGGAAAACTGGATGGCAATGCATCTTACGTTCACATTCCTCCACGTCCAGGTTGAACTGCTGCAAGGCACCCAGCGTCAGCTGCCGCACTTCGGCTTCCAGCAGCAGTTGCATCAGTGAGGTGGACAGGTGCTTGCACGCCGACATGCAGGCAGTCTGTGCCACCTTCCCCTGCAAAACAAAAGGGAGATGTATTAAGGCCCACCAGCACGCACTGGCAGCTTTAAGCAGCTCTCACTGTCCCATTCTACCGTGGCCAAGACGACAGGCCCTGTTTTATCTGACATCCTGCATAGACTGCATGAGGTAACCTGGCTGATAGGTCAGAACTGGGGCAGTGGTGACAATTCCAAACTCCAGCCTAAAGCTCAAACAGCATTTATCTAGGCTGCACAGTAAGAACTTCAAAATCCCATTGCAACAGCAGAGGCACTCAGCTCAACGAGAGGTCTTTCAGCCTTGACTACATGGTCGTAAGCAGAACTTTGCTCCTTCACTAGGTTGGGTCACCCTTGGTGCCTGCAGAGCAAGGGATGCAAGCAGGTTCCTTGGCACGCACCCTGCAGAGCTCAAGGCACACCGTGGTGACCACAAACCCACACTGATGCTCTTCTGTGCTGTGTGGCACCTTCCAGATGCAGACAGGGAACGAGGAGAAGGAAATGTCACAGTGAGGAGGTGCTGAAGCTGTGACTGCATGGATAGGATTGGGGTGAGGTAGTTTCACTCCCATGGGCAGTTCAGCTCCACCACAATGCCCCTTCGCTGCCCCTCCTCAAAGGGAGAGGGGGAGAAAATAGGATGGAAAACAGTGTAAAGGTTGAAAGAGGAACAAGGAGATAGCTGACCAGCTATTGTCATAGGCAAAACAGAGCCAGTGGAGGGAAATTAAGGTAATTTATTCCCTGTTAGTACAGATTGGAGCATTGTGAACTAAAAGTCACCCACAGACACCTTCCCCCTTTCACCCCCTCCCTGAGTTAGGGAACGGTGGCTGTAGTCAGCCCATAACACTCCATCTCTGCCTCTCCTTCACGGTCACTCTCTGTCCTGTTCTGTGTGGGATGCCCACAGTGCTTCAAGCACTGCTCCATACCATGGGCCATATCCTTCAGGAACTGCTCCAGCAAAGCCCCCATGAATGGCCCCAGCCTGGGCCCTGCTTTTGCAGGATCTCTCCATGGGCTGTGGCCTCATCCAGGCCACATCCACCACTGCACCACAACCGCATGTGGAGATCTGCACGGAGTGATGCCCATGGGCTGCAGGGGGAAATCCTGCTCCTCCAAGGGTCCCTCCTGGGCTGCAGGGAGCTCCTGCTCTACACCTGGAGCACCTCCTGCCCTCCCTCTGCACCTCCCTGTTCCACAGAGAAGGTGACCATCTACACTTGGCTCCTCCAATGCACCCCTACTTCACCTATTGGGACCTACAGGGCCAATAGGTTGGTTGGTTCAGTCTGGAGAAGCAGAGGAACAGGAGAGACCTCATCACACTCTGCAGCTCCCTGAAAGAAGGTGGTAGAGAGGTGGAGGTCGGCCTCTGCGACCACGTAATGGCGATAGGATGAGAGGTGATAGCCTCAAGTTGAGTTTTTCCATGACAACCCACAGCTTCCTGAACTTCCTGAGATACCAGGAGGAGACAGTGATGGAAAAGTCCTTTCCGTGAGCGACGAAGATTTCCCTACCCACCAAAGCTTCCAAAACGCACGGCGGACTTTTGTTCAGCCTACTTGAATTTCTCCCCTCATCTGCTGTTACTCAAAAGACTTCCCTCATTGCTCGAGCCTGAGGGCTGTGGCAGGACCTAGGTAATAGGCTTCCATATGCAGTGTGGGTGTGGAATATGAAGCCATAAAAATGTGCAGATCTTACAGCATGGAAACCCAGACTTACACAAGCCCTTTGGTCAACACTGCACAGACCTATCCATAGCTCCATGTCTTCAACCCCCATGACAGCACTTCTGGTGGTGGAGCTGCCATGCAAACAGCCACACTTCAGCTGGAGATTATGTTTTCAAACGCACACAAAAGCATTTAACATGCTCTCTTGGAAACTAGGAGTGGCTTAGGAGACTTTTACAAGCATTGTACAAATTGTACTCAAACTGGGATTAAAGTGGGGGTGGATCACAAGTTTCACTACCGCAGCATGGACAGATGAGCAGCTCTTTGATGCATGAACTGGGAAGAGCTCTTACCAGCTTCACCGAGTAGTTTAGGATGCACAAGGCAACATCCATCTTCAGCAGCAGGAAAAATTCATTTGTTATTAATAAGAAAGCAGAGCCACGCTCGGAGGGCAGGGCACTCCATCTCCATTGTTTACTGCTGTTCCCAGGCTCTGGCAGCGTCCATTACTCACCTCAGAACAAACACCTTTACTAAAATTAAGATGAAACATGGCAACTGTAAAGTTTAGCGGAGCCACGGGTTTTGGCTTTTCATCATTTCCTCGCGCCGTTCTGACACGTTTGGTTATTTACAGCACTGCTCGTGCTCATTCCTCATCCCCACACCGCAGTGGAAAGCACGCTGCTATCCAACCACCATTTTTCTTCATTACTTCCAACAGACACTCGAGTCGTTGCTATGCCTGAGTTGTTTCAATGTGCTGTTGAGCTCTGTTGAGTTGAAGTTGAGCGTTGAAGGCTCATTGACAGTCCATCCCCTATGACCCTCCAAAAATCAAGACCACATAGTGTCTGCCCACCAGCGTGAGTACAGACAAGGGCTGCAAGCCCCAGAGCATCTCAGACACAAACCTCCACAGATGAAGTCAAAAGGAAAACCCACAGAAGGTTTTCAGGCTCACTGAGAACACTCTCCTTGTACACCAAGCAAGGGTCGGATCAGCAGAACGGAGGCACCTAAAGGGTTACCTGTGCCTGCAAACACACCTGCTCTGCTGCATGCATTCCTCCGGCCAGCCTTGCCCAAAGAGAGAGTGAATGACAAGTGACACGGGGAGGGTGCGAAGAACAGCAAATAATTGAAATGAAATGTCAAGTTAATAAGCTAAACGCAAGGGAGACGGGAGGGAAAAAGCAATTTAATTGTCACGGCTTGACAGCACAACAACTCTGCGGAGCCTTCAATGGCAGAAGCGTTCCTGCAGCGGTGCTTCACATAATGCTTTGTGTTCTGCATTTGTATGCAGAGAGAATGCAGCAGGAGCAGCTCCTGGCACAGCCAGCCCCCCAACCCTGCTCCCTCCTCCCAGTACAGGACTTGGTCCCAAAGGCTTCCAGGTGAAAACACAAACTGTCTTTGAGAGAGCACTGAGGCTGAGAATCCCACCACCTTCTATTTCTCTCTATTCTAAGGTTTAACCCTTTGAAAATAGGCTTTGAAAATAGGATCTGTCTTTAATCTCGGATTTGAGAGCAAGCGAACCTCTCACAGTTCAGACTCAAAATCACTGGGCAACAGATAAAAGCATACAGAGGTACTTCTCCTGCCTTGTAAGTGTTAACTCATCCTTCTGTTTATGTACAGAGGGTCTGAAGATGCCACAGGGCTTTAAATCACCGTGCTGTGTCAAGGACAGGAGGGTGCAGGAAGTCCTCCACCATGGGGCACAGCTGCCTGGCACACTGAGGTCTAAAACCTTTCTGGAATTTATGCTCTTTCAGTCTTAGAAATACAGACAGTGACAAAGATGCCACTTACAGCAGCTCCCTGTGAGATCGGCAAACTTCACACAAACATCAATTACAGAATATTTTCCCTGAAACCAAGTGCAATACCTGCTTGATAAGCAGTCGCTGCAGGTAGGAGAAAAATCAAATGAGGACATTGACCGACTGCTCCTCACGAGGTGCTCTATTTCTCTTTCTCTTTCCATGGGTTGACAACTGGAGTTGATCTCTCCCAACCTTAATGATGCTATGGGGTCTCCTCCTTGGGGACCCCCAAAAGCTGCTGGGATGTGGGCCCAGGCACAACTCTGTGTGTCCCTACCGGGGCAGGGGTGGACCCGAGGGACTCAGATGGACATCCAGCCCCAGCCAGGATGGGACACCTGCAGAGATGAGGGTAAAACTAACACACCGAAATAACCAATAGCTCATTTACCAACGTGACAGGAAACCAAGGAGCTTCAAGTCACAAAAGATGTCAGGAAAACCTTTGTAGCATCGGTTGTTTACTCAAGACCTTTGCAAACCTCACAAAAGCTGAACTGGATTTGCATGGGGGAGAACCGAAGTGGTGTGTGAGTATATGCAGAGCTCAGCTGCTGAGACACATAGAATCACAAGGTTGCAAAGGACATACAAGATCATCCAGTCCAATCATCCACCCATTCCCATTGCTGCCCCAAGCTACTAAGCCATATCTCACAACTCCTCATCCAGACACCCAAGCACACATGCAGCCACCCTTGCCCACCTTGAACACAGCAAAATAGCAATTTTCCTCCTGAGCACACTGTCAACAGCCATGGGTTTGTCTGTAGACATGAATTGGTCTGTAACTGTTTTTTACCCCACGTGGGAATCCCTCTGTCCATTGCCCTCAGAGCAAGCTCCTTGAAGGTGGGGTTTCCACCACGGGCAGGTTGAACATTGGGAAAAGTTCTTCCCCAGAAGAGCAGTCAGGCACTGGCACAGCTGCTCAGAGAGGTGGAGGGGTCACCTGCACGTGTCCATGAACCACAGAGATGTGGTATTGAGGGACACGGTCAATGAGAATGGTGGAAGTGGGATGGGGTTTGGCTTGAGGATCTCAGAGGTCCTTTCCAACCTTCATGACTCAATGATTCTATGACATCTCTCTCAAGGTGATGCTGCCCATCTGGTGCCCCCAGAGATGCACCTACCCAATGAATGAAACAGCAGAACCAAACCTCTTGATGCTCCCCCCTGGACACGAGCCCTAGGTGCCACACATCAGCACCAGAGCACTCCTTGGACCAAGCCCCACCGAGTCAATCACGCTGCAGGAAACCAGCCATGAAATCATCTCATTTCAGCTGCATTTCATCCTCGGGCAGCAGATTAAGCCCTTCGGGTTCCCAGGAGGCAGGGGAAGGTCAGCACGGAGCCGGCGTTGCTCACGGTAGCGTATTTGTTTGAAAATAGCAAATATGTTAACAATTAGGGAAGGGAAAAGCTGAAAGGCTGCCTTGTTAATTAAGGAACTTGCTATCAAAGGACTCATTAAAAGCTACTGAAACGGAATGGTTGTTAAAATAAATACCCATTAATCTTAGCGTGCAATCAGGAATCGGTGGCCGCTACCCACCTCGTTGCAGGGCCAGGGGCTCCCGGCTCACACCGACTGCTGCTGGCCCCATGGGGACCCATCCTGCATCACCTCCACCTCCAAAGGGGTTGTCCCTGCCTCCCACCGCCCCACGTCCCCATCGCAAAGCATGAACAAAAGTCCCATTGTGGCAGCACTAAGGCTCCCGTCAGCTCACCGAAGGACTAATGGGATATTGCCACGAGAGACAAAGCCTGACAGGTTTCAAGTGGTCTCAGGGTTTCCAATGGTTGTGGGTTTGGGGTTTTTTTTGTTGACAGTGGAATTGTGTTTTCATCCTCGACAAGCACCGGGACTGGTTAGACTAAGACGTGCAACTCCACGCGCTTACAGAAGAGCAAAGTGGGCAAAAAGAAATACAGGACCCCTCAACATGACAGGTTCACTTTCGTTATAAACGACACGACTCATCCCAACCGCCTTAACATTCAATTTGCTGTCTCTTCCCATTCACGATGGACACACAGGAGGAGGATTCTGCAGAAGCAGTGAATGATGCAGCCACGATGAGCAATAGTTTGGCAACGTAAAACCTCTATGAAATGATGGCAGAAAGGTGGGGTGCCTCTTCCAGGGATTTAGGCTATCTGCTCTTGCATTCTGCCCACAAAGAGGTGTGAATGAAACAGCGGCCATCACACAGCTCCTCACGGCGGTGAAAGCACTGAGAGCAGGAGGATGGAATTGGGGCTCTTTGGGTTTTCCTTCCATAGAAGTAAACTGCGTTATCTCACAAATCTTTGCCACTTTTGTGGGGAAAGAGGGAAAAATCGGGACATTTTTGAAGGCAATTTCAGGAAATTAGCTCTGCTGCCTTTGAGACTCTTGGCTTGTCCGTGCCACCCTGATTTGCCAGGTTCTCACCACCACCATCGTTCATTTCTTTGGTTTTTGCTGTTGTTTCTAAAAAACAATCACTCTGCAGTCACTGAAGATGACAAACAAGCCCAAGCCATTACCCAGATACATTAACACTTCGCAAGTAACTCAAACCAAATGTACACTGGGCGCTCTCTCAGGCTTAAAAAGCTTACTTCAAAAGGAAGCGGACAAACCTGCTATTAATTGCCCAGAAATCCATCTTCAGTTCTGACATTTTTGGGTTGGGGTTTTGGATCTGCTGTGGATCCACACCCAATATTTGTGATTAAAAAGGAGTGTACCCGGGAGCAAGAACACAGCCCAGCCCTGAGCTCACCTGTAGGATGCGATCACCTGGGCTCAGCCATGGAGAAACAGAGGGCACTGAGGCCAACCACAATGATGTCCCTTAACTGGTGACCTTGGGGACACAGCAGAGCTTGAGGGAAACACGAAGAGATCTTCTGCCCTGCTAGCTGACAAAGGGAAGACGCCTACTTTGAGAACTGTAGGGTTCATCAGCTAAACCGAATCCAGATTAAGGGACAACGAGAGAAAAAGAAAACACCATGGTCTCTAATTCCTTCTCAATCATATTTCAGGTTTTCTCCTTCCACGCACCAAAGGCACAAACAAAATTCTGCATGGAGATATTGCTACAGCTGCGAGCTCAAGTCAACCTGTGTGGACAGCAAGAGCTTATTGGCTCACACAATTAACCAGTTTGCATTCACAACACCTCTCTGTGCCCAACACGATCAAAAATCCATCTCTAAGAGGACTGGTTTCAAATGAAACCTTTATGAAAGGAGCAGCACACATCGTTCTTTGAAGAAGGCATTTTGGATCTGAAGCACAACTGAGACCTCTGTGTCCACAGCCTCTACCACAAAGCCCCACTCCGTCCTATGGGAGAAGTTGCACTGCCATCAGCAAACCACGAGGTTTAAGCAGACTGACCCCACTGAGGCACTGCCAAACCCTGTTCAGATGAAAAAAAAAGGGGATTTCTGCTTTCTCGTGACTTCAGCTGTCACTATCATCTAACACCCTCGATCAAGAGACAGCTCTCATGGAACCTCAGATGCCACCTATGAGCAGCAACTGCCTGCAAGCACACACCCAAGTGAAATTTGCCACTGCAGAAAAATAAACCAGACAGGCAGTTACATTGACCACTGCAGTCTGATACAACCTCCCCCTCCAAAAGAGGAAAAAAAAAACCCATAGAGGTTTGGCTCTGCTGCAGATGGCCAAGGCCAACAGCTGGAGTCTGTTCTGGATGAAGCTGGAGGGAGCATCGTTAACCAGTGTTTAATTTGCCCAAAATAAGGTTGTTCCTGCACGGCCATGGAGGGGAGCAGGCCACCACATACTGCACGCATTTGCTTACAGAGAGGAACAATTATCTTCAACAGCAGAAGCACAGCACGGGGGATTTGTATCTGTGAGTAATCATGGGAACCAGGAAATAAGCAAGAGCACGCATAGGAAAATGAAATTTCCCCCCCACCCCATCACTTCCATTGTGCTGTCATGGTCAACAAGAAACACTGATTTTGTGCTCTGATAAGCACTAGGAATTAGGAGCTCTGTAAAATAGTGTGATCTACCTGCTGATGATCCCAATGCTGGTGTGCACACCGGCTCCCAGTTCTCCCAACTGGGATGGCAGTTCACCAGCGCTCTGTGCCAACACTCCCACTCCAAACCTGCTGCCTTCGGCTTTATGCAAGCTTCATTTCAAACAATTAAAGATTACAAAGCCCTGTTTACCATCTCTGTCTGCTCTCTGAATGCCTGGTTATGAGCCGCACTGCAACTGCGTGCCCAGCAATTGGAAACGCCATTGGAAGGTGGGAAGACGGAGTGGGAGCAAGCAGAGCTCCAGCAAAACCCAGAACGCATGGGCAGAGCTACACCACAACAGCTAAACCCAGTTCTCCTTTCCCAGAAGGTATCTCAAACCTAGTTCTCCTGTCCCAGTAGATATCTCAAACCCAGTTCTCCTGTCCCAGTAGATATCTCAAACCCAGTTCTCCTGTCCCAGTAGATATCTCAAACCCAGTTCTCCTGTCCCAGTAGATATCTCCACGCCATGGCAGAAGGGAACCCTTGGGCATCGCCACGTGGTGTAGTGGGCACGGTGGGGGTGGGCTGATGTTTGGATGTGGTCATCTTCACAGCTCTTTTCCCACCTGAAGGATTCCTCAACTCCCCGCCATGGAAGGACACAACGCTCAAACAACGCAGGCAGAGGAACGAAGCCCACGAACAACCTGTGCTTAATGAGGATCCACTCCTGGAGCTCTCAGCCCTCATTGTGCTCCTCCAGGATCCCCATTCCCCACGTCCACGGGGTGAGGCTTCCCAAAACGTTTGACACAAAGCAGAGCCGTGGCCCGGCAATTATCAGAGAGCAAAAAAACTGGAACGAATGGGGAAAAAAAAAATAAATGACATATTTCATCCTCCTCTTTTGTGGCTTTTATTTTTCTTTTGTATTCGCTTTGGGAATAACATTCTTTCCATTGGGAAGAGTCTGATTTTTCCATTAAATACAAAGCAGCTGCCATTTTGGAAACAAAAAGTTGATTAAATGCAGATTTTTATTTTTTATTTTATTTTATATTTTTTAATTTTGTCCCTAATGTACGAAGGGTTTGAACCATGGTTACTCCTGTTGATTTATCGAGGCAAAGCATCTGCCAACTACGGCAGCAGGAAGACTTAAAAAGAGAGAGTGCACAGAACTATTTCATCTGCACTGTGCACACTGCTGGCAGTTGGGTTATAATTAAAAGCGGAAGCATTTCGAGGCTGGAAAACCAGGAGGCTGTGCTCAGCTTCACACAGAGCCCAGACACAGGGGCTGCCCATGCACCTATAGACACCCAGGGCTCCACGGATGCCCACTTAATGCAGTGCCCACGGAGGGCTGGGTGTGTTTTCCATGCTCTGTTTGCTGGAAATGGAACTTGGATGTGACTTCAACCCCAGATGTTGAGCAGATTGGAAAAAGGAAAAGATGAGCTCAAAAGATCTAAAACCTCTCACATTTCTAACGCAGTTCAGTAGGTCTTTGCTTCTGAACCGGGCAGTCAAGAGCTGATTACTGAGAAGTAGTGACCCACACGAGAAGCATGCGAAACTTCAGCTGAAGTTTTTACAGCTGAATCTTCCATGAAGTTCCCATTTCATGTAAGAATACAAGTTCTAGCTGAGAAACAGACAGGAGGAAGCAGGGTATCAAGAAAAAATTATTCTCAGAAAGCAGCAATGCGTTGGTACAGGGAGGTGGTGGGATCACTGTCCCTGGAGGCATTTAAGAACTGTAGAGATGTGGCACTTGGGGTCGCAGTCAGCGGGCACGGTGGGATGTGTTGGGGTCGGACTTGGGGATCTGAGAGGTCTTTTCCAACCTTAATGACTCTACAGTTCTGTGAAAGCTGCAAAACTTAATGGCACCTTGCTGGCCTTCTTTTTTTTCATTAGCATAGCAGGTTCTCCTTAATTATGAACCTATGAACCTATGAATTATCGTAATTCATGAAACACCATGAAAAAAAGGCCATGGCAACCATGAGAAAAGCCAGAAAGGTCCACATCTTCAAACATTTCTTGTTTCCTTTCTCTTTCTATGTAGTCTGCAAGGTGCCCGGAGAACACGCAGCTCTGTGGTGTCACCCAACGACGGTCACCAAACCCCATGTCCACACTTCCAACATCTTCCTTCCCACCATTCTACTCCAGCAGTCGACCATGTGTTAAAGGTTGGACCTGATGAACTCAGAACTTTTCCAACCTTAAGGACTCTATGATTCTGCAGCAGATACAGCGGTCATTTCCCTGTGTGTTCCCAACGTCAAAGTCTTCCAAGACTTCAGGTTGCCAGAGGAAAGCACATAACTGCAAAGTCTATTGTTTCACTTAAATTTGAGCCCAAAGGGGAAAGAAAAAACACCTCATGCTTTAACCTCTGTTAGGGCTGCTGGAAGCTTGGTGCTGGGCTCTGGTGCAGGAAGCAGCAGGTGTGTTTGAATTCCTTATGCTGAGGATGGTTTTTCGACTGCCAAATTCCCCGTACCACACATCTGATTCTTTGTGTACGTACGTGCATGCAAAAGTAAGCATAAAATAGCTTTATAAGTCTAAGTTTGTAAAATAAAATCAAAGCCAAACGTGCCAAGGTGACTACACAATGGGAAGCAAAACCCGGGTAAGCGCGCACACCCTGGTTTAAAGGATTTATGGGACTGGGCATTTTAGCTTCAATTAATTTTCTGAGTGCTGAAAGCACACAAGAAACCATGTAATTACAAGATAACCTGGCTTACCCGGATCCTGGTTAACTAGCACTTGTAGGTTAAGCAGAGGTCAGGTTTCCCCAGCCAACAAAGCAAACTCCACCATATTTGAATGCTTTGCTCCTTGTGTTAATGCAACCAGGAGTTCTCGACCTGACCCCTTCCTTCTGGGCATTATTTGGGATCTTGGAGGCTCCTGAAGAGTGGCATTCAGGCATGAGAGCATCAGGAGCAGCCTACACCCCACAGCCACGCGAGCTCTGCTCCAGGCACAATCCCATCTTTGACCATGGCAAACTCATTCTGCCCCAACCTTCCAAGCAAACCAGACAAGGCAACCTCTCAAGAGAGCAGGATCTCTCCTAGAGAGAAAGGAAGCACCCAGACAGGATTTCATAGAGCCCTGTCCATGCCTGTGACCCAGGCAATTCACAATTTTATTTTATTTTTTCTGTATGTACAACATGAAGAAACCTCTGGGATTAGTCACAACCGCTCCCCACCGGACGCTTTAAATGCAGCTACAATTGCTCCTTTGTGCTGCTATTTCATGCAATCAGATTTTTATTTTTCAATCTCTCTGACAGATTAGTGATTTATTTCCACCAATTAATACAAACAACCAAGTGAACAAAAAATTAGAGGGGTTAAAAGCAAAATTAGAACGTGTTGCAGTTAAGAACAAAACCAACTAAGAGCAGGCCAGCAAAGTCCCACCATATAAAGGGATTACTCCATCCCTGACCCTTTCCAGGGGACCTCCAGGTATTACTTTTCATTGATTTACCTTAATGAAACTAATGCACCCCTCTCCATAGGAAGCTGACTCCATAGCTGTCTAGGCACTGGATTCAATTAAAGAAATAAATACATCTGGCTTCTACATTGTTGAAAAGTCTCAAAAGCCAGAGGCAGCGCTCCTTTATGCTTCCATCCCTCTTGGGGGACGCCCCAGGCCCCTGCACAGGATGGGCTGAGCACAAGGGGACACTCAGACCTCCCCTGCACATCAGTGGCTGTTGGGGGGACTGCCACCAAGCGTGAGACATCCCTGCCCGGAGGGCTGGGATTGCTATAGGATGGCTCCTTCTTTCCAGAATCCAGCATTAATATGAGGTCTTGCTGTTGAGTCTGACATCCCCTGAGTGCCTGCACAAGGGCTCAGCTATGCTCAGTTTCCAGGAAAAGAGGTGCATGCACCCATCATCACCACGCAACGCCGATCCAGCTGGGCAGCCCCATGGGCAGCATGAACACAGAGCAGGGCTACAGGCACAGAAGCAGAAGCACAGAACCGGGCAGAGGCACGCAACAGCATCGAGAAACACAAGGTGTGCTTGGTTTTGCACGTGGCTTGGCTTCAGGCATCAGAACAGAAGCAAGAAAGCAGCTCGTGAGCAATTTGGAATCTATCTGCTGAAGTGCCTTCACTTTTCTACCACGCACGCAACAAGCAGAAATGACAACAATTAGAGGCATGCATTGAACCAGAAGGCAGGTCCTAAAGGTCTGCTTCGATGTCTTGGTGCTAATTGCCCTCGTCCCAGTTGGGTGACGGCAAACACTCAAAGCCCACGCTGCTCTCCAGAAGAAAGTATTCTCCTGATAAAGCTGGAGGGAAGCTTAGCACTGAGGCCAGGAGGGAGAGCCCCATTGGAAATGCAGCCCGACAGCTCCAAAGGACGTGTGCTGATCAGACCACAGGGAGAACACGGGGATATATATATGCAAAGGCCTTTTTTCTTTCATGCTGAGGTTGAAAATTTTTCCCTGCTTTCTCAATTAACGGGCGTTGCCTCTAATTCCCCACACATTTAGGGATGCAAAGGGGATAACAGGAGGCAGTTAAAAGCAATGTGCCCTAAGAGCAACAATTTGGCGATGCTGCTGCAACAGAACATGTGTGTGCAAGCAGTCTGCAAGGAAACACTCTCCTATTTGTTCTACGGATTTATCTCAAACTGAGAGAAAACCCATGCCCGTGCTGGCAGCAGCAGAAGGGACAGGCTTCCACCCAAAGTTAGTTCACATTTTCTTTTCTTCTCTTTCAAGAGCAACGACCTTCCCTGGTTCAAGTCACCCTCTAGCACTGCAGGTGCGAGCGGAGCGGACGGCACGACGTGCATCCGTGTACTCACCGACATGGTAGAGTGGGCATCTACATCCCCCTACAGAGGACAACACAGGGAGTTTGAGTCAAGGGCAGAAGAGAGCAAAGCAACAGCAAGCAAGGCAGAGAGGTACACATCAGTCATCACCCATGGGTGCTACGACCCATCGCTGCTCCTCTCCAACCGAGGCACGGGCTACAGGATGCTGTGGCTGCCCGGTGAATGAGAAGAGCAAAAGATGTCACTAAGGAGGAAGAGGAACAAACGAGCTAAGTCTCACACAAGCAGTTTTGCTGCCCTGATACTAAATGTGCTGTTCCACTTGGGGCAAGCCAACAGCCTCAGCTTTCCCACTTGTAAAATGGGCACGATGGATGTCAAACCCCAGTGAGAGGCAGAAGGGATTTGCCCAGAGACATCCACAAAACTCACTCCAAAACTCCAAAACTCACTCCTCTTCCAAGGGCAAGGAGGTGTTATCTATGCACAGACGTTTGTGTAAGCCTAAGGAACCTGGTTTCATACAATCAGCGAGGTTGGAAAAGACCTTCAAGATCATCCAGTCCAACCATCCGCCTATCACCAACAGCACTCTCTAAATCATGTCCCTCAACACAACGTCTTGTTTTCAGTGATCACATGTTGGTTTCATTATGATTATTGGGTAAAATCAATGACCAACTTGGTCAAGACTGTGGCTGGTACAAAGCTCAGGGTTGTGGTGCATTTACCTCCACGAACAACACATCGCCTCTTAACGAATTATGGAGAGACTCGACTTCTAAAGGCAAAACACAGGTAACCATTCCCTTCAAAAAGAAAATAAACGCTTCTGAAGCTCTTTCTACCAAAGAGCTGCTGGGGCCAGCGTTATTTATTTCCAACTGGGAAGAGATGCCAATCTGGTGAATAAGGCAAAATGTTCCAGGCGGAGCGTCCGCAGCGTTTGTGCAGTCCCAGCTGAAATCTGTGCCTGCCATCTGGCAAAAAAAAAAAAGCACAGATCGGGGGAGGGGGGAAATCCCTTTGCTGAACTGCCCAGGACAGCAGAGGTCGGAGTTTGTTCGATCGCTGAAAGATTGCTTCCCCTTCCTGGGTCACTGTCACCTCTTGACCTGCCCTGATTACCTTCCAAAGGAGGTTATCAAGATACAAGACTAACAGAGGATTAAAGGAAACTTAAAATAAAAACAAAACACGCCCCTTCCCCCCACTCTGCTCCCCTCCCCCAGGAAAACATCCTTGCTTTGTTAACCTGACAGTTCACTGTAGGTGTTGACACAACCCTCCATCTCTGAAAAGCTTAATGTCAACAAATCAGTGTGTTTGGAGTAGCCCTGTCAATGCGATTTACATTAACTTGTCTAACAAGAAATAAAAACAACAATCAGCCATCAAAGACAAAAGGCTTTTTCAGTCATTCTTTTAAAAGTATGATGCTGGAAATGTTAATTTTTGAGGCCATGGCCTTTTCCTTGCTAAAAAACAGCAAAGAAAGAAGTATTTTCTTTTAAAGGAGGCCCGAGCATCCCATATTAATAAGCAGAGCAGCAGCAGTAACCAACCCTCACTGGTTAACACAGGAAGAGGGCAGCCTCGAAGCCAAATGTTAATTATGCTTTTATTTCCACCAGCATGTTATTTGCTTTGAGACATTTTGGGCACTTAGCGGAGCATTTTCGAATTGTGGCTATAAACCACCATGAAAATTTCATGCAGCACTGGTATGCACCAAAGCCCTGTTAACTTCACCATGAACTCTTCACCCCCAAAGCCATCCCAAACCAGAATTGCAAAAAGCAGAGGTTCTGGGGGCTCCTAGCTCTGAAGAGAAAGCGTTTTCCCCCTGCTTTAAGAGCAGCAACCACCACCTGGCATGGGCAGTGGTAGGAGCTCTGATGCTATAAAGGAAAAATTAGGAATTGCAATCTCTGCTTCAGCTCTTGGAATGGCAATTCTTGACTGACCACTTGGAATGGCAATCCCTACTTCAAAGCTTGGGAGCTGCAATCCCCACTTGACCACCTGGAGTTGCGATTCTTGACTGAATAATTGCAATCCCGACTTCAACTCTTGGGATTTGTGGTTCTTGACTGAACACTTGGAGCTGCCATTTCTACTTGACCACCTGGAGCTGCAATTCTTGACTGAACATTTGGAATTGCAATCCCTACTTGGGAGTTGCAATCCCCACTTGACCACCGTGAGCTGCAATTCCTGCTTCAACACTTGAAATTGCAATCCCTACTTGGGCTTACAATTGCAATCTCTGCATGAGGAAGCAGGGACTCTATGCCATCCCAGCAGCTGGGATCAGCTTCATGAGCTTTACCCCAAGAAATTCAGCCTTGCATCCATCCCCAAACAGGAGCACAGAGCCAAAGCTGGGACGGAGCTGCCCTTTCAACCCTCTCCTCTCCCCTGTAGCACTCCGTGACCCCCGGGGCCGTCCCCTCTGCCTGCTTTGCTCCAAGCCTTGACCCCAGGGAGGTTTCCTGCCCACGGGCGGCCCCATCCAACACAATGGGATTACTCACACACAGCACATGAAGCAACCGCCCGCATTTTTGCAGGATCAGGGCTTTCAGCTCCGCTCTATTACAGGACAGCACTTTTTGTTGCTGTGATTTTAGCACAGTAACCCCCGGCGTGCCCAGGCTGAGTTTCTTTGATCAGCAGGTGAGGGTTTTTTCATGTAATTGCTGTCGTGACAAAGGGCCGGCGAGCAGCTCGTCTCCTGCTCCTTACTCATCCCTCTGCCTGCCACTCTTCTCTTTCTAAAAACCAGTTGCAAGCTCAAACACCCGCAGAGAGCTCCTCACTACGCTCACCGTGTAAATCCAATGGGCACCAAGCTCTGCAGGAAGGAGTGCTGCCAAAGCAGCGAGGACATGGGAACAGGAGGGTGAGAGCAGAGCTGGGGCTACATGTAGGAACCAGAGGATGCCCCACTCTCCCTCTCCTTGTGGCTACCAGTGCGTGGACATCCAACATCTGCAAACTCATTTACAACAGGGCAGCATCTCTTAGGTGATAACCCCAGCATATTTGGAGCTGGATACAGACCAGCAGCAGGGAAAAGGCTCCACCTTGCCCAAGCTAGCAGCCCCACAACACTCACTGCCAATCTGCGCTTTTGGGAGATGCTTCCTTTCCCTCTCAAGGCCCTCTCACCCTTTCCTTTCGCAAAGGAAGCACATCCTGTCCGCGCGGTGCTTTCACAAACATCACCTTCATTTTTCTGCTCTGCTTCAGACAGATGGGGGCTTTCCCACGCCTCACCTCCTACAAATCATTCCGAAAGTCACCGAAATCATTAAGTGTTTCTAAACCAGTGGCTGGGAACAGGTCCTTGAGAAGAAATCAGCTGAGCAATCAAAGGAGCTGGTGCCCTTCTGACAGCCTTTGGCTCTTCCTGACTCATCCTCATCGGCGGTGCCCACAGGGACCTGCAACAGCACGCAGGGAATGGGTCTCCACAACACTCCTCTGAAGGAACTCCAGTACATAAAACAATTGTGGAATCACAGAAAGGTTTGGGTTGGAAGGGACCTTAAGGATCAGCTCCAACCCCAGCTGTGCAGCGATACCTCTTTCTCCTGTCCACCATTTAGCCCAGGCCTCCCAACTTCACAATCTGTCCCAATTTACTGCCCAATCTTCAGAGCTGGTGGGAGGCAAAGTGCTGGGCAGCAGCTGAGCAGCTCCGACACACTACCTGGCTCCTGCAGCATGGCAAGCACCCACCAGCTGCCTCCTGCTCAGTCCTTCCAGACCAACTAGCTGCCTTCCCCGTCTCCCAAACCATTTTGATTAATTCAAAAAGGAAACATTAATATTTAAGGAAGATAAATCACTCCAGGTCTGTCTCATAAATCATCGTGGGCATCTCTCCCCATCCTCCTCTCTCCTGGTGGCCACGCTTCACGCTCCAGTGCAGAGTGGGCTCCCCCTCACTCTGTGCAGGAGGGGATTTGTGCTCCTGCTGGAGGGACGTGAGGTCCCTCCTGAGTGAAGAATGTCTTCAGCCCCCAGATGGGCTCCTGCCCCGCGCCTGTAGCCAATGCCATGCCACCTGGGCTTGCCAATAGAGGGAGGCATTGTGGCCATAAACCTGGACTGAATGAGAAGATGGGTGAACGGCTCTCCAACCTCTCTGCATACTTTTTTTTTTCCCTCAACAGCATCTTCAGGAATAGAGAACCGGGAAAGACACTTTCATGGGTTGGACTTGATGACTGTGGAGCTCTTTTCCAATCTTAATAGTACTATGATTTCTCTTTTGGTGGCCAAAGACATAGAACCATCACAGAATGGCTTAAGCTGGAAGGGACCATTAAAAGCCACCTGGTCCCACTCCCAGCAATGGACAGAGACACTCACAGCTCCATCAGGTGCTCAGAGCTCCTCCACCCCGAGCCATGCAGAGGGCTGTAAAGTACTGCTCAAGTGTTAAGGCTGTAACACCTCCTAAGGCAGTTTTGGAGTGCTGGAACACCCTTTCCAGCAGTGCAATCCCTGGGACTCAAACAAGCAGCGTGAAGCTGAGGAAGCTGCCACTGCTCATTATTAGCCTTCCTTCCTGTTTCTATCCAAGCTAGTGAGAGGTGTCCCCAGCGTGAGCTGGTATTCTGCAATCCTGGGCACACGGTATCAACAAGCAGGGAGAAGTCCAGTGAAGAAGAAAAATCTCAAGTTGCCTTTAGGACAAATAGAGATTTCAGAGGATTTGCTGTTTCCAAATACCTGCTGATTGAAGAGACTCGTAAGTATATATCCAGACAGCCCAGAACAAATCTTGCTTTAAAGAAAAAAAAACCAAAACATAACAAAAAAAGCTGTCTGAGCAAAAATGAGACTCCCTGATGATTATATTTCTCCTATTCAAGTGGACACTGCTCAGCCAACTGCAAAAAAACAACATAAAAGACATTTCTGATCGCAACAGCAGCATAAACACAGGCATATTTTGGACAGCAGAGAAAAGAAAGAGACACATGCTGCCTTACAAAGCAGAGCAGTATTCTGATGTAAGGCACCCAGTGCCTTGACAAACACTTGGAAATGGATCTGCAGTTTGAATAATACGCGCCCTTATAATGAGATCTCTCAAAAATTGTTTTGGGATGTCTGTTAAGATGAAGGCTAAAGTATCTGAAGTATAGGTGGCCAGTGAATTATGATCTTGCTTCTGCTGGTGGACAGAGATTCTCCCACTTTCCCACAGAAGCAGATGTGTGAATTCTTGGGGGTACCCTCACTGAAGTTCAACTTCTGCTAACACGTGCGATAGCTTACTTTAGAAGGAGATTTGTTACTTCACAACACTTGAACCACTGTCAAACAGGGCCAGGGTAAGGCCCCATTTCCATCACACTCCATCAAGCTCGAGCAACCATTCCCTTCAGCAGCACCATCAGCTGCCTGTACACTTTCCAGTCTGAAAATGAAAGAAAGTGGGGAGGCCCCTTACCGGGAGGTGTGTGAACACAGCAAACGTGCTGCGCAGGAAGCCAATGAGATCCACGAGGTAATCGCTGGCCCTGCTGCCTGGCTCCAGAGCCATCCAGTCGTAGTCTGCCAGCTGCAGGAACTGGTCGATCTTCTGGTTCAGGTTGGTGTAAATCTCTTCCTCGGCGGCGTGGCGGGCGTCCTGCCAAACGAGACCGCGTTATATGGGACGGACAGCTCACACCCCAAGTCTGAACGGACGTTCTGTAACGAACAGGACGCTAGATTGACCCCAACTTTAGCTCTGATGGTAGCACAAGGGAACGTGTCAGTAGGCACAGACACTCAGAGGGTGGTGATGCACTGGAACAGGTTACCCAGAGAGGTTGTGGATGCCCCATCCCTGGAGACATTCAAGGCCAGGCTGGATGTGGCTCTAGGCAGCCTGCTCTAGTGGTTGGTGACTCCTCCCATGGCAGGGGGGTTAAAATGAGATGATCTTTGAGGACCTTTTCAACCCAGGTCATTTTATGATTCTATAGACAGCTACAGGGTTGCAACGACCTCAGATTAGCTCATACTGGGCACCAACAAGCTGGTGTCTGACTGCTGAAACCCAGGGAGCAGGAGGATAAATCCAGTGTGGGATGGGTGGGAGATGGGAGAAAAATGTTCCATGTGGAAAAAGGCTGAGATCCATGACACTGTGGGTGTAGAAGGGCTAAAAACTGGCAGAGGAGCTCGGAGCCTTCTTGCAAGGAGGAAAAAACTCATCCTTAGGCCAGATGAGAAGATGGCGCATCATGGGAAAAGGAAGGGATTTCCTTGGGGGTCACAAGGCCTGCTGGATTATCCCAAGGGAAACCTCACCCAACCAATTCCCTATCATTGCTGGAGCCCTTGGCACAGTTCCCTTCTGCTCTGCAGCCAAAGGGCACAATTCAGACACCACACAAACTGAATGAGCTGTGGTCTTAAAACTTCAAATGAAGAATCTGGGGAGGATGCTCCTGGGTTATATTTAACGATTGGGAATTCCAGTACTTTCTTTCAGCCCTGATTTTAAGCATTTCCACTCTCCTCTCAGCATTACGCGACACCAAAAGGGACAGAAAGATACAGGAATGAGTTCTGAAAATCTCTCCTCCTCTTGGGTGAAAGAGGAGAGCCCACATTCATGGCTGGCCACATGCAGCTCTGCATGGTGATCAAACAGCAAAATGAAAGCTCATTGAAGAAAAAACTGAAGTCAGGCTTTTGTTTAAAAGCTGCTTAATTCCTGAGATAATAAGCACTGCAGCTGCAGCCTGTAAATTAGGGCTACAAAAGCTCATGGTCTAGACAAGAGTAATGCACACAGCTGCTCTGAAGGACAAACCCCAAAAGCTCATCTGATGGCTTCAGCACCCAGGCCATGACAAAATCCCCTTTCAATCCAAACACGGACAGCAGCTCCCCAGAGGTGCCATTTACCTTGAAAGTTGTGGTCCCGTAAAGTTTCGTGGTGTGGACAGTTTCTGGAAGTACATTGGTGATATTGGTTATGAACTCTTCGAGGAATTTGCAAGATTTCTCCAAGTGGGTTGTGTTTATAATGATCTGTACAAGCTGCAAAGGCAAAAAGAAGGTATTCAGAATAGGCACTCAGAAAAGGCATTCAGAAAAGGTGCTCCTGAAGCCAGGGAGGTGCCAGGTTGGTGGGTGTCAGTTTCTGACAACTCCTGGCAGGGGAAGCTGATGCTGTACAAACACACGGAGCTTTGCTCCACACTCAGAGGCTCTCCTCCTTTAACAGCAAACTCATACAAAAGATCATTTTTTTTCGTGGAAGAAACAACAGCAGAAAAAAAAAGCATTTCCCATGACAGCCACTAATACCACTAAAGATTTTTTTTTCTGATGACTTTCCTATGCTCAGCTGTCAGTCAGCACTTGCTCCAACTGCAACAGGCTTACGCAGAAGCGCCATGTCAGACCACAGGTATTCTGGCTGCTAATGAACCTTAACGAACCTGCACTGTGAGTGACACTTCACAGCAGCACTGTAAGGCAGCCAACAAAGGAACCAAGGGCTCTGATTCTCCAGGGGAGATCTCACTCTGGCATCTTCCTGGTTATCACGGAATCACCAAGGTTGGAAAAGAGCTACAAGATCACTCCGTCCAACCATCCACCTGTCACCAATGGTTCTCCCTAAGGCATGCCCCTCAACACAACGTTGAAATGCTCCTTGAACACCTCCTGGACCACCTCATACACACCATTATCTGGGGTCTTCTTCATGCTGCCTTCTCAGTTCCCTTTGCACGGCACAGGATCGGGACATTAAAGGCAACAACAAAGAGAATGACTCTGCTGAAGTCAATCAATGCCAATGTTTCTAATCCAGAGCAAAACAATCCCAGCTTTGCCTTCAGGACAGCTGCCTTGGAAGCCAAACACATCACTAATTCCTTAAGCAGGTACCTTTCTTCTGTGCAGACCGCCGTGAATATGTTCAAGGTGTAACGTAAGCTGTAACAAAACCTTTCCAAACAACATCTAGCTCTGATATCGTGCCAAAACACTTCTCCTGCGGACACAGAAGGCATTACAACGCTCCAGACTGACATCACTTAATTGCTGGAGCATGGTGTGGTAGTCTGCAGTTACCTCTTCTGAAGGAATTATTTTGAAACACAAATCATTTGCTTCTGAATGAGATGGAAACAGGCAGCGCCCTGCCAGGCACAGCATTGTTTCTTTTCTCTTATTGCTTCTTTGATCCTTTCATGTTTAAGCACCAACTTGAGCGTTGCAGACACATAAATATTGAAGTAAAGCTGCAAAGATTGAGGCGCCCAACTCGTGTTTCGTGCCAGATCACATAAAAACGGGCAACAGCCTCAGACTGGGAGGCTCAGTTTGGATGGCAGGAACAAAAAGAGATCTTACAAACTGCCCACAGAAGCTGTGGGACCTGTGTTTTGGGAAAATGAAGTCAGGTAGAGAAAGCAAAGCTGAGGAGACCCAGATTGAGCAAAGGAGGTCCCTCCCAGCCAATGCTTCTGTGATTTCAGGCAGCATTCGCCTTCAAGAAATTGAACTGTGGTCTATTTGAATGCCTCCTGATTTGCACTCACTCCCCAAAAAAGCATTACACAGGAACCAGGAGGGCTTCTCATTTCTGAATTCCCTGGATTAATCCAGTTCTCCATTTCTCCCCTCTGCCAAGTGCTCATTGTGTGCCTTTCCCTGTGTCAGCTCTTATGTCACTACTGTGATGCATTTTCCTAATAGTTCCAAGCTAATGAATGATATTGGGTATTTCCAACTGTGAGATTCCTCCTAAACCTCATCACAATGCACTGACCCAGCCCTGCAGGTCCGAGTGCAAAAGCTGCATCTAATTTCTTGCAGTTCTGAACTCACAGCTTGGACAGTGGTCTTGGCACGAGCTTCTGCACCCTGTTGGATCTTCCTTCCTTCCCCTTCCTACTGTTCAGCGATGAAAATAAGGAGTACAACAATCCAAAAGGTTGGAACATGGCCTTGAACATCACCTTACCCACTGCGTGGAAGAAAGATATCAGAGCATCAAGCAACAGATGGCATTGCTTTGAATAAAAATTAAGCCTGGGAAATGATAGTTATGCAAGGTACTTAAATATCTCTGCAAGTCAATTTTGACACCAGGACCATGCTTTTACATGACGTGGGACTCTTCCAGGTGCCCTCTAACCCCGTGCTCCATGCAGTCACACCTACGTTTTGCCTCTTCTGAAGAAGGAAAGACTTGAGAAATTCTTCTGGGAAGCTCAGAAGAAAATTGGATGAACGGATTAACGGTCATGCAAAGAAAATCAGCGGGGGGGGAGGGGGGCAGGAAGATGCCCAGAATATTATTTTTCTTCAGTCAAATCAGGAAAAAAAAGCCGTAGAGAGAACGCAGGGAGAAGGTTAGTTGGTTGGCAAACGTAGGGAACAGGAGGGTGAAACTCTCCTAACAAGTATGAGACGTAGATTCAGAGATGAACATCAGCCTCCTGTTTAAAATAATACCTTTCTCTGGAGGAACTCATGCTACCTCAGCTTTCCTGCCCAAAACCCTCCTTGCCTGTGACACAGGTGAAGCTGCTCTCAGCCCAAAGAAAGGCACCATCTCATCACGTTGTGAGCGGCCAAAGGATCACTGCTGGGGGAAGGACAGTGCATTCCTCAGCACAGAGGGAGCCCTGGGAGGAGCAGGATGGAAGAGGAATTTGCCCCCGAGGAGCAGAGAGATTCCAGACTGTGAGATAAAGGTCTGAGGAAGCATCGTGTGCAAATGCAGACTGCCATAAATGCACTGAACTCCCACAAACTCACCCACACGGGGTATTTTCCAGTGTCCAGAGAACACTACACATTCCTATAGAGCAGTTAATTAAAGAACTGCAGCTGTACTAATACCTGCTCGTTTAATAACAGCACACAGAGGTCCAACTAAAGGCATTCTAGCTGGCTCGGGTACCACACATGTTCCCAAACAGTCGTGACTTACAAGCCTTGAACTTTTTTGGAAATCTGACTTTGTGCACAGGAAAAATGTCAACCTTGAAAAGCAAATGCCAGCACAGAGTTCAGACCGTACAAAATGTGCCATCGCCTTCAGATGGAGGGCAGCCCTCCACTCTCATGCATCTC
Source organism: Cyrtonyx montezumae (assembly GCF_038088225.1). Taxonomy (NCBI): domain Eukaryota; kingdom Metazoa; phylum Chordata; class Aves; order Galliformes; family Odontophoridae; genus Cyrtonyx; species Cyrtonyx montezumae. The sequence goes on along the minus strand of NW_027071936.1, from coordinate 67,436,516 downwards.
TTCTCTGGCATGAAGCCACCCCAGCACTCCTTGAAACCCTCCCTCCTGCCTTCAACCCAGATAGAAAACACCCCCAAAAACTCAGACGAGGGGCAATGCTCACAACAGCAGAAAAAAAGCTTCACCCTTCACAGATGTGCGTGGGAACTTCTTCCCAGTGCAGTGACAGAGCACTGGAGCTGCACACAGAGGTGGTGGATCTCCTTCTCTGGAGATGTTCAAGGCCCACCTGGACACCTACCTGTGCAACCTGCTTGGCAGGGGGGTTGGACTCAATGATCTCTGGAGGTCCCTTCCAACCCCTACAGTTCTGTGTGATTTTTCCATACACATAAAGCCATTCTTGCTTCGTACAGCAACGCCGCGTGGTTCCTTTCTCATTTCCCAACCAAATATTTGGCAGGAATGAGCCAAAGCAGCATCTCTACGAGGTGCAGCCACGAGCCCCAAGGGACCAAACCCCACTTTGGTGCCCTGCCCTGGAAATTGTTCACAGTGCAGTCTCACCTCTGTCAGCCCCACGTTTTTCCTCTTGATGACGTTCTGTAAGCAGTTGCTCAGTGTCCGGGTCAGCAGCAGGTTTGTCGATTTCCTGATCATATCATCCACTTCTGTGGAGCTGGAAAGCAGAATTTCGAGAGACATTTGCAAAGTGCTTTATCTCTAGGCAAAAATAATAATAATAAAGCTACATGGAGCCATCATCACTCGGGTCTCCTTCTGTGGCTCATGCTTGATCACCTGAGTGCTGCCTAGAGCTGCTGACATGGAAATACGTATTGCAATTCCAACATTTTTGGCCTTTTCATGCACGCAAACGTTGGCAAACCTACATCCTCGTGCCTCTCCTCTTAGAGGGGGCCAACCCAGCACAGGGCAGGGGTCACCCACACCATTCTCACCGATGCACTGAGCCCTGCACAACAGAGCAGGAATTCTGCACACCCAGATCAAATCAAAGACCTGAAAAATCGCTTGGCCTTTTTTTTTGTGTTTTTTTCTTTTCCCTCTCTCTCTCTTTTTAGTAAATGAGATTCTAACACGTCCGTGGCCTTTGCCAGATGACTGCAAGCTCAGTATTGCTCAAGCCAAGGGGGGAGTGGAGGGGGGGGGGGGGTTGGCTTTCTGCTTTTGGCTGCAGGGCCGCCCCGCTGTGCCCTTCCATCAGCGCATGCCAGCAAGGTGCAACCTCTGCTTCTTGCAGCAGGGCCTGGAAGCCAGCCCTGTCACCGGCACCTTTGATCTGTTGTTGGCCCTGCATTAGCCCTGACACGACGGGGCTTTATCTCTGGCAGCGCAGTGACAGGCAGCTGATGGCAGAGAAAATTTCAAACTGCAAGGTTGAGAAACATTAATAACTTTCAGGCTCCTGGTAAATCAACCCCGTGACCTTTTGCTCCTTATCCTGTTTTACCTGACAAATGGGCCAGATTACAAAGCAGGGATCGACAGGGGAAACAAAAGCAAGGCTTGCAGTGCCCGCAGCGCTGCTGCACAGCTCGGGGCACTGCTACCGAGGTGCCCAGAGAGAGGGGTCAGGCGTTGCCATCCTCTGCCCAGCACACACCTGGGAATTTCTCTATGGTAAATGTCAGAGCAGGCACACAGAGCCCACCCTGGGTACCTGGAATTGGACAAGCAAGACTGAAAGCTCTCCCAGACCCTCTCATTCTTCCTGAACACTTAGTGCACACGCATCAGTTCAGGTTGGGGGATGAGCTGCTGGAAAGGAGCTCTGCAGAGAACAACCTGGTTGACCAGTGGTTGACCAACAGTTGACTAACGGTTGACCACATGGTGACTGTGAGCCAGAAGGGTGCTCTGATGGCCAAGACCTGTGGGACCGTAGGCTGTATGGCACAGAGCGTGGCCAGCAGGGCAAGGGAGGTGCTCCTCCTCTGTGCTCTGCCCTGGGGAGGGCACATCTGGAGCACTGTACCCACTGCTGGACTCCCCTGTTCAAGGTAGACTGGGAACTGCTGGGAGAGCCCAGTGGAGGGCTGCAGAGATGGTGGGAGCCTGGAGCATCTCCAGAAGGGGACAGGATGAATGCCCTGGGGCTGTTCATCTGGAGAAGAGAAGGCTGAGAAGGATCTGAGCAGTGCTGTTTGATATCTGAAAGGTGGGGGGCAGGAGGATGTGGCTGGGCTCTGTTTGGTGGTGCCCAGCACCAGGACAAGGGGCACTGGACACAAACTGGAGCCCAGGGAGTTTCACCTGAACGAGGCAGGAATGTTTTCTTGACTTGAAGGCTGACAGAGCCCTGACACAAGCTCTGAATATCTCTGGGGATATTCAAAACTAACCTGGATGCCTTCCTGTGCAACCTACTGCAGGGAACTGCTTCAGGGGGATCTCCGGAGGTCCCTTTCAACCCCTCTGAGTCTGTGAAGCAGTCTTCAGGAATCAGAATTGCATGGAAAGCCCTGAGGTCCCCAGGAGAAGTGGAGATCACTACTCCCTGTGCGTGTCACTGAGTCGAGCTGCTCTCCTGTCCCAGCCAGCTGAAAGCTGTGTCTTGCTACAGCTTTCCCAAGGAAGAGCCCAGCTGCACAACTCCCCATACACATGGTGGCTGCTCGCCACGTTGAGCTCACCAGCAGCTTTCTGTAACATTGCCCTTTCCCTGAGGTTGAAAAGTCAGCATTTCTGGGCTGTGCTCCTGCTGACCTCCATCCCCTTCCCAGCTGGATGCAAGAACAGAACCAGCAGCTCAGCAGGATCCTGATAATCTAACTGCAATGCCACCAGCCAAAGTCTCAGCGTTGGTCTCTTCTGGGTCATTGCTATTGATCCCTGGGAGTTTCTTTTGTGTGGATACACCTCCTGTGCTGTGATGATCAGGGCGAACCCATGTCATGTCTCACATCCCCGGGCTCCTCCTGGCAGGGCTGGAATGTCAGCTCCATGATGACGTTTCAAAAGCGTGGAATGAAATGTGGAGGGAAGAGAAACTGGCCACTGAGTCTTACTGTGCTGATGGCTCTCAAAGAAGGTTTTACTTCAAGAAAACAAAAAAGAAAAAGCAAAACCCCAGCACACGCAAGCACAGGCTTCCCATCATCCCCCAGGAAGGACCAGACTGTCCCCAGTCCTCTCCACCAGACAATAGCACGGATAAATATAGCAAGAACAATTAAACCCAATGCTGTGATGGTCCACAGATGGCAAAGAAAGCACCATGGTGGCACGAGGGGACTTCGTGGCATGGGGGGAGTTGATTGCTGCTGCCAGCAGAGTGTGGGAACCATGAGATGGACAGCAACAAGGGCTGGAGCCATGCTCAGAAAGGGCAAAAAAATAAATGGTGCACGGAGTAAATGGCACATGAAGCTGTGCCTCCACCAGCACTGGGTGCCCTTGGGGATGCGTAAGGGAAGATCATGAAATCATGGATTCACTGAGCCCATCCCTGAGGATTTTGGAAGCGCAGGAGGCCGAGAGTGGAGCACAGTGGTGATGTGGTAGATGGAAAATGAGCACTTCTGGACATGATGTCAGCTTTTCTCCCCCAAAACAACCCAACTAGGGTTGTGCTGTACAAGCTTGCTTTTTGAATTCAGCCATCAATCTGTTATTAGGGCACCGAAATCCAACAAGGCCAGGGCTGGCTGTGTGCACTGCCCGTGACATTCACACTGCTGGTCTCTGCCCTGTGCTGCCAGCCCTGGGCGTCCCATCCTTCCCTGCAGGGTCACCAAACGCTGTGCTGGTTCCAGTGGGAACTTCACCAGTGGGAATCACAGTGACGTTTCATCCACGAGAGCCTCCATGACATGAGCAAGTCGTGCTTCATAATGCTCAGCACTCCCACACAGTGTTTACCTCTTCAAAGCACTCCTAACCAAGTTTTTTCTGAACTCAAGTGCTGTATCCAAAGGCACCCTGCTATTATTTGTTAGCTGGCCATGTAGGCTAGAAATAAAGCTGAAATGATAGTTACATGTCGGGTAAAGCAGCCAGGTGAGCCCTGCAGTTGGGTGCAAGCAGAGCACAAGGACTTGTGAAGTTGGACTTGATGATCTTGAAAGTCTTTTCCATCCTGAGCAGTTGTATGATTCTCTTTCCCACGAGGTTCACACACCATGAAAGCAAAGCAGGAGTGCTCCTTGGAAGAAGTCTGATTCTGAGTAGGATGTGACCAGGAGCAGCAGGGCCACAAAGAAGAGTCAATGAGCACTGGGTGCTACACATCCCTTGTCCAGCACCTCCAAGTTGAACCAATGTGCAGCAGAAGCTCGCCCAAAAATGCTGCTGATTTAGGCCTTCAAGGCTCTTATTTTTTATTATTAATAATAATTTTGTTACCTAAATTATTTGCAGCACTTTAAATCATTGTACCCAAAGCCCTTTCAGGATCGCTGCTTTGCTTGGGAAAAAAAAACAACCCAAGTCCTGGTGGATCAGAGCTGCCATGTCCCACTTCTCTGTTCTGCTCCCCACTGTTTTCCAAAGATATTCCCTATCTTTAAAATGGGAAATTCCACCGGAATGGGTGGAAGCCTTCCAGTGAGTGGATGCTTTTAAAGAGTCTCCTCAATGAGATCGTGTACACGCTTTTTTGTTGGCTTTTTTTTTTCTTTCCAAAGGGAGAAATGCTGAATGCATAAAGGAGGTTTTCTTTCTCCTAATCAAATTAATAGAGCCAAACCAAAAGAATTTGCAACCCCTGTAAATGCACGGTGAGCTCCACGTTCTCCTCAAATACTTTAAAAAGCAAAACAACTTTCACAAGCATATCAACATAAAGGAGTCTGCTCCCGTCCAACAAATACAAGGAGCTGGTTTAAAATAATAATTAGAAAAAATACAAGCTATGTTTTCTGCCACGGGCTCTGTTCTTCAGGAAAAGACTGCGGAGCGTTTAAGCAAACTGTCTGGGTTAGTGACAGCTGATGTCCCATATCCCATAGCAGTAGTCATGACCTTCAGGCCCCCCGTGACTGACGGGCTGACCCCAATCACTCCAGGGTGCAAGGTAAATGACAACCAAAGACGAACAAGAAAGAGAAGAGAAAGAAAACTTGCTGCTGGCTTTGTAGCCAAGCTTCCTAATAAAACCTAATTCAAGCTGTCAGGGTGAAATGAAGAAAGTGTCAACAGGGGTTTTCAGAGAAATATTCCAAATGTTTGGCTAGAAAGTCCAAGAGAGCTCGGCTCCCCTCCCCCAGCCCCAAACCACTCCTCAAAAAAGGGCTGGAAAATCCAATGTCGAAAGGAATTTTAATAACTTGTCCGGGGGGACCCCGAGGAGGGGCCCCAGGGAGCGCTTTTCTTCCATTCCCTGACAAACCCAATCGTCTCCGTAATGGTGAAGAGCACAAAAGTCACGAGGGAAGTGCCAGCGGAGGGGTTCGGTGAAACCAGCATCCGTGTGAAATAGGACCATCCCGCCGGCCGTAGAAACAGAGCCATTTAGTGGTGACCTGCAGGTTAAGAGCCTTGGGAGGCACCAAAGAGAGCAACCTGCCACCAGTGAAAGGCTGAGGCTGAAGACGAGGAGGGGGAGAAACATCCCACGCCTGCACACCAGTCACTGGCTGCCACATCCTGCTCTCAAAATTACCATCCCTCTCACAAAGAACCCGGTGTAGCCACCCTAACATCTGGTGAGACCCCAAAACACTGCCTGAGCCTCGCGTTAGCACAGGGGCCACCCACAGCTAGGACACAGAGTTACCCAGGGAGATGAAACCCTGTGTACAGTCCCAGATTTTGCACTGAGAACGCTAGGAACAAGTGAAGAGGTCCTTCTGCTCTTCTGATGCTTCTGCCAAGGTAAAACCTCCCACTGGGTGCAAAATGAAAGCAATTCCTGGCTAATAAAGCTGTCTTCCACTTCAGCACTCACACACCAGCCCAGGATCTAGGAGCTTAGGGATGGAGAAAGGATGGTAAACACAAATCACAGAATATTTCTGAGGTTTTTATATATATATATACACAAATAAATCAGATTATTTGTATATATTCTCTGTGAGAAATAAACATACATATAAATAAACCCCTAAACCAGAAGCCAGAACTCAATACCACGCAGGGTAAAATCAATTTTCTGGCCAACACAACGTGGGGAAGCTGTGTAGCCATTACTACCAGGCACTGACCTACCTTTCTTGGAAAGCCCAGATCCATCCAATTACCATCATCTCTTCCTCCCCTTTTACACACCTAGCAAGGCACTGGGCTCTTTTTCCCTAAGTAAGGGAGATATTTGGAAGACTTGGCCAGCCCTCTGTACATAAAGAAGGTCAGTGCTCCAAGGGGACCTGCAGCCACCTCCATCCTGGACACAGCTGAGTGGCATGGAAGGTTGAGAACTCATCTTTTAACCACACTGAGATACTTCAATGCCAACGAAACTTCTTTATTGGGGGCTCAACTCGATGATATCTAGAGGTCCCTTCCAACCCCTACAATTCTGTGTGATTTTGGGATTATCAAGGACAGTAACGCAATCATCTCATACCTCAAATGAAGGTCTTCTGAAAACTTCAGGCAGGCGTAGATGAATTCCTTGATCTGATTGTAAACTTTAGGCACAAACTCAGAAAAGGGGAACTTCTTTGGAAACGGTTGCTGTAAAGTACAGGAGAGAACTGAAGTCAAAAAGTAGATCACCAAGAGGGAGAATCACTCTCACAGCCAGCCCAGAGTGACGACTGCTTTCCAGTAACGTGTTCCAAGCAGCCAAATTAATTCTAATATTTAGCTAAGTCCAGCAATGAAACAACAAGCCAGCATTTATTGTATATTATATAAACATTTCAGCCAAGTGAAAGACCAGATAATCACTTACAAATGGCACATGGGTGCATAAGGGATTTGGAGTCTGAAACAGGCTGGAAGGAGACTTGTAGCTGGAAGGGAACAGGCAGCACAAAGCGATTCTTATTCTCTCTCTCCCAACTCCCTCATTCATATGAACCCTGTCAGAGGACTCCTTTGCTTTTACTGCCCACCATGCACAGGCAGTTTGCTTGGTCACCTCCCCAGCTCCTGCACGAGGTGAGCACTTGCTTACAGCACAAAAGCCAAGAGGAAACAGATGTCCTTCCCCCCACAAACCAAATCTTCCTTAGCTCGCCCTCACCCATAGCACAGACGTGGCTGGGAGGTGCAGAGCACAACAGTAAAACCTGGACCCTGCGATACAGTCTTAGGGAAGGACACAGGCTCTCTGAAATCACTTGACTTGGACCAAAAACCCTCCCAGCCATAATTAAGTTCGCCAGGCTTGGAGCTCGCTGGCTGCCAGATGTGGAGCACAAGGCCAAGCGTGCTTTTAAGGGACACTGCCTAGGTCAGATCTGGCTACACTCTTAGGTTCTGCGTGCACGTGCTTTTATAAAAGCCAAGATATACCACTTCCTTCTTTTTGTTGTTCTTTATGTCTTTTTTTTCAGTTAGTACTAGATGAAAACAAGTTAAACTTGACACCAGTTCATAAAATGGGAATTAAAATAGCAATGGAAGGAGATAGTTTCATCTCTCTCCCTTCTACTGCAAGTGATGCTGAACTGCAATAGCACATCGTGCTCTGAAAACAAAACTGAGGAGGTACTCCTCATCCATGCCAGGAGAAGTTCAGCACACTGAAAGTCTATTTACTCTTTTCTCTTTTTGTCTGGTCTTGTTGTGACTTTCTCATCTGTATTTCTCAGTGCCAGTAACAAAGGTGTGGGGTTTTAGTGTGCTGGGTGACACGTGGTGCCAGTCAATTCACGTTACCTTTTCAAGTTCGGCGTCCTGGAATGGGAACTGTCCAACTATTTTCTTGTAAACCTCTTCATTTGTCACTGGGATGGGACTGTAGTTATCTGAATCGAGTATATTTCTAGAAAGGAGGAAAGAAAGAAAGCTACAGCTGGGAGGGGGTCGTAAGGTCTCTTCTGTGCTGTGATTCTATGCCTCTATGGTTCAAGTAAGACTTTTATTCCTCGGCTGAAAGGACTTTGTAAGGAATCTCATTGTGATTTTTCTAAAAGAGCTTCTCACCTGAAAACTCCCGACCATTTCTTCAGCAGCGTTTCACTGTACTGGTCTTGGATCTCCAACAACATGTCAAAGAGCTGGTTCACTGGGAAGCCGTATCCCTGCCACGAGTGGAGGAACAGAGCAACGACATCAGCTAACGAGCTGCCTCTGAGCAGCATTTGTTGAGTTTAGGGAGCTTGCATGCAAATTCTCACTGCAAACACACCCAGTGGCCAACAGACAACAGACACCTACCTGGAGTGTATCTGCAAAGAGGACGATGAGGTTCTTCAAGTCTAACACCAGGCTTGGGTCCGAGCAATACGACTGCAAAGAAGGGATCATTAAAACACATTTTAAAGCACAGCATGAGGGAAAACACTGTCCTCAGCCCTCCTGCCTTATCACTCGAGTGATAATACATAGGCACGCCGTGCAGCCCTGGGATCAGTGGTGTTTATCACACAGCCCATGCTTTAAGGGCTCGCAGGGCACGGGAAGGCACGCTGATAAGGGTATCTCTCCTGGTAGCACATGGCTCTTGGGGCTCTCCGTGATGAATAAGGATTTCAGTTGCTCTCCAGATACCTGAAGTGTTTCTAAGATTACCCAGGAGCTGCTGGGGAAGCAAGAGGAGATGAAGGGAATCAGAGCATCGCCATGGCAAGAAGACAGCAGAGCCCCTCATGTAATATTTAGTGTGCTGTGCCTAATGGTAATGAAGCACTGCAGCAAGGCATCCCCGAGCCCCACGCCAAGGCTGCACTGCTAAGTGGAAGGTTCAGGCTGAGGAAAAACACACTGTGTGCCTTTTAGCAACATAATGGTCAGAACTACAACAGATGTATGTATTTATTGTGGGTCAGGGCACTGCCTGAGGCTCCGAAGACACGACTGCACCTCGTGACAGCCCTGAGCATCACCCCAGGGACACCCAGCATCACCCACACGAGCCTCAACCTATGTGTACACCAGCAGAAAACCTCAGCTCTGCTGAAATATGTAACATTTCAGACAGACTCTTACCAAATATAGAATCAGTGATCATATGCTGGGGAAAGAAAAAAAAAAAGAGACTGAGATTTAAAGCTCACTGGAAACTCAAGGAGGAACAGCTCCATTAATCAATGGGGAAGACTGGAAGAGACGCATTTTCCATTTTGCTCTCCAAAAAGAAAGTCAGAAAGAAAGATAATGCCCTGAAGCTATCAGAAATGATAAAAGATGTCCTGATCTACAGAAAGGAAGAAAATCCAGGCGTTACTTTTGGCTGAATGGGAAGAACTGGAACAGCCTCAACCTGTCCAAAAACCTTCCAGCAAGTCCCACTAGCAACACGGGACGCACAGCACTGATCTCTAAACATTACAGGATCATAGGATTACCTGGGTTGAAAAGGACCTCAAATATCATCTCGTTTCAACCCCTCTGCCATGGGCAGGGTCACCAACCACTAGAGCAGGCTGCCTAGAGCCACATCCAGCCCTTCCTTGAATGCCTCCAGGGATGGGGCATCCACAACCTCTCTGGGCAACCTGTTCCAGTGCGTCACCACCCTCTGAGTGAAAAACTTCCTCCTGACATCCAACCTAAATCTCTCCTGTCTTTGTTTAAAACCATTCCCCCTCATCTTATCACTATCAATCCATGTCAGCAGTCATTCCCCCTCCTGTTTATGTGCTCCCTTCAAGTCCTGGAGGGCCACGATGAAGCCTCCCAGGAGCCTTCTCTTCTCCAAGTTAAACAAGCCCAGTTTCCTCCACCTTGCCTCATAGGAGAGGTGCTCCAGCCCTCTGATCATCCTCGTGGCCCTCCTTTGTTCCAAGAGTTCTGTGTCTTTCTTATTCAGATGACAGAGTAGACCACAGTAACAGCATTAAGAAACTGTGGCAAATTTCTTGATTACTGAAACAAACTCCCGGCAGGCACTTCCTGCAGTAAGTTTGGCAGCACCTATGTCTGCTGGTTATGGTGGTAAAAGTGGTGAACAGATCGTGCACATCCAGCAATATGAAAAGGGATGTGGGGAAAGTCACTGAAGATTCTTCTTTCAAGCATCATTTTATCCATCCCATAAACCAATAGTGCGGCTCTTCAGCAAGCTATGAAACACCAAAACAACTCAAGTGCTCCCAGCTGAGACACTGCAGTATTATATCAGGTCATGCAAAACTAGAGAAACAAACTATTCTTTTTTTTCCAAACTTCTTTCAGCACGAAAGAGGAAGGAACATAGTTTTCACCTTTCCAAGCACAAACCATTCACCGTTTGATAGCAGCTCATTCACTGCCCTTCATTTTAAGGGGACACCAGACAGGATCGTAGTGCCAAATAACGGAGGCTTTTTTCTCCAGTTCTCCAGGACAACCCGACTCCCTCTGCTGGTGCTTTTCAAAATTGATGAGCCAAGCAATGGAAAACACTGCAGCGCTGTTTTCTCGTTTTCAGCCTCCCCAGGTATTGCAAGTTTGGTACAGGGAAAAACAGTGCAACAAGAAGCAAATGAACCAAAAGAACCATAAGAGCGTGGCCAGCAGGTCGAGGGAGGTGAACCTTCCCCTCTGCTCTGCCCTGGTGAGGCTTCACCTGGAGCACTGAGTCCAGTTCTGGGCAACCCAGTACAAAACAGACAGGGATCTGCTGGAAGGAGTCCAATGGAGGGCTACAAAGATGATAAAGGGCGAGGAACAGCTCCTGCATGAGGAAAGGCTGAAAGAGCTGGGGCTGTTCAGCCTTGAGAAGAGAAGGCTCAGAGGGGATCTGATCCACCTCTATCAATATCTGAGGAGCAAAGGGACGAGGCCGGACTCCTCTCAGCAGTGTGTGGCCATAGGATGAGGGGAAGTGGCCACAAACTGAAGCATAGGAAGCCGTGCACCAATGTGTGTGGGAACTCCTCCCCAGTGCAGTGACAGAGCACTGGAGCTGCACACAGAGGTGGTGGATCTCCTCTGCAGACGTTCAGGACCCACCTGGACACCGAGCTGTGCACCCTGGGCTGGGAGCTGCTTTACAGTGGGGTTGGACTCAATGATCTCTGGAGGTCCCTTCCAACCCCTACAGTTCTGTGTTTCTGTGAGCTGAAGAAATCTTTTAGAGGAATTGCAGCGTGTTCCCTCTGCTGCTTAAAAAAGTCAAAACAGAGCAGTGCTGTGACAGCCAGTGTTTCCAGCACGTCAAACCAAACTCAAGCAACAGCTGAGAAACCCGAGGCTTTTACTTACTGAGTGTGTCCTTAGTGCTGCAATAGTTTTTGATAACGCCATCTCCCACAGCTCATCAATGTAGGCTCTATTTACCAAGCCCTGCGTCGTATGCAAGATGTGATCCTCCACTACAAAAAACCTGGATGGAGAGGAGAAAATTATCAATAGTCGTGGGTTTCAAGGCATCAAAAGATGTGAGGGACATGCAGAGATGGCACGTGCACACAGCAAGCACGGATCTGCAGCATCTGTCCCAAATACGGCTAAGGATAGGTACTTTCTTTGCCTATTTTTTAACAGGACAGTGTTTCCTACGATGCCATGCTGCTTTATAGCTGTGAGCCAAAAGCCAGCTGCTCCCAGTAATGCACCTCTGTGCACACACAAAGGCAGAGCTTCCCCACCCCGTTACTTGAACACCAACTGCTGATTGAACTCTGCCCCAGCCAGCAGCAATGGCCTTACAATTGGTTAACTGCAGGGAGAACACTTTAACTGCAGGGAAAACACTCTGCTGCTCACTACCCCATGCTCTCAGCACCATTTAGAGGCAATCAGTTCACTCCAGTCCTCATTTATCAAATGGACTGGTCCAAAAGCAGCAGCACGTTTCAGGGGGCAAGTGTCCCAAAACAACAACACTTGAAACAGTAATGAGCAAAACCTCCGTTATATTTTGTAGGGAAAATCCAGCCCAGGAGCCCCAAGCTGGGTTGGGAGGTCAGCAACACACTGAACTCACCTCCTTTAGCAAGACAAGAATCAAATAATTGCCAAATATTAATGAATCATTAAGGCAGAGGGCCTATTCACCTCATTAACTGGGCAAGTAGGTGGTGCTACCAGAGCTAGCGGGTTCTTATGGATGCATGCAGCAAAGTTCATCAAGTTTTCTCCTGGTTTGTCTCCTTTTGAAGGACAGTCAAAAAAAGAGCAACGCTCCCTCCTCTCTCCTCCCTTCTGGGCTCCTCACAAACACAGCATGCACACATTTAGCAAGCACCTATATAAAAAGTACACCTACCCTACAATTTGGTTGAAGTATTTCCTGTAGCCATCCAAAGTCTCATGCTGCAACAGAGGAGAAGTGAGCAGAGATTAAAATAAAGGAGAGCAAAAATGGGAAAGAAAGAAGAGACCACCCATGAGGCACAGTGTGCACGGGGACAACCCTGGGCTGCTTCATCAGGAGGGACCCTGAGCACCACCCAAGGCATGGCCATACCATATTGGAAGGAGGCTGCAGCACCAGCCGGGCTTGTTTTCTTCTCTGTTTCCTGTAGTAGTTCTCAAAGGTTTCTCGGGCACCCTGGAAAGCAGAGAGGATGAATTCAAGTAAGCAGCCTTTGCTTTAATCATTCAGTTGCATCCATCAAGCACGCAAAGCACGCTTTCCTCCAGCATACCTGCACAATTCAATCCGAGTACCTAATGAAGGCCAATTATACTCCGAACACTAAGTGGAATATACCCAAATACAGGTCCAAGTGCACCTGAGTCAGACTAAATGACCTTTCAGGGTCCCTTCCAACTCAGATCTATGATCCTGTTGGACAAACATCTGTTCTACCTAACGGTAGGGACAGTGAGACAAACAGATTTCTAGTGTTGAACATCAAGAGGGGTCCAGCAATGCCAAAAGGAGCAGCAGATATTCTTGCACTGATTCTCAGTGATGCAAAGCCACAAACATCAGAGAGTTTAAGGAAAACATGTTTGGGTGGGTAATACCTGTTTGATCAGACTGGCCGCTTCAGTAGGAAAAAATAAAGGAGTCTCTGAGCTCATTCTCACCCTTCACTGCCATGCCTCACCCACCATGAGGTCTGAGCCTCTAGATGAGAGCCAGCTGCTCCCAAAACCCAAGCTCATGGGTTTCTCCTCCATGAGCATCACCCACGCGTGGCAGGCATGGCAGAGGGGACAAGGTGCTGGTGGTTGAGGCCATGCCTTTGCAGGGGTTTGGTTTTACCATAAGCTACATCTGAGCAGCCCACCCAGGTGGGGCAACGCAGCCACACGGATCCTCAGATGCCATCTACCTGCTGAGCCCTCCAGGTCCCCCGGGCTATGTAAAACCTTGCTGGTTTCTCCCTGCCTGTTTCTCCCTCCCCCACGCCCGTCCTGTTTTATGTCTGAAATTGGATTATACACATTTCAGAGAAGGGACAGGGCCTTGCTTTGAACTGGTAAGAGACCAAATCTCATTTGGAATTCACAAAACAAACAAGATGTAACAACAAATATCACCTGCCTGAGAAAGGCACCAGGCACCGACCTCGTCTACCAAGAAAACAAAGAAATAAAAGAAGAAAACCTGATGCTAACTTCATGATGCTCCAGCTACTCCATCGTTACATGACGACGCTGCCTTAGGAAGGCCTCAGCAAAGGGCACTTGGGCAATTTCTGTTTCTTCTACATGTCTTGCCTTCTACATTTCTTCTACTCAGTGATCCTTATGGGTCTCTTTCAACTTTGGGCTGTTCTATGACTCTACCAGAGCTCAAGCCCCTGTGCTGTGCTGCTGCTCTGAGTTTGGCAGTGCAATAGGAGAACCAGATTCTTCCATATTCCCACTCAACCGTTGCTAGGATCAGACTTTAGACACCCATTAAACCTTGCTTTGCTTCATTTCTCAAAACCTACACAAGTGGAAGAAGAGCCCGAGTATCTCTGCCCTGAACGTGGCAGCTGCTCATCTCCAGCAGCGCTGCTGGGATTGGGAGTGAAGCTGCTCGCTAACAACACAGCCTGCTACCAATGAGTCTGTGATGCAAACTCCTTAACTGAAGGCTTCCCCCCCCGTCTCATCCCTATTAAATTGCTGCTGGGCCCCACTGAAGGCAGAAGCCCCAAAGGACCGACCCCCGAGAGCGGCTTTACGCAACGTCCCATGGAAGTCAGCAGGTAATTAATTCCCCATTAGTGAATGCACAGAAGCTGCCATCTCCGGAGCCACGCGGGACCTCAGGGACCTCGTGGAAGTCATTAAAGCAGTTCACCTCCCAAAGGCTGGTCTGAAACCAATCAGCTCTTTTAATACCAGATTTTGATCGCTTCCAGGACTATGCCGCAGCATCTCGTGCCAGCTGAATTTGCCTCCCCTCCAACTGAGCTTTCTGATGGCACCGAGAGGGTTTGCTCTCTGCTTCCCTCACCCTCCTCATGCACTTCTTCAAGAAGGAAAGGCCAAGAGGTGTCCCCTCACCCTGCTCCCTCTTGGGGTCTCCCTCCCGCTGCCCTCTGTCCCATCCTCTGCCTGCCCACCTCATTGCAGAGCTTCTCCACGTGGTGTGACCGCCTCCCAGAGCTCACCACGCAGATGCCACCAGGCTGTGAAGACAACACGTGTCCCCTTGGCCAGGAGCTGAAACCATCAACCCCATTGTTCGGCTCCACTGAGGAGACTTTGTGAAAATTGCTTGTATTCCTGTATTTCTGGTGGCTTGAGGAATCAAGGTTGGAGAAGACCACTAAGATCATCAGGTCCAAACTGCTGACCCACTAATCACGTCTCATGAAGCACGTGAACCAATTTTATCATAATGTTCTCAGGGCATTAAGCTAATTTGGGTTGCACTTTAACTGGAAAACCTTTCCATTTTTCTCCAGCAAGAGGGACCTGAGCTGGGCTGGAGATCCCATACAAAGGCCCAGCTATAAACCTGCCCCATGCCTTGGAGGGCCCCTTCAGCCCCACACGGTGCCTGGAAGCTCTGAACGTCAGATCCTCCTGGTCCCAACCCAGCACATGGCTTTAACTTCAGCAGACGAGAAGGAACAGCAAAGATGTTCGAAAGCATTCCCAAAAATATGTAGGCCATATTCACATTTTAACGGTTTCTCTAAAATTTACGGCCTCCAGACCTGCCAATTTGACCAAAACCATCTCCCTCCTGACGTACTGTTCCCTGTATTTTCCTTCTCGAGCCTTTCTTGAATGGCCCAAGAATTACAGACCCTCTCATGAGAGGCCATTCCAAAGAAAAACTTCTCCTCCCCCTTCCCAAAAAAAAGAAACTCTCCCGACACTATTCACATTTTTCTTATGCACTATTTCATCCCTTTCTCTTAAGTGCATTCCTTCATCATCCCCCCAGACCGTTTCATCGCTCATGCATTATATTCTCTTAAGAATGGGAAGTCTTTCTTCCCCTTGGTGGCAGTTTTAGTTAGACCACCCAGTTTCCCACACTTGACCTACTTAGGACTACACAACTTATCACGTCTTCAGATAATATTATTCTTCTCTGTGCTCTATTTTTAATATCATTTTCCTCTGGGTAAGAAAAAGAAATCATAATAATAAAAGAAAACACAGCAAAAACAAACAAACACAAAGAAACCACACCAAAAAAAAAAAGAGGATCCAGAACAGACTACGAGACCCTGTATTTTATATACTGCTCTGGAAACACCACGTAGTATTCACACTTCCATCCAATCCTGCTCTCGCAGCCCCAGGCCTGATGGCTTTTCCCCATATTTAACCAATCCTGTCATTACCTCTGGCTTTCCAAGACGGTGCTTTGGGACATAAATGCAAGGAATCATGAGACGTGACTCGGGGAGCATCACCAGCCCGCCCAGGCTCAGCCTCTTGCAGCAGCCACCAGAACCATGGGCAGGTACAGTGGTGCAGAGAATTGGCTGAATATAAGATGTGTACCATAGATGTGATGGTTGGACTAGATGATCTTGTAGGTCCTTTCCAACCTTATGAACCTATGAACCTACCAAACATCTTCAGCACGGTACTCAAGGCAAACATCACCTTTGTCAGTCAATGCTTTGATAAAAGCTCCTCAACAGAGCTGACCAGCACCCACATCCATAAGCAGAGCTGTGCAGGTATGTGCCCTACTGCTGCTTTCTGTGTCCCTTCAGTGGGGAGAACTCAATTTCTTCTCTTTCTTTACCTTCTCTCTTAAAGCAGTTATTGTTCTATAAAGATCAGCTGCACCTGTAACACCTCTTCTTCATAAAGAAAGGTGGAGGTGTTCAAGAAATGTGTAGATGTGGCACCTTGGGATGTGGTTAGTAGGAATGGGTTGGAGTTGGGCTTGGTGATCTCAGAGGGCCCCTCCAACCTTAGAGATTCTACAACTCCATAGAATAACCTCAGTGCATA
This sequence comes from Cyrtonyx montezumae, assembly GCF_038088225.1. Taxonomy (NCBI): domain Eukaryota; kingdom Metazoa; phylum Chordata; class Aves; order Galliformes; family Odontophoridae; genus Cyrtonyx; species Cyrtonyx montezumae. Next base: position 67,420,199 of record NW_027071936.1, on the reverse strand, counting down.
AGCAGATACCAAGCAGCACCATGGGAAAGGCCCTTGCACGCCAAGCTCCTGTTGACTTCTACATTCACCATGGACCTTCAAGAGCACCAAGGCACTACTAACAGGGATCATTAGAGAGGCAGGATCCTCACTCCTTCAGAGTTTCTTGTAGGCTCAATCCAAAACATAAGACAACCATGGAAGCATGCTGGGGAGAGCAGAAGGAGGTACTTTTCTTATTTAGCCATTTAGTTTTAATGAGAACAGGTTTCACTCAACTCTCAATGTCTTAATTTAAGCAAGTGGGAAGAGTCCAAAGCTCTGCTTCCAAACTGCACATTTATTCTAATCACTGGTCCAGGAAAAAAAACACCTCAATAATGCCTCCTATTTTTTAAAATTACCAGGCAGAACTTTCCTTCTCAAATTAGCTTCGGAGTTCACAGAGTTGGCAATGAGAGGCAGATAATTAAGATCGCAGATGAGCACTGCATAAGGGAAAACAGAACATAATCACAAGAACGCAAAAGCAACAGCTGAAAAAAAAACCCAACACAAGAGGTTTCATAACTCAGGAGCAGCAGAGAGCTGAAAGCAAATCTGGTTGTGAATTGCATGGGAAAAGCATGCTCTAAAGCCCATTCTGCTGTTGTCCTCCTCAGCAAGCACTTAAAATGACCATTAAAATGGAACTGTCTGCATCCAGAGTGTATGGATGACAGTATTTTGGGTAATGACATTTCTGCTAACTCAGAAGCAGAAATCTACCCCATGCACTTTGTGTAATGGAAGCTTACCAGCCACGTGCAATGGGGATATTACTGGCAAAGCCCTTGCCACATTGTTAGTCCATTCCCCCAAAGAAACATCATCACCACATAAGCAAGGTGATGTGTGATAACAGACCAAATCTATGTGCTGAATAGATTCCCCCACTGATGAACCCAAGCTGTGATTAGTTCACTGTCTCTGTGCAGGTACCAGCTAACCAGATATGCAAATCAAGCAGAAATAACCCCAGTTCACTTGTAATAGCCACGATGAAGCGCTGAAGATTCTTCAACCAGCTCCTGGTACACAAGGAGAATTAAATGTGGAGCGGCCAAAATCTGAAATAAGTTAAGGTGTATATATGGATGACAAGGGGTAGATACATGGTTGGATGGTGAGGTTATGAGGGCTGGGATAAATGGATTATGCTCTACAGGGGGGGCTGCAACAAGTGGAGAATCATAATGGGGGCTCTGGGTCCTGCCTTGCTTAACATCTTTGTCTCCAGGAGGCAATGGATGTGGCCTTAACCACTTTCCAGAGGAACCAAACTGGGCAAAAAATCAACGTGCTCATGCTCAAGGGTAGTGGCACTGTCCAAGGGGTCTCAGCAGACTGGAGGAAACAGCCAACAAGAACACGATGAGCTTCAACAAGGAAACTGTAGAACCACAGAACTGCTCAGGTTGGAAAAGACTTTCAAGATTATCAAGTTCAAACTCAACCTATCCATACTACCCTAATTCTAACAACTCTAACACTAAATCAAGTCCCAGAGTACCACAGCCAGATGGTTTTTAAGCACAGTTCGTCATGGTGACTCAATCATCTCCCTGGGGAGCCTGTTCCAGTGCTTAACAACCCTTTCTGTGAAGAATTTTTTCCTAATATCCAACCTAAACCTCCCTTGGTGCAACTTGAGGCCGTTTTCCCCTCAGAGAGCTATTACAGGCCTTGAGTTCTGGAGGTTGAGGTGTTGCCTCAGCCTGAGGATGAGAAAGCCATTCAGTGAGTGCCTGAAGATAGATTCCCTATGGCGGTGCACAAAGAACAGCAGCAGATCAATGAAAAAGTTAGAGAGAGCTGTTCCTTTGGAAAGGATGCAAAAACAGTGGACAGAGCTCATGTAACCAGCAGTGTGCAGATCAGGAACGTGGATCCAACCGGATGGCATGAGGCACAGGTGAGTCTGTCAGACAGAGAAAGGTACATGGCCAAGGCACATCAGCTGTCCAGACAATGGCAAGTTGCCCAGCTACATCCATCCACCAGAGGATGGGAAGCCTATAGAGGTGAATCCATCATGAGATGAAACGCCAAGTCACACACACCTGGAAAAGGAAGAACCTTCAAACCTCTTGCAACAACACAGATGAAGATATCTGCTTTTGGAGCACCTCTGTGGATAAAGACAGTAAGTTCTGGTAGACAGCAAGCTGAACACGGATCAGCAGTGCATCCTTGCAGCAGAGGCAGCCAGAAGCATCCGGGTATCTAACAGCTGCCTTCCCAAATCTACAACATCTACTGAAGATATGGAGCCAGGCTGGCTTTTCATGACAGTGCTCAGTAGGACACACAGCAGGCACAAACAGGTTGTGACAAATCTTTTCTTACAAAGAGAACAGGCAGGCAGATAGAAAGCATTTCCCACAGAGATTCTGCAGTCCTCATCCTCAAAGAACATCAAGTCGTGCCTGGATAAGGTCCTGAAATACCAGCTCAGATCCCACAGGTGATTTGCCCTGAGCAAGACTGGACTAGAGATGTCATGAGGTCCCTTCCAACCTGGATGACCCCATCCTGGGAACAAAAGGTTTTACAAACAGCCTGCAGAGATCCTGAAGCCTCCAGGTAGTTTCACACGTGGCTGGTTTCCCAGCCTAGGCTCCAAAACGTCCTGGTCACCAGCCATTTCCAATGTGTCACATCCCATAAGGAGGATGGGCCAGAACCAGGGCCAAGCTCCCATTTGGGGGGAGATTTAGCCATTCTCACACTCATTCAGGAAATACCAGGATATTCCTTTCCCTCCACGTCATTGAGCAGGGGGGCTTTGATTTGTCACCCCTCACCTGGCTGAAATGGACCCCCTGTAGGCAGCATTTCATTTTTATTCATGTACAGGTGCTAAACAACACCTGGCATCGCATCAGCGCTGAAAAGACACTCAATCAAACCTGGATGTCCCTGCTCATACACCCTGAATTTCACAAGTGTGCACAAAATCAGACCCACGCGTTATAACCCCTCTCCCAATGGGACTCAGAGCAGCCCTTTGGACGTGACCTAAGTTCTAAAATCCTGCAAGCAACCTCCAGAATACTGAAGATGGGCAGTTTGTTTTAAGGAGAAACAATCCTCTGGCATTAAAAGAGCCCAACAGGAGTGCGTGTGGTGGTTGGAAACAAGACGAGCTCGGAATATAACACACCCCACAGATCCCTCAGAACAAGAGAAAAGTGGTGGCCGCTCGTGAAACACAAAGAAGTCCGACTCCCAAGCAGATGTTTAACTTTGAAAGCATAAATATTCCCAAATCATTTCACATAGACACAGGGGTACGCACGCAGGTGCTCCAAACAGAGCCTGAGAGCGCTTTGCTGAACCGGGATCAAAAAGGCTGAGCCCTGTGCAACCACTTATTTACTGTAAACACCACCTCCAGATCGAAAACAAAAAGATAAAGCTAACCAGAAAACTGCGTGGGGGGAAGAGAGCACAGCGGTGTGGTGATGGCTGGGCTCGAGGAGGGCCTGCCCCACAGCACGCTGTGCTCAGCCCCATGCATGAGCTCAGCCCCCACACTGGTGACCACCAGCACAAGCGTTAGAAATGCAGAATCACAGTGTGGTTGGGTTGGACGTAAGGGTCATCCACCTCCAATCATTGCTATGGGCTGGGTGCCCCCACCAGTGCACTGCCCAATATCCCAACCGTGGCCTTGGGCACCTCCAGGGATGGGCAGCAGTGCCAGTGCATCACTTCCAAGCTCCTCCTTTCTAACCCAGACCTCTCCTCTTTCACCCTACAGCCATTCTGCCTCGGCCAGCTCCTAGAAGACAGTGTGAAAAGACAGCCAAGCACGCGGGGAATGCTGTGTTCCCAAGGTTTCAGGGCTTGCCCTCAACAACACAGCAGCCACCAAGCAAAGGCAGGCTCAGAAGCGTGGCAGAAGGAAACGTTCCTGTGGCCACAGTGCTGAGCTCCTTGCAGCACAGAAACTCAGCACGAGGTACTCAGGTAGCACAGGAACCCAGGAGGGATCTCCCCTGCCCTTGCAGGAAGGCAGACTCCTTCCTCCCCAAAATCAGGCCATCACCCTGCCACCGGGGACACAGCTTCCCAGCCCTGCCTATAAGAAGCAATATCTATTTTCCAACTAGAGGAGGGTAAAGCCTTTAATTTCACCCTCCTGGCTGCAGCTGGAGTTCCCTTTTAACTGCTTGGACAGGGGAGTGAAGACAGTTTTATACGGGGGGAAAAAAATGCTGAAAAGGCCACTTTAATATGCTTGTATGTGAAAAGGAGAGAGCTTTTCATACTGCACGATAATGAGGGTCAGCGGGATATTACACTTCACCATATGGCTAATTTGCACAGCAGGTCAATGCTCTATTTGCTTTTTATTCTTTTTTTTTTTTTTTTTTAAGGACGGCCCTATAGATTAAGCTGCTCTAAGACTAAATGAGAAAATAATAATAAAAAATAAAGAAAGAAAGAAGCGTGAGTAGGAGATGCCCTCTAATGTTCAAGCTTGGAAGGGCTGGGAGAGGAGGTCTGGTTAAAAAAAATAATAATTAATTAAAAAGAACAAAAATGCACAAATATGAGTGTGCATAGGGACAAGGCATCACCCTGCAGATGGCAATGACCCAGCACCACCAAAGATAAGGTTGTGTCCCTACAGCCCACAGAGGGTCATGCTGTCCCTTCAAAACCTCGAATCTTATTCCTGTGGAGGAATAACCACACGCACCACTGCAGGGAGTGTGCTGACCTGCTGGAAAGGAGCTCTGCAGAGAACAACCTGGTTGACCAGTGGTTGACCAACAGTTGACCAATGAGCCAGAAGGGTGTTTTGGTGGCCAAGAGGGCCTGTGGGACCCTGGGCTGCATTGCACTGAGTATGGCCAGCAGGGTAAGGGAGGTGCTCCTGCTCTGTGCTCTGCCCTGGGGAGGGCACATCTGGAGCACTGTACCCACTGCTGGGCTCCCCAGTTCCAGGTAGACTGGGAATTGTTGGGAGAGCCCAGTGGAGGGTACAGAGCTGGTAGGGGCCTGGAGCATCTCCTGACGGGCAGGATGAGAGCCCTGGGGCTGTTCATCTGGAGAAGGCTGAGAAGGATCTGAGCAGTGCTGTTTGATATCTAAAGGGTGGGGGGCAGGAGGATGTGGCTGGGCTCTGTTAGTTGGTGACCAGCACCAGGACAAGGGGCACTGGGCACAAACCGGAGCCCAGGGAGTTTCACCTGAACATGAGAAAGAAATGTTTTCTTGACACGGAGGCTGACAAAGTCCAGGCACAAGGTGCCCAGAGAAGTGGGAGAGTGTCCTACAGAGATGTTCAAACCCACAACCTGCTGTAGGGAACACCTTTAGGCAGAAGTTGGACTGGGTCATCTCCAGAGGTCCCTTCCGACCCCTCCAATTCTCAACATCGTCTTATCATTAGTGAAATGTTTAAGCAGCTCTCGAAATACAGCACTTTTTCACTTGCATCAGAAAACCCTGTTTGTCCTGGTGTGTCCCCACTCTGTGCCTGGCCCAGGCATGACCCGATGAGGCACTTCCCGTGCTGGGGCCGGCAGCAGCCACAGCTCCCAAAAAATCTGCTGCCTAAAGATTAGGGAGCCCAGCCCGTGCATCTGCAGCAGGCAAACATTTTGATTAACGAGCCTGGCCTTGTGTAATCGCCTCCCACCCTTCCCTGCTGCAGCACAGTGTTAATTTATTAAATACCTTAACAAAGGGCCTTTATTAGAGGCCTTCTCTTGGCGGGCTGCTTTCGGAGCGTTGCTAGCTACATCTCATAAAGCTTTAATTGACTACTGATTTTCACAACCTCTGACCTGGGAGCGCAAGCAGCCGGCTGTGCTGGATGAAGGGTGAGCCCTGAGGAGCTCCTGGCCCCAGGGAGCTGGCAGGGATGTGATGTGCTCAGATGAGCCCAAGGGAAGGGAGATCTGCAGGTGGGCTGCTCCTGGCTCCCCAAGGCACCTGGAGTCCATTTGATCTCCTATAGATGCCTCCATTTTTCCCAATAGGAGGAAAATTTGAGGCTGTAAGAAGCGTGAAGTCATTTGGCTTGAGTGATGTGGAGATGTTGTCTTCGCAGTTACAGATCATGGAACTGAGAAACAGAGGGGGAAGAGCAGCAGATCCCAGTGCCCCCCCACCATCCCATGATCCCAAGGAGCTGGTGCTTCAGGGCAAAGCAAAACTGGGCTCTTCCCCCTGCTCCAACACAAAAACAGCAGGAAGAAGCTGGGGTGGGGCAAGAGGCAGACAACCAAAGCGTTGTGGAACTCACAGCTTCAGCCGTGACCAGGGACTCCCATTCTGTAGGAATGGGAAACCATCATATGAAGGCTGGAGAAAAGCTCCAAGATCCCCAAATCCAACCCCAACCCATCCCACTATGCCCACACCACATTCCTCAGCGACACATCTCCACGGCTCAGGAACACCTCCAGGGATGGTGACCCCACCACTCCCTGGGCAGCTTGTGCCAGTGCCCAACCATTCTTTCACAGAACTTTTTCCTAATATCCATCACTGCAGCTGCAGAAAACTTGCTGCTGACAATGTGAAAAAATCAAGAGGATTAAAGACTTGCTTTGAAATCTGAACAGAAAGCAACATGAATGTATGGGGACACTAAAACTGCCAGTGCACAGCTGCACCACCAGCATGGTGCGAGGGGCAGGTAGCTCCTATCTGCTTCCCCCCAAATCACAGCTGCTCCCACTGCTCGCCCAGCTCTTGGGATTCCAATCTGGGTCCCAAATATTTGGCCTCCAAGCTCAGAAGCTGCAACCAAGAGCACTGCATAGCTATCACAGAACCATAGAATGGCTTGGGTTGGAAGGGATCCCAAGGATCATCAAGCTCCAACACACCATATGGCCACCAACCTCCAGAGCTGGCACTAGCCCTGGTTGCCCAGGGCTCCATCCAACCTGGTCTCAAACAGCAGCTCAAAGTATTTTTAGCTCCTCCAAATATAAAAGAAACACCCTGAAATCTTAATGTCACCCAAAGCTTTGGAGACCTGAGGTCTTCCCTACAGTTCCACGCAGTTGTAGCATCCCTGGCACCATGTGTCAGAGCTGCACAGAAAACAGAGGCTCCAGAGCAGAACAGACTAAGTCTTTAAAAAATAAATGAAAACAGTGCTTACACTTCTGGATTTTCTCTTCCACAAACATATCCCGCTTACAGATGGAGGGTGGGTCAGATGGAGATGCTCCTCGCTGTGATGGGTGCAAGGAGCACGCTGCTATGAGAGGACATCCCTGCACAGAGCCCATCCGGACTGAAAGTCTCTTTTATCTACCACCTCAAATAGCACTACCAGAAGCCTTACCCCTTGTTCAGGTGGACACACGAGGAAGCTGTGAGCAGGCAGAAAGACAAGCAGCCCCGGTAAATCTTCCAAGTATTCTAAGATACAAATCCCACTTCCATCACACTGGACATAAGGAAAAACAACTTCTCTCAGCGAGTGGTCAGGCACTGGGATGCCCGTTCAGGGAGGTGGTGGAGCTGCTGTCCTGGGCAATGTTAAAGAGGAGTTTGGATGAGGAGCTACGAAAAATTGTTTAGTAGCTTGTGGTAGCAATGGGAATGGGTGGAAAGTTGGACTGGATGACCTTGTAGGTCCTTTCCAACCTTGTGATTCTATGATTCGGGGCCCATAGCATCCACAGAAGAGCTCACAGAGCCCCACAGAGAGCAATGGGAGGACAGGTCAACCCATAGTGACCACAGCCCTGGAGAGCCCCACAGAGACACAGAGGGACCCCAATGAGCCCCTTAGTGACCCCACAGAAACCCATAGAGTCCCATCGAGCCATACAGAGGCCCATAGACCCCCACAGAGACCCACAGAGGACCCATAGAGAGCCGGGAGGTGGTGCAGGTGCTCTCCCTGACAGTGTTAAGAGGCGTCTGGATGAGGAGCTACGAGATACGGTTCAGCAGCTTGTGGTAGTGATGGGAATGGGTGGATGGCTGGAGTAGATGACCTTGTAGGTCCTTTCCAACCTTGTGATCCTACAATGATTCTGTGATTAACAGGCTGAAACGTCAACCAGAAATGTGTTTTCTTTTCCATTTAGTAACGGTAGAAAAACTACAGATTATTCGCAACTGCTCAGTCATCAGTTTGGAGCTGCCAGGTTCACTGAACAAGGGCTTGGCAGTGCAGGGCTCTCCATTTCCACTGCACACGTACCATTTGTTTTGCTATCCTGCTGAGCCAGGGCTGAGCACCACAGCTTTCCCTTAAGAGCAGAAGATGCCACCCCAGTCTGACACACCATTTAACATCACATCATCCTAATAAAGGGAGTCAATGCAAGGGTATAAACAGCGACCCCACGGCCACGCTTTTGAAACTGCATTTTTTGTATCGATCAAATCGGTCCTGGCTATTAAAAATTAGATACGTTCATCCAGAAGGAACGTGCAGAAAGACTCCAGTGCTTTAAATTATTTCCCCTTGGGGGCCTTTGCTGATCTTAAAAACTTTACATCAAGAGAGAGAGGAGAAAAAAAAAAAGAAGGCGGCCTCCAAATTTGGAGTTGCTGCGCCTGACAAATGAAGTGAAGCGCGGAGCACGCTGAGCTGTAAAAGGCGAGGAGGACATTAAACTTCTCTGAGATGACAGCTCGAGCTTTCACAGCTCCTCGGAGTGAACGCTGCTCAAAAGGAGAACAGAGCAACGTGCACAAATGGACATCTGTTGGGAAGGGCAATCTTCTGCTGAGATGCACAGGCGAAAGTTTATCTCCGAGGGGTAGCAGCACAACGGGAGATCCAACGCATCTTCGGATCGGGAAGACCAGTGACAGCGATGAGAAGTCAAACAAAACCCATTTCTCCCTATTTTTAATAGCTTTGATTGTGTTTTCAGATGACAAAATACATCATGTAACAGTGTACGTTTCTGAGAGCTACGCTGATGGCCAGCACCACACACAAATACGGCCCTTTGGTCTTCCCAACGTCTAATGGAATATTTCCTGAAAGTGCTCCAAGGACAGACAGAAAGAGACCTTCTCTTAGCACTAAATGGCTTCGTTTCTGCTTTCAGACTTCCCAGCCGTCTGCACGCACCTCCCATCATGTATATCTGATCCACCTGCTCTCCCCAGTATCCCCACGGGCACAACGGCTCCATACTGGGACGTCAACCACCAATGAGCTTCCACCAGTTTGCTGAGACAATATGTCTTTAGATGCTGCAACTTGCCAAGGGGTATAGGAATAAAAGTTTGTTCCCTGAGTGGTCCCACTTAACTTATCCAGACTTAGTGCCTCATGTCCCAAGAGCCGACTTGGATGGGGTTCTGGGCAGCCACAACTGGTGGGAGACAACCCTGCCCTGGGGGCTTGCAACTTGATGACCTCCGAGGTCCCTTCCAACCCAAGGCATTCTTTGGTTCCCTGCCCGTGCAACCTGAATAAAAGCTGAATATTTTGCAGGGGATGCCAGAGAGAAATGTACAATAAAAGATACGACACAACAATGTTAAGGAGCTTCTCCCAGACAAATATTAGCATCCATCCACTGGATAAACCTTTAATTCTGCAGAACATAACATAAGGGGGACACAGAAAGCATCGCATCGAGCGTTTCTGAAGGTCCCAAGTGAGCTCGCAGTTTAATAGCTACAGTGGGAACCCCTTTTGCACCCAGAGTCTCTTTCATGCCATCCCTCCACCCAAAGAAGCCAACAAACAACTCTGCCTTGCTGCCGCAGCGACGGCTCCGAGCTAGAGGAAGGCAATGGCCAAACCCCACGCCGGGTAACGCACGAAAGAAATCACTGCACTCTCAAACAATGGGATATTTGTCAAAGTACAGCTCGATCACCAGCAATCATCTGTTTTTCATAACTACATTTGACCTAAACTGAATTGACTGAACAAGTAGCCTGTGTTTTTCATTCTGGAAAATGCGGCGTCGCAGCTCCCTTTCCATCCCCCACCCCCTCCTCTCCTTTTTAAGTCATACTTCTCTAAAAGTTATCGAGCGATGATGTAGGCAGATATTGCCTCATTATGAACAGCAGCGGCTTAAACGTTTTCAGGTTGCATTTCTGGAGATCCCCTCCTGTTCCAGGTGACCTACAAGGTTAAGTGCAGGGGGATGTGCCTTTTCCATATGCTTGCCCCTTCCATTCGCCCTCCCTGCAGAGGAAAGCACAGCCCTATGCTTCCAGCACACAAAACAACAACAAAAAAAAGAGCAGAGAGAATTTCTAACCACAAGCTCTTCTTTTCATAATGTATTTAAAATTCATTAAAACTTTGAAACGAACGAGCTGCCAGGAAAACAAACAAAACTATTCAGGACATGCCCATGGAGTCTCCCATGCAAGGCCACCAAGCACAACGCCTTCGGGAGGCAAAGATCTGCCCACAGAAGAAAGCTCACCCTGGTGCTGAGGAAGGAAGGAAATCGGTCACAAGCTTTGCAAGGAAGGATGCATCCCCACAACTAATCAGCTCTTGTCAAGTGCTCCCATCAATTAAAAAGAGAAACTCACGTGAAGAAGAGAGCAGAGCAAGCCCTTAAGAAAACCACGGGTCCAGAGGGAGAACAAGGAGTCAAGGGAAGAGGAAGGTGGAGGAAGAGGAGGCAAAATGTAATTAGGAGAACGCAAATCTCAGCCGTTTCTCACTGCCTTTTCACCAGTTTGTGTTTTAAGCTCCATGCCTCCTAGCAGAGAGCTAATCGCCCCGACAGACAGCACTCTGTGCTGATTACAGAGACTCACAGGGAAAAAATAAAGTCCCTAAATGTGGAGATTTCCACTAGGAGATGGTGCTTTGCTGCTGGATGATTGGAGTTCAAAGCTTCCCAGTTTTGCACTCCTCCTCCTTGAACTCAAGCATGCACTCGGAGGAGCAGAAAAGCCCCCAACCTGCACACTGTACTCAAGGGAAAGAGTGCTGCTTGCTCCTAGGCCTCTTCCACAAGGTGTTTGGGTTGGAAAATCAAACCTGCACTTTTGTTTTTTGTTCTCTCAGTGCAGTACTTTGCCCAATAAATAGACCTCCTGTTCCAGGTGCCACGGTGGGGAGCAGATTCAGAGCTCCATACAACTCCGTGATGGGAAGGATGCTGTGTCCAAGCTGCTGCTTGCAGGTTTCCCATCCCAATGACTCATGGTTTGCAATTTTTTAAGGCAATGACGTGCACTATTCAATTCAAACAGGCACACGGGATGCTGTCCTGGCTCCAACCTGCACGACTGCTGCTCTGAGCAGGTCTCAGCTCTGCCCATCCTGACCAACACGCATGAAATAATCACAGGTTTGAAGGAAATGGTTAAAATCAAGGAATCAAAGTGACCAGGCAACGAAATAGCTGCATTACACTAATGGAGACTGACGTGCAAACACCAGCACTAGGCTCACTCGAGCAGAATAACAGTTCTTCTTCATCCTCTCCATCACCCACCAGACCTGCTGAGTAACCTTGTACAACATGACCTTGTGCAGAGGCTGCCAGTTGCCTCCCAGGATAGGCAAAGTGCTGCCAGCAGGTCCAGGTCCTCCTGATCTGACACATCTGAAGAGCCAGTCCTGGGCTCCATGAGACGTGAGGTGTGGAGCTGCGGGGGAGAGTGCAGTGAAGGCCATGAAGGGATGGGAGAAAGGGATGAACAGTGAAAGAGCTGGCACTGCTCAGCCTGCAGGTGAGAAGGCTGGATGGACCTTACAAACATGCACGAATACCCAAAGGGAGGTGGGGAATGACCAATCTGAGCAGGACAAGAGGCAATAGGGACAAACTGAAGTGCATGGACAACCACTGAACAGTATTACTTCATAGGTTCATAGGTTCATAAGGTTGGAAAGGACCTACAAGATCATCTAGTCCAACCATTCTCCTATCACTATCCCTACCCAACCACTAAATCAAATCCCTTAGCACCTCATCTAAACGCTCTGAATCACAGAATGTTTGAGGTTGGAAGGAACCATTTGGGATCATCTAGACCAACCCTCTGCCTCCAGCAGGGTCACCCAGAGCGCAATGGCCATGATCACATCCACGTGGGCTCTGAAATAGACTTCACAACCTCTCTAAGGCAACCAAACCTTTGAAGGTGATCAAACATGGGGACAGTGTTGTGCAGTGAGGCTATGGTCTCCATCCTTGGGTATAACTGAAGCCCAACTGGACATGGCCCTGAGCAACCCCACTGTAGCTGGATAAGGTGATCTCTGGAGGCCCTCTCCAATCTCATCCTATCAGGCTATGAAATGAACAGCAGTAATTAATCTATAAGGCAACAATCTGTACACACGTGGGGGCCTGTATGAGTCAGTGTGCACCCATTCAGCCGTATGCTCCACACACTGAAGTGGTAGGAAGCTCCCTACCCAACAGCAGCTGTAGGAAACATGCTCTGTGGCATTCCTAAGTTATGACCGCAATAAAAAGTTTGGTATTTCTTTCTGTGCATATCCTTTGGTAAATGTTAGAAGCAAATTATTAAAAGGAACAGGCCCAACTTTTCAGACTGCATTATTCCTAATAGTTTTCATCCTGAAGGATTCCAAAGCGTTTCAACACCATCCGACAGCCATTGCTGAGGCAAGAGGCTTTAGACATGCTAGAGGGAGTAAGGTAGAAAACAAGACTGAAGGGCAACAGACAAATCCCTGCTCTCCTAACAGCTCTGGTGAGTTGCTCAGTGTTAGTGAGCAGCAGATTTATAGAATCATGGAATGGTTTGAGTTGGAAGGGACCTTTAAAGGCCACCTAGTCCCACTCCCCTGCAATGAACAGGGACACCCACAGCTCCATCAGGTGCTCAGAGCCCTGTCCAGCCTCACTTTAGGTGTCTAATGGGATATCCTCCAACTTTCTGGGCAACTTGTTGCCAGTGCCTCACTAAACTAAGTCCCACAAAGCAGAGTTGAGAAGACCGGAAAGGGGTTGGACGAGATGACCTCTGAAGGTCCCTTCCAACTCATCCCCATTTCACGACTCTATGACAGAGTCTCTATGCTATCCGGTCTCGGAGCTGAAGCAACTTTTGGGTTCTGAGTGTTTCTCACCTTCCCCCCTCCCAGAGTGCAGCCACCGGAATGCAAAGGCATCGTTTGTTCATTGTGAGGGCTCTGCCTTGTTTCCACATTTTCCTGAACAAAGGACTGAAATAGTGGGTATATGCGTCACAAGCCTGTCCTGAACACAGCTCACCCCTTCCTGCACAAATATTTGTAAGCAGATTGAGAATGGACGTCCAGCCAACTCAAGACCCTTCATAAAAAAGGGTTTTATTGAAAACAGGATGGCAATCATTTCCCAGATACGCTGCATGTAGGCCTCCAAGATGAGAAACAACGTACGTAGCAGGAAAACAGCAACCCGCAGCTGTGCACCAAGCCACTCTGTGAGATGCATAAAGCATGGTGGCTCATTATGTTACAGCCTCCTCCCCCACAAACACTCCCCTCTTAGAGAAAAAAAAAATATATATATATAGAATATGAAGTTTCTGGTCAGCATGTGATAATTCCCCGGGGTTCATTTATGCACAACACATACAGCTCTGCTAACATGAACAGCTCAGCAATCCTCATTGGGAGAACCTTCCTCATGCCTCTTTTTCTAAGTCCAAATGCTCTGCAGCACAGGGTATGATGGGGGACAGTGTACTCTCCCAGCATTGCTTCCATGCACACCTTCTCTCTTTTGTCTTTCAGTGATGTGCACACACGGAGTACAATGGCAATGCCAGCAAGGATTGATAGCTGGGACTCAGCTCTCCCTCCACTTTCTGGTATTAGGTCACAGAATACCATTGGTTTGGTTTTGCTGCTGCTTCTTCAAAAGCAATAACAAGACATAGGAGCAAAGACGGAGCGAGCTGGGTTGGTTCCATTCTGAAAGAAATGAAATGCCTAATTCAGGATGACAGTGTAGGTGCAGCCAGAATCCTCTTGGAAACAGAAAGATAAAATGCAAAGAGAGAAATTCCAATTAGTAACAGAGGAGAAAAAAAAAATACCAAGGCGGTTAAACAACAAAACAGAGACTTAGAGAGATTAGGAAGCCTCCAACTCTGGAGATGCTCAAAACTCAACAGCGCATAGCTTGGAGATCCTTGATGTAACCTCAAGCCAGGAGTGTCCTACAGTCTTAATTACTATGAGTCCATTACGAGACTGGGGGATGAGAAAAGCTTTAACAGAAATGCCTCTCAGAGGTTTCCCTTTCTGTTCCATTGAGCTTTACCTTAGAAAACTCAATGCTCTTCAAAGACATTCTTGGCAAATCAGAGCACTTCCGCCACTATCACTTGTTATTCTTGAGATACCACCACTTCTGGACACCACCACGCAGCCCTGCGGGGCAGCTGGGGTGTGTTCCTAACACTGCTGGGACCCTTCTGAGCCCCAACACCAGGAAATGGAGGAAACCTTCAGCAAAAGCCTTCCCATGCAGTGATGGTGGTGGTCGGGGTCCTGCAGCCAGCCTGCGTTCTGCACCACTCAAGGTGAACATCCCGTAACAAAATCAGCCCAGATCTTACAGCTCCGTATAGAACCAAAGACATATATGTTAAAACAACATTAAAATAAACGTAACATGCTCCCGACAACTGGGAAAAGGTAAAAGTCTCAGGAAAGGCTGAAGCATTCAGTGCTTCAGTCCCTGGGAGAGCCATGAGCTAAGTCCTCCTGGAAATACAAAGGAGAAGGTGACTGGGGACAACGAGCATGGATCCTAAGTTATGCTGGCAATGACTGAGTTCTACAGTGGCATAATAGTATTTATGGACGGGGTAAAGCCATTTGCTATGACTTCAGCAAGGCTTTTGATGTGCTCCCCCATGATATTCTTGTATCCCAGTTAGGAGGGCCCAATATGGGTGAGAGGTAAGCTGGATGGCCGACTACTGGGTTGGTGGTCAGGTTCAGAGGGCCACATCTGGAGTTTGGACCCTACAAGGGAGCTGGTAACAAGTGGAGAAGCCCAGCAGGGTCCATCCTGAGACCTGCATTAGATTGGATTTGATCATCCAGTTCTAAACCTGCTTAATTTCTCCATCAGTGATTCAGAGCAGGCAACAGAGCACGTTCCCATCCGCTCTACAATCAAAGCCAAACTGGGGAGCAGAAGTCAACACCGTGAGGAGCAGGGCCACTATCTGAAGAAGTCTCAATGTGAGATGAAATTCAGTGAGGATAAATGCCAAGCTCCATGCCTGCGAGGAAGAAGCCCTCCCCAGGCACCAAGGGACCTGGGGAGCAGCTCTGGGGTGAGCACCAAGAGTTGGCAGGTGGAGCTGAGCAACCTCTCTGGACAGGACCTCCTGATTTTCCCTCTATATCCCATATAGGAATCCATCCTCCACGACCCCACAGAATGCTGAGCAGACGCAACACACTTCCCATGGCAAGGACGTAACGGAGTCAGCCTCTCTCTTTAGCCCCTACGACTGCAAAGGGATTGAAAATGAACTCAGTGTACACTACAGATGCATTTTCAGCAAACGAAGGCAGAGCTCTGCAAAGCCCTGGGAAAGCACAGCTGCTGTAACCTCAGGTGACAAGCAGTCTGCATCTGGGCTATTGTAGTAAACGTATGGGTTTTTTTTTCCCCTCCTCCTAACATGTCTGTTTTCCAAGCTGAATATTTTAAGAATCAAGGCTGCCTGTGATCATATCTAGCCGGCTTAGAATGAACACTGATTTCTTCGCTGCTTCTTTGATCGAAGCCAAGTGGTTTTCTCATGGGTAATAAGGTCACAGGGTTAAAAGAGCAATATGACAATTACAAAAGTTAAATCTATTGCCACTACAGACAGACACACTACCCAGGGTCCATTAGCACGTAGTACAGAATGGTTATCACAGGTCACTGACACCAGTTCACTCTAATGGCTTTTCCTGTGTCCTTATCAATGCGGTGCACAAAGTGTCTCACCCTCAGCCTTTCCCTATGATCTCAGTGCTGTGTTTATAGCTATCTAACTCCACCAGGCACCAGTGGGTCAGCCAAGTCAGCAGACAGTGAGATACGCCAGGACAGAGCGATGGGACAATCTGCAAAGTGTCTGAGATGAACAAGATGTTACCAGAGACTTCGAGAAGGAAATTTTTTCCACTCAACCCCCCCCCAGAAAAAAAAAAAAAGAGTTTAAACTGTTTAACTTCCCAAGGACACAGAGGGAAAAACTTTACAACCCTGATCTCCAAAACAGAAGTAAGCCACAGACTTTCCGTGGTACGGTTCGTATTTCAGTATCAAATAAAAGAAACAACTCCAGTGTTACAGAGAGAGAGAAAAAAGAAAAAAAAAAGCAGTTTTCATCTGGAAGAGAGGGTTGGGGAGTGCTTATTATTTGAGCTGTGGTTCCTAGAGGGACTTTCTCACCCCTTAAAGAAGAATTTGAGCTGTTCTGCACCCTTAGCAAAAGGACAAATGCTTTGGTGTGCACAAGAGGCTGTGCTGGGGCAGAGGTTTGGGAAGGTTCTGGGGTCAGAACACAGCAACCCCCTGTAGCCAGGAGCAAACACTAGCCCTGCTTTCTCTTCCTGAGGCTCTGCACAGCAAAGAGAACATCGTACCCATCCCTAAAACAGGCAAGCCAGAATCATAGAATGGCCTGGGTTGAAAAGGACCTCAAAAATCATCTCATTTCAACCCCCCTGCCATGGGAAGGGTTGCCAACCTCTAGAGCAGGATGCCCAGAGCCACATCCAGCCTGGCCTTGAATGCCTCCAGGGATGGGGCATCCACAGCCTCTCTGGGCAGGAGAACTTACCAAGTGAATGCAGCCGAAGCACGCTGCGTGTATTTTACTAGAGGAACCTCACGTAGCTTTTACACTGAATATTTTTCATAGATCTGCTTTGCTTTTTAATTTGCTTTACGTTTTCTTACCTCTCCTCATGTACTTCGTGCATCAAAGCGACTCAGGGTCGGAGGGGCTTTGGGTAGAAGCAATATAGCTGATAAAAATGTCAGTGGTGAGATACGACAAATTTATAGTAAATACCTGTCAACTGCTATTTATCTAAATTATCCAGCTCTGGGATTCTCCAGAAATACTCCATCAGCTGCGAGGCAGCTCCATTCTTACGCCCCTATTTCCATCAGAATCTGCTCCCTTTTTTTCTGTTGTTGTCGGTGGGGTTTTTTTGGACACTTGTTCTTTACCCTAAAATGACCCCTTTGTAGCTTGGATCAAAGAGCTGGGAGCGTCAATACCAGTGTCTTCACCAACATGTGAAGAACCTCAAAGTAATTGGTTACCAATTAGCATAAACCTTTACAAGAGAAAAACACCTCAGTGAGACGAACCCTGAGCGCTACCAGGCAGCAGCACGGGCTGAAGGAGCAGCTCCAGTGACCTAAATCACTTTCATCTGCCCCAGAGACAACTCCTTGGGAGTCCCCGCGTGCAAATTATTCTCTCTTTCTCACCTTTCTTTTCTTTCTGC
The DNA here is from genome assembly GCF_038088225.1 of Cyrtonyx montezumae. Lineage (NCBI taxonomy): Eukaryota > Metazoa > Chordata > Aves > Galliformes > Odontophoridae > Cyrtonyx > Cyrtonyx montezumae. The sequence goes on along the minus strand of NW_027071936.1, from coordinate 67,402,744 downwards.
TTTAATTCCTTTCTGCTCTCCGTTCGCTCTCTGCTTTCTGACTTGCTACAGCTTATGGGGAACATGAAACAAAAACTGCTTTTCATTTCATGTTATGTAAAGCAAAGCAATTCCATGTCTTGGCCTTGAAATACAAGGCTCCCAACAGCTGTTCAGATGCTCCAGCAGATAAACCATCTGGCCCAAACCTCACCTTTCCTAATTTATCTTGGATATCGATCAAAGCAACCTGAGCATTACACAGACTTTCGTCAAAGACAACATAAAAGATAAAAACGTCAATGGCAAAATCACTGCATTGAAATCTCCTTGTTTCTTCTTTATATAATAACATTACCATTTTTCAACAAACTTCTCTACTAACACAAAGAGAAGATGTACCTGATACCAACAGCCCAGCAGCCTCACCGCCCTTCTGATGAATGTCCTCAAATAGCTCATTGCTGCTCTACCGAAACCAAAGGGGTTTCTGGCGTTCAACCCCAGCTAAAAGCAAAGCCAACCTTGCCCGAGGAGCCCAGGACGTTCACCCTGACCTTCTGCCTCCCCATTAATCCTTCATACGGTGCTCCTGGCTTCTGAAGGACCACCATACCCATAGTCTGATTTCTGGGTGGTCCTTCACAGAGCCAGGAGTTGGACTCCATGAACCTTATGGGTCTCTTCCAACCTGGGACATCCTACGATCCCATGATCCTTATGGGTCTCTTCCAACCTGGGACATCCTACAATCCCACGACCCTTATGGGTCTCTTCCAACCTGGGACATCCTACAATCCCACGACCCTTATGGGTCTCTTCCAACCTGGGACATCCTACGATCCCATGATCCTTATGGGTCTCTTCCAACCTGGGACATCCTACGATCCCATGATCCTTATGGGTCTCTTCCAACCTGGGACATCCTACAATCCCACGACCCTTATGGGCCTCTTCCAACTTGAGACATCCTACGATTCCATGATCCTTATGGTTTTCTCCTAACTCAGAATATTCTATGATCCTACAGTCCCAGTTTGCAGCTTTTTCCAGCTGTTTTTGTTTTTTTATTTTGTTTTGTTTTACTCTTCCTAATAAAAGGACAGTGTACGTTTCCAAATACTACCAGGATGCCCACTGAAATGTAGAGTAGCTTAACGGTCAGTGACTCATACCAACTTGAAACTTCACCTGTAAAGCCTTATTTCATGCAATTCAAAGTACTTTTGTCACATGAGGAAACCACAGTCTGGGTGAGAACCTGTTGTTTAGGGACAAAACCCACAAGACTTACTCAGGGTCAAGAAATCAAAGGGCTAACTGCAATCATTACACAAAACTGAACGAAGCAACCAAGGCTTATCCAGCAAACACAAAGCACACACGCACACTCCTGCAATGTTTTGTTCCACCACTCCAAGGATTCAAAGCCTCCCCTACACCCATGTGTTCCTCCAGGACAGCGTCGCCGGGGCCATTTCCCACACGACACGGGATCGCCGATGAATGGCCCCATAAAGCATCCCACCGGGGCCCGTCCTGCCACGCCAAGGCCCAGCTCTCCATTAACCACTGCCTGACCCTTGTTCACTTTCTTTCCCCCTCCTCTGCCCTTCCTGAGAAAGTTCAGCGCTTCCTGGAAAAGTCTCGCTGCCGTTTGATATTGTACTTCGCCTTGGTTGCTGAAGGAAGGATTTACAGGTGCCTGGCCCCGTCTGTAAGACCATGACCGAAGGCTGACCTCGCCTTACAATATGTGAACTCCTGCCCTGCTGATAAGGCTGGCAGATATGAGTAGGATTTTTCAAATAATCCTTTGGGAATTTATAAGCAGCACAGCCATAAAACCGAGGTGACTGGAAGGTCGATTTCACTAAAAATAATAAATATCTCAATGTTTATTCAACGTGGGCCTTTTTAACTGCAGGCCAAGCATTTAGATAACGCTATTGTAAATGACAAATATTAGGATTTTTTGGTAACTATTACATTATGATCCTTCCGTCTGACACTGATGTGGTCGTTGCCCTCGCTGGATCTTTGGCATTGTTCGGCTCGAGTTGGGCCTAGAAAGCCAGCTCAGGTTTTGAGCACGGGTCAGAAAAAGGGCAACTTTCTTTTTGGGAGGCTTTCCTAGGGGTGCTCACCTCATCCCGCTCCTATCTCACCAGAACACCTTCTTCAGAGCTTTGCCCTCCTCTCATTACTACAGCTTTTGTTTGAAATTGGAGGGGGAGAAGGACTGAAGGATCTCAGCACAGGAAAAGATGACCCAACCCAGATCTGCTGCAGAGCTCTGTCCATGATGCCTGTCTTTCCCTCACACGCTTTGCAGTGCTGCAACAACCAAGGCGACAAGTAAAGCAACAAGACAGAGAAACAGCAAAACCCCAGTGACACCCTGAGCCCCAAGCCTACAGCAATGCACAAGTGTGAAACCTTCCTAATGTACAAAACTGCTACATCCAACAACGAGGATTCCTCATCCTTCCCATAACAGCATTATGCATAATTACACAGGCATATACCCTTGCATTAAACAAAACCAAAAAAACCCAACCTGTAAGCTACACAAATAGGATTCCTAAGGCTGTTTTCATTACACATAGACTTCACTGAAGTTTCTCCAAATAAAGTGACACTTTGAAATGCACAAAGCATTTCAGCCCGGTTGTAATCTTCAATTAGCACACTCCCTGCACCGGGCTTCCAGATCCAGCTCTGAGTGGGAGCCTTTGTCCAAGATAAACAGAGTAACACATTTTGGGTAGGTTAACTTTTTCATTCCACTACAAAATCAGGGCCGTGGAGCCAAATTACATAATTATTAACAGATGAGAGCACACAAAAAAAAAGGATTTTATAGAAATGTTTTTTATGACAATTCTTTTCCCTTCACAAATTCGTTTGTGTGTCTTGCTGGAGAGCCTGTCTTTCAGAAGTGCCTCTAAAACAATTCTCTCTCAGGCCTGGCTCTGCTGAGGAAGGGGAAGAAAGCTGCTAACAGAGCTGTGCTTTCATGTGCTGCCTGGCTTCCCACTGCCCAGCTGCAGGAGAGAGCCTCAGAGAGCTCAGCAGAAGAGGTTACCAACATTAAGGAACAGATGCAAATAACACAGGTTTGGGAGTTGGGAGATTTGTATGCTGCAAGGCTCACACGTTGCTGAAGGGATGCTGGAAATTAAAAGTCGACGTGTAAGCTACAAAGATCACCTTATCATAGAATGGTTTGGCCAGCAACCAAACGCAAGCACAGAGCACCTCCAGTCCAGCCATGTTTTCCAGGGCATGTGAAGGAGAAAAAGCCCAACTAGATAGGACATGGTGACACTGGGGTTTGACGAGCCTAACTCTAGCAGACTTCTCTAAAGCACGACAAATAAGATCTCTAAAACCATTATTCTTCTCAACTTCTCAATTAGCACTGAATAACGAAGTCACTGAGGTCAGAGCAGAGCTCTTTCAGGATAACTCTATGCCCAAGGTACAAGCACTGGGCCTGTTACAAGCCCAAGCATTGCAGCAGTGGGAGAAAACCTCCCTTCCCATTTCAGCAGGATCCCAGCAGCAGGGCTCACTCACCAGCACGGAGTAGATGTGCAGGCAGCGGTACACAGGCGAGAAGTCCACCAGCTCCTGGGCCCCGGGCACCTGGAAGAGAGCAGGAGGTCAGCACAAGGTGCAAGTCAACCTCAGCCCACTGTGATCAGTGCAGCTTGTGCTGAGAGGCACGCTGAGATTTCAGGGCTGCAACAACCACAGTACAGACACCAGACTGCGTATCTGCACGTACAGTTCTAAATGTCACTCCAACTACAGAACCATCACTGAGTACTACTTCTGCTCCATTTGTGCTCCCTCTGAAATCACATTCACCTTTTATCCCCACTGTTAGCCCGCTCAGCAGAGACTTCATTTTGACCATGAGCTTGAACGTACGTTCAAGCATCCTTGGCACCTATGCAAGACAACAACGATTCTTTCTATATCTCCAGTTTGACTGCTTTAAAAGCACGAATTCTTCTCTTTCTTTTTTAAAGAATAAGCCACACAGACTCCAGCACCTTTCAACAACAGCAGTGAGCCTCTCGCAGGGACAAGGAAGCGCAATTTGGAAGGGTGGGACAGAAGGAGAGAGGGCAAGAGGAAGATCAGAGAGGAAATTTGCATACAAGAAGCTTCTGTCCTTTGGATATGTTGAAGCCAACACAGCATTAAGCTTTTTGGCCAAGGCATAAAGCTAAAGCAACCCTCCTTCTCCCCCAAAATCCAGAGAGGAAGGGAGTGTTCTGTTGACATGCGGTGGAAAAAAATGGGAGAAAGATGAAAGGGACCAATGGACAGGCCTGGGAAACATGTTTATTTTTAATTATGCTTAAGAAGCATTTTGCTAAAAAGGAGGTAGGACGGAGCAGGGAGAAGTCTGTAGCTGGATGAGGGCATGCCAATCTCCACCAGCACTGCCCAAAGCGCTTGGGGCGAGCGGTCCTCATGTGCACCGATGGCTTTGGGCAGGGGAATGCAGAATGGGAAAGAAAAAGTTGGGGATTTTGTTAGAAGACTTCTGGTTGAGGAATCCTCAAGTGCAAAACCATGGGAGATAGCTATAAGGAGGGAGAGGAACGCCAGAACACACCGGGCCCAGCCGTCCCCAGCGACCACCACCAGCATCAGGAGCTGCATGGGATGGACCCGAGAGCTCCCTGTGCTCTTCGAAGGGAGAGGAGATCTGTCATCTCCTCCCACCACCATCACAGCAGGAGATGTTTTCCTACGAAGCTGAATTCAGGATCAAACGGTTTTGCTCCTCTCGGATTTGGGGCATTAGCTGAACACGGCCCACGGAGAAATATTTTCGATAAAGATTTGTGAAATCAGGCTATTGCCAAAAGTGGAGCTTACTCCTCCAGAGGAATTCTTTCAAAGCAGACTGCAACATTTTCACAGTCTCTGATCTTCTCTAAAAACTTTTAAGCCCACACACATGCTCACAAAATAAAAAAAAAAAAAAAGAAAGAGAAAAAATGCTGGACGTTCCTGCAGAGTTAATATCTCAGACATTAATAGTTTTACTATGGCTAATCCAGTTAGAAAGCTCCCAGATACAGGTGTGTGCAAAACCTGGAATACACCCATGAAAAAAGGAGCACCCAAGCGATCAAACCCTGAGCTGAGACCCTCTGGAGTTTAAATCTAGGAAGTTTGAAGGGGCGCCTAGTCCACATCCAGCCCCACAATGTCAGTGTCACAGGAGTGACTACAATCCCCACTGGAACCCCCTTTGGCCTCTCTGGGCATCCACTGCAGGGCAGTGGGATCGGATGGAAGATTTTTTTAGTGTTTTACGTGTCTATGACCAATGCAGGGCTCTGCACACACAGAACATGTAGAACTCTGCCTTCTAACACATCAGGAAAGCACGTTTACAGCTTTCCAAACAGGAACCCAATTTTCCCAGCTGGAAACTCATGCAACTTTCCCCCATACCCCAACATGAAGGAAAGATGGGCATCCTTTGGTCTGAGCACATCTTCTCCAGCACCTATTGGAGTTTCTTCCCCAAAGCTGCATTGCCAGCGTTCAAAAACACAAATAAACCTTTGCAATAAGAACTAGAAGCCTCCTCAGCAGAACCGATTACTCCCCCGACATCTCCACTTCTGCCTGATCTTTTTTTTTCCCCCTTTTAGTTGGTAGAACAAAGGGTTTATTCATTTTGTCCAGAACTCTCCCGTTCTGCAGACCTCGTTCCCCGAGCCCGCGTCCGGCACGCTCACGGTACAGAGCTGTCAGCTTCTGCAAACAGCCCAACCCCTGCTTTCTGCAGGAGCACTTTCAGTTGAGTTAAATGCTGACTGTAGGAAATTTAACCCATTAAAGCCAAGTTTTCAGTGTAAATGCTCATCTGCAGTTGACATGGTCACATGCCTGTCCCAGAGGTGGCTTGGTGGTTGCCCCATTCCTATAGGCACGGTTGGACATGGCTCTGAGCACCTGACAGAGTTGTAGATGTCCCTGTTCACTGCAGGGGAGTTGGTCCAGATGGCCTTTAAGGGTTATTTCCAACTCAAACTGATTCTACAATGATTCTATGATGCCTCTGATAAAGGATGTTCCGGCCTGGCTTCATACAAATCTGAGATGCAATGGCTTGATTTTCTGATCCTCACTACTTCCTGATGTAAAGACACCACATGAGCACAGATACATCTGCCCCACTTTCATTAAGAAAAATCCATGTTGGAACGACAGGACTTAAAAGCCAGAAACAACGGTTTATGAACAGTCCCATGAGCCCACTGACCCAAGAACGTGGGCTCAGTGGTGCAGATGATCACGTGCACACACAGTACAGCAGCCACAAGTCCAGCCCATGACATTTAGCACCCTGGCTCTCTTCACATGATACAGACAGTTTTTACAATCGTAGAATCATTAAGATTGGAAAAGACCTCTAAGCTCACCAAGCCCAACCCATCCCCACTGACCACCTCCCTCAGTGCCACATCTCCACAGTTCTTAACACCTCCAGGTGACCCCAGCACCCCCTGGGCATCCTGTGCCAACTCCTGACCAACATTCAGGACGTGTTCACTTTACAAAATAAGCCTCTACTGCTGAAAGAAGCATTGGCTCTGTAGGCCTTCAACAATCCTCACCTTATCTCACCAGGTTCAAGCAGCTTGGGAGCTGTGTGCTGGCTTTCTTTTCTCATGCTGAATGCAATTACAGAGCCAAATGTGTTGTATTTTAGATTCCCTACACCTTGTGTGGTCTCAGTGCCCTTTGCCTGCCACAGTGCTGCAGCCTCTCCTTAGTAGAAGGATAAAGCACTCACAATGGTCAGGAGGGTGCTCAGAGCACTGCAGCACTGGACGTGGCTGCACTGTTCTACAGACTGATCTTGCTCTGGCTGACATTGGAGACAGCAGGCAGACAGCTTTGTCTGGAAACAGAAAGTTTCCTCTCTGCATCCAAGATGTTTTTTTTTTTTGTGTGTGTGTGTGTGTGTACGGAATTACTGGTGGGAGCAAACAAAAGGTGGAGGCTGATGGCACCCAACAAAGCCATTTATCAGGGAAAGCCAAGAGAGGCTCTCTGTGGCCCCAATTTTAGCTCCCAAAACTGCCATCAATCTCTTATGTTCACCTAGAGGATTACAACTTACTCCTCCAGCCAGGTCAACCCGAAGGAACGCCAGAAGTATGAGGAGTTCTGGCTACACCTCACACCTGCTGATGTCCTCAGTGCCAAACTCCCTCTCCAAACAGAAAACTGTCTGGAATTGGTTCATTTGTTCTTCTGTGAGAGATGAGGAGCTGTTATTCCTTCCTTACAATCTCCCCTCTCCCACAGAGGAGCACCAGGAGGTCCATTTCCACCCGACTACGTCACAAACGCCTGGCCAGACTTCTGGGGAACAAGAAGAAACGAGGCAGAACGCAGGCAAGCTTTGTGCTGATGTATTCAACAGGATGGCAAAAGAAAAGTCACTGGAAACGAGAAGAATCTGGATGAGCTTTGTAGTAAAAAGCATCCAGAACACTACAAAGGGAGCACACACAGAGCGGGCCGTGGAGCTGCTCAGTATGAAATGCTGATCTTCCTCCTGCCACTTGACATTCATAAAAACTGAACTCAAGTCATCTCCCAGCTCGTTTTACAGCTGCACCCGTGGTCTTGCTCTCATTATAGTGGGAGCTTCCACCACAGTGAGGCATCTGTCTGGACCATGATGTCTCCAGAGTGCAGAACTGGGGAACCACGCCTCATCCTGGTCCTCTTGGATGTAGCTGGCACAGCTCCCCAGTGCTGCCCAAGAGAGAAAAGGATCTGCGTAACAATTCATGCAACTGTAGAAGCAAAATGCTTCTGCTCTTCTGTTCCTTTCAAAGCTTTTCCTGTTAATTCTGCTGCCTGGATATGGAGGGGGAGGTGAGGGACTGTGAGATCTCTGGAGCAGTCCATCCAGCCTTGATAGATAACTCTGCATCACAGACTGCTGAAAGGGCTCAGGAATTACCCAGAGATTAAGACTATATTTATCCCCTTTTTTCTTTCCAGATTCAGCCAGGGAGAAGGATCAGAGGTCTCAGAAGGTCTCTCCTGCCAAGCACTAAATCAGAACCACCTCTGAGGATCATTTCGTTCTCAGCTCTGAGTAGGACTGAGTGCAGGAACTCTGTTCCTCCTTCCCAGATTCACCCACCACCTCCAACAAACAAACCTGCAGCTACTGGCTGGGTTCCTCAGCTAGGAGAGGTCAAGTAAGCAAAGCTGTGGTCTTTGGATGCTTCAGGATCATTTCTTCCCTTGCCCACTGACTTCATTCTACACAGGGCTCCTTCTCTTCCTCCAGGTTTTCTTGTTCACGTTTTCTTGAGACATATAACCCCCAGTGAGGGGCAGAGCTGGGATGAAGTGAATTACCGACCCACCCAGCAGCACTGCCCTCCCTGTTTCTCACTGTGCTCTTACTGAGTAGGCTGGGAGGGGACACAGCTATGACAGCAAACCCAAACCAAAGTGACATTGCGTACGTCACACTCAGCAACAAAATATTGGGGGAAATTTGTTTGTGGGTTGTTTGTTTGGTTTTTTTTCCCCCAGAAAATATCCATTGCTTGGAGACCAGCTGGGCATCCATCTGTTGCTGGGATGCAGGCAGTGATGCCTTTACACCAACAGCAAGGTTTCTTTTGTTCCCTTTGCTTATTAAGCTGTTTATACAATTGGCCCATGAGTTCTCTCACTCTTGTCCCTTAGACCAACTCCTCCATTCTGCTGGAGGAGAGAAGGGGGAGTGAGTGAGCAGCTGAGGGGGTTCTCAGCTATCACACATGTACCGACCCTTTAGGTTTAGCAACTCTTATTACCAGATGAGACACTCATTTGTATTAAAAAAAAGAAAAAGAAATGGGAAAAGAAGACAGTGGAGGTGGGTAGAGAAAATGATGGTGGAGGGGGGAAAGAAGACGGTGGCAGAGAGGGGAAAAGAAGTTGATGGTAGATGGGAAAGAAGAATTAAAAAATAGAAGGAAAAAAGAGGAAAAGGAGAAAAGAAACAAACAGAAGAAAACAAAAATAAATTTAAAAAAGCGCAGAGAAACAAAATAAATAAATGAGAAAACTAACAACCGAAGAAAAACCCATAAAATAAATCAAAATAGCTCTTTCCAAAGAAAAGAAGCCCCGGAAGGCCAGGAGTCTGGGGAAGCATTGCAGTGGGACCAGCCCGCCCCGTTTCATCACCACGGACAGCGGCCGCTGCCGGGCAGCTCTGGGCAGAGCTCACAGCGCTGGGAATGGGGAGATGCTCCACATCTGGGGAGATGCTCCACATCTGGGGAGATGCTCCACATCTGGGGGATTTCTCAGATTGTGCTGCACAAACCATGGTATTCACTTCCCCCCTCCTTGGTATTTACACCTTCTAGTGGAACGTGCGGGACCTCAGTGCCTGTTAGGAAGTGGTGATCTTGGATGGAAAGAACCCAACAGAACCAATGTGGGGAAAGGCAGCCCTGAGCACGGACCTGCAGCACACGTGAGGAACTCCTGTTCCTCGACAGGCTGAGCAGTGGGCACAGATCCTCACGAGGTTCAGCAAAGCCAAGAGCTGGGTCAGAGCAACCTCTGCTATCAGCACAAGTTGGGGGGTGTAAGGATGGAGTAGAGCCCTGCAGAAAAGACATGGGGGTACTGGTGGGTGGGAAGCTGTCAGCAATGTGCACTCAAAGACCAGAGAGCCAACAGTATCCTGGGCTGCAGCCAAAGCAGCGTGGCCAGCACGGTGAGGGAGGTGATCCTGCCCCTCTAGTCTGCACTGAGACCTCACCTGGAGTACTGCACACAGACAGGGAGTCCTCAGCACAGGAGAGACACGGAGCTGTTGGGAGTGTGCCCAGAGGAGGGCCACGAAAATGATCCCAGGGGTGGAATACCTCTCTTACCAGGACAGGCTGAGAGCTGGGGCTGTGCAGCTGGAGAAGAGAGGGCTCCAGGGAGAGCTGAGAGCAGCCTTCAGTATCTAAAGGGGCTTTAAGGAGGAAGGGGACGGATTATACAGCAGGGTCTGTGGGATTGGACAAGGGGAAACCGTTTCAAACTCAAAGAGAGGAGATTCAGACTGGAAATAAGGAAAAAGGTTTTTATGCTAAGGGCAGCGAGGCACTGTCAGATGGGACCCAGACTGGTGGTGGATGCCACTTGGAGACACCCAAGGCTAGGGTGAACGGGGCTCTGAGCACCTGATGGAGCTGTGGGTGTCCCTGTTCACTGAAGGCAGTGGGACAGATGGCTTTTAAAGGTCCTTTCCAACTCAAACCATTCTACGATTCTACGAGCTATGAGAAATCACTGCGTTGAAGTAACGGCCAGCAACAGAAACACACCAGGAACAACTGCACCTACAAAAATTCTGTCCTAATGAAACTCCTCCCAGCATAAAGCACACATCTGCCACAGGACTCACTGCACAGAAGAGGCTAAATACCTCGCGTGCTGTGCAGCAATTTGTCTGCTTTGAAAGGCCACAGAGCTGGCAGACTGAAGGCAGGTGCTGCCCTGATCTCCTACCACACTAAGCGTCTCTGCTGAGCCTGCTAACAAGGACACAAGTGCAAAGTGACTCAGTTCAAAAAGGCTCCACCATCTGCTCTGTGTCTTTACGGCATGTTGCATAGGAGCTCGAAATGCTGAGCGAGGTGCGAGCGCCGAGACTCAGCTAATCACCCCAAGCTGCCCAGTGCCCTGAGGTTGATGGCATCCAGTTACCTCTTCGTCCTCCTCCTCATCTTCAACATCCAGGATACCCGAATCCTGCTCAGACATGGGGCTAGTGTTCTTTACCTCCAAATCTGAGCCTGCTTCTTTCTTGGACCTCTTCCCCCCGCTTATCCTGGGGTGCTGCGATACAATATTGTCCAGGTTTCTTTGCTGCTGTGCCTAGGAAAAAACAAACAAACAAACAAACAGGTTTTGAGCTTTATGATAGCATCCTCAGATGTATTTTTTCAGCCAAAAGATGCGATCGGTCATGAAATACAACAAATGAGACAAAAGAAAACACACGCTTAATGGAACTTCGAAATGTTATGTTTTTCCAAACCCAGATATTCCAAAGAAACAGAAGATTCGTTTCAAAACCATTCCAGGGATTATGCAACAATACAAAGAATATTCTGACTCTTCACAAATCAAAACGCCAAACCCATCGCACTGCCATATTGATCTATTTACAGCACAGACGCAGAAATATTAGCCCATAGGCCATGTGGTGACTGTCACAGGCTAAATTAAAGGACCTACTTAACCGTTGGATTTGTTCCTCTTTTCAACCCATGTCAGCACAAAACATTCCACATCTGGACCCCAGAGGTTCCTGAAAGCATTTTTGTGGTACCCCAGGAGATCTTAATTGCGGCGTTGCTGATTTGCAGAACGATCTGTGCAAGGTATTCAACCAGGATGCTTGGCCTGGGAGAAGGCCACAGCTCGTGGAGCAAAGCACACGGCCTCACTGCAGCCCCCTCAGGTCCCTTTGCAGCAGAGAGCAGTGTGTGTGTTGCTGCAGCTTTCTTGGCTTCCTCGCTGTGACCATCCACAACTTCCAACAGGAAAAACCATTCAGCCCCAGTTGCCCAAGAGTTGAAAACGAGCTTCAAGTTGGAGTGCAAGGAGGGGGAATGGCACAGATGCTGCCTGGTACCAAGTCCTGTCCCAAACACAGGACAGGGGTTCCACACACATGGATGTGTTTAAAACCCATTTGGATGTGGTGCTCAGGGACACGATTTAGCTGAGGGTTGTTAAGAGTGAGGGCAGTATGGTTATGCCATGGTTGGACTCGATGATCTCTAAGGTCTTTTCCAAACTGAGTGATTCTTTGATTCTATCCCTGCAAAACCCACTGGGTTCCACCATGATGCAAGGCAAAGCCCACCTTGCATACATCTTCACTGTAGCTGCCACACGGGGCAAAGATTGTGAAATTAAACATGTAAGTGACAAGGACCATGGATGCAGCAGGGCTGGAGCACCGTGCAACAGCCCAATCTTGACCTCTAGTGGTTGGAAAGCTGTAGGATCACTGCAAGTGCTGTTAGGAAAGCGGCAAGGGATAAGCAAGGGGATTACCAAATGGGCTTCTGAGGAAGATCTCTTAAGGGAGGAGTCTCAACAGTAGGGATTTTTAGCAACAAAGCCACAGGACAAGGTCTGCGTTAGCACTGCTCAAGACAAATTTTGTGAGCAATGTCAATACTTGAAGCAATTGGGAAAAAGTGGCCTTTTTTGCATTAGAAATCTCTAACTTCAGAGGCACCGCTCTATAGAAAGGCATTGCAACACCATATAAAGAGAATTAGGACTTCAAAAAGGGGAGTGAGCGCTTGGTCCTTCTGAAGGCCACACAACAAAGAGGTCCGAGCTCGGCTCCCCTCTCAGATACACCCACTTATGACATAAGTTACTCAACCGAAGAGTACTGAAGTTATAACACTGAATCCACTGTAAATTACAGCAAAAGCGAGCCCAGCGTACTCATTAAATTCGTTCAAATTTATGTAATTTTTTTTCTTTCTTTTCCTCTAAAAAGAGAAGAAAAAAGAATGGGAAAATGCAAAGTTTCACATCAAGTGTTGAGCTTTATACAGATCATTAAAAGGGCGTAGCCAGATCACAGGATGAAAAGTGGTCATGGGAGAAGAACAATCTAAACTAGCAAGGAGAAGGATGCAACCCCTGGCTTCAATCTTCAATGCCCAAGCCACGAGCACGCAACATCCATCATTTTAGGCTGAGCATGGAATTAAGTCTCCTCAGAGGACCCTGCAAATGTCCTTGGGAAGCACAGCATGTGTCCTTGCTGTCCAGTGACTTTCCAAAGCTCTTCCACTACACGAATACAATGTGGTTGGAATGGGACGACCTTTAAGGTCCCTCCCTGGAGGGTGACATTTTCTAGGACAGGCTTTCTCGCTTTTCACTCTTCAGATGAATTCCACCAGTCCACAGACATCATGTGCTGCCATGTGCTCCTCCTCCCACCTTGGAGGTGTTCAAGGAACATTCTGATGTTGTGTTGAGGGACATGGTTCAGTGAGAACTAATGGTGATGGGTGGATGGTTGGACTGGATGATCCCGAAGGTCTTTTCCAACCTTGTGATTCTCTGATTCCCAACCCAAGCCATCCCATGATTCCTTCAGCCACGCTCACAGGAGGAGCACATGGCAGCATGCCATGTCTATGGACTGGTAGAATTCATACCAAGAATGAAAACCAAGAAAGCCTGACCTAGAAAAAGTCACTGCTGTAACTGAAGGAGTACAGCATCCCAGCTGAAGGCCACGTTTTGCATTTTGCATCATTTTAATTCTGTTCGTGAACTGAATGTTTATCAAGAGAAGAATTCTGACCAAAGTCCAAGTTTATGGATACTGAGTGGAAAGCAAAAGTGTGTATCCCACCTTCCAAGGCCTAAAAAACCCCAGAGAGACTCCCAGAGCCCTCAGAGCTTTTCCAGTCCTCCAAAAACAGTATCAGATATGGGAATTAGGACAAGTCCTATGTGAGAAGAGGTCACCCAGCAATTTTCAGTCTAAAGACTGACCTGCTGTCAAGGAACGCCAACGCAGCCCAGCTCCTCCCTGTAGGGCACTGGGTACGACCCCACATCCCACCCCAGGCCTGCAACCCAGGTGTGATGCTGGAGCCACACAGCACACGCGCCAGAAACAACAGTAATTGCTTTTCCATTAACAGTATGGCATTCCCCCCACCCCCACTCTTGGCAGGAAACAATATGGACTGAAGTGACCTATAAGTGAGAAATATCAAATTTTCTTTAACTTCGGCAGGCTTGGGTGAAGTCACCGAGGTTTCAGTTTCACCTTGAGAGAAAGAGAGAGCTGGGGAGAGGCCCAGAGGAAGCAGCTAAAGAGAAAATTGGGCTTAACCACGAGGAGCTCGTGCTCCGACCTTCTCTCGTTCCCTGCACCTCCCAGACCCGCTCCCTCCTGGGCCAGGGTGCAGCAGCACAACTATGCAATATATTTGACATTGCCCATAAAGGATGAAAAACGACCTGCGGAGCAGGAACATTTGGATTTTAATGTTCTGTTTCACATAAAGGCATCTGCAGGGAGCCCAATGAAGAGGCACACTTTAGGAACCACATCAAAGCAGGGGCGACACTCCAGCGTGCCCCCTGAAAACACAGCAACCTGTGGCTGTGGGGGAGGAGAAGGGCCCTCCAGGGACAAAAATAAAACAAAAAAAAATAAAAAAAACCCTTACCTTTTGGTGTGGTTTACATGAAAGCAAGTGCGTTTTTGTATTCTTCGGTAAAATTGCCTCTATTATACAAGACTATCAATCTCTCAGCTCTCTGCTTAACGTGACAATAAAAAGTTTAGAAACCAAATGTGTGCTCATAGCTAGTGTTACATTTAGCAATAACACACGAAGCGTTTGCTTCACGTAGCTGGGGCTGCCTCCAAGCACAGCCACCCTCGTTGGCCCATGCACAGCCAGCAGACACAGCCTGAGCAGAAACCCTATTTCCAGGCTGATACAAAAGCAAACACGGCCTTCCCTCTCCAGCCCATAGGTTCAGGTCATTTGATTTTGTTGTTGTATACAGACCAGTTTTGTCCGTGGCACAGCACAGGAGCTGCTGCTCAGGTTCTGTTGGCTGAATACAGCTGGGGGGAATCAATCCTTTTTGCTGCCATCCCTTGAGAAACAGAGGATCGAAAGACCTGGGAGAAAAAGCCCTTCTACCCTTCTTACGTTTGCTTCCCCTAAGCTGTCCACTTTTATGCTGCTCCACCAACAACCTTACGTGGCGTGGCTTCAGTGGTTTGCCGTTCAAGTCTGTCCCTCAAGAGTCCTAAATGTGAGATGCTGTGGGTGCCCCAGCCCTGGAAGCATTTGGTTGGATGTGCAGCTGGAGCTGGTGGGGGGCAACCAGCCCATGGCAGGGGGTTACAGCTCTGTCATCTTTAGGGTCCTCCCAACCCAAGCCATTCTGTGACTCTATGAAATACTGGTCCTCACTATTTGCCTGTCAGAACCAAGGGAACCCATCCCCAACCCCACACCCATCCTGCATGGCTGGGTTGGAGCTGCAAGGCAGCCATGGGCTCCCTCCAACTCTGCCTCCAGAAGCCACACACCATAAGGGAAAGTTGTTACACCTCCTACACTGGGAACAAGCTCCTTTAAAACTCAATTAGCTTTTTATAGGGTTTTTATGACTTCGCCTTGTTTTCTGCCTCGGTTTGCCAATGTTGACAGCGAGCACGTCTTACCTCCCGTCACCTCCACCCACCAACGAACTGACAATATTTACTTTTTAGAGGAATCTAATGAGCTCTTTCCTGATGAGACGGCAGATAAGGCACAGCAAAGGAGGTGCTATTATTTAGTCGGGGCTGAAGCACCGCTGTGGTTTTAGCTTTGGTGGTTTTCATTACTTGCTGAATATCTGCTGCTGTCGTTGCTTTATGGACCCCTCCAATGGGCTGAGACACAGAACTTTAAAACACCGTTTCAGCGTATCCCTGGGAACGGGGTACACGCTCCTTCCACACCATTACAAAGAGCAGACAGGCCACGGGGGAAGAGAAAAGAAAGTGAATAAAAGATGACAGCGCGGCTGGCTCCCCGCCAGAGATCCATTTGAAAGTTATAAAATCCCCCTCAGATCAGATAAAAGCACGTATTATTATTGCAAGGTGTAAACTCAACGGCGCTGACACAGCTCCTGTTTTCAGTTTTAACTAAAACCCCGGCGCTTGTCGAGATAAGAGCTTTTTGCCTATCTGCCTCCTTGGTTATCACGGCAAACAATTTGTCACAGGTTTGTCTGACAAAGTTCGCCATCAGCACAGGAAATGAGCTCCAAAAAAAGAAATATATATATATATATCCATCCTTTTTTTCTTTTTAACTTGATATTTGGTCGTTAAAAATTTACTTTGGAGAAGCTGCATTCAATGAGCTTGCTCCAACGAACACCCCGTAGAGATTCTGCTTCAGGGAGGGTCAGGTTGGATATGTTGGATGTTAGGAATCATTTCTTCTATGAAAGAGCATCCAGAAAATGGCACAGGCTGCCCAGGGTGTGAGGGAGTCACCATCCCTGGAGATGCTCAAAAAATATGGAGATGTGGCACTGAGGGACGTGGTCAGTATGGTGGGATGGGTTGGGGGTTGGACTTGGTGGTCTTTGAGGTCTTTTCCAGCCTTAATGGCTCTATGATCCTCGTTCCCATACTCCTGCTCCTTTTTCCCTACCCCTAAGAGAAGGGAAGTATTATTTATGCCCTCAAGAGTTCATCATGAAGAGCAGCTTGGTTAATTCAGTATTTTACCTGAAAACTATTAAACCTCTGCTGTTCTTTGGGGGAGCTCCCGCAGTGCAGAACAGGGAGCGATCAGGACTCTGTGCTCTCCTTCCTGGGAGCTGTAATGGGAAGTTTATCACATTAGCACTGATAAAAGGACTCAGGCAACCGAGTCCTCTGGGTCAGCTGCACAACTGAAGTCAAAAAGTCATTTTTTTAAGAAGTCCTTTATGGAGCAAGGTGTTGATTTAACACTTCTGTGTGTTCTGGTGTCAAGAACAAGATATCTGTGTGCAGGCATCAAAAGTAGCTCAGTTATGTGATTAAAAAGTGCATTTATCACATTTACACTGAGTGGAGAAGCTGAAAATTAGATAAGGGGCCTAAAAGCAAGAGGAGGAAGGCTGTTGTAGAGGCATTCCACACACATCAAGGACTGCAGCCCCACACCTGAGCCTGGCTACAAAACCCCTTGCTATCTGTAATGCTGTATGCCACACTTTGTTGCAGCTTTTCCTTCTCTGCCTTCTCATATAAAACCACAGAATATCCCAGGTTGGAAGGGACCCACAAGGACCACTGAGCCCATAAAGGACCACCCCAAATGCAAACACTACGGCTGAGAGTGACACCCCAATGCTCCCCGAGCTCCAGCAGCTCAGGGTCATGCTCACTGCCCTGGGGAGCTGCTCCATGCCCACAGCCCTATGGGGCAGAGCCTTTCCCTGCCCATTCCCCAGTGACTACAGCCTACTTGAAGCTGGTGTGCTAAGAATCACCGTGCCCAATACCTCCACCTTGCACTTTGGGAATCACAGAGGAGGGAGGGTTGCTCACTCAGCCTGGATAGGGAATCAGGACTACAGCTCATCAGCCCTGGAGCTCTGAGCTGCACTTATTTATCTTGACCCTCAGAAAGTTATACAGCTAAAGGAGTGTTCATCCTCCCCTTCTGGCCCCAGATTAAACTCCTTTATCCCGTTGTTCTCCATGGGAGTTCCCACACTGCTGTTTCACACACCCTCTCTCTGGGCCTTGTCAAACTCTGGGCAGATAAGTTTGCTTTCAAGATTCTGCTTTTGTTTCCAGTTATCGGCCTGGTTTTGGTTTTCTCAAGATTCTGAGAAACAGGCAATGTTCAAAGCACCTCTCCTTGATGGTCCCGATTGGCCTGGAACAGAGCATGACCCATCAACAAGGAGAGGATAAGGCCTTGAACCATGGAGAGAACATCTTCTGGCTGATACCCTTTGGATCTGACTCACAGTCTGGATCCACCATCAGAAGCTGTGCTCAGCTGTACCAACAATGTGAGACAATGTCTGAAGCTGCACCCCAACTGCAGCCATCCACCAGCATGGATCTCCTCTCCCAGCCTTCCTCTGTTAGACAGAAAGCAGCAGAGCACAGCTCAGCAGAACAGTGCCCTGCTGCAAACTCAAAAACACGCTGCAGACAGCCTGGGAAGAACCTGCTGCTCCACTATTCTGCTTTGGTTTGTTGCTTTTTTTTCACGATAGAGAAATGTTCTTCCAGTAGGACCTCACTCAAACCGCCATCAGCTTCAGGAGATGTTATAAGGCTTACTTCAGAGCTACAGACTGACGTACTGAAAAGCTAGGTAAGGGTATGAACCGCAAGAGTTAAAGAATGAACCCCAAAACACAGAGAAACAGCCCATGATCTATATCTTGGGGGTCAGTCAGCAACGGTACTGCCTACTCCAGAAGGTTAAACACACACAAAATCCTTCTTGGAACATGGGACATTTCTTTCAGTTTAGGATTAAGCCCTGTTGTTGATGAAAAACCCACAAACAGACACCAAAGGGACTGAGCCACGAAGACGAGCCCAATGGCTTTTTCAAGAATCATCATCTTCTCCATGACCCACGAGCTTCAGGATGGTAGTAGGGGAAAAAAAATAAAATTATTGTGTTACCTCTGCTTTTAATTAATCAGAGAATTAAGTAGCTGCTGAAGCGCACTGACTGTAGGGAGTGTTTAATCCCACACAAGAAGTTCTGCCAAAGACCACTTAACAGAAGAGCTTGTCCTTCATTCAGCTGCCTTCATTTCACACTGATTCACACCAAAGCACCACCTTCTAGCCCGTATATTAAGGCAATTCTCCTCTACGTTGCCAAGATTTCTGTCCCAACACCAATACACGACATTTCCATCCCAATTTTTAACTACAGAACTAGAATGGTGGTAAATAGATGGACACCAATCAGAACTTGGTCTCATCTCACTTAGGTATGCCAACTTACAGTTGATATAACATCCCTTTTTAAAGGGCAAGCAGTGACTGAAGAATTAAAAGTTACTTATTAAAAACATATAATTCACATCTGGCATCCTAACTTTTCAATCTCTCAGAGAATCCGTGCAAGTCCCGAATTCTGTTATTTCCCGGACATCCTCTGCCCCCCAAAGGCCAATGGGGAAACTGCAGAGAATTCCTCAAAGCCAACGCTTTTTGGTTATAAACCTACAGATTTTTTTTCATAGAGTCACAGAACTAACGTAAAATCATCAAGGTTGGAAAATACCTCCAAGATTACCCAGTGCAACTGTCCACCTACCACCAGCATCTCCCCATCAAACCGTGTCCCTTAGTACAACATCTAAATATTCACTGAACACCTCCAGGGACAACAGAAGCCATAAATGGAGACATGAAAGGAGTGTTCAATCTCCTCTTATTTTCTTTTTCTCATCTTCAGGCAGACCACCTTCCCTCTCCCAACAGGACTATACAACCAATGCTGGATCTAGTGTGCTGGACTCACCAAACCCCAAGAAAATATTGCTATTGCCCTCACAGAGCCAGGATCTTACCCCTGCAGGCAGCGAGAGATGAGCACCAGTCATAAATCAGCTATAATCAGTCACTGGGAAGAATCTCACCTATTTTACAGCTCTGTTTTGCAAGTCGCTGGCTAGGACAACAGCACCAATCACACAGTAAGAGCCCACCAGTTTGCTAAGCAAATGCATCACGTTTGGTCTAACCATCAAAAAATAATAATAATCCTACAAAGCAGTCTTTGGCCTCATTGAGGCTGTTGTTCCCATCTCTAACAAGCAGTCAGCCACAGCCACAAGACAGGAGCTGGCTTCCTGCTGCCCAATGCACACAGCATCCAGTTCCCAAGTTCAGCTGGTGGAAGCCTGTTTCCTTCAATCAGAACAAGTCCATCTCTGATTTCCCTGTTAAAAAGCAAGCGATGGAAAAGCTCAGCACTGCTATCCCTCAGATCTCAATTCACGCTTTTGGACCCTGTTATTATTTCACTAACTCTCGGAAAGCATAAATGCATAAAGCTTATAACAAATCAAATGCATACTCCAGATAATAATGTTTTAACATTACACGCTGTGCATTCATATTGCAATTGCTCACAAGTAGTGCCACACAAAACTAAAGAGGAACTGTAGTTAAGCCCTTGGCCGCCCAAAAGTAAATGGTGATACAGAAATGGATGGTGACAACATGCATTCTCAGCCCAGAAGCCTGCAATCAATGTAACACAGCCACAATGTGGATTTGTGGGGATGTAGGCACCTCGAAAGCTGTGTGCTAGCTCCTCTGAAACCCCTGAGCAGGGAAGCTAGATGAGAACTGGGGCATTCACATCCTCCACCAGCATTAACTACATGGCAAGGGTTTCACGTGCTCTCCCAACAGGTTGCTTTCATTACGGTACCTTCATAAGGATGGAGTAACCCACTACTCTGGATTGAAGTGGTTGGCCCCAGTACCTGCCAAAGGAGATATGATGTTTTACACGAGCCCATCTTGCCTGCAGACACCGTTGGAAATGCATTTTCCGTTGGGATTCAGCTGAATCCACTGAAGTCATCACTGGGATTTGTGAGTCGGCGGGACGCGTTGGTGACAAATTTCCTTCCGAGCAACATGTGGTGGATGAGAGGAGCCCAAGCTGAAGGCATGTCTCAAAGCCCTAACCCTCCTTCTCCCCCTTCCACTATGCTTTTTAAGAATACTCCAGAAGGAGAAGAAGACACCCTGCTTCCAGAGCACTGCTTCTTATCCTCATAAAGCGCTTTATGATGGTTTAGATTTAAAGAATGAAACGTCAAACAGTTTCACCACTGCCACTCTTCCAAGCATGGAAGCAATAGCAAAAAAACAAAAACGAAAACATGACAGCAAGAAGAAAGAAGGGAGGGAGGGAAACAAACATTTGAATTATCCAGAATGGGAAACCCATCCCTGCACAAAGAAGCTTTAATCCTTCCGACATCAAGAGACTCCCATTTTCCACAAAGCTCTTCAGCACTTTAATCCCTCTCGGAGTGTTTGTACTGTGAGCTAATCCATTTAATTCACTTACACTTGTCTAACAACCTGCTTTTCAAGAAATCTTTCAGGCCCACAATATCTACAGTAGCTCAGCACTGAGGTCGAGGTCCCATCCAAAGGCCCTCCAGGTCTCTCAGCAGGAACCCGATGTCGCTGCTTCAAGGAGGTGGCAAAGAAATCCCCACTCAACAGAAGCAAATGACAAAACCCCCATTGACTGGGGCTGAAACGTGCAGGATTCAACGCTCAGGAGTTCTTTCCAGCCCCATTTCTGACCACCAGGCACCATATCCTTCCCAGGCACCACTCGCCTACGTTTAAAACTTGCAGACTTCAAAATTACAATCACTTTATTTTTTATTTATTTTTTTTATAAGACCAAAACAAACAGCAGCCTGTACCAAAGTGCAATTAGAAAGTCAGCATTCCTCTCCAACTTCTCGTTAGTATAAGTTTTATAACCCTCCAACATGTGGCACTCCGGCACAAGAGCTGGCAGAAGGAAAATGCCCTTGTCTGCCTCTCATAAACACAGCAACGTTTCAGTGTTGGCAAAAGATAGCCTGGTTCCTATTACTGGCATTTTTTTTTCCATTTTAAATTTACTAGTTAATTTTATAGGAACGAATAAAGGAACCTGCGTATTATAAATCTATTAGGGATTAAAAAATAAATAAAAGTAACTCTCGGAAAAAAAAAAATAACACAAGAAAAATCTCACACCTTCCCTCCAGCCCCTTCTAATTTTGATTTATATAGCTTTAAAAAATAATAATAATAATAAAAAGTGCCTCTCCACAGAGCTGGGAGGTCCTCCTGGTCCCCTCCTAGAGAGTGGCATACGTGTGGCCCCACTGGCCAGACCCTACCAACTTACCACTCCTGTAGGTAACTCCACCTGCTGCTGGCCAATAGGGGAAAAACAGGGGAGTGCCTCTTTCTCCAGCCCCAATACGAGGTTGGTATGGATGGTGCAGGACAAATTCAGCAGGGTTCTACCACCCCATGCTTCTAGCCAGAGTTAACGGGGTTGCTACTGCGTTTTGCAAGGGGTGCAGGTAGGCAGCAAGACACAGCTTCGGCCCTTAGATCAAGGGAAAAGTCACTGGAAGTCAACACAACCATTCATTTGGTTGTCTTGTGGCCTTTGGTAATCCCAAAAGCCCATACAAAATTGCTGACCTGAGGGATGGCTTGTGCTGGGGGAAAGATCCAGCAGTGCTGTAGGCTCAGCACTGACAATGTTCTCCTCCAGGGAAATGGGAGCACAGGAACTGCTGGAAACCCAATCTGGTTTGTACACAGGGCTGAGCTCCTCTGTCTGGTGCTTACCCCCAGGCTCCTAAAGCTCTAAGGGTGGAGGAAAGCGTGCCCTATGGAGCTGCCATTTGCAGGATGGGTTTCATGAAGGCCATGGTGACACAGCTCAGTCCCTGCAGCCCCACACCGTGCCACCCGCCCGCCCTCATCCTTGAGTCTCTTCCTGTGCTGATCCAGGATTTGATATGCATTCTGCAAAACAAGATCAGCATATGCATTAATGTTCTAACAGTTCAGCATCAAAGACATCTTCCAAAAGGAAGAAGTAACCGCAAAGTTATTGGTTAGAGCTTTGTGCAGGGGAAAGCGAAGCGCCGGAGCTCAACTGAATCTCTAAGTCGTGCCCAGTCATTTAAATTTAATTTCTTACTGGGAGAAGAGAGGAGAACACTTATCCTAGCTCCTGGGTATTGTTACAGACATATTTGTTCCCTTCAAACAGAGCAGCTATCAAATTCATCTCGGAACCACAGAGCTGGAATTGTTTTATGCAAGCAGGGGACAGCTGAGAAAGAAAAACAACACGAAACTGCAGGCAACCCCCAAATAACAGTTACCCCACTTCTCTTATTCCCCTTCTCACCTCATGCAGCACTGATGGATGTGGCCATGCTGCCCAGAGCTCCCCGGGGTGGATGCAAGGAAAAGATCACATCCCCAAAAACTCCTTTGCTATTAATATCTATATACCCTTATATCCTTCAACAATCTGCAGTGGAGAACACAACTCCATGGCCAAGCATGACCAGGTGGTGAGACCAAACACTGTGAGGAGGCAAAACCATATCTCTTGATACTGACACTCAATATTCTGTAAGGATAGAGTGGAACAAGTCTACAGTTGTATTTCTGAGTCACCCATACCAGCTGCTGCTGAGCTGTTAACAAACCCCTCAGCTCTGCATCAACACCACTATTACGTTGACAGAAAGGTTTCAGTGACCATCTGCTAGAACCACCCTCAAGTTCACTATTTAGTATACACGACACAAACCCAAAGTGCCCAAAACCATCCTCTTTTTCACCTGGCACCAACTGGCAGAGTCCACATTGGAAGCAAAGAGGACTGCTGCAAATAATCAGAAAACCTGCAAGGCTTTGGAGCCTCCTCACCCTACAAATAAATTCCAAGCTCCTTTTTTTTCCCTTTCCAAGCAAAGTGGAAAAGAGAGATCCCTCCCATCTCCTAAACACTTAATGCTGTTGTTCTTTGGAGATACTTCAATAGGAATAGAAATATTAAATAGAATTTCTTTCTAAGCCGGGCAGGTCACATCAGGGTCAGAGCCATCTGTGGAATGGAGTGTCAGGCCACAGTAGGCCTCGTTCCAGTGATGGGCATCTGAGCCTTCAGAAGCACATAACAAACCTCCACAGTTTGCACACACCTCGTCCCTCCACTCTTATCCAACTTTATGAGCAACTCTGTGCAGTTGCAGAACTACAGTGTGATCCAGTTGTTGCTCTACGATGCACTGTCACCAACCATCAAGCCAAAAATGAGGTTTAGCAAGAGCAAATGTAGAGTCTTGCACCTGGAATAATCGCCAGCACAGGCTGGGGAACGAGCGGAGAAGGGCCTGGTGTCCTGGTGGATGACAGGTTGGCCATGAGCAATGTGCCCTGGTGGCCAAGGACAATGGGATCCTGGGGTGTATTGCAAAGAGCACGGCCAGCAGGACAAAGGAGGGGATCCTCCCTCTCTGCTCTGCCCTGGTGAGGCCACAACTGGAATACTGTGCCCAGTTCTGGACTACCCAGTTCCAAAAAGACAGCGATCTCCTAGAAGGAGTCCAGCAGTGGGCCACCAAGATGATGATCTCCTGTATGAGAAGTGGCTGAGTGACCTGGGTCTGTTCAGCCTGGGACAAAGAAGGCTGAGAGAGGATCTGGTAAATGCTTATAAATATCTAAAGGGAGGTAGGAGGCAAATCACAGAGTTGTAGGGGTTGGAAGGGACCTCTAGAGATCATTCAGTCCAACCCCCCTGCCAAAGCAGCTCCCCAGCCCAGGTTGCACAGGTAGGCATCCAGGTGGGATGGATCCAGCTCCTCTCCAGCAGCTCATCCCCCAACCTGTACCAGTACATGCAGTTATTCCTCCCTAGGTGCAAGACTCTACACTTGCTCTTGTTAAACCTCGTCTGGTTAATCTTCATTCATCTGGTCATCTTCATTCTGTGAAGAGCTGACAGCACAGCTTGCTTTTCAAAGCAGGCTGACACATCTGACACCAGCAGAGCAGCACAGCCCGAGCACAGTTGCTCTGCGAGACGCTGAAAAGCAAAAACGTGCTCCTCATTTCTTGCTCGGTAGAAGCACACTCCAAAGATCTGCCTCGACTTTTCGGAACTACTGCAATTAGTTATAAATGATTAAGTGAAAGACTCAGGCTCAGTCCAAGTCCCAGAGGAGGCAGACACTGACTTCACTCGCCGCTCCACTAATTGAGGTCCTGCTCAGCCCAGAGCCAACTTTGTGTGCAGCTAGTAAACGTCTGATTCCCTTCCTTTTTTCCAGCCACGCTTTAAAAACACGCTATAAAAGTTAGCATTATGCTGCAGAAATACGCCTTGAAAACCTGGCTGATGCTTCCGTCCCTAGGCTGAAACACGTACCTCGGGCAGCCCTTCACGTACACTTATTTAAGATGAAAGCACATTATGCACAAAACAGAAACTTTCCACGTCCACCTTGTAAAGCAGGCTGGGTTCTCATATTGCTTCTAGGGAGGAAAGAAAAGGAGCAGTAGAGGGATGGTTCATTTAATCTTCAGGAGAGTGAGGAAAGGCGAAGGAAATAATTCATGCCATTCTGTAAGAGGCTTCAAATGCTTCCTCATGTTCCAGAGCTCAAAAACCAAGCACTCATTTACAGGATCCAGGTTGGAAATGGGCAGGTTTGATCTTCTCCAGTTCAGATTCAAACCATTCCTACTTGGGAGCATTCCCTACCAGCAAAGTGAGGAATCCATACCACTCAGCATAAAACATTATAATCACAGAATCATTAAGGTCAGAAAAGACCCCCAAGATCATCTAGTCCAACCATCAAGCCACTGCCACCATTGCCTACTAAACCATGTCCCTGACAGCCACACCACAGCGTTTCTTGAACACCTCCAGGGACAGTGATTCCCCCACCTCCGTAATGAAATAAGGAAGAAAAATAAAAATCATTCTTGGCTTCCAGTCAGTACTCTTCCAGGCACTTACCTACATGAAAAAAAAGATTGGAAAATGCAAACATTTCTTCATCTGATTGGGATGAAGGGGAGGAAGAAAAGAACTAAGCCTGCCTGCTCATCTTGAGGATAATGCATCTTCTCTACGGCCAAAAATGACATTCAGTGGCACAGGATTTTCCCTTACACCCTGTTATTACATTACACATAATAAAAGCTTCAAGCTGTGCTGTTGAGGTTTCACCCTTTCCAAGAACAACCCACAGCTACATCAGGTGCCCACAGCCCCATCCAGCCTGACCTTGGGTGTCTCCGTGGGGCACCCACCACCTCCCTGGGCATCCTGTGCCAGTGCCTCACCACCCTTAGCATCAAAAACTTCGTCCTTAAATCCAGGCTAAATCTCCCATCTTCAAGTTTGAAACCACTCCTCCTTGCTCTATCACAACAGACCCTGCTAAAGAGCCCGTCCCCTTCTTTCTTACACGTGGTGCCCGTCAGGTAGGGTTGGTGACCCAGAACCAGTCCATGGCCATGGGATGGTTGTCCCTAAACCTGGACAGAGTGCTGTGAGTGTGGCACCACCACGTGCGAGATGAGCTGGCCATGCTCCTAACTGGGCAAGGAAAGTTCGATTCCAGCTTGCTCAATTTAAACCAGAAGGAAAAGCAAGAGTCCTCGTGCTTATGAGGTGATACTGTGGGAAGTTACCAATAAACCCTCCTCAGGAGGGGATGCTGTGGCCCCATTTAGTGCACATCGAGCTCAGCAGGCCCGCTGCCAGGGCCAAGGAAGAAAGCTGTGCTGTTGCAAGAGAGATGCAGCAAACTAATGCAAATTGGAAGTGGTCTATGTGAACCCACACATCAGGATCGTGTCTACGAAAGAGGGAAAAAAAAAAAGGAAAAAAAGCCAGGAGTGGTAGCTGTAGCTCAGGAAGGCAAGCAGACCACCAGAACAAGCTCTGTGTTCTCCAAAGGGAAGAAGGAGAAGCGTCTCGAGCAGGAGGGAGCGAGGCACTGAGCTGAGGAAATGAGGCAATGTCTGAGCACGACGAGGGAATGTCGTACTGAAAGCTGAAAAGAAGCTGGGAAAGCCCTGAGCAGAGCTGTGTTACAGAGCAGCTTACAGAAGAAAGGACCATGGGGACACATCTGTGCTCCCTAACACTCGGACAGGCTCATCCAGAGGGGAGAGCTGAGCATCATCCAGTTACTCCAGTGGGAATCCCAGCACGAGGATGGCCGATGTAGTGCACCAGCAGCTACTGGAATACCCTCTTGCAGAGAAACGGTGTTGTGAATATCTGAAAAAGTACCAATTTATGAGGGAAAGAGGGTCAGCGTGGCCTGAGCCTCTTCACAAGGAAATTTCCATACTTGTATTCGCCTCACCGTGGGTAAGCAGGGAAACAAGCTCCATAGGGAACCCGGACCCTACAGGGCAGCATCCTCTGCTGAACCCAAGCCGTGACTGACTTCGGTAAACAAGTTCCATGGGTCTGGATTAGGAACAGATCCTGAAGCAGGAGGAATGCCACGGGGGGACATTATATCTGGTCCATGACCAAAGTCATTCCCATGCCCCAAGCCAACCTTTCATGGGATGACCGATGAAGCAATTCTCAATTTGCTGCCAGAAACAAAGCCTATTTTCCCACAATCCTGAAGCCACCATATCTGGGACCAGTCTGCTTCTCTATAGCAATATAAAGAACTCTTTTCATCCCTCCCTCGTCCAGGAAAGGTGACAACAGCCACTCACAACGTCCAACCCTACTAACTGTATAGTCCTAGGACTCACATCCTTCAAGGTCAACTCTGCTGCTCCAGCACAAAGTCACAAAAACAATGTGCTGTACATGCTAGCCCCAGACCCAGACAAGCTGTGACTCACGTAGCAGCTCTGCAGGTCCTCTGGAAAAAGTTACCAAAGATAAAACAATCTTTGCATCTTCTGATTAAAAAGGGACTTCTGGGCTACATCTGCCTTAGAAGGGAGTATAAATTTGCATTTACCCCTGAAGGCTCTCAGTACCAAAGGGTTCCTATTGGGCTTTCACAATGCTGCCTGCCCTTCCTCGTGAAACAATGACAAGCTCTAGTTCTCTTGATGGATGCTTATCCTCTACAGAAATCAACAACAAAAATGTGAAATGGGTATAGAGAACCAGGATGGTCTTAGAAGATTGTTTAGTCTCCTCAGCAAGACATGATTAAGAGCACTGCAATGAGAAATGAAGATGTGGTGAAAAAGATCCCGATCTCATCAGAGAAGCCAACTCAGGTTCCTCCCAAGGCCTTTAAGCAAAACAGATCTCTGTTCTTCTGTAGGGCTTTCGGCAGAGATTTAATTCCTAATTTCATCAGGCCTGCCCAGTGTAAAGGCTTCAGAGGAAAAACAATAAAGGGAACATAGGCTGAAAAGGGAAAGAAGTTAAGGCAGAGCCTGAGAAGTCACCAAACTTGCTCACAAACTGCAGAACACCATTCATCTTCTGAACGAGCCACCAAGAAAGGCATTTTGGTGGCTCTGACACAGCAGCCAGCCTGTGGGAGGTCTGCTGGAAATCTGCAGTGTCCACGACTTACAGGGCCAGGAGGAAGATAACACTGCCCAGCAGGAGCTGCAAAGAAAAGCAATTGTCCTCCCAACACGGAGCCCAAACGCAAAACCCCTTTCATGCATCTATAGCCAGAGGCAGCTTAGCCCAGCTAAAGCAACGGGTGCCAGTGATACTTCAACAATTCAGATCCTGAACTTCACCCAAGGGGCATGAAGACTCCAGGAAGACCACAGAAATTCCTCCAGACCTCCCAGCCACCAGCAAGGCCGGTATAGGAAGTTAAGCTCAGTGTATCAGGGAAGACCCCAAACATTTCCTATCACAAAGACAGCTTGGTGCTTACCAGAAAGTTGAAACTGATTACAGCAGACCGTCACCCACTCACAGGGTGATAAATACCATTAATAATTACAGGCATTTACTCAAGAGCAGAGAATTAAATGTGACGTCACACTCAGCTGAGGGCTCAGAGCAAGAATCCTGCTTTGCCATCCACATCTCTCAAGAAATATGAAAACATGCTGAGATCAAGTGGAAATTTCACATCCTGATCTGCACATACTGCAACTGCTGAGCACCACAGCTGAGTGCCCAGGAGCACTGGGAGATCAGCAGAAAGGGACTGGGAGAAGAATGACGAGCTATTGCTGATGTCTCACCCAAGTTCAGCCCTTCTGAGCACCAAGCACAGCCTGGTTATTCAGGAGGGCCTGTTCCTCGGTGCAAGAAAAATACAGATATGTTAAGGTATATTTAAGTCATTGTCATCTAGAAGAAACCAATGCCAAAGCAATGCAATAGGTTGGAGAAGTACCATTCAAAAAGTTTCTTAATCCAAAGTAAGCAGACCTTCTCAGCTTGGTCAAAATACCTTTTCCCAACTGCAAACACCCTATGGAAGGGGCTCTGGCTTCAGCTGAACGTAGCATCTGTTTCCAAAGAAGGGAGGAACATTCAATTTCAGAGCCCATCACAAAGGTTTTAGGGATACTTGCTTTCATTAAGCAAAGCAGCAAAAGAACTTCTGTGTTTCGAGAAGAAAAGTACCAAGAGTACAAGCAGCTTCCAGAGACCCCAAATGCTGGCCCTACTGCAGCAGTAAACCTGGCAGACTAACACCACTCAGCCCCATGGTCAGTGCAGGGCAGCAGTCTAGGACTGCTAATGCTTTCATAAGGTGAACCTCACTACATGCTGCAGGACAGCCTTCAATTTTCCAATCAGAAGTCACTATTCCACATAGTTACGGTTGGAAAACATGTTTCAGATCTTCAAAGCCCAACCCCAACCCATCCCACCATGCCCACTGACCAAATCCCTCAGTGCCGTAATTCCACAGTTCTGGAATACCTCCAGGCATGGTGACTCCACCTTGGTGGCCCATTCCAGTGCCTGACCACTCTTTCTGATAACAAATGCTTCCCAAAAACCAACCTGATCCCACCCCCCGGTGAAGAGATCTTTACTTGCTCCGCATAACGTGGATATAATAATTTTTGATACAAAACTAGTATCATAGAATCACAAGGTTGGAAAAGACCTACAAGATCATCCAGTCCAACCGTCCACCCATCACCAATGGTTCTCACTAAACCATGTCCCTCAACACGGGATTTGATTTAGTAGTTGGGTAGGGATAGTGAGGATGGTTGGACTAGATGATCTTGTAGGTCCTTTCCAACCTTATGAACCTATGAACACAGTGTCAAAACGTTCAAGTATCTCCAGGGTTGATGACTCCACCACCTCCTTGGGCAGCCCACAGCCCACTCCAGAGTTAACTGCTCTCTGTGGACTTCTGTTGGTTGATTGTGGGGTGTTTTTTTTTTTCTTTTTCCATTGGTTTTGTTTGGTTTAAGAGTAAAACAAAAAGATGTAATTAAGACAGCAAATAAGTCTTACACCAGGTAGCACGGCATTGAAAGAGGACCAAGAATGGCAATACCACAGCTTCTGCAATGTATTAACTGCCTTAACGTCCAGCAACCAGGCACCTCGGTGCCTCACAGCTATCCACAGAGTTTTTGGCATCTCTGCAACACACACAGCTCTCCATTGATACAAAACAAATGTATAAACACGCTGGAGGGGGCTCAGAGGAGAGCAGGCAACAAAGAGAAGCCCCCGTGATAAGGCAGGATTCCTCGGTCACCCCTCCAGAAGTATTCTAACATGGAAATCTCCAGTAGGTTTTAATTAGGTCGTAGTAAGGAGCTATATGCTCGTGCCTTTCTTCTCGTTTACCAGATTGCTTCTTTAAATCGTGAGCCGAGCTGTGATTTAAAAAAAAAAACAAACCCACGTTTGTAAGAAATAATTAAAAATAGAAACAGTGCTGCAGCAGAGACTTGGAAAATTTTTCGGAGTCGATTGTTTATTGAGACTCCAACTGATTTTAATGAAAAATATGGTTACCATTTGAAAAAAAAAAAAAAAAAGAGCACTTTTATGTTTTGCATAAGGAAAGTCCCTACAATGCAACCTCCAGGGCACTCCTCAAAAAAAAAATCTCCAATGGTCGCAGGGCTCTGTGGCCAAAAGCCCTCCTCAAAACCCAAAAGATGTGGGTTGCAAACTATTTCAAGTATCCACAACAAGTGAAACTGGATGTAGAAAAGTATGTTCTCAACATTTACTTCTGTTTACGATGAAACTGGAACCAGATGACCCCCTCACAACACACTGTGAGGATGGGTAATTAACCAGCTGCAGCTGGAACTCTACCACTGATCATTTACATTTGCGGGGCTCATCGTTCCAACCCAACTCAAGAAGGTCATTAGAGGGGTAACGTGGGACATCCCTCCCATCAGAGCCTCTCAGCACGTCCCATGCTGTGGGGCCTGATTCAACTCAAGAGTCACCCACCATGAAGGTTCCAGAAAGGAGCTGCTGGAAGAGGCTCTCAGGAGCCACACTTGCCCTTCTGCCATGGGTTGCTATTGGACTTGGTTTTCCTGTACCACTTTTCCCATCAGATTTTACCCCAGCCACGTTGCTTCCACGTTAGCCATGAAGGTAACAAAAGATCCCCAGCTGACCCTTGCTGGAGCTGGAGATCACACCTCTTAACAAGCAAACCATCATTTGTTAAATGCAAACAAGTCTCTAAATGGGCATTAGTGTGCTAGACTCTATTTGAAAAGAGAAAACACTCAAGTTTCTAACACATTGAGGTGTTTTATCCCAAGTTTCTGATTGCTAGAATGCAAATCACCAAGCACACATGTATATGCAACCAAAAAGACATCAAAATTAGGAATAAAACACATGAGCCCTACACACATGCACGTGTATACATACATACAAATAAGTACACTTTTCAGAAGAGCCCCAGTTTCACCAATCTGAAAACAATTAAGAGCCAAATCAGTTGGGAAAAAGAACGTAATCAGAACAACGTGAAGACTAATTGAAAATTGTTTAAGAACATTTTAACTAGATGCTCAAAAAGCCACAGTGGAAAAAGGAGACCGTGCAAGTTAAAAGGCAACCTGGTCAGACAGAAGTTAGGGAAGCTATAAACATAGAAATGTGACAAATAGAGTAAACGGAAAGAACTGAGGCAGACAGACAGGAATGTGGTGTTAGGATGCATAGTTAAGTTTTAAGGGAAGCAAGAGACACAGGAAGAAATCAACTGTCAGTTGGAATTTAGAGTCACAGAAGGGCTTAAGTTGGAAGAGACCTCAAAGATCATTGAGCTCCAACCCCCCTGCCATGGGCAGAATTGCCAACCACTACACCAGGTTGCCCAAGGCCTGGCCTTGAACGTCTACAGGGATGGGGCCTCCAAAATTTCTCTGGGCAATTTGTTTCAATGCCAATGGGTGGGCCGTGCATGGTCAAGTCCACTCCTCAATCCCAAGCCCATCTATATACTGCATTACCATCAGTATCTTTTCTTCAAGCATATGAAGAGCAAACTATTTCAGCAGATTGTTTTGCTTCTCTAGCACAAGAAAGAGGTATTTTTTCTTCCCCTTGTAAAAACACACAACTGGAAGAAAATTTTCTCACTAGTATCTTGGCTACACAGTGCTGAGCGAGGCAACCAAGGGCATACAGAACATCCATCCTCTTGCTCTGCAATTGAGCCCTTTCTGTTTCAGCAGGTAGTACAATTCAGGATATTGCGCTGGAAAAGATGTCATAACTTCTCCTAATAGACCAGGTTTAGTTCTAGTGCCCAAATTCAAGAAGGCTGGTAAAGAATTGGTCAGACTTCATACTACAATGGGTGACTAGATTGGAAAATTTGGAGTTTTTCCACTGGGGAAGCTTGGTGGATTTCTTCTACTGCAGCATTGGTTAGCAGGTTTAAGTGCTGAGACAACGGACTCCTGTACGTAGGTTAGTGCCACAGCATCAAAGTCTGAATTTCAAAGACAGCCTGAGGAAGGCTAGAAATTAGGTACACATTATTATCAAGGAGTTATTAAAAGGACAGACATATCAAGTATAAAGTACCTTAATATTTGGAGAGAGCAGAAGACTGAAGAATATCCTGGCAATTATTTTCCACTGATTGTATCTGCAATCCTTAGGAAATGAAGGGAACAAACATTAAAAGAGAGGAAACAACAACAAAGCACAGAAGACGGTGAGAGCAGACAGGAAACCAAAAGCCCTGAAGAGTGGAAGAGGCGCTGAAACCATCCAGGGGCACCAAATCAAAGCATTCACACAACTCGAGGCTGTGAACTTCGGTGGGAAACGGCATCCCCAGGTAACAAACCTCAAAGGACTAAACGGGAGGACATGCTTGGGAAAGACCTAGGAGTCTGGAGGGAACAGAAAGGTGAAATAACCTAAAAGAACAGCAACAGCTGAGGAATGTGCAGCTTCTCGCTCCGCAAAGTCACCCAGAGGAGAGCACAGCATGACCTGATGGGAAGGGATAAAATGGGGGATGTGGGGATCCCTGAGCACATGCCTACAAATTACAGAGATGAACAAGACACACAGACCCAAAAATACAGAAGGAACAGGGAAGGGGTTTCTCCTTAAGAGCTGCGTTGAAAACATTCGATTAGCATTGCAGAAATGTCAGACTGTCAAAGCTTATGGGATAAGAAAATCAACAGCATTACAGCTTGGCTTGCTTTCCTGCCTTCAAACAAACTTATCTGGAGAGGACCAGCACCCACTGGGCATTGTCTGAGTTTGTTTATTTTGTTGACCTTTCAGATTGCCCAAACATTTTAACACAAAATACAATCTGTGGGAAATCTGAGAATTGAAACTGATGTCCTTAAAGCTCACACTTCACTACAGACTCAACAAGCAGCCAACAGTGAAGCTTAAGGGCTGGTTGGGGGAGGAAAACAAATTGTACGTATATAATAACAAGCAGAGGGGCACCAAGGCCACTCAACCTTTCCAGTATCATTCAATACTGAACAATGGTGACATCTCAACAGGAAGAACTATATGTCCCAGGCAAAGAAATGCTTTCCCCGTCACCCAAACTGCCCCCCTCTGCCCCAAGGTCAGTCCTCCTCCATGAGTCAGAACCTGATTCATTTTCCCGTAACGCAGCGAGTTCAACAATCCAAGAATTTTCAAGTTTCATCAAAATCCATAAACACATTTCACTCTGTCCAGCAGAACATTGAACTTGGCGGGACTGAGTACCACAGCGGTGGCCTCAAGTCAAGAAAAATCCTCCTTGGAAGAGTCAAAACATCTCCCAGGAGTTAAGCTAGGTAGGTCTGGAAACTGGGCATCTCTTCTAAATACAAATATTCTCCTTTGTCATAAACAAAATAGCCATTAAAAGCTTATAATTACTACATGCTTTGTGTTAACAGCATGTTAAAACCAGGTCAGGCCATTAGATGAGTGAAGTTATCTGGATGGGACAAAGCAGCACATCCCAGCTCCCGAGGATTAATAACCTGCCCCGGCCACACAACCAGTGTTATCAGAGTCGAAATCAGAACACCAAAGTCCTTGGCTCCCAAAGCTGTGCTCAACTTATTTTTCCTTTAAACTCTTCCTTTTTTTTTTTTTTCCCTTCTTAATTTGGTCTTTGCCACAAGAAGAAAAACATGAGGCATGAATCTATTATTCCTACAGAGATCCTAGCAATCCCATAGTCCGACACCTTGAAAAACACAGACGAGGAGTCGGCTGCTAATTAGTGCCTACTTCAAGGTCAGCAGTTGTGGTTGGACTGGAACTGAGAGCTTTCAGAAGCAACAAGTCATGGTGATGTTCCAGGTTTCCCCAGGATGATGCAATGTCCACCACAAAGCCTGGTGGCTCCAGCAGCTCACTACCTCCACTCCCATGCATTTGCCCAGCTTTGACCTTCACCTCTGCACCTCATCAACTCTTTGGTTGCTCAGGATAAAAGAATACCTCCTATCCAACTCTTCCAGTATCGTAGTGTGGCCTGGGTTGAAAAGGACTGCAAAGATCATCTCGTTTTAACCCCCTGCTGTGGGCAGGGTCACCAACCAATAGATTAGGCTGCCCAGAGCCACATCCAGCCTGGCCTTGAGTGCCTCCAGGGATGGGGCACCCACAACCTCTCTGGGTAATCTCTTCCAGTGCACCACCACCCTTTGAGTGGGAGCCAGAGAAGGAGAAGTTGCAATCCTCTCTTTTGACAAATTGAAGATATTAAGTTCCTTGAGCATCCTGTAAATCCCACTTCCTAATTCCAAGGAAGGTTCACATTGTCCCACCTTTGTGCAACAAAACCAGGAGCTCTATCAGGTCAACTGCTGTATAAACCCCCTCAAGCTCTAGGCAAGTGAATGCTGCACTGCATAATGTGATGCTTTAGAAGGGAAACTAAATTAATGCTTATTGTGAGCACAGTTTGTGGCATGCTGCCCTTGCAGAATTGCTTCTTCCCTTAGTTTTAGTATTTCTCATAAGGTGCAGCATCTAGGGAGCACAGACCATTAGAAACAGTCACATTTAAAAACTGTATTCAGAAGGGAACATCCCAAGAGGTTTCATTTGTCAGAGGAAGAAGTCAGGTTCCTCTGTCCCCACGTGGATTCTGACCACAAGAAAGCTCAGCTCAGCTCCTAAGCTGCACTGGAAGTGATTTCACATTACTACACAATCCTATACCCTGACACAGAAGGCACAAGCAGTACCACCCAACACCAATCCTACATCCAACAGAACATCATGGAAAGATCTCACTGACCCTGAAGGGACTCCAGACCAACTTGAAGATGGGAATTAGACAGACCTGTATTCATCCTGAAAGACCAACTGTAAAAATATAATTGCAATCAATCATTTTTGGAAAGAGTGGACAGTTTTCAAAGAGCTCACACTCTAGAAGAGGAATTCAGTTTTCCACTTCCCTGCTCACTGTCTTCTGTACCTTTCCAACCGTAAGACATCTCCAAATCACACACTTCTGCCTCACATTATGTCTAGAAGACACTCCCATGCTCACCAGGATGTGCAGAGAACACCCTCTGAACACCAAAAATGATGTGAATGCTCCAAAGATTGATTAGAGAACTACTGGTGATAGGTGGACGTTTGGTCTGGATGACCTCGTAGGTCCTTTCCAACCTTGGTGATTCTATGATGTGACACCAATGCACCCCCACCAGCACCAGCCTGAAGCCCTGCCTCCACCCCAGCCCCATTTTCCCCAAACCCACTGCATGGATTTCAGCAGCCACCACCAACCTGACTTGGAGTTCACATTCGATCAGCATTTCTAGGAAACCATCTGTTCCAATTGGTTTTTACTGAGGTTTCCAACTGAACTCTCATTTTTCACATCTTCAAAAGAAACTAACCTTTCTTTGTGTCCTGGACAGCCTTCAAAGTTCTCATGGAGTTTTATTTCTGTATTCCCAAATACTACTCCTCCTAAGATGGCAAGGGGATTATTTTTCAACCACTTTTTTTTTGTTGGTTTTTTTTTTTTTTAGTAATAAGTGGAAGTAATCCTACAAGTTCCCATCTACAATTACAAAGGATGTAAGGAAAAAGGGGAAGAAGAAAACCTGTTAGACAAAACTAAGCACACTCATATTGGTTGTGAGACTCGAATGGATGTCTAGAAATGAAGCAGACCATAATTTCTAATCATGGCAGCACAGGAAGGTGTTTCAGCCGAAGGGGTTTGGGTGCTGGGATGGCAGTGGTGCTGCTGTTTTAGTTTTCAGGGCTGCCCTAGGAGAAAGCTGAATCTTTCACTAAGACCTCAGGCTCACACTGCATCGCAAGAACTCCTCCTTGCAGTAAATGGGAAAGAAATCCTCCTAAATGCAAGAGGAGATGACAACATGCAAATGAGCTATAAAACAGGCTGGCGACTGCAGCTAAAAATGAAGTCATACAAGACGATTGGCCAAGAAGGCCAATGGCATCCTGGCTTGGATCAGGAACGGTGTGATGAGCAGCTCTGGGAAGTCATCCTGCCCCTGTACTTGGCATTGGTGAGGCCTCACCTCGAGTACTGTGTTCAGTTTGGGGCACCTCAGTACAGAAAGGACACGGAGGTGCTGGAGGAGGTGCAATGAAGGGCAACAAGGCTGAGAAGGGCTTTCTTCCAATATGTGAAAGGCGCTTACAGTGAGAGCAAGGTTGGGCTCTTTTCACTGGTGACAGTAACAAGATGAGGAAAAAAGGCCTTAAGTTGTGCCAGGGTAAGTTTAGGTTGGATACCAGAAAACACTTCTTTACAAAAAAAGGATTGTTAAGCACTGGAATGCGCTCTGCAGGGAGGTGCTGGAGTCACCATCCCTGGATGTGTTTAAAAACCGTGCTCAGGGACATGATTTAGCAGAGGGTTGTTAAGAGTGAGGGCAGTATGGTTAAATCATGGTTGGACTCAATGATTATCTCTGAGGTCTTTTCCAACCTGAGTGATTCCATTCTGTGGTTCTACGAGAAGCACCTACCAGATAAGAAGTGCAGTTGCAAAGATCAAGAAAAGGCAGTCAATAAATCAAGGACTTTGCCCTTTAAAATAACTCACATTCACCTACAAGAGATCCTGTAGACAGATCAGTTTTCATTTGTTTCTCTTTGTTGGTTTTAGGCTTTCTTTAATTTTTCGGGCTCTTCCAAGACACTGAACACACAATGCAGCAGCAGCTGAGCCCCGTACCTCACTCAGTGCCCTGAAGAAATCTGCCAAGCTCCCTGCTTGCTGGTGGGGCTCACAGGTCCTCAGGACCCCAACCCTCATTGCTCGTGGAATTCCACGCTGTGCATCAAACCACCACGGATGGAGCAAGGTGAGGCCGAAGGCACCCTCACCACACCTGGAAAACAGCACTGGGGGAACCAGAGCAGGTGGGAGGGGGAGAGACAGACTCTGTGTCTGACACAGAGTGCTCAGCTCCATAGGGGAAATCACTTAATCTGCAATTTCCCCCTTTCAGACACGGTGAGGAATGTGGTCTCCTTGTGAGATTAGCAGCACGAGCAGCCAAGACGGGCGAGCAGTTTTGCTCAAGGCCACATAATGATTTCCTGGTAATTACCCTCATTCCCCACTCACTGAGCTACACTGACATCAGTAGCTTCAGCCTCACAGCCAATAAATATAACCTTTAGGAACAGCACTAGAAAGCAAACATTAAGCACAGCTCTCTCTGGAGCAAGCTTACCTCTCTGCAAGGGGTTCTTTCATCTCCTGCAACAAACCCACTGGATACAAAACCTTACCACGCAGTCCGAGGGCTGTAAACTGACTTATTGTGCAGAAATGAAGTGAGACACCACAAAAATGAGGCCCACCCTAACACTGAGGCCATCTCAGCCCCTTCAGGTCTTCAGGATGTCGAAGCCTATTGCAGAACAAATGAATGCGTTCTCATTTGAGCTCGGTTTCCAGGATGTTGGAAAGGCAATGAAACGAGGGCATCTCCATGTGCCAAGCAGCCCAAGCTGCCAGCCAGAAAACAAGCACTCCAGCAGCAAGGTAGGAAGACAAATTAAAGCAACAAGCACCAACAGGTTATTAGTGGCCAACAGACAAGTTCTTAGATTTCTGGGCCGTGTAAAGCAAAGAACCACTAGTGGAAAATTCACCCAACACTGTGCCCAGGGCAACCCAGTAGGACAGAATATAGTGAATAAGATCAGTACTGGCTACTGCTGGCCAACATCCCATCCACTCACACAAAGTGATTCCGAGCTGGTGGGATCATAGGTACAGTTAGATAAACAGACTTCAAATATACTGAGCTCCATTTGTATGCAGCATGCTATCAAACTGAGAAGAACCTCTTAGGAAATCATTTTGGCCAAAGAACGGTCAGCTGACATCTGTGGGTGCCCCATGCACGGGGTGCTCTAGGTCAGGTTGGATGGGGCCCTGGGCAGCCTGAGCTGACTGGGGGAAACCAACCCAAAGCAGGGGTTGGGGCTGGGGGGGGCTGCAAGGTCCCTTCCAACCCAACCACTCCATGCTTCAATGACTCTGCACATCACAGGGATCAGTGCTCGCGCACAAGTCACATCACAGAACCTTTAATGTTGGAAAAGACCTCTGGGATCCCAAAGCCCGACCCATTTCCACCATGCCCACTAACCACATCCCTTAGTGATGCATCTACACAGTTCTTGAGCACCTCTCTAGAGACAGTGACTCCACCAATCCATGGACAGCCCATGCCAGTACATTATCACTACTCATAAGACATTTTCCAGCCTGAACCAGACTCTGCACCTTTCAGAACTTTCATACAGATTACAGTCTCCAGGTGCTACAGCAGGTCCCGTTTTGTAGTCATCCAGCCATCCCAAGGAACACAAACAGAAAGAAAAGTATTTGACAGCCAAGAAAGGATCTGACATCATGACCAGGACCTTACAGCCACAAGAAACTCTGTACATGGCCGTGATGGGTTATTCCAAACCCTCACCCACCTCAGAAAGGGGGTCCATCTGAAACGGGGGGTTATTGTAACAAATGGAAAAACACTTTGGAATGTGGAAGGTTTAATACCTCAATTCTGACTCTTGTTGAAGTCCTGCATTAAAAACTGACTTCAGGGAAAGAGAACAAAAGGAGGAAGATGTAAGAAGAAAAAGGCAAAAAAACAAAGTGATACTTTGCTCTCATTTCACAAGCTAAGCCACAAATTCAGTATTTTCCATTGATTTTATTTAATCCAGGTCTGCCACATGGGACAAACAGCAATGGGTCACCACCCATGGCAGAGGGGTTTTGCAGCTCCTCTATAACCATCAGCAACACACTTAAATAGACCAGATACAAATATGGACACGAGGATTCAGTGCTGCTCACAGGCCTACAGAGGTGATCCACTGGACGTGAAGAAGTGCATCCATTCCTGCCCGGTCACCCTTGATGGAGCTCTGAACCAAGGTCCCACACGACCACCAACACTGACCAATGGACCTCTGCCATCTGGATACTCCTGGTTGTTCTGAAAGAACAATTTGGTTCTCTCCCCATGTCTCCACCCAGCGGAGTTCACATCCAACATTCGCCAACCACCACAGCTAACTCTGGCACTGCACTGCGTTAACATCCATCACCCTGGAGCTAACTCTGGTGCTGGATGAATTTCCTTTGGCTTTTCCACTTACAACAACCTCCATGGATTTGCTCCAACAACATCTGCCATCACAGATCCAACACCGCAGCATTAGGTCCACACAAGCCATCCCTCACCGAGAGTCAACACACCAGGCCAGAAAAAAGCTTAACGTGTGAGCTGCAATGTACACACAGAACGAGGGATGTTGGCAGGACAAGCCCTCCTTCCCCATTTACAGTTCGTTACTTCTGCTTTTGGCCAACACAGAGCCTCAGGAGCACTAGACCCACCTGCCCAAAGTTCTGAGCACTTACAGGATTGGAGCACCCATGGCCATGGATGGGGCCAGCTTGGGCAAAAGAAGCAGCAATTTGTCAAGGACAGCAACTAAGTCACCAACAGAGCACGTTTTACCAGATCACAAGCATCTCCACTAAATGCTGGAAAGCCTCCTCCCCAGTTTAGCTTTCGATATGTTGCCAGACTGACCCCATAGAACATATACTTTTACTTGCCTCCTGGTATTTGGCACGAGTAAGAAATATTTCCTAGCAGGAACAAAAAAGAAAACCACTTCTATTCACACTGAAACATCCACTGGACATCCCTTTGGGCCTAATTCCCAGAACACTGAAACCTAAACCTCCAAATGGGAAAAACATACTGATTGCCTGCCAGCAACCCCAGGTGTGGCAAGCCAAGACCTCAGTAACAGTTTGCATCACCATCTGTCTGCCACACAGTAAGTGGGAAAAC
Source organism: Cyrtonyx montezumae (assembly GCF_038088225.1). NCBI lineage: Eukaryota > Metazoa > Chordata > Aves > Galliformes > Odontophoridae > Cyrtonyx > Cyrtonyx montezumae. The sequence continues at coordinate 67,362,744 of NW_027071936.1, read as the reverse complement.
ATTACTGTTCCGAATTTGACCCGCTTCAGTGTTAAGATAATTGCTTCAGTATTAATTAAATGTGCCTCTCTGCAGCAGCACAGGAAGCTCACGTGGATAAAGCACTGATTGCATCTTGCTGGAGGCACCACACCATACTTCCACTTCTCTTGTATTCAAGTCAGCAGAATTTGCTGGCACGGAGATACTTCTCAGAAGACGTGAAGGAATCTTGCAACCACACAGCTGCAAAGAATCACCAGGGGACAGTTCACCCAGTGCTGTGCCCAGGGCAACACAGCAGGACTGGTCCCACTTGAGGTCCCTCTTCCTAAAGGGCACACTCAGCACAGAGCACTCCTCCACCTCCTGCTTTGGCTTCTCTCCTTGCAGGATGCCCCAACCTGGCTGCATCTCCACCTTCACATGTCCTAGCCTAGAACCAAGAAAAAAACAGTTTCTCCATCAGCACCCCAACAACCATAGGATGGTTGAAATAAGTTATCTCGCCCCCTCTAAGTTCTACAGTTCCATTTCCACACCATCCATTGCAGCAAATCAAGGCGTGTGCCAATGTCTTCCATTTGGAGAGCGCAAAATCCCTTCCACATTCCAATGGCCACATCTTGACTTTTTCCTCCTCTTGCTCAACAGCTTGGAAGAAACGAGGCTGACTAAAGGACAGAGAGTCCAGAGGGTCTCAGGAGGAGAAGGAAGGGATTGTCCCAACGCAGATTACTTTGCTATGTTGTTAATTGCACTGAGCCAGGGCTGCGACACTGCTGCTGGAACCTCTGAAGTCTCTCCAAAACCTTCCTTCACTGCTGCTAGCTCAGTGCTCTTGGTCACGTCCCAAGCTGTGCTCTGATCAAAGCCCTCGCCGTGGTCCCTGAAGATTTCAACACTCGTGGTCACTGGATCCCCTCGCCGAGCCATTGCCTTTCGACGGCCATCGCTCGCTGCTCCGTCCAAGGGGCGATGAGGCATGGGCTCTAAAGCAGTGCTGGCATTTGAAAAGCTGTTTGAAGGCCTGGGATGGGGCTTTACGTAATAATCACAAGTTTGTTTAATTAGGCTCTGCAAAACGTTTCCATTTTAGATCAAACCGTTCAAGCTTTTATCCCCTTTCTCGGAGATGCACTGTATCTTGAAGGAAAAGTAAAAGTTACAGATGCAAATGAGCTGACACGGAACCATGTAAAGACACATTTCCACCCTCCAATGATGACTGCACCTCTTAGCAAAGCTCCAGCCCCCAAAACATGACTTTACTACTGAAGGCAGAACTCCATCACATCTCACTGGCAGCCCAAAGACCAAATCCAACTCAAGCATCAGTGACGGTGAAAGTAATAGCGTAGCTTCCTCAAACAGAAGTAGAGTAAACCAACTCCTTCCAAGCATTAATGTTGTAACCTACTCTACCAGCACACAGCTAGGAAGCTGCCTTAATGAGAAACCAAACCCCAAGGGTCACTTCTGAACAATTCAAGAACAGTTTTTGCCACTTGCTTATATCACTTATCTGAAGAAATTAACCATCTAGCTTCTTCAGCATCTGGCCGAGGAGCTATGAGATACAGTTTGGTAGCCTGTGGCAGCAACAGGAACAGGTGGACAGTTGGACTAGATGATCTTGTAAGTCCTTTCCAACCTTGTGATTCTATGATTCACTGTGACAATGATGAGATTTGCAGAACTTTTTCCTCAAACACGGGAGTCCGAAGAGAGTCCTCAGCAAGCACTTTTCCCCAGGTACTGAGATACAGAAAAGGCTTCTGCTAAATAAAAGGAATTAATCATATCTTGGGTCATTTAATAATCAATTTTTGATTGAGAAGAACACACAGGACTCCACTAGGCAGTTGAACATGATCTGGCCTCTCGCTCTGAGCCCCTCAGAGTTCCCAGGGCCCAGGCTCCATTGCTATTTTAACAAAGGAAAGACCATTTCCCAAATACACTCTGGAAGCCCACTCTACAGAGCTGCTGACACAAGTATTAAGAGCACCCCAGAATGGAGCCAGCTGCTTTCAGGAGACCTCCCCTACTACGGGGAGCCAACCACTACCTCCTACAAGAGTTCAAACCAGTTAAAACTGGGAATCGTGGGGAAGTTTCAGTGCCTGGGAGGTGATGATAGCACTTGTTGGGTAGAGGAGCATTTCACAAACCTTTCCAAGGACACCAACAGGGCATTACAGGCTTGACAAAACCTTATGCCATACCAATGGATGCCGAGGGGTCAAGTGCCCTGAGGACAGCAATGATTTCCCAATCAGTATCAAAGCATAGCATGTAAAAGCCTTACAGTCAAACCTCAACACTCCCAATCAGCTCCAATGTAATTAGGATTATTCTTAGCCTTCCACAATCAGCTTTCTCGTTTTTAACATCTTATGAAGTTGAAGACAAAACCAGGTAGTACTAATTCTTCACACAGACCTAGAGGTGAACTTCTCAAACACCCTATACAAAGAAATCCAAGGTATTTCAGAAATCATTTTCAGCTCTCTGCTCATGAAGGGGTAAATTATTGAGTCACGTTCCTTGAAGATGCAGAAGGAGCACCCATGAGATCAAACAGAAGCTGCTGAAGATGAGGAAACGAAGCTGCTACCCATATGCATGAAGAAAGAGCCATAAATAGCAAAGTAGGAAGTCTCCTTTAGGAACATTACTTATATCAAGTTGTATTTGCTCCTAGCTTCAGAAGTGAGAAATAGGAGGAGTAATAAAAATTTATTGCAAGCTGATGTAGATATCAGATGGCAGATTTCTCATCTCTGCAGTCCCATAAACTGCTTCACATGAGAGCACATTATGGCTCCAGAACCGCAGAGCAGAACACCAGCAGTGCTTCCCCAGCACGCACAAACGGGAGCGCTCTCAGAGCTCACACCAAAAACCAACTGGCTAACTGTAGGCAGCCTCAAAACAGAACAAGTCCTGACTGAAAGCTCACGTCCAAGCTTCCCACCACTCCATGAGGTGATGGCTTCAAGTTGCACCAGGGGAGGGTCAGGTTGGATATTAGGACATTTCTGCTCTGTGGTCAGTCACTGGAGCAAGCTGCCCAGGGAGTGATGGACTCATCATCCCTGGAGGTGCTGAAAATCAGTGGAGATGTGGCACTGAGGGACGTGGTGGCAGTGGGTCAGTGTTGGACTTGGTGATCCTAAAGGTCTTCTCCAACCTTACTGGTGCTGTGCTCCTTGTAGGGATGCTCCTAGGACAAGGGCTCAAGGAGCAGCTCTGCTGCACCTCACTTAGGGTTAGCTAAGCTCACAGGGGCAGAGATGCTTGAGGTTTCAGAGGATGTTTTGCCTTAAAAACAAAAACACAACTGACTGCAACAATTGTCACAGGAAGAGAAGCACAGCACGCAGCTGCCTACGCACTGTCTGGGTGAAGGGCAAGAAGGCATCCATCCCATCAGAATACTGAGCTCCTGAGCAAAGGGGAACACAGGAACATTTGCCAGCTGAAGTAACTTCACGCTGAGTTCAGACAAATGCCTGGAATGGACTAACAGCTTAACAAAGGCAAAACAAAACCTTCTGACTGAAAAAGACAGCCAGGAAGCCTCCAAAGAAGCAGAGAGCCAAAAATCTGCTGAACACCTTGCTGCTCTTTCACATCAAGGCTACTGTCTCTGTTGTCATGTCATAGCCAGAGGCAGCAGACACTGGAAACAGTGAGCAACAGCCTGACATTTGGGTTTGGTAAACATCCCCATAATGGCACAGTGAATTAGGATCTCAGCTCATGCATTCCATGGGACAATGATTAACAGACAATGGTGCTTCTGAGATGGATGCAGACAACCAAGTCCTCAGCACCACCTGGAAAAGGCCTTTCCCTGGGATGGAGGCACCCTGCATTGAGAAACAGGGATGTACAGAAAACTCATGTGCAGTCTGGAGAGATGCTCTGCTGAGAGGCACAGCCCTCAGAATCTCGTGCGAGCACTCAGCTGCTCTGTGCCACACTCAGCACCTCCCCAAATAGCAAAACTCCCATTTCCCTTCCCCTTACAGCTTTCCCAACAGCTCTCAAAACATTCCAGTCTTCCTGAAGGACCTCAAGGCTCTTGCTGCTCTGCAAGAGCTATTCGCTCCTTCTGACAGCCCAAATGAGAGCCTCAACATCTCCCATGCAGCACTCCTGAAAACATGAAACACATCAGAATAAGGAAACTCAATCAGTTCAGTCTCAGGCAAGAAGGGCAGCGTGAAAGCCCCACTGCCTGCCATGTCCCCATGCCCCACTGCCACCTCCAGCATGCATTGATGGAAGAAAGACGCTCTATTTTCCTTCCAAATAATTACTTAAAGCTGCCAGGGACCTTGTTTTTAAAATCACACTGTGAGCACTCGATATATTACATTCAGAGTGACACAAAGAATTACAAAATCCCGAGTGCTGGTGAGCTCCATCCGTACCGCTTACTCGCCATTTTACTGCTCTGGACTTTCTCAGGCTGCAGACAATGCAATAAAAGCTTCTCTATAAAACAATATCCTTTCATATTTGGAGGACTGCTCTCAGAGTTGCCGAAAACAAAGTGTAAACCTAATGCCAAACATAAGCTATTTTCCAGCAAACCTTCATAATTTGGGATGCTGGAAGTGGAAATCAGCAACGCGCTTCGGAGCGAAGTCGGCTTTAAGCACGTGCCTAATTTCCCCTAAAGGTGACTTCTGCATGCTGAAGCACTTTCCTAAACAGCCACAGTTTGCTGTATCAGGACATTAAAAGAATATAGCATTTTGAAATACAGCTTAAGAGTGACTTACGGTTCCTCTTTTACCCGAAAATGAAAAATTAATATGGATGCAATAGTATTTTTCTTGGGAACTGACATGTTTTTCCAATCCTCTGCAAGTTATTGCACTCCATTTTATATAGAAGCGTTATTTGTTCAGCTGAACTATTTCCAGTTTATTCTGCATGATTCAGACACTCATTTGATTTTTGGACAATGGTGCCTCCTTTTCAGAAATCAGACAGGACTTAGGTTCAGAATAGCAGCTAGCTGTTCTGTACAGCTTGTGTTGCTCAGAAGTCTCAAGTACATGGAAGCAGCAGACTGCAGGTCTGGGATGTAGCAAGGCACTGACAGGTTGGGCAGCTCTAGGGGAAATCAAAAGGCAATGGAATGGTCTGCACAGGGAGAGGTGGAGTGCCCATCCCTGGAGGTGGTCAGAAACCATGGGGATGTGGCACTCAGGGACACGGTCACGGGTCGGTGATCTTAGTGGTCTTTCCCAACCTTAATGACACTATGAATCTCAGAATCACAAGGTAGGAAAGGACCAAAAGATCATCCAGTCACCCATTCACCCATTACTACTATTGCTACCACAAGCTTCTAAACCATATCTTGTAGCTCCTCATCCTCTTGAGCACTGCCAGGGACAGTGACTCCACCACCTCTCTGGGCAGCCCATCCCAGTGCCAGACCACTCTCTTAGAGAAAGAGGGGCCCAAAACTCAACGCAATACTCACCAGTGCTGAGTACAGGGGGATGAAATCACCAAAGGTGTGGGATGAAGGCAGTCTTCTCAAAGACAACCCAACATCCACACCAAACGGTCGACGCCATTGCTCCCTGCAAGAAATGCTGCAAATACCTGACTTCCTAGAGAAGCCTCCTTGGTCACGATGAAACTGTAACTTAAGCACTGACCAAACTCTTGCTTTCAAATTTATAAGACTGAATATAATTCATTTTACCAGTAGAGTAAGCACAGTACTTGAACAAAGCACCATAGCAGAGGCTGCTGCTAATACAACCCAATGTTCCCACTTATACCTGCTTGGGAGGAAAGGAAAACGAGGCCTTCTGTTCTTTGGGATCCCCCCAAAATGCTCTGCATTCAAACAGAGCCTTAACACCACTCTTTAAAACCACTAATTCATGAAATCATTCCTGTCAAGTTATTCCTGTTTGCAACTCCACAGTTACATGTCGTTTCTTGATCCTCCCCTGGCATTTTTAAGCCATCAAAACAGAGAGGGAAAGGCAAAGGATTTACACGTATCGTATCAAAAAGTCTCTGTATTTGCCAAGAAAGGTTGGATTCCCAAACCAAAACCTTGTGACAACATCAGCACAAGATGGGCCACAGGCAGAACTGCTATCCAAGGAGGACACGCAGCGGCTGTAGCTGCTAGGGAGAAGCATTGCAAAGGGGGCCACACAGGACCACGTGAGGACAGAGAAAGCAAAAGCCATCAGAAACAGAGCTTGGGAACACATGGAGAGCTCCCCATGTGCCTCCTGACAGCTTATCACTGCCAGCCTGCCCACAGCAGGGAGCAGAGAGCAGCTCCTCCACAGCTGGGCGTGCTGCTCCTGCAAGCAGTGCTTCTGCAGGGAGCGCCTTCTATTCCCCAGGCAGTGCAATGCATGTGTATAACATGTCCTGAGGTTAATTTGCTAATTTTGCTCTTGTTTGGGATTAGCTAGGTTAGCAGCAGAACCCCAAAGGAAAACGTCAACAATCACGTCTTTCCTAGAGGGGGGTGAGGGGTTGAAAGGACTTCTTTCCTGACATATGTCTGATTTTACACTGTTGGTTTTGGCTCTTCAAAGGAAGGAAATTAAATGAACAGCTTTTTTTCTAATTTTTTTTTTCATCCTTTTGGAACAGCAAAAAGGATAAATGCTGAGCAACGAGGCGGCAGGAGGACACGGCGGCCTCTTCCCTGGCCACACATCTTTGTCAAAGCTGCTTTCAAAGTCCCTCCAGTGTAATCCCCTGCAGCTGTCATCACCCACACACCGGGTTCCCAATAAATGCTCAAGCCACAGATCTCCCTCAGTGAGATGCCAGCACCGTGGTTATTACAGGTTGGGTTATTACAGGCTGAGCACAAAGGGCAAAGGGATATTCCTTCCTCAGGTTCCCCATGTAAGATGGTCTTCCACGTACATTTCCAAGCCCATCACCCCAACTCCAGCACTCCCACAGTCCCTGAGCTGGGGCAAACCTGATCCAAGATTGTGGTCCTGCAGACGTGGCTAGAAGCATTCAGCAAACTGCTTTTTTCTGCCAAGGGCCACAGCTGTGCTGTCAAGGCAGGGGGAGGATTGCAGGCAGCCTGCATCTGCTCCGGTGATGCTCAGGTAGTGAAAGGTAGCAGCAAAAAAAACCAAAACTGCTACGACATCACTGCAGAAGGTCCTGCAGACGTTTCTGCAGCAAATATTAACAGCTGCCTGGGCCTGCTCCAATGAGGTTACAGGTCATAGTTGCAGTGCCAAGAAATGGAGTTCTTGCTGCAAGTCTGCAGCGAGAATATTAAAAGGAGTACAGTGTAAGAAGAAAGTGGTGCAAAGACAAGGGAAGAAGAGGACTATCGTGGTTAGAATTCCCAGGAAAGCAGCAGATAAAGTTGCTTTCCAAGTTGGAGGTAAAAGCCCGAGCTACTAAAAGTCATCAGAAGCAGTAGGGTGCAACACACACGGCACAGTAACCAACCTTTCTCAGACTGCTCTTCCAAGACAAATAAAATGACAGCGTAGATGTTTTTCATTTATAACACAGATGCCTTTGTTGGTAGCCAAGAGAGATACAGACGTTGGGGTTTGGCAGCAGCTTCCCTAAAAATATAAGGCAGCCTTCCTGCTCTCGCTTTTTATTTCGCTCCATCGTGGTTTCTTCTGTTCTGGCCTCCCGTTCTACAGTCTCTTCCTGACCTTTCCCTTCCCAGAGGTGAACTCCTCGTTCCCCAGACCACCACTTCTCCTTGGCCAACCCTACCGAGAACACAGAAGCCCAGAAAGACGTTACCATTCTACCTATAAATACATATCATTGCGTAACTGACAATTGGACAAAGGTTCGTACCCTGTGCACAAGCATCCATGCCAGGTCACTTTCTGTGATTTATAATTTTAATAGACATCAAAACAGGAAAACATTTAAAGTTACGCAATAAGTGGTGATGATTAAAAACAGTTGTCAGCTCCTAAAAAAAGGAGTTGGAACAGCCAAGCAGTGTTCATATAGCTAATTGGGTTCAACACCACCGCCTCCTCCTCCTCCATCCCAGCATCTCCCACTGCACGTGGCTTTGTTGGAGAAGGCAGGGGATGTCCCAACCCTGCAGCTCAGGGCCCAATGCAGAGCACCCTTCCACCGGGCACATCTGCTCACTTCTCATTCCTGTGGGAGAGGCACAGATCATAGAATCATAGAATCACAAGGTTGGAAAGGATCAAAAGATCATCCAGTCCAACCATTCACCCATTACCATTATTACACAGGCTACTAAACCATTTCTCATAGCTCCTCATCCAGATGCCTCTTGAACACTGCCAGGGACAGCAACTCCATCACCTCCCTGTGCAGCCCATCCCCTGACCACTCTCTGAGAGAAAAAATTTTTCCTCATGCCCAATCTAAACCTCCTCTGGTACAACTTGTGGCCATTTCCTCAGGTCCTGTTTGCTGCCTGAGAGAAGAGGCCAATCCCCTCCTCATCACAGGAAGATGTAGAGTACAACGAGGTCTCCCCTCAGCCTCTCCTCATAAGACTTGTGCTCCAGACCTCTCACCAGTTTTGCTGCCCTTCTCTGGACACGTTCCACAGCCTCAATGTCCTTCTTGTAGCGAGGGATGCAAAACTGAACACAGTACTCGAGGTGCGGCCTCACTAGTGCTGAGTACAGGGGGATGATCACCTCCCTGCTCCTGCTGGCCACACTATTCCTGATGCAAGCCAGAATGACATTGGCAACAGCCTTTCCCTCATCTACCAGACTGGTCACCTAGCCATTGAAGGAGATGAGGTTGGTCAAGCATGACCTGCTTTTCATAAACCCGTGATGGTTGGGCCTGATCCCCCAGATGCCACACACATGCCGTGTGATCTCACCAAAGATGATCTGCTCCATGATCTTCCTTGGCATCAAGGTCAGGCTGACAGATCCATAGTTCCTCGGATCCTCCTTATGGCCCTTCTTGTAGATGACAATAGCTCAGTCTACATGAACATTTCTGGCTTGTACCACTGGAGGTTCAGAAGCTGGGGGTGAGCACTCATCTCCACTCTCCATCACCTAAGCAAAGCCAAAAAGCAGCACTCTCATTTGAGAAGAAACAGGGAAGTTTTACTCACTAACTTCAACTGTTCTGAAGTTGATTTCTGCACTGCTGCTGGGACAGCGGCCAGCTCCCCCGGAACAAGGGCTTATGGCAGCTCAGCCCTGCCTCCAATTAGGAATTTAAAGGCTTAGAGAAGCTTTCCATATTTCTGCATCTACGAGGCGGTTGCAATAGGCAAACACTGACAAACAAACAAACCCATAGAGAAATAAACAAGAATCAGCAATGGAACTTGATTAAAAGTCAAAAGATCGGCTCTCCAGCTTCCTCCCATGGGAGCTAAGACAAGAACAAAACGAGGGACAAATGCAGTCAGAAGGTTTGGTGGGATGATGATATTTTTCGAAGCTGCAAAAAGGGGACAGAGTGCAAGTCCCACCACGCTTGCTTTGGTTAAACTCCATGCTGATGGTCTCCAGTATGTCAGTATGTTCCTGCAAGGCCTCTCTTGACTTGTAGGAGCCAACAGCCCCTCTCAGTTTAGGGTCCTCTGCAAACTTATTCACTTTAACTTCAAGTTCTGCAACCAAGTCGTTGATGAAAATGGAGGGTAAAGTCAAAGGAGAGCAGATTTAATACTTGGAAGTTAATATAACCAAAGCTCCCAAACTTCCACTCCCAAAAGTCAAGGACAGATCTCCATTAACCTGAGGGTTCTGTAGAGATGGAAGAAATAAAAACACCTAATAATATGAGAGCAGATGATTCCACGATGCGCAATTGAGCCTGAGCCTAAAAACACTTTAAAGGATTTCAGGTAGGTGTGAATGACAGGGGAACACAGATTTGATTTAGGAGATGGGAGAACATTGGTGTCTTAGGTGCTCTTCACAGTACAACCACAGAATGGTTGGAGTTGAAAGGCCATCTGGTCGCACTCCCTGCAATGCACGAGGACACCCAGAGCTCCACCAGGTGCTCAGAGCCCCGTTCTGCCTGACCTTGGGTGTCTCCCCCAGCATACTCAGAGGATTATGCTGCACCCAACTGGTACAATCATTTTTTGCAGATGCTATTGGAGAATCCAATATCATAGAAACATAGAACCACAAGGTTGGAAAGGACCTACAAGATCATCTAGTCCAAACATCCACCCATTCCCATTGCTACCACAAGCTACTAAACCATATCTTGTAGCTCCTCATCCAAACTCCTCTTGAACACTGCCAGGGACAGTGACTCCATCCCTGGTGAGCCCATCCCAGTACCTGAGCACTCTCTGAGAGAAAAAGCTTTTCCTTATGCCCAATCTAAACCTCCTCTGGTACAACTTGTGGCTGTTTCCTCGAGTCCTGTTAGTTGCCTGGGAGAAGAGGCCAAACCCCTCCTCACCACAGCCTCCCTTCAGGAAGTTGTATTCAGCACAACTTCAGAATTGTCCTAAATAAGAAATTCAATATACTCCTGTCCAATCAATAGCTTTACCCAACACCATGGCAAGAGGCAAAAATTACAGGAAACAGCTTTTGGAATCGTTGTGTGCTTCAACATTTCAACCAGAGTTGGGGTAAACAACAAACCACCTCTGTTCACAGCTGCTTCGACCCACACAGAGCTCTTCCCTCCAGGCCTTGCCCAGACTGCTGACCCATTTGCAGGTTGCTCACCTCCTCTCCAGTGAGCACACATGTTCTCTTAGTAATGCCTTCCCCCACAGCCACCACAACACAGAGCCTTACCACAAATTGCACGCTTAAAACAGTCCGCAAGAATTTATGGCGATCCTACAATAAATGATGAGATGCTGCAATTATCCTCAGGGACTGGAAGGCTCAACTGCTTCTCTTTAAAAGAAAACGAAAGGGGGAAAAAAAAGCTACCCAGGTCATTCTGTTGTATAAGCAATGGTTTGAGAGATTACGCTTTCCAAATAATCAGATGGGTTCCTTCTGGTCTATCTGAAGCCTCGTAAACAAACTCATTATGTTAGGATCTTAAAAGAAGTAAACAAATAGTTGGCACCCGACAGAGCTGCATTCTTGCACAACTTCAAACAGACCCATGCCACATCGCAGCCACGCTGCCCTCCTGGGTGGGTGACACCAAGAACACGATGGGCTGCACCAGCCGGAGGGGACCTGAAGGATGCTCTCAGCTCTGCTGCTCTGTGCTGCCACCACTGACAGGGAGGAAGGATGGAAGGAGAGGAGGAGGATGCGATGCTGCTGTACTTGGGATCTCCTCCCCAGTGCTGCTCCTCGCTGCGTCTGCTGCCATGAGGCCCTCGTGGCAGAAGGTCACACTCCCTGCTGAGATGAAGGCAGTGGGGATGTGCCATAATAAGACTTCTGATGTCACAACAGTCAGCAGCTGTCTGTGTGTGATTTGAGTGTGTCCAGCACAGTGCTGAGAGCAAACGCTCCCTAGGAGACAGCAGCAGCACATGCAGGACCCAACCTCAGCCCTTTCCTCATCTTTTCACATAGCATTTTCCCCATTTCAGTCTATTTTAAAGAAGCCTCGAAGCCTAAAGCAAAGTAGAGGAACCTAGCAAATAGTCCGAGCATCCTACTGAATTCTGATGAGAACTGGGGACAAAGGGCTAAGCCTAAGCAGAAGGGGGTGGGGAAAACACAAAAAAAGAAAGGATTCCCTTCCAGGAACAGTGACACCTCCTGCACTCCATTGTGTCCCCTCCATCCTGCCAAGGGGACAAGTTCCCACCAGGCAGACTACTGAGCAAGGACCACATTGCCAGGTCCCAGCATCCCAAGTCACCTCCTGGACTGATGGTGTGCTGAGGACACAGCATGCCTCACTTCCAGCCTTTAGCTACTTGGCAAAATTGCTCAGCGAACCCAACTGAGCCATCTGTGAGTATCTACAAGAAAAACTCTACATAATCATACCACCCTCTAAGAGGGCGTAATTATCAGCTCTTCAGGAAAAGAAACACTAAGGGCATCGATCCAGTGCAGTGACCTCTCTGCCAAGCCCAAGCACTTGGACAGATTTTCTTTCCACAGGCTCCAAAGCTGGTCAGAATGGTGCCCAGGGTTGTAGGATTTCACTGCCCTGCACTATCTAGGACACAGATCTTTGCTGCACAACTGTATTCCCATTCTACAGGATGCAGCCCTCAGCTGTTAGCCTTACAAATGCAAACCACAGCACCTTGAGGAATTAAGTACCCTAAAAACAGAAGGAATTCACCTTAAGAGAAGAGACTTGTCTCTTGTAGCATGAACACGTGGAGCAGGCCACCTGCATAGGAAAAAGCTGCACAGGGAGCAATGGGGTCACCATCCCTGGAGGTGCTGCAGAACTGTGGAGATGTGGCACTGAGGGACACAGTGAGTGGGCACGGTGGGGATGGGTTGGGGATCTTAGAGGTCTTTTCCAACCTTCATGATTTTATGATACGTACCTTAGACTCTGGTTTTCTTGTTCTGCACTGTGAGTAAATAGCAAAGGTTGGTATCACCCAGCCCAGAGCAGGAATAGGGATTTGGTGTGGCTGAGCAGGGAACGGGGCACACCAGGTGTCAGGGATCTATTCTGGGTGCAATTACAGCGCTCCGATTCCCTGCAGCTCCACTTGCTCAGTCCCACAGAGAAGGCAGCAACCACTGCTCAGCAGCCCCATTTCTCCACCAAATTTACACTGCTGCTACGCCAAAAGCATCCGACAGCATGAAAGGAATCCACTACTTGTTTATTATGTCCTTTGGGGCACAGATCTCAGTCCCAGCCCCACGTGCTGCAGGTTTGCATATCCCACCTCCAGCCCTGTGCCTCTCTCCATGACCCCCATTCTCCAGCTCTTGGTTCCAGTTTCCCCCCCCCCCCCACCTTGCTTTCCAAGGCTTTACCCGTGAGAAAGGCAGCAAGAGAAATCTGTTCACAACTGCATTTCATTTGAGTCCCCACAAGCCTCCACAAGGTTCTTTATCTTGTTATTCTAATGCAAACAGACTTCTGTGATTTTTTTCACATCCAGAATTTCACCATTGCTGTAACCGCAGGCCTGGCAGGCTCTCCCTCGCCTGGAAAGGGAACAAACTTTCAAATCATTTATAAATAACCATTTCAAGAACATAGCTTTTATTCTTTCATCCCCACAAAAGGCAGAAATTTTGCTTGGGACCGCAAGCTGTCAACTTCCCAGCAAACCCAAAATCCCACTTAACTCTCTATTGTAAACAGTGTAGTATTGCGCTACCACATCAATAAATAAAATTCTTGAAGGAATTATTTTTGCGTTTGATTCACATTTGTTCTGCATATGCTGCTGAGCCCAAGGTATTCATAATGTTAAACTCAGCTTTCAAAAGGACCGCGCAGGAGGGAAAAGCCTTCCTTGGTGCTATTGTTTTAGCCTCAGCCCTCGGAGCAGCCACAATCCCAACAGGGAGGCTGTCATTTTCCCCTCCTGCCCCCCACACCTCTGTATTTAAGAGCATGGAATGAGAAGGCTGGGAGCTGCCCCAGCATCGAGCTGCAGGGCTCCAAGCCCATCACACTGACACTATCTGGATGCAGTCTGGGTGGCCGGCGCATGTGGACCTCCAATCTGCTCCAGCCACCACAACGTCACCACCACTGTCAGCTATCGGGGAGCAAAGCCTGCATTTCCCAACCTCCTCCCTCCCTCTGAACCTGTGCTCCTCCAAACCGTGCTTCTTGACTGCACTGAGGGCAAAGCAATCCAAACTTCAGGTTGACAACTCAGCATCCGGAATGGGGAGGGTTGGATCCAGGTGATCTTCAAGGTCCTTTCCAACCCAAGTCATTGTAGGATTGCACTCTGAACAGTTCAGAAAGGCTTCGGTACGAAGCAAGTTCCTGGTGGAGATGAATTTGGGAGCTCTGAGTCAGTAGCTACAAAATGGATTTGGTGTGCAGAATGCCATCCAGACAGAGCTCAGCAGGCTGAGGCAGTGAGCACGGGAAGCCTGCATGAGGTCCAACAAAGCCAAGGGCACGAGGGTCCAACAAAGCCAAGGGCAAAGCCTGAGCCTGGTCTGGGGTCTTTAGCACGATCTGTTGTAATAGGACATGGGGAAATGGTTTCAAACCCAAAGATCTAGACCGAATATAAGGAAAAAGTTCTTTATGCTTAGAGTGGTGAGGCACTGGCACAGGTTGCCCAGAGAGGCGGTGGTGCTCCATCCCTTCAGACACCCAAGGTCAGGCAGGATGGGGCTCTGAGCACCTGATGGAGCTGTGGGTGTCCCTGTTCACTGCAGGCAGTGGGACCAGATGTCCTTTCAGGGTCCCTTCCAACTGAAACCATTCTACAAGCCTATTAAATTTTTGTCTCTTCCCCCAAAAGGAAACATTCGTAATTTAGAGAGACAAAGGCAGGGGAGGAACACATTCATTTTCCATGGATCAGAGCTCCTCAAATCCCAAAAATTAAGGCACTAACATAAATACACATCAGCACGTGGAGCAGTGCTGGAACAGATTTACCCAGGCCACCCCTCACCAATTAGTGACCCCAATTTGAGACTGATTATATAAAAATGGCCCTATAATCGTTTCGCTTTTTTCCCTTCTCTGCCATCCAAATGGGAAAGCACTCAGCCTCCACTCTTCAAAAAAAAAAAAAAAAAAAACTGGAAATGATGAGTTACAGCAGCACAGATCACAAAAGGGAGAAACGAGACGTGCCAAAGCCAGGGGAAAGTGGAAGGAAGATTAAATCACCTACTTCCAAAATTAAGCAGCGGGCTCTAATGGAATTAGTAGACAGGAATGAAAGCAAAATAAATGAGGAATTTGGCAAGTCTCAGAGCCAGCAAGACAGCTCCTGAAGGATTTCAGACTTGAGGCTGACGGGTTTGGAGCTGCAGAACATTTGCAGAGATCCCTGCCCACAGGTTCCCAGACACAAATTTATCCCTCCTACAGCCTTTACATCAGCTGCAGCGCTTCTGACGACTCTCCTTGGGTTACCCATCATCTCCCCTTTGTAACTAACAATTCCCAGAAGCTAATAAATGCCTGGATCCCCTGCAGCGGCCCTACTGCCCACCTACAGCCCAGTCTGTATCCTGCAGACAGCACAAAAGCCTTTTACACAGCAGATGCTCTCTCCTTGCTCCAGCAGCAAGCAGGACCACCCCTTGGAGGTTCCCATGTTGTCTCTGCACTTCACAGCTCCGAAGTAGCTGGCTGATAAGCATTACTTTAATATAACAAACAGCTCCCGTGGCTTATCTTAATGCAAAGCTTCTGGCTGGTGGAAGCAGCAATTAAGGGACCTCTGGCCCGGCCCTGTTTGGCATGGTAGTTCCCTCATTTTGCAATATCCAAGCAACTCGAAGCCAAGGTCAAAGCTCCTTGAGAAGTCTGGGACACAACAGAGAAGCTGCTGGCAGCTTGTGTGCAAAAAGGGGAAGAGAAAACAAGAGAAAACTGACCCTCAGAAGGGAGGAAGCTACCAGCAGGGCAGCCGGGCCCATCAGGTGCACTACAGCACAAAGCCCACCAATTCAGCTCTCGGGTTCTCCATCCCCAGCACCCTTCACTTAAAATGAACAACGGTTAAGAGAAAAAAAATAACACTAATAGCTCGGTTCAGTCTGAGGAAAGCTGTTAGCCCCTGATCCTGGCAAAGCGGTGCATAAGGGATTGATTGCCGGAGTCTGAGAGTTCCTCGGGCCCCTACTCAGATAATCTGTACAGCTCAGAGGAGCCATTGAAGTGGTTTCCAACTGCTAAAGCCTCAGCTCAGCCTGTCAAACGCTGGGACTCGTAACGTCAGAGCAAGAGAGCAGAAAGGCTGCAAGTGCAGCTCTGCTCCTCCAGAACGAGAGCGCACACACCGAATTAATAACGCACAGCAGCAACCACGTGCTCTGCTTTCCTGCAACCCCATCCACAGTGCAGTCCCAGCAGCACAATTTCATCACAGTCCTTTACCCCACAGTTAAATCCCACTGTGGATGAGAATTTGCTGCTGAAAGAGCACTTTTCCCACGCAGCTCAATTCGCTCAGAGCCTAAGAACTGAGTAGATGCAACAAGCATCAAAGCCACGAAGGCAGGGCCTTATCAACACGAGCACAAAGCCACACAAGCTGTGTGCACAAGAATCAGCACTCGGGCTCAGAGGTACAGGAGGCTCAAGGCTCCACAGGCAGGCATTACAAGGACAGTTTTAATGCTACAAAACATTTTCCTTAGAGAAATGCACTTTCAACACCTACTTGTGGATGCAAACGTCAGCACTGCAAGCTCTAGCTTCGTTTGTTTCAATGGCTCATTCTGTTGTCTGGCAGTGTAATTATCCAAGCAAAGAGCCCAGCCCTCCATCCCTTGGTACCATCCAGCAGAAACCATCCTCCAAGCACTGCTGCAGTGCACAATAGGCTTTGCCTGGTTAAACAAAGAACATGGGCTCGCTTGCAATTGATTCCAGATGTTTGATTGAGGTTTTACGGGATCAGAAGTCAACAGCAATCAGCATCTGGCTACCTGCACATAGCCAGCTCTGAACAATGAAGAACTGGGGATGCTAGCAGCCTGGTCACTCCCAAGAAAACACACACCGCGTGCTCTTCCTGCACCAGTACAGCTTGGGGAGTGACTTGCTGGTGATGAGCTCTGAGGAGAGGGACCTGGGTGTCCTGGTGGATGACAGGCTGGCCATGAGCCAGCAGTGTGCCCTGGTGGCCAAGAAGGTCAGTGGGATACTGGGCTGCATGGTCAAGGGAGGTGAGCCTCAACCTCTGCTCTGCCCTGGTCAGGTCACACCTGGAGTACTGCATCCAGTTCTGGGCTCCCCGGTACAAAACAGACAGAGATCTGCTGGAAAGAGTGCAGTGGGGGGCTACAAAGACGATAAAGGGCGTGGAACAGCTCCTGCATGAGGAAAGACCAGGGGCTGTTCAGCCTTGAGAAGATTCAGAGGGGATCTGATCCATGTCTATCAATATCTAAGGAGCGGGAGGCAAAGGGACGAGGCCGGACTCTTCTCAGCAGTGCGTGGCCATAGGACGAGAGGAAATGGCCAGAAACTGAAGTATAGGAAGTTCTGCACCAATGTGTGTGGGAACTTCTTCCCAGTGCAGTGACGGAGCACTGGAGCTGCACACAGAGGTGGTGGATCTCTTTCTCTGGAGACGTTCAGGACCCACCTGGACGCAGAGCTGTGCACCCTGGGCTGGGGCAGTTTTGGTGGGGGAGGTTGGACTCAATGATCTCTGGAGGTCCCTTCCAACCCCTACAGTTCTGTGAAGATCCATCCAGTGATTCTTCCTCAGCACTGCAGTGAGCACCAAAGCATCTCCCTAAGCAAACAACCCAGCAGCACGAAGGCTGCGGGCTCCACTGGGCTCCTCTGGCTTTGGCAACACCTGGATTTCTGTGCATGAGTCAACTTTGTTCAGGTGGAATTTCTTAATGAGGGGATTTCAGGCTGGCAAGTTCTAGAACGCAAAAAGGAAACATGACTGGGATTTTCATCAGTCCTAATAACCCCAATTTCTCGACTAGGAGTGTTAATTATCTGCAATGACCCCTCGGTGGGTACGGCAGCTCTGAGCCGCTCCATCCCAGCAGCACCTTTACGCCTCTGCTCAAGGCAAATGAGTCAAAAAGGATTTCTTCATTTCAAAGGGATTTTGTTTAGGACCCAGGCCAACACCAAGGTTAGCAATTAGCTGTGGAATGCCTCAGCCCCTGTTCCCCCATCCATTGACCAGACAGTGGATGCTACAAGGCTGAACTTGAATGTGCAACTGCCAAATTTATTTAAAAGTAGCCAGAAACCTGAAATTCCAAGAGGGCAATTAACACAAACTCCTCTCCCTGAGCTGCTGTTTCAACATTTCACACAACTCAGCCACAGTCCCAGGCCCTCACTGCCTTCCCCCAGATCTTCATATTGTTATACCACAAAGCGATCCCCAGTTAAAAAAAGTAAAATAAAATCTCTCTTCTTTTTTTTTTTTTCTTTTTTTTTAGTGGACTGGAAGTTCCCTGAAACTTGAAAAATACACAGCATTTAGCCTCAAGTTGAAAGAGTGCTGTAAAACTGAATACTTCTTGTTTGGATCATTCCTAGCCTGAGTGGCAACACATGTATTTCATAAAGCGTTGGTGTCACGCAAAGGAGTACACTATGGAGAAAGAACCTGAGTCCTCACGTTCCTTAGCTCACAGATCCTTAGATCAGCTCTTGTGTGATTAATGCACTGGAAGAAGTTTTGTTGGGAGACAAAATGTTTGCATATCAATATGTATTAAGTGATAGATACAATTATAACGTATGAGCTGTCTGTATTATTTTATAGCCACATAACTACGAGATTCTGGCAGATAAGGACTGTCAACACTCTCACTGCAGTCCTGACATAGCTTCCACCACCAGTACCAGCACCTGTAGAGAAACCAGTGCCCACCAGAAGCAACATGCATAATCCTATGGTAGCAGGGAATCACCTGCACCAAAGTACAACCAACATTAACAACACACCCAGCCTTTAAGGAATCCTTCAGCAACCCTATGCAAAGAAACCCAGACAACAGCACCTATGCATCTAACCTAAAATGTTAAAAATGTAGCATGCATCACCTGCCACTCCTCTTCCAACAATTCCCCTGTTCTCCAGCATATAAAAAACCATCAGGTCAAACAGGAAACAAATGCTGAATGTTAATGTCAAAAAACAAATGTCAACTGCTGTAAAGTTGATGGTAAGGCTGCTTCCAGATCAAACAGGTCTGTGCCATCAAACATCTGCAACTCAGCCACTATTAACCAGCCTTCCTGCAAACCAATCTCCCCTTTCCATCTGTGTAAGTCATTAGAAAGAGAGCTAGACAAATGCAAAAGGGAAGCAATGCTGGATTCACACTGCCATCCCTATGAACAGCCCACACTTGCATGCAACGCAACATCCAGAAACTGGAAGAAGGACAGAAGCAATTGGGACATCTGTATCAGTAGAGTTTGTTTTTCCAATGGAAGACCCTGATCAAAGCCCAACCAACCCCTTGTGCCAATCAGCACAAGGGCAAAGGCCTCGTGGCCCAACCTACAGGTCTGGGCAGCACCAGCTCCACTGACCAAAGAGCATGTACCACCACGTCCCATGCAGACCAGCTTCTTGCAAGGAGAAAGGACAAAGGGACACCAGCCAAGAAGCACGACGTGCTGAATGAGTTCCACTGGCTGCAGGAGAGCTAAACAACTGCTAGGAGTGGTCTTCTCACAAAGCAGCTGGTAAGCTGCAGGCTCTCTGAAGAAGGTTCCCAATGCTCCTTCCACCACCACTCGCTTGGAAATCCAATGGGAAGGGGCAGGAACACAAATCCTGCTTCGTGCTCCAGCAATAACATGGCTCGAGGATATAGGACTGAGGAGGCTGGTCGTGGGGAACACTGAGGACTGACAAGCTGTCCCCAAAGCTCCGTCCCAACACAGGTTTCCTGCAGCACGTGGAGGCGGTGGAGGGTTGGAAGTGCAGCACCAACGATTTGCACGCAAAGTGGAACCAGAAGAAGCTCTACAGATTCAGAAAACGCTGCTGCCCTTGGAGCTCACCCAGGCTGCACGGCCTGTTCTTGCTCACCCTCCATTCCTCCCCAAGAAACCATCTCCTTCCAGTGCATAACTCATCCACAGCGCTGTTGTTCATCACTCGGCAGCTGTAAGGTCTTCAGCTTCCAACAGCGTTGATCTTGAGCCCTTCAGACCCATTAAACTTACCTTAAGAGGCAGAACTGCAGCCCCGTCAGCCAACATTTCATTCAGCCTCACCCTAAAAGCAGCAAAAAAGCATCTTCAAATGCCACAGCGCTCCGCATCCAAGTCAGAGAGATTTGGGAAAATGTGGAAGACATTAAAGGACTCACTTTCTCTCAGCAAAGAAAGAACGTAGACCTATAAACAATGCCTTGAAGGCATTTCAGCAGCTTAATCTACACAGGGCGAGCGGGTTGGGTTTTTTGTGTTGTTTTTGACGTCAAGCAGAAATCACAGAGTCCAGGAAGCAGCAAATGACAAGGATTTGGCTTGAAAGGGAGAAAAGCAAATAAATACTTTAAAAATTAAAAAAAAAATGAACAAAACAATTCCAAAGACTTGTTTGTTAGTGATAAAGAATGCGAGGCTCAGCTGTATACAAGCTGTCCCACCCATGCACAGACTACTGACGTTTCATTCCAGTGGCACCACGCAGACCGCCGAGCAAGGGGGTCTGTCAACATTTCTATCAGCAACAACTGTTCACAGGGGTTTATAAGGCAGAAAAGCTAATTTTCTCCAGCCTGGCTGATGCTCGGTACAGAAGGTCTCTGCCTAGGAGAAAATTATTAGCATTTAAAACCCACATCATACAAGTTCGGTTACTGGTGTGCAACCCAGAATCTGCAGTTCTGAAGAAAAGCACCCACAAAAATAAAAGCTGTCCATACACGAATCAAACTGGGGAGTCACAACTGAGACAGTCAAACTCTACATGGCCCATTTAGTCAGGAGCCACCATGCTTTTCAAAGACAAAATAGTTGAGTTGACTGCAACAGCCTCCAGCGTGGCAGACAGTTGTTGGCCATTGTCCCATGGCAAGAATCAGTGCCTCAGACACCTGGGAGTGCTCTCACACTTCAGAGGTCTCTATAGAAGAGGCAAGCTTGAGCCAGGCCTGGACCATGGGCAGCCCCAATAAATCCCACCATGAGAAAGCAGATCCAAGTCTAATTGCATCAGATGAGTCCACATCTCAGGATGGTGATATCATACCAGGATCGTTCCATCTGAGGCCCAGCACACGAAGCTCATGAGATGGCAGTGTGACTTCCAAGAAAACACCCCCAAGGTTTTTGCAACGAGTCCTTCGTTTTTCACCATGAAGTCCTGGGGTCTCACATAGCAGCACAAAGCAGGGAATCTGCCCTGCTCACACACCATGAGAAGTCTTCTAGAGCTATCCAAGCACCCAAAAACTGAGCCAGCAGGTTGTAAGGGCTGCTCACTGCTCAAAGCACAACACCAGTTACAGTCCCTTAAGAGATCCCATCAAGAACAGAGAACTTATGACAGAGAACGTGTGCTATGGGAGTCAGACCTGGAAGCCTGGAGAGGAGAAGGCTAAGATCCTGTCCTGTTCTGAGCAGGAGGTTGGACAAGAGACTTCTGGACATCTATTTTAATCTGAGTGACTGGATGTTCTCTGAAGAACGTCTTCGTTCAGTTGCAATAGGCAGGAATGCAGGACTTGGGAGGCTTGGCTCTAAGCTACAAGTCTGAAAACAGACAAGCTGAATGGTTAAAGGCTGCTTCAAACCCTCTGGATTTAGAATCATAGGATCACGGATGCTGGAAAAGATCTCTACGATCAAGTCCAACCCAGTCCATGCCCACTGACCTCAGTGCCACCCCTCCAGTCCTTGAATATTTCCAGTGATGGTGATCCCACCACTCCCAGGGCAGCCTGTGCCACAGCCTGACCATACTTTCAGGGAACAAGTATCTCCTAACACCCACCCAGGCCATCACCTCTCATTCTATTGCTGTTACCTGGAAGAAGAGACTGATTCCCCACGTGGCATTCAGTCTGCACTCAGTTTCTGAAGCTCAGGGAACAGCTTCTCACCTTTAACACGAGGCCCTCTCCAGCTTTTGCAGCAGATGCTTCACTGGGACTATCAGAAAACATGTTTCTGTGCATGCACACGCTTGCCCCCACACAAGCACACGCACAAGATCAGATCTGCAGTAGCTGCAAATATAGGCTATCAAAGCTGCAGCTGCAACAACAGCGCAGCGCTGTAAAGATACTTCAATAACATCTGATACATTAAATTTTAAAAAGTCAGATTTACAGGGCCAACATCCCTATTTAAAAATAAAGCGTGCACAGGTGGCTCATAAAACTGGACCTTAACAGGCACACTTGCAAAAGAAATTTATAAGAGTTAGCAAAGCTCATAGCCTTTTAATTGCATGTCAAATGTTGGGCTCTCCAGAATGAAACCAGATTTCTTGCAGCCTGTGCCAAGAGCTCCCAGATATTACACGTCTGGATTGGGTGCAGCCCCATCAGACCCCAAGGGGTTAACTCAGCCCCAAGGCCACAGCCCAACTGGCTTCAAGGTGATGCCACCAGCTCTAAGGCAAACAGGAAACATCTCTGCCAGCTTTGGTACAAATAAAGGCTTATTAAAAACATTTGCTGCTAACAGCGCAAGACGACGACGTTAAAAAACATCTGAACTTGTAAATACATAAAATTAATATACAACAAATTTCTTTGATCCAGAGGATATGAATTCCCTTTCCCTACAAATCTGTCCATTAATACTTCAATGATTCACTTATGTCATTCCGCTTGCCAGCATTTTGTAAGGAAAATACTTCAAGGAACAGAAAGCATCTACAGCCTTTTTCTGGCAAGCTCACAGCGGGGGCAATGGGGAGCAGCAGTTCTGTACATCTCAGTACCCAGATGCCCACTGTTTTGGAGACAGAGGTAGGAGATGAAGGGTTTGCATCACTCAGCTTGAGCACTGCATCGTGGAGATGGAAATTGGGCTCCAGGGTCATAGGGCTGAGCCATCAGGAACCTAACGCATGCAAATCAGCTTTCCTGGACTGTCCCTCAGACCACCAAAACAGATCACAAGTGACTTCTGCAACCTCAGCAGTCATCTGGAGGCAAACCTCACAATCCCTGCGAGCCCAGGGAGGAGACAGCATGCCAACTGCTGCTCAGCCCAGCTGATCACAAGCTGGGCTGGACCAAAACCTAACACTGTTCACAGAATCACTCAGGTTAATAAGACCTCCAAGATCCCCAAGCTCAACCCCAACCCATCCCCACCATGCCCACTGGTCACGTGCCTCAGGACCACATCTCTATGGTTCTGGAATATCTCCAGGGATGGTGAATCCACTGTTTCCCTCTTTTATTGTTTTCTTTCTCTACACAACCATTTACAACGCTGCAAGAAGGAAGGAGACATGCTGAGGACCACGTAACCTGAGTTAAAGTTACTCCTGGGTACAGAGAAAATGGACCTGGCCGCCTTCTGAGTAACCACAAAACACCTGGAGAGGTGAGTGTGGGCAGGCAGGCAGCTCCTTGCAGACAGGTCTCACCCCTCTCCTAACACAGGCACTGCAGATCAGAGTCCTCATGCAGAAATGGAGCTCTCACAGCACTTATCTGTGCTGTCACGCTTCCACCACGCCCCAGTTCAAGTTCCTGCTACTGAAAAAACAAACAGCAGCAACTTGTCCAAGCTGTAAGGAAGCGTGGCCAGGAAGAGCCAAAAAGAGGTGGGGAGAAGACACATCAACACACACCCCAACCTTACTCAGCTCTTAAAACAGCTGACACATTAATGATTACCTATCACTGCACATGACTCTCATTTATGTACTCTGGGCCTTTCCAAATCCTCTCGCTATCACTGCTCTGAAGGAGAATGATGAAGTTGCTTAAAATCAGGAATACAAGGGTGTCTGACCAGCAGAAATCCCCAGGACCAGGCACTGGCAATGCTAGATAACACTGAGTACTTCACGTATGCTCCTACTGGAACATGGTATTGTCTGACACCAGAGGGAATGGCTTCAGAGCTGCTCTAAGCCTCAAAAACACTGCAGAAGGAGATACACTGAGAAGGAAGGCTCCCCTCTTTATTTTTAATGGGCAAAGGAAGAAAGATGGCATACAGAAATCATAAACCTTCCCCAGAATGCGCCTGGGGAGGAAGGAGCTGTTATTAAGCAGAATTATTAAGGTTGGAAAAGACCTCTGCTATCACCAAATCCACCCACCAACCATGCCCAGTAACCACATCCCTCAGTGCCACGTCCTTCCAGTTCTGCATCTAAGGCACAGCTAAGCCCTGTAGCACAGTGCCATGACATCATCTCTGTACCTGCCTCCAGTTATCCTCTCACTTCTTGACATCTGCTGAGTGGAAACTCGAACTTGAAGGACACGATGGGGGTGGAGGGGGGAGAACTATTATTTCCATATGGGTTTGAAAATAAAAAGCCTTTAGATGAAAATACCATATGAGCAGAGGGCTCACTCAGGACCTAGAAGAGCTCGTGCGTGTGTGCCCCATGCAGGAGGAATGCCCCAGGAAGGCTTTCCCCTTCCAGGGCCCGATCCTGCCGCAGCGAGACGTTTCCCCGTGTGTCAGCTCGGCAGCTGCAGTGGTGGGGCCCCGCCAGTGCACCCCGAAGCCCTCCGTTTTAATCAGTATCACATCAAGTTGAACACATGCTTTGAAAACACGCACCAGATTCAAAGCTTCGCCTCAAGGGGGTCCTGCTGAATAACACATACCATCCCGGCCGCTGCTCCTCCAGCAATTATCTTTCAACTCTGGCTGAACCACTCCGACTGTCAACGCCAGCACGCTGCCAACCGGAGGAAAGGTTGTGGGGTCAGAGCTGCACACGCGGCTCCTCGAGGCTGCAGTGCGGGGTGTTTGTTTATACTGCTGTCTGCTTCGAGGGAGAACTCCCAGGGTGCTTGTTTTATGGGTTAGCAGAACTACAAACAGTGTGAAGAGGGACTCGAGAAAGGTTAGAGCCGAGAAGGAGCGTCGGCATCCAGAAGTCACTGCTGGAAGGCAGGGAGGGCTGAGCTGTTTGTACCCCGGTGCTTCCTCTGCCGCCGGAGCCAGGAGCTGCTGGAGGGGGTCCAGAGGAGATGGGAGGATGCTCAGAGGTTGGAGCACCTCTCCCCTCAGGATGAGGGAGGTGGGGCCTCAGTGTGGCCTTCCGGTGCCTAAAGGGAGCTGAGCAACAGGAGGAGAGCCCCCTCTTACATGGTCTGCTAGCAACAGGACAAGGGGAAATGGTTTTAAGCAAAAAGGGGGGAAGATTTAAATTGGATCTAAGGGAAATGTTTTCCACAATAAGGGTGCTAGGGCCCCAGTACAGGTTGCCCAGAGATGTGATGGGTGCCTCGTCCCTGGAGACACTCAGGTGAGGCAGGGTGGGGCTCTGAGCACCTGATGGACCTGTGGGTGTCCCCATTCACTGCAGATGACCTTTAGAGGTTCCTCTAATGATTCTTAGGTTCTGTATCTGTTGGACACTTGCTTCCCATCTCTAGTTTTTCCCTTCCCAAGGAGCTGTGCTAGTGTTTCTGACCCAACCAAACCAGCAGCCCTGGAGCACCCAAGCACAAAGCCCTGCAAAGAACAGAGGGAGGCAAAGCAGCGATTTCTCCATATTAAAGCAATTGCTGAGCCAAAGAAGATCAAGATCATCCAGTCCAACCATCCACCTATCATCAATACTTCCCACTAAACCACATTCCTCAGCACAACATCTAAACGTTTCTTGATCAGGGACAAATGCAACGGTGTTGAAGCCATCCGACCCAGGGCAGGCACAGAGTCAGTCCTGGGGTAACTTTGTGTATTCTCATCCCCCAGATGAAAGCTGGTCTAAATTTGCTATAAATGTGAATTAGAAGAATATGTCGAGAGGCTTAAACGACCTGAATCTGTCAGCAGAACTTTGTGTTTAAAAAGAAAAGAAAAAAATTAGAACTAAAGAAGTCTGGGGTTGCTGATGGATTTCACTCTGATTTCTGCACACACCCGTTTGCAATTTGCACAGGAGTGTCACTCAGAGGGCTCGCTCCCTGAAAACAGAGACACTGTGCCTCCGCCATACAAACACATTTTTGTGTTTCATGAGCAACCCAAACGCCGGGGGAGGGGCAGGGTGGATGTGAGGACTCTCCCACTAATAGTGGCAATGCATTGGCACGGGCTGCCCCGGGAGAGGGGGAGTCACCATCCACGGAGGTGTCCAAGAACCACAGAGATGTGGCACTGGGGGACATGGGCACAGTGGGATGGGTGGGGGATTTTAGATGTATTCTCCAATCTTAATGCTTCTAGGACTGGAAGGGCTCTACAGTGCCCCTCCAGCAGCATTGCAAACCTGGTCCTGACATGATGTGTTAGCTCGAGCAAAGCACTGTGCCACCTTCACAGAGGCACTCGCAGATCACCAACTCTGGAAACGTACATCAGTGCACTGCCCTGAAATATCCAAGCTCCCAAAACCTCATCAGCTCCTGCACAGCCACCAGGAGGAGCACACATAAAAACAAGGAAAAACCAGTTCATTTAGAAAGTTTGGTAGCAGTTACATTACAATAATCCTGGAGACATCTAAAAGAAAGCTGAAGAACTTCTCATCCCAGGCAGCAGCATCCTGATAACTAATAATGGGCTCAAAAGCATGGCACTGCCCTCTCTCTTGGTTTCCCTATACCATATATTGCGACAGCTGGAAGGTACAGGAGTTATTTCAAGAAACATCTCTGGATTTCAAGAAATATCCTATCACTACCTCCCCAGTGTGGCCCAATTTCAGCACATACATCACTCCTCCACTGCAGCACAACACCCATTTCCCTGCTGCCTCAGCCACTTCATCCACTCTGGCTGTTTTATGAACCTCCTCCCCAAAACCTGCAAGCTGAGATCATCAGACTTCCAATCTAAACAGCTCTGGAAGACGTATTTCCTTTCATAATACTTTAATATAACAACTAGACAAGCAATAGTATCAAAGATTAGGGAAGTCTCAGTACAGAATTTTGCTGGAAGATCAGTTTCTTCCTTACAGACCTGCCCAGAAGGGGAAAGCACTATCTGCTCATCCCAACTGCTCTTGTGTAAATAGTCACCCTACACCCAGCCACCAGCCTGACCCCTGCTAAAGGCTGCACTTCCTGCATTCAAGACTTGAAATTCTCCTTGCTTTTATTAAAAGACATGACTTCACTTCTGGAACAAGAGATGGGAGGAGAAGCTCAGACCTCGGGGTGCTCTGGGAGCCCACAGACACGACGTGAAAACACCATCCCCAGTGAGAAGGTGAACACAGGGATCTTCTGCACACCACGGAGACTTCGGGGGGATCTGGCCCACGTGGCAGCAGGTCCTGGGTTTGGAACCAGGAACACATGGGAACTTTGGAGAGCAGCACCAAACACTGGAAGCTCACTCCCCGCACAGTGCATCCACAGGAACGCAGTGAGCTTTAATGGACCGTAAAGCACTCACACAAAGCAAACACAACTTCCACACGCACTGCAGAGGATTACACAAAGTCGGCAAATTTGAGAGGTGGGGATCGTTAAGAAAACAACACGAACTGCTTTTTCTGGGGGAGGCATCAAAAGGCCTTTCTGACCCCTGCAACGCAGGGACCCAACTCTGCTCACACGGCGTGGGGTGGTGTGCATGTGTTTGCATTTGAAGGGAAGAACAGGGATGGGATTTCCCAATGGGGCTGCAGCTGCCACATGCCACGTCTCCACTTATCACCATCGTCCCATAGCAAGTGACCAGATGCCCTAAGAATTTTGGCTAGTGCTAAAGCATCTTGCGGTGGGAGAGCCCCATGTGCAGAGCTGGCTCAGGGGACACTGTCCCTCCCATCCCATGCTTTCCATCCCACTCACTGCTTCCCCTCCATCCTTATGTGCTCCTACAGCATGTGCCATCAGCCTGAAGCCACACTGTGTCCTTCTGCAGTCCTTCACATCCATAGACCAAACTGTGCAAAGAAATTTGCATCCCCAAAGCAAACATCACCTACTCAGGCAACTCAAGGTCAGAATTAAATGTGAATCCAGACAGACCTAAAACAACAAGGGTGCTCAACAGTCTTACCAAGGCCCTGTAGTCAGCACTTACAGGGAGCATCTATCACAGAGTCATTAAGGTTGGAAAAGAGCTCTAAGATCCTCAAGCCCAACCCAACCCCACCAAGCTCACTGACTGTGTCCCTCGGTGCCTGCTCAGCTTAGACCTCAGGGCAGTGTATGGAACTGGGGAAGGCATTTAATCCCACCAACCTGTTGCAGCTTATCCTAGATCACCACCTACTAAAACATCAGCTCTGATGGCACCTCCTACTGAAGATGAAAAAGGTTGGCTTGCCTCCATCCACCCCAAAGGTATGTGAGACATTTTGGCTGCCCTGATGAGCTCCATCCAATAATGGATTTTGGATTGGTTGCTCCAGGCCCCCTTTAGCAGGCATTCACCATCAGAAATGATGGTGTTATACATACACCTTACATATTTCATTGAATGACTGTAGGGTGAATACCCTGAAAGAATAGTACCCACACAATATAATGAAGGTAGACAGTATATTTTTGTATGGCTTATCCAGCTGGTATAAAGACAACCAGTAAATTAGGAAGGGCTCACCTGTCACCAAAGGTTGAGGCTCACCTGGAACTCCACACAAGAGGGATATCTAATGGGATACTCCACCCCTTCTGTTCATACAATGCATTGCCTTCACCTGTGCTCCTGTGGCTGACTCAGCGCTCGCCTCAGGTGATCCATCAGTGGTTCAGGCCATTATTCAACAGCTCCCATACAATGACCAAGCTTGGAAAAGACCTCCAAGACCATCTAGCCCAACCGTCCAGCTACCACCAATACATCCCCACTAAACCACATCCCTCTGTGCCACACCACCAGGTGTTAAGCTAGATGATAAAACCACGTACTCAGTATCACCAAGTGCTCATAAGATGAAATTGGTTCCCATCCAGGCCAGGATTCAGATCCTAAAAAAAAAAACCCATGAAGCACAGACACAGGTTCACAGGGACAAAGTCCAAAACAAGTTCCAATGTGCAGAACCACCCCAGCACTGTGGAATTAAGCCCAATATTTGGAATGCAGCAGACCCTTCCCTCCCCCAGAACCACAGGTAATAAAATTCAGATTGGAAAAAAATGAGGAAAGGAGTCACTGAGAACCCACAAGCTGCACACAGAGGATATAAGGTTTCTCACGCACTGCTGCTGCACATGGCCAACCCTGGCGTGTCTTACTTGACTACACCCCATTGGTTTTCCCATCCAAGAGCAGGGTCAGGCAGCAATCCCTGTCCCCACTGCTGGCTCCGAGCACTCCGCATCACATCATCACAAAATGAAACCTTCATCTCCTGTCATCGTCGGCTTCAGATTCGTAACGTTATAAAAAGATACCATTTCTTTCCTCCCCCCCCCATCGTATCAAACCCTTCTTCTGCTCCCACTGGTGAAATCAAACAACTACAAAAGAATTTTAAATGATGTTAATTAGAAGCGAATGCACCCAGCTGCCAACTGCTGTTCCCTGGCTCTCCAGGCCTCCTGCCAGCTGTGCTCTGCCATCAATCACAGGCAGCAGTGCAGGAGCAATGGCGGGGAAGCTTTACCATTTAGTGACCCCAAGCAATGGGAGACTCACAAAGCTCAGGGTCCTCATGGCTTCTCATCCTCCATGCAGAGTGTGATTCTC
Organism: Cyrtonyx montezumae; assembly: GCF_038088225.1. NCBI lineage: Eukaryota > Metazoa > Chordata > Aves > Galliformes > Odontophoridae > Cyrtonyx > Cyrtonyx montezumae. Next base: position 67,333,386 of record NW_027071936.1, on the reverse strand, counting down.
TTTGCAGGAATAAGCCTGGCATGTTGCTGGAATACCAGCATCGTTTCCAGCTCTGCTTTTGCATCTGAAGCACAGAACTGTAGGGGTTAGGAGGGAACTCTAGAGGTCCCCCAGTCCAAGAGTCTATCCAAAGCAAGGTCACTACAGCAGAAACAGTCCAGGCAGGCTTAGGCATCTCCAGAGAAGGAGACTCCCCCACCACTCTCAGCAGCTGTGCCACAGCTCTGCCACTGTCTAAGAGCTGTGCCATCAGCTCTTTCCCATGTTCAGATGGCTTCCGTGTGTGTTCCTGTTGGTGCCCAGTGCCCCTTATCCCACTGATGGGCACCACCTGGCCCTATCCACTTGATCTCCACCCTATGGATATTTATAAGCATTAGTAAGATCTTCTCCAGGTGCACAGCCTTGTGGCTTGCATCCTGTCCCCATGAGGAGGTGATCCAGGCCCCCAACATCTCTGCAGCCCTCACTGGCTCAGCTCAGGAGTTTGGATAGCGTAGTACTGCAAAACCCGACACCGAGTCCCTCAAAGGAGGACAAGGGCAGGGCAAGCAAATATTGTTCCTTTCCTGAGCCTTCTCAGCTTCTCACTGCTGTCACACCAGGCACTGCTTGAGCCACACATGGTCTGCTCAGAAGCAGCCCTCCAGGAACCCACCAAAAGGACCTGCCCATTTTCTCAATGAAGTCTAAAAGTTTTGGAGCTCAATAGGTCTATCATCCCTTGCTGAATCAAGACCTGACTTCCCCCCTCCTCCCCTTATTTCCAGCCTCCTGCTGTTTCTCCTTGACATAATGGGGAAACCCTCAAAATGGGTCTGCCTACACCAAGGGAACATGGCTGTACATGTATCTGGGACCTCTCACCCCAAACTCAGCCACGGTGCCACCAAGTTTGAGCATCAACCTCATCCAGTGCCACAGTGGCAGTGCTGGGAACAACAGGAAGAGGACACATCTGCATCCCCTTAGGCCTCTATAGCTGGTGATATATCCTTCATGGGCTATAGGGAACTATTTGTTTACTTGGGGCAGCACATTTTCTTCACTAATTAGGCACCAAAAGGCAAATTAAACTTACTCCTTCCCATCCAGAGCCACAGAAACCAAAGGATAATTTGTTCCAATAAATACATTGTTTGGGTTTGTCTTTTCTTTTCTTTTTTTTTTTTTTTTGCAAACATCTATTTTCCAGAAACCATTGTACCAGGTAAATTCAGCACAACGATCCTGGGGTCTCCCACCATGCCACCAAGTGTGCATGGCTCTGCAGCAGCACATCCAGCTCATAGAGGGGTTTCTGCAGGCTCAGAGAACCCAGTTTCATTTAATGCAACAGCTAACACAAGCATTTGCTGAACTGTAAGGAGCAGAATGGTGTATCCCTTCTAACCCAAGCCCTTCTGTGATTCTGTGCTCTCCACAGCTCTTCTACGCAGTGTTAAGAGTTTGTTTTCCCAACACAGGAAGAGACTGAGAAGACAATAAGGCAACAGACACACTGTAAGCAATATCACTTAATGGAAGTCCTCCAGCTAGTTGATTTTACAGAAAAAACAGCATTTATAGAACACTGAACCCTCCTGTACTTCCAACCATAAATGTAACACCATGGTTTTGTCAACTCAGGAGAAGCTCAAGCAAGAGTGCTTTCTATGAGCCACCAAATGCAACCAGGCAGCTGCCACCACAGGAAGCAGGCTACTGCTCGAGATGTACTGCTTGGTTTCATTACCAGTGGATCCAAATTTCAGCAGAGAAACTTTGTTTTAATGGGCATGATGAGCAGGGCTCCTCCTACAGATCACTCCTTTGGAGTTTCCTACTGTGAGCCTGAAACACAGGTGAGCATTTTCCTTTATTTTGATTGTCTCTTTCCATCATGATAATCTTTCTAACAATACGATCCGCAAAATATCTCAGCTGCAGTACTATTTAGCATTTATCTGCTAGTCTGGTGATTCTGTTAACCATATACCATACACTCCATAAGTGCAAACTACGAGTTGCACACCTCTGGGGTAGCAGGAGCCTGCAGCAACGCACGGATGAGAGATGATGAAAATGAACCACTGCTTTTCAACAGCACAAAACTCAGAAGGTAAGCTCTAGTTGCTACCACAGGACGGTCACTGTTTCACCTTCTAAAATAAGGTTATTGTGAAGCATTTAGTGCCTTGGCATTGAGAAGAGAGAATGTGGCTGTGAAGCACCACCTTCCTCCAAACAGGACAAGCCCTCACCTGCTTCATCGCCGTCTCCCCGATCTTGTCTGAGTGCTTACGGATGCTCTCCAAGAAATCTTTGAGGTCTGACATGGACACTTCCTTTATCTCCTCACGCAGCTTTGGGATGTTGTCCACCATCACCTTGCAGAAGCGGTAGTGGCTCACCTGGGGCAGGTAGGTGTGTTCCAGGTGCTCCAGGGTCTTCAGGGCAGGGTAGTGCCTGGGGACAGCGAGCAAAGCAGATGTAGGGAAAGAACAGCTATTTCCATCCCACATCCCCTCAAAACTGTGTGAATTATTCTGTAGATCTAGCAATTTCAGCTCTGTTGAAAAGGATGCAGATCTTTGCACCCAGGTAACCAGGAAAACACCCTTCTTCTGAAAGGCCCACTCTGAGAAGCACAGCTCAGAGCTGTGATGCACAGACAAGGAGCAGCTGCCTAACGAGGCACTGCACCAGCTAAGCTCATTAGCAGCTCTCACCCACCTGCACCAGGCTCTGCTCTCCCCATGACCTCCCCAGAAGGAGGGGTGTCCAGAGCATCCCCCAGACTATGGGGTTGCTGTGTGAGATATGGGGTGTGTGCTGCTGGATTCTGTGACCCCTCAGCAGTGAGGTGCTATAAGACAAAAGGGTGGAGATGGGAATACACCTTAATGTACCTTAGGGTGAGCAATTGGCATGCAATATGCACTCCTAGCACAGAGACTTGTTATTCTGTTCTGATATGAGAGCTCTCCGGTTTCTTTCATGTGCATAGAAGCAGTCAGACCCCACCTTCCTTCCAGCTGTTCACAATTGCTGCTGAGCACTGTTAAAAAATGCTTTCCACCCAGGGTACATTTTGATTTAGGTAGAGACGAGGACAACCTCAGCGTGTCCCTCCATAAAGGGTCCAAAGGACACTACTCCTGCTCCTTCTCCAGCTCATGTCGAACCACTGCTGTCTGTGACCTCTGTTTTGCTGACAGGGACTTATTTCCCCACCATAAGGGATGTATACCTTAAAACTGTAAGTTGAAGTCACCATCCTGAATGGCAACCAGGTGCCTCAGAAGCATTAGCAGTGTCTACAAAATACATTTAAGGCCAACACTGGCTGACAGTCTCCTCTCAGGTGAACGAAGATGACTTCTGCTGACTCTGCCCATGGTTGATCCCAGCCACAAGCACTTGCATTTATCCCCTGAAGGCCCTAAGAAATGCATGAAGTGCCACGGCAATAACCTGGCACTCATATCCTCACTCATCCTCACCCTTGCCTAAGCCCCAGGCAGTTCCAAAGGGAAGTTATTTTAACCCAAAACTGCCTGTAAACCAGAAGGCAAAGGGATTAACCCAGTAACCCGGCCAGTGTTTACGTTCGGGTGTGATATGAAATGCTATTTGCAATAAAATGCAATCCTCTCTGGAGGGAAACTTCAGAGCACGCAGCAAGCCAGAAATTAAACCAGAGGAATAAACACGCATTGGGGGTTTGTTGTATTTAAGGCATTGTTTGTTGAACTAGAAGCAGCTCAAATACAGCCTGCAGGAACAGCGGGTGTTCACTGATGGGGTCCCCGACTGCCTGCCAAAACCAGAGCCCGGAGCACGTGGGGGCAGAGCAAAGTTCAGCACAGAGACGTGCAGAGTGCATCCAGATCTCTGAAGGCCATCTGGTCCCACTCCCTGCAGTGCATGGGGACACCCACATCTCCATCGGGTGCTCAGAGCCCCATCCTGACTGACTCAAATGTCTCCAGGAACGGGGTACCCACCCTTATCATAAAGAAAGAACTTTTTCCTTATATCCAGTCTAATTGGAAATCGTTCACGTTAAAACCATCACACAGCTAACAGCACATAACTCATCCTGTCTGCTTTGGATGAGTTGATTTCATTCAGCCTGAATGCCAACCCTATCACTCTGCTGCCCAAACCTGAGGCTCATGCAGTGACCGAGCCCCTCGCTGCCTATGATGAAATGATATATAAGTGAGAGCGGGTGCAGACACAAAAATCTTTAATATGTTGTGCTGCGTTCGGTGAATGAAGCCATCAAATCCAGACAAAGAGAGGAGGAGAGAAAAAAAAAAACAGAAGAAAAGCCACGGGTTCAGATATTCCTTAAATGTGGCTTTCAACTTCTATTTGTTTCAAAATGAACCAGTCCAATAAGGGGAAGGAAAAAAAAAACAACAAAAAGATGCAATTCTTAGAACCAGACCCTGGAAACACTACCCAGAATGAGGGAACCCAGCAGCATGTGGATTCCCTTCAGAAGTTCACAGTGCTGTGATCCGCTCCAGCTCCCCACCCCACATCTGTCAGCGGATAAACCCCTCGCTGTTCCCATGAACAGAATGAAAACAGTTGGACAAACTGCAGCCTGCCCGTCCTGCACTGAGCCATCCAGAGAGCGAGCTTCATGCACAGCTAGCAGGCTCCCCAGCACCTCTCCAGCCAGCCCTGCTTCCAGGAGCAGTGCTTATCCATTCACCCAAGGCTCCTGGGGACTGAGGACCACAGAGATCAGCACAGGCAGGAGGGGAAGTGTAGCATTCCGCCCATCCAATTAGTTATCGCCTTGTTCCAAACATCTGGTTCCTCCTGCACTGCGTGCATGATGGATGGCAGGCACGGAGCAGGCAGCAGACCCGACCACGCTCCCCACGTGCCATTCAGCTGGAGCCCACCACATCTTCCACTGCCCTCGCCCTAGCAGCTCCATGCCCAGTTTGCCACCCCCAAGGCCTCCAAACCCCCCTGCTGCTCAAACAAACCGGCCCCCAGGAGCCCGGTCATGCCTGGGCCAGGCTGTAATTCCTCAGCATCATGACAGATGTGGGGTGAGAATAACCCTGGATTTATAGCTCGTGATTTCTGAGCCACAGAGTCCTTTCAGTTCAGCTCACTCTTCTGAGGGATGGCTTCTAGCACAAAGTAAGCTGGGTGTCTTCTCACCACCTTCTCCTGTCGCCCTGCTCAGTGTTTCTCAGCTCCCTGGCTCCTGTTCACATTTGCTGGGTTCTCTCAGATTAGATCAGTTTTGTATTCTGGCACCCCCAGCACGCCAACTTTGTTAATAACGTAGAAGTACCGAGCTATGCACTGATTTGGGATGTCCACCCCAAAGGCAAGCTTCTTTGGGCAAAAAGATAAACAGTAAACATCTTCACCAGAAAGCCTAAGACAGAATAAAACGAGGTCTGGTCTGCACCATGGGAGGCTGAGCCACGAAGACACCAGCAGGAATCAGATAAGATAACACGGCACAGCTGACGTGGAGCTGCTGAGCTTTAAGAAGCTCTCTGCTGAATTCAAGCAGCAGCACACGGGTGCTGTTTGGCCCCAACCAGCAAGCTATGCAAAATTTACCTTTTCGACTTCATCTGCTCTCGCAGTTTGCTGTACATCTCCAGAACTGGAAAGAGAAAAACAACAAAAAAAAAAAAAAACACAGAAGCATTGAGACAGAAGCACGGAGCAAAGAGACATGGATTCAAATAAACAGCTGAACAAATAAAGAGCAATTCTGGGCTCCTCACCGGGAAGACACAGCGTCAGCTTATCAACCGTCGCTGAAATGTTCCTCTGTTGCAATCGGCACTGCTTCAGCTCTTCCATTGCTATTATCAGCTTCAGAAAAGGAAAACAAAAGTCTCACTGAGAACAGCAAGCAGACAGAGAGAGGATATAAACCGCTTTGTGCTTGCCGTGAACGTCCAAATGGCAGCGGGAGAACAGAGCCTGCCCCGAGGAGCGGGGAGCTCCCGAGCCCTGCGCTCCTTCCTCACGCAGCAGAAGCATTCCCTCGGCTCATTTCAAAGCAAGCAAGCAGCAAAACCAAAGCCATCCAAATAGCAGCCTCACAGCACGTCCTGTGAATTCCCCAAATGATTTCCCCTTCCCATTTTACTCATCTCATCCCTTTTCAAGCTGCTCTTTTCTAGTTCTTCTAAAAGGCAGGAAGTGGCCCCGGGGGATTCTCAACATCCCAACCCAACCATGGTTTCTGAACACTCCAGCAGAAAAACCTGTGCATCTGGATAACGGCAAAAACAAGGATTGGCCACTGTGCACCAAGGAGAACCCTTTGGGCTGGGTCTTTCCAAGCTTCAGGGCACTACGTATGGAATCTCAGCACAGCTGATGTTGGAGGGACCTGTAGAGATCATCCAGACCCAACCCCTGGGCCAGAACATGTGAAAGCCTTGGGAAACCCTGCGCTAGCCATCTGCCACCTGCGTGCACAGCCACGTTATGGAAAAGCTACAGAGCCACCAAGCATGCACACCACGCACCTCTTTTCCTTCACTCTGCAGCTTTCGGTTGGTGTCCGTCACTTGGTTCTGTGGGGACAGCAGGGAAAAGAGAAAGGTGGATCACATTTAGTAGCAGATGCTCACGGGGGGTACCAAGTGGAACTCATAGAAAGAAATCTCCCCTAGCCAACAGTCAATAAGTTATAATTAGGTGTTAATTCTTTAATCGGAGAATATCCTGAGCTGGAAGGGACCCATAAGGATCATCAATTAAAATGACAGCATGAAAAGAGGGCTTCAGTGTGGGCTTCATCTACAGAGTTCAAATATGTTTTCTTTCAGACTTTCACATGTATTTCCTGCTGGATGACTTTAGAAGCTCTCCTGCACGCTTGTTCAAGTTCAGACTTGACACAGTTTACCAACAGAGATAGCATCATTGTAAAGACCAGCTGGGATGGCTGAGAAAACACACCAACCTTCAAATGAACACACTCAGCTTCAGCTGTTTAGCAAAAACAGCCAACTGCAGAGATAAACAGAGCAGAAAATAACTGCTCCGAGCTCAGGTGCCTCACATCAGAGCAGAATTAATGTGCCATAGAACTACTTTTTTTTTTCCTCCCATAGAATCCTCTTCTTATAGCTATTAGCATTGCAAATTGTCACTTCCAGGCTTGTATTTGTAGGATCTCACAGAGCCTTCTTGCACTCAGGCCTAATGTAACTGCTGCTGGGCTTCCCCTGGCATCATCCAATTTTATGAACCAGTCCACGTGTGTTTGGAGGAGTTCTGTTCATTGTATACACAAAAACAGAGCCCTGACAACAATGAGAATTGGAATAGGGCACTTTCTTTTTATATATATGGCTACTCAAGAGTGTACAATCCCACAAGTCAAACGAAGACCTTTGTTTCCAGTCAGAGTCAATGCTTCCATACTGTCCTGACACCTCCATACGGAAGCTCCTCGCAGCTGCAGCACCAGAGCTGCAGAGCTCTCAGGCTGTCACCAAAGCAGAGCAGCCACGAATTCAGGACTTGGTTTCATTACCAGCAAAGGTGTCCAGGGAAAGTACTGTCCATCTATCCAGCAGAACGTGGACGGAGCGTGGCTTCCAGCCCTCCCTCTGCCTTACTGCAGGCCATTAGCAGCTCACCATGATGCAAGAAGAGGAGTCATCTCATGACATCCATGCACACCACCCCAGCACAGCATCTGCATCAGATCGCTCCCCCTTCTGCAGTAGCTTCAGCTCTCCTGGCTGCTTGCCCTGTGCAAAAACTGCTCATTTCCTTTATGATGTATTGAGATTTTACAAGCTGGAGCGTGGCATCTCTTCCAAAGATTATTTTATTTTCTTATATCCTGCAAATCCCACCAGGAAAAAGGAATCCATGTCGGGTAATTTAAAACTGCTCCTAAAATAATGCCAAGGCTATACGAGTCTTCTATTAAAATTACATATCGATCCCAGCTAAAGCAAAAAGTAAGGATACATTCCTCCCTGGCACACCGAGCTCTCAGGGGCAGGGGGCTGTGTTTTGTTTTGTTCTCAGGATCCATACACACCAAAAAGAGATGGATGATTATTTGTAGAGACTCTCAGCAGACACACTGAAGCCTTTCAGACAGAGGGATTTTATAATCTAAGACAGATGCATGGCAAGGGGGAGGGGGAGGAACAGACAACAGGTGGGCACATGTGAAGAATGAGACCAGCAGATCACACAAGGGGTTTATGAGATGCTCAAGTTGTTAGTTCATTCATCTCTTTGGGGAACATGTGGTACCGTGCAGGGCTTTTGTTTGCAGGTTTTCAACATCACTCTGCTATCATTTAGAGAGTGTCAGAGTGATGAGAGAGAAGAGCAAAGGCCATAGGAGAGGAATCCTGGGAATGGATGGCAAGGGCAGCAGTGTGACCCCGCGAGGCTGCACCAGCTCCATCCCACACTGGCACCCACCTACATGGACTGTCCACATCCCTTTCTGACAAGGGGAGGGGGGGCTGTCAAGAGGTCCTTCAAGTGGGTGACAAACTACCCAATCTGCACAGGGTTAATCACTGTATGGGAACTGCTGAACCACAGCCTGAACCACTGACAGATCACCTGAGGTGAGCACTGAGTCACCTATGGAAGTACAGGTGAGAGCAATGCACCTGTGTGACCAGAAGGGGTGGAGCCTGGCTCCACCTCTCCCAGACCCCATTTAAGGGCTGACCACCACTGGGAAAGGATCTCTTTCTGGAGATTGTTCCTTTGAAGTTTCCTACCATGAGCCTGGGACACAGGAGAGCACTTTCCTATATTTCAATTGTCTATTTCCATCTGCAAAATATCTCAGCTACAATACTATTTAGCATTATTCATTCTGTTAGCTATACAATCCTTCACTATCCTCTCTCTTCATTTATCTATAGGAATCCACTATGATTTTAGCAGCACAGACCAAAACAGCAGCTCCAAGGAAGGACCTGGTGAGCACAGTGAGCCTGAGTGCAGTGCTATGCTGTTACCTGATGCTACACCTAGATTAGATTGGTGTACATGAACAGGACCCTACAACACACCTGAAATGATCCCTCTATACCACTTCACTGGTGACTGACCCAGCTTAAAAACCACACTGTTAGAGCAAAAAAATAAAAGAGAACCCCACCAACTGGAAAGATTTTACAGTAGGAAACTAAATGTGGTGAGAGATGACCCTATAGGATAGCTTGGGGCTGCTGTCTCACACCAAGATCAGCAAACTTCCCTCCAAACTGCAGAAAGCTACTGCAGAAAAAGAGGGACTAATCCTTTTTTAGGGCCTGACAGGTCAAAAAGCAGAAGATCTGAAAGAAAATGGTTACAGTTAAAAACCTGAGTTCCCTAGAGAGGGAAGGGCAGAAATACCTGGAGGAAAGGCAAGCAGGGAGGGCTGCTAAGAAATCCATCAGGAGGGACACAGCTCAAGTATGACTTGCTGAAGATGAGGGGGCTTGCTGAGGTTGCCAGCAGCCCTTCCCCTCTGAGATCTGTTCCCATTCACACCTCCAATCCTGTTTACAAGCTGAACTGTCCTACTGCATAATGTCTTTTAATTTCCAGGGAATCTCTCTGAGATGCAGGAGCTGGGCTGGGGTACACAGCTCCTGAGAGTCAGCAGGAGAGTGAACTGGGACCAGGAACAGGTTGGTGTCGTACAGCTCGCTTCCCAATGAGAATGAAAGCTTTGTGCGGTGTAAGATAGGAGAACACTTACATCGTATATGCAGGTCATCGTTTAAATAGCACCCACATTAAGGAGATTCCTTTCTGAGAACATGCCCTGTGTATTTCCAAGTAACTTACCTTTTTATCAACACAACACTTCATAGGGCAGGAACTGATCTGCTGAGCAAGATGCTGCATCTCAGTGCTGGCCCTCATCAGCCCAAGAGCAGAAAACTTGGTCACGCAGCCCCAATGGGGGCTCAGCCAGACTTGAAATACAGCACTGCAGGACAAAGGGGAGAGGGCAGCAGGGAAGACTGTGTATTTGGCTCCTATTTAGGATGCATAGTAGAGATGCAATATGGAGGGCATTTATTTTATAGCTAGTTGGATGTCCATTCAAAGACCAGCACTACTGAGAAAAGGGCTGAGATCAAATGCAGACTGAATAGCTGGAACAAAACTCACTCTCACCACTGGACTCAGAGATGATTCCCTAGGGAAACCCATACAAAGAGGGCTCAGTATTTCTCCAATAAGCTTCTGTGTGTATTCTTCCCATGTGCCATTTAATAGATCACTTAGTGATGGAAATCAAGAGAGATCCTGAGGGTAGAGATGGACTTCACAGCGTGCCACCAACAAAGCAGCTGTTTGCAGAATGGGAAACAGCAACAGCCCTTGCAAGCAAACAATGTGGAATTCTTGGCTTTAAACAATGGCTTTATAAAAAAAAAATAATAATTAAAAAATAAGTCTTCCTTCGTGGTGTTTCTAATGTCCCTGTCCTATGATCAACTCTTTGATTTCATGGAAGAATGGCATTATAATAATAGGAGTGCCTCTGAAGCAAGGAAACATCCCCACAAAGGTGTTCCTGAAAGCACACGTTGGTTTGTGGGATCATGGCTGTGTGTAAATCTAGAAGCCTACATGGAAATGCTGAAGGTTGCTTTAAATGAGTAAATAAATGCCCAAAAAAAAAAACCAAAACATTTGTTCTTCTGATATTTTTGTTCCTTTATTTATGGCTTTCCCTTATTTATGGCTTCATCTTCTCTATTACTGAGGTTCTCAACAAACTCCACCAAACTCTGTTCCCACTCTTCTGGAGGAAAACAAGGAAGGTTCTCCAATCTCTGATGCACATTCAAGTGATTCTGATGCTGTGTATGTCTCATATGCCCCAAATTATGTAATGTTCCTATTCTAAGGCACAGAAGTCACACTCAAGCCACAAGAACGCCTGGCCCCTGCATATAGGAACAGCACCAAGCTCTAGATCTTTTCTGTCCTCAGAAAGCTGCCTGGTTTCCTTCCCACCACTTACCTACACTCCAATCCTACATACAGCTTTTTCCACACATTGCTGAACACCTTTTTTTTTTTTTCCCAAGAAATAGGTAAAATCTCCCTTTCTCTTTATCTTTCTGCACAGCTTTGAAGGTCACAATACTCACAAAACCCATTCCTAGCTGTGACCATTCTGCTTTCCCCACTCCTTTCCCTAGTCACTTTATTTTCTAGTTAAACCAACCACACTTGGAGATGTTGGAGAATCAAGCTATGGGTTCGTGTAAACAGTGTTTCTGTACTTAGTGATTCCAAGCACTCTTATTTCTTGCTGCTGCTCTTGCTTGCTCTGAGCCCCTTGCAATGTTCTGATGTTTGATTTTTCTGATGTTTGATTTGTTTTCAAACATTAACACCCCACTTGCCAAAAATGTGCAGATGTCTCACAACTAAGGTCAGATCTGCACCAGAATGTTCTCATAGAACCCCAGAATGGTTTGAGTTGGGAGGGACCCACTCCCCACAATGAACAGGGACAGCCACAGCTCCATCAGGTGCTCAAAGCCCTGTCCTGCCTGACTTGAATGTCTCCAGGGATGGGGCATTCACCACCACAGAACAGGCCTAGCTTTATTCTTCTTCCCTGCACTCCTGTTGTACCACAGCATTCCAGTTTGCCAAAAGAACTGCTGAGCTTCCAATGACAAACCAGACACTACAGGGAGAAAGAATGAAGATTGTTGTTGGGTTTGGTTTTGGTTTTTTTCCCAGGCAGAGGGGGAGATGCTCTGGACAAGAGGAGACGTCCATTTGGTTGGTCAACCACAGGGCAACTCAAAGTTGGCAGAGACCTCTGGATGTTGCCTCACCCAAGGCCCCTGCTCAGACAGGGCCACCTGCAGCCAGTTGGCTCAGACCACATCCAGCAGCTTTCCCTTACCTTCAGTTTTTGGGCTTCTCCCCTAACTTTCAGCAGCTCTGTGATGGAGTCCACAAAGCCCTGGTAATGAAAGTTGCACATTTTCTCAATCTCCCGATCGTGGTTTCTGATTCGCGCTTCCAATTTTTCCATGAAACGACCGTGTTCCTCTCCATCATAAACAGACCTACAAAAAAAAGATGCCACCATGAGTCAGGACTCCATCATTACTGATAAGAAATAGACAGAATCCAACCTGTAAAAAAATTTACTGAAGGGGACAGAGAAGCTGCAAAGGAAAAGTATCAGCTCTACAGCTGCCAAATCCCATTCCCCTTCCTTTCCCTAAGCTTTAACAGCACAATTCTGCTTTGGAATAAAGGCAAAAAGAGACACAGCTTTCCTAAAACTGCAAGTGTACCACCTCGGTACTCTGCTATTCCTTGCAGCTTAGCAGAGTTCTGCTGGTGAAAGCTGGAGACAGAGTGCCATCTAGTGCTGCCCCACAGCAGCGGTGCTCAGGGTGCTCCCAAGGCACTGCCACCAATGCAACGTAGAGATGACAACTCTCATACAACAGGCAAACAATGCCTGCTATGGGTGCCCTGTTTGGGGAAAAAAAGAAGTGTGTTAAACACCGTCAGCAGTGACAGAGCCATCCCTCAACCAAAGGATATACACATCTCTCAAAAAGACACAAAAACTCATAAGCAAAGACATTAAGACATAAGCAAAGTTTCCTTCACCGGCGGGTAACTCAAGGTTCTGTGACTAAAGCTCTTTGGTTTCTTTTTATTCACATCAAAACTCCGGGATTTTACCCAAACTCTGGGATTAAAGAAGAAGTTGGTGATGGGCAGCAACGAAACCTAAGCATCTTCAGGGTCAGCTCATGTAAAAGCTTATATTTAAACAAACTCCAATCCCAAGCTCTACCATCACACCTTAGGGTTCTCCATCTTGGCTGAAGTCCCCTTCCCAGAACCTCATAATGAGTCCCCAGAACCTTCCCTCACAACGAGAGACCCAGTAGCTCAGAAGACATAATAAGGTGACCCACACACAAGTTTTCACACACAAAAGAAATATGACTATATATATTCCAACCCAAACCATTCTAGGATTGAAATCCATCAATAATCACGACACGGAACAATGCAAAAATACAGCAAGCACAACAAAAACAAACACTGGGATCGATGTGGGCAATTCAGTCCCCCCAAAACAAACACAAAGCGTTGGGACAACACTACAGAAAGCAATCCCTGAGGTCGAGGAGAGGGTCCATCCCAACAGCACTCATCAACCGTGACCCCGCAACAGAAGGCCGCGCTCACTGACACATCTCTCTGGTTTGCATTTCTCAGCTATGTTGGCTGAGCAAAACCACTGAAGACGACTCAGAGAAGTTCTTGGATCGTATCGTTAGGTTTTGCAATTTCTGCAGATGTGTTAAAACTCCACTCTGGTTTGGTTGTTTTTTGGTTTGTTTTTTTTAACCAAAAGGTCAACTGGAAAAATAGGATTATCCATCGCGGGCAAATACCTCCACAAGAGCAGAGATCCCAGCACAGCCTTATGTTCATCCAAAAATAGGACGGACATTAGGGAACATTTCATCTTGAGAAGAGCAGTGGGGCATGGGCACAGGGTGCCACAGAGAGGTGGGGTCACCATGCACAGAGATATTCACAACCATGGGGATGTGGCAGAGGGGGATGAGCTTGGTGGGCATGGTGGGGTGGGCTGGGATTGGGGAGGTACTGGGCATAAACTGGAGTACAGGACGTCCTCTCCAAGCCCAGGAAGAGCTTCTGTGGACCTTCACCCACCGCAATCGTCACTTTCAGCACCCAGCACTAAGGCTGCTTGTTTATTTACAAGACTGGCTGCTTTGCAAGGAAGGACAGCCCAGCTTGGGGCCCTGTGATAAGGTGGCAACACCAGATGCCCAAAACACACTGAAAGAATACCCGAGGAGCTTCATGTTACTGCACATATATTAATTAAGGGCAGGAAATCTTTAGGAGCTAGCTCTGGAGGTCTTTCCAGCATCTCTAAGGCTCAGCCATTAACCAGAGGGCTTCAGGAAGAGAATGAGAAGCTACGAGGCTGACCCTGCAACGAGAGCCGCCCGCCGCATGGCTGCAGGACAGCAACTCCCAAGTAACCTAAATAAATTCAGCTGGAAAGTACAGAGGAGGGAAATCTCTGGGGGTAAAATGAAAGAGAGATGGAACAATGCAAGGAGGACATTCTGGGGACAGTGGAACCGAAGGGACTTGCTTTTGTTTTCAATTAATAAGTGGAACAAATTCCTGAGTCTGTTGCAGGCTTCAATTTTTTTCATGCCCCTCATGCCCCCCCTTTAAAACTTGTGTAGTGGTTTTCATCCCTCAGAAACATTTTCTTCTCATTAAGCTACATAAAAGCATTAACAGTTTGTTTAATCTTATTCTAACTTTTATAATAAACAAATTAACTACTGAGCAAAGCAAAAAAAAAAAGAAAGAAGAGTGGTGCAACAACTCCATGGAAGAGAGGTCAAAGAAAGTTTACAGGGCTGATACCTGCACTGCTAGCAGCATCCCATCACCACGCAGCCCTGCAGCAGGGGGATGAAGGGCACCACCAAATGCTATTGCATAGCAGGAGAACCCTGGTGAGCAGCAGGGAAGCTGCCCGTGGGCACTCAATGTCAGCATGGCTGCAGGCAGGGCCAGGCCATCCCAGCACTTCAGGGGGATGGTGGTCCAGAAAGAGACCGTAAACCACATGCATGCACGAGTCACAGAGCATCCAAACGCATCCTAAAAGTGACACTGCTGCTTGTCAGTGACAGGGCTCAACCAGAAGGGGCTTTTCAACAGCGCTTCCACACAAATTTCTTCTGGGCCTGCTATCCTTCAGCGGTTTCATTAGCAAATTGGAAATTGTGGGGCAGGCTGCACTTCTGAAAGATGTTGGTGACACCAAACTGAAGGGAGTCAAAGCCTGCTGGGAAGCAGCAGTCCCTGAGGAGCTGGCAGAGGGAGCAGAGCTCAGGAGGGCCAAGGCATGATAAAGCAGGCTCCTGCGGGACGCAGCCTCCGTGCAGCTGATGGGACAGCATTCAGATTTGCAGAGGAAAGGCTGGAAAGGAAACAGGGAGGCATGGGAGAAGGCCACTTGGGCTTCCCCAAAGACAAAACGTGATGCAGAGTGCAGCTGGAGGCCTGTACTTAGCAGTGCTAAGGGTCGGAGTGGGGTTCTGTTCAACTTCTTCATCAGTGACCTTGATGAGGGGACAGAGTCCACTCTGAGCAGGTTTGCTGACAATACAAAGCTGGGAGGAATGACTGACACGCTGGAAGGCAGTGCTGCCATTAAGCGAGATCTGGAGAATCTGGAGAGCTGGGCAGAGAGAAACCAGATGAGGTTTAACAAGAGCAAGTGTAGGGTCCTGCACCTAGGGAGTAATAACTGCATCCACTGGTACAGGCTGGGGGGTGAGCTGCTGGAGAAGAGCTCTGAGGGGAGGGACCTGGTGGATGACAGGCTGGCCATGAGCCAGCAGCATGCCCTGGTGGCCAAGAAGAACAATGGGATACATTAAGAAGAGCATGGCCAGCAGGTCGAGGGAGGGGATCCTCCCCCTCTGCTCTGCCCTGGTGAGGCCTCACCTGGAGCACTGTGTCCAGTTCTGGACTCCCAGGTACAAAACAGACAGGGTTCTGCTGGAAAGAGTCCAATGGAGGGCTACAAAGATGATAAAGGGCGAGGAACAGCTCCTGCATGAGGAAAGGCTGAGAGAGCAGTGGCTCTTCAGCCTTGAGAAGACTCAGAGGGGATCTGATGCACCTCTATCAATATCTGAGGAGCAAAGGGACGAGGCCGGACTCCTCTCAGCAGTGTGTGGCCGTAGGATGAGGGGAAGTGGCCACAAACTGAAGCATAGGAAGCTGTGCACCAATGTGTGTGGGAACTCCTTCCCAGTGCAGTGACGGAGCACTGGAGCTGCACACAGAGGTGGTGGATCTCCTTCTCTGGAGATATCCAAGACCCACCTGGATGCCTACTTGTGCAACCTGGGCTGGGAGCTCCTCGGCACGGGGTTGGACTCAACGATCTCTAGAGGTCCCCTCCAATCCCTACAACTCTGTGATTCTGTGAACAGAAGAAAACAAATAATGCATTTTGCTTTACTGTTGTAGCTGCCCATTGTTTCACTTCTTCAGGTCGGTATTTCATTCCACCTTGCAGATATTCCACCACGCCCTCATAAGTGAGGGAATTAGAATATTAGGGATGCGCAAGAATCTCAAAGTGATGATAGATTTTCATGTTAGCTTTACAAAAACGTCACAGAGGTGTTTTATAGACAGTGCCCACGTTATGGAGGAAGGTGGTTGAGCTGCAAGGAAAAACACCGGGTCTGACTAGCTGAAAGGGCAGAACCCACACCCAGGTCTCACGGCATACCTGATAGCATTTGGGAGCTAAGTAAATCCCAACCAGATGATCTCTGAAGTCCCTTCCAACCCAAGCACGCGTTTGCCATAGAATCCAGCCTAGCTAACCTTGCAGAGTTGCAACCACTCAGCAGATCCCTAGAAAAGAGTCCCTAATTCTGCCATAAGCCTTTGTGATCCTGGACTGAAGACTGGAACTCAAAGCCCCTCCTTCCCCACAAATCTCAACCTCATCCCAGACTGCTGCTCTCTTCTACAGTGTTGTCATTGCAAGCTCATTCTCTTTCTAACTATAGATGCCTACTCTGGCAAATTCATCTGGAGCACGCAGACAGCGACAGCATTGCCACCAGGCAGGAAACGTGGATGAACAGGCAGCAGTTTTTGGGACGTGTGACCACTAAAGGGAGCCCAGACTCAAATTCCCATGTAAGTATTTGTGTCTGTTGAAGAGAGGAAAAACAGCATCAACCCCTTCCCGGTTTTAACAAGGACTTCAAAGCACCCAATGCCACTTTCACTGATGGTAAAGGACAAATTCCCCTTTCCTTCATTTGTACAAGATCAAGTCTTCAGTTATAAAATGCTCTAAAGCCTTCTCAGATGTTCATTTATGACTAAAAGAGCCTTCTAGACTACACCACCGTAAAGCCACAGCCATCTCTGGGGCAGAATACAGCCCTCCTGTGCCAGCGAGATCCTGAAGAAAACGACCAGTAATGACCCTAATTGCAAATATAATGGAGCAACTCAGTTATAATGTCCCTGTTAAAGAACAAACTTTGGATGATGAAAGACACAAAGAGGGAGAGCTTGAAGCAATTAGCATTCGGCCTCAAGAAGTGCCAGGAAACGTAAGGAGCAACCCCAGGCAGGAGAGCCACAACCACTCCAGCAAACACGAATGCCCCCAGCTGAGGCGAGGATGGAGAGAACTGGCCACGAGCAGAGCTTTCAACTTCTCTCCTTCTCTTTTTCTCTATTTTTTTCAGTGAGCACAATGGAAACAATTCCCCCAAGAACAAAAGCGATGCGTCAGCAGGCCCTGCTCTCTCAAGCTCTTTCAAGTTGGAAGGACAGTTGATTCGCACCATGTGTAGGAGAGGAATGCTCACTAGAACCAAAGCGAGATAAATTTCAGCCCGTCCAAGCTGGATGACATTAAGGAGGAGATGAATCATCTTTACAACGCCTGTAAACAAGAGTATTTAAACAACAAAAAAAAGAAACCTCACCAAACGCCCTCATCGCATTTACTTGCAGGAATGCACTGCTGTTAGGAGAAGTGTCAAAATTAGAGGGCAGACACAAACCTGCAAGAATCAGAGGACGTGGACCTGGAGCCATAGATGATCTGTGTTTTTTCACAGAGGTTTTTGAGTGCCTGCAACGTGGACTCAACTGAAATTAGTGGATGTGCTGCAGTGTGGGCTACCTTCCCTTGGTACCCCAGCTGTAAAGGAAATACCCGAGCAGGGAACGTGCAATTCCAGAGCTACACGAGTCCAGGACATGTCAAAAAAGGAGTCCAGAAGTTCGTAGGGTGGAAACAGTGCCTTGAACATGGCAGGACACCGAGATCTCTCCGCTGAGCTTATTGAGAAGGGAGACTGAGAGCCAATTTCATTAACAGATGCAGCCAGGCCAGGTACTAGGGAGCTGTTTATTTCAGGCAGGAAAGAAAAACATAAGAGCATAACATGACTGTAAACTCCAGCCAGACAAATTCAAAGCAGAAAGCAGCATAATGTTTTGGCTTGCCTTCTTCCAGATCCAACAGCAGATACCAACCAGGGAAGCAGTGGAGTCCATTTCATGAGGAGCTCAATGCCTCTGAGGCTTCCACATCCCTGTCCAACACATCAGGAAGATGTCCAAACCCAAATACCCTTCGAGACGAAACCCAGAGGTATCAGCACCAGTTTCAGCCCAGAAGCCAAATTAGGAACACAGTCAACACAGTGCTATCTCCACTATGAGAACATCTCACATACATACAATGAGGACAAGAAGAAGCAATGCCTAAGTAGGCACAGCAGAATGATAACAGGACTGGTGCTGGCATCCCTCACCTCACTTCCTATGATTACACCCAAACCCATCCCATTTTTGGGACTGCTGTGAACTTCTACTTCCCCAGAGTCTCCTTGCACACAGCTATGACCCCCAGGTCCCTCCTCCAGCTGGGAAGGAAGGAGTTGATATTGCAGTCTTTAATCACTTGGAAGGAGCAGTGCCAAGGAGCGATGAGATGTGGTTTTGTTTGTTTTGGCAGGCAGTTCTGCCATATATTCACACCTCAGCTACAACAGATGAGTGCAACAAAACATCAGAAGGCACCCAAATACTGGAAAGTAATTTCACATCGTGCCGCTGATGAGGGTTTCAGCAGCAGAAAGTTTGAGAACAAAAGCATGTCTTCACTTTTGGTATTTCATACACTTGTTTGACCTTAATTACACAAGGGCATTACAATTCCAAGACGAGGATGTGCCTTGCAGGGGTGGGTAACAGCACAAGTACCCAGTGATCTGCCCACAAACACAGAGTGCTCAAATCACATCACCATCTAGGTTGGAAAAGACCTTCACAATCATTGGCTCCAATCACACTGTATATATGTATGATGGTCTTTCCCAGCATCAGTGATTTTATAGAAGCACAGAATGGTTTGGGTCGGAAGAGACCTTTAAGATCACTGTATGGGAACTGCTGAATCATGTCCTAAACCACTGGATGGATGACCTGAGGTGAGCACTGAGTCAGCCATGGGAGCACAGGTGAAGGCAATGCACCTGTGTGACCAGAAGGAGTGGAATGTGGCTCAGCCTCTCCTAAACCCCATTTTAGGGCTGACCACCACTGGGGAAGGATCTCTTTCTGAAGATTGCTCCTTTGGAGTTTCCTACCATGAGCCTAGGACACAGGTGAGCATTTTCCTTTATACTGATTGTCTCTTCTTCCTATTACAATAATCTTTCTAACCATACCATCCGTAAAATACCTCAGCTACAATACTATTTGGCATTATTCACTCTGTTAACCATACAACCACCTAGATCCACCACCCTGCTATAGGCAGAGACACCTCCTTCTGGACCAGGCTGCTCACAGCCCCTTCCAGCCTGGCCTTGAAAGCTGCCAGGGAGAGGATGATGATCCTACGCCATATTTGGTAGCTCTGTATGCTACGTCCACAGAGTTTTCTTGTCCAAGGAGACACAAAGCACAGACACACAAAAATCAGCACCGTACACCTTCCTCAAACACCACCCTAGAACACATGCTTTCCTGGAACCAGACACCCTGACCATTTCCTACACAGAGAGGGGCACTCATTCACACTCCCCCCAACCCTACAAAGACTTCCAAGAGGGATTTCTTCAATGGATCACCACGAGCAGACAGAAACCAAGCAGTGGGAGCCAGTTTGGTCAGCAATTCTTGCGCAGCATTGATTCTCATGACCAGCTGGACTTTTGGAGTGAGATAGCTTGAGGCTTGCCTGCAATACATGGTGCAGAAACTGCTTCTCAGCTCCTCCCAGCTGTCTGGCCACAGGCTGAGAAATGCCTCCGACTGACTCAGCAGTCAGACACTGAGCTGTTCTCCTTTTAAGAGCTGATCTCTTTTTAAGAGCTGTTCTCCCATCCCTTTGTGAGACAGCTGTGGGATTTGGGATGCAGAAGACTGCTTAGTCCCAAGCAAAGACCTGTAAGAGAAGTGACACCCAAACTGTCTGGGACAGCCAAAGCAAGGCCACGGGGTCAGCAGCACTGCAGGAGATGGAGGAGTGACGTGAGAGCATGCCCTAAGCAATCTTTCAGGCCAGCATTCATCCAAAAGCAGCACAAAGAGAACAAGTCCCATGCAAAATGTGCTGACAAGAGCTCAATGCAGCAGACACAAAACAGAACAGCAGCACCAGACCAGTTACTAGAAGCACTTCTGTTGCCATCAAAACCAACCATACCAAAGATATGCAAACAACAAAGGTGGCCCACATGTGCAGAAGTCTCACCCCAGTTACAGGGAAATAAGGATTACTGAGAAAAAGCATCGCAGCATTTTGCTCTTGAACTCACGTGAAACCCAAAGGAGCTTTAAGGCAATGCATTTGGGGAGAGACCACAGCCCTGGCAGCACCTATAGAGCAGACTAAATCAAAATGAAGATCAAAAGCCTGGACTGAAAGCCTGGGAACGTGCAGCTGTGTATTGCCAGGTACGGGGGCAATCTGACCACAGCCTTTATTTCTGGGGATGCGGACATCAGCAGTGCTCCTGGGGGCCTTCTCACCTTCTCTCACAGCTCAGCAGCTTACAAAGCACATCAGAGGGGGGCCAACAAGCAGACACGCACAGAGCAAGGTCATTCAGAGCCATAAAGGGCCACAGCCCCACTGACAGCAACCCAAAGCCATCAGCCCAGCCCCTGGGCCAGCAGAGCTTTAAGTGGCACCGCCACCCTGTGTCACCACAGCCAAACTGCACTGAGGCTTTGCTTCAAACAAGGCATCATTTGCTTTTTAGCACGCAGGCAAGCAAAGCAAGGCCAGCATGGTGAGCTGGAAGGCCTCACATTGAACTCTGTGCACGGAGACCGCAGCCAAAGGGTTTCACGCTGACGTGCAAGCAAGACTCCAAGCACTGCGGGTTTCCTAAGCCTCGAAGCCAGACACAGAATCAGCAAGAGCAAAGTTCCCTCAGACTACTGCAACCCGAAGAGCAGAGTTAGCAAAACCCGCCTGGAAAGGGCGCATCACGTCCTGAGGTCACCCTCAAGTCCCCGCAAATTTCAGGCCACGAAGCAGGGCTGTTCCTCTGCCAAGCACACAGATACAGCTGCACCCCAGGTGGGTACAGAAGACCTGGGTTAGCACCAAGCACTGCAGCATCAGCAGGGTGGGCTTTGGGGTGCTTGAGCCAACCTGGGCAATGCAGCGCGCTCAGGTGGACGGTGTAAGGTCAGGCAGATGGATATCATCCTTGCAGATCTCTTCCAAAACTATTCTAATCCCATTGCCTCCGTTATTCCTCATCCCACCTCCACAGAACCACGCACTGGTTTGAGTTGGAAGGGATCTTCCAAGGCCTGCAATGAATCACAGAACCAGAGGGGTTGGCAGAGACCTCTCGAGTCCATTGAGTCCAACCCCCCTGCCAAAGCAGCTCGGCTAGACCAGGTTGCACAGGTAAATGGGGACACCCAGAGCTCCATCCCCCAAATTCAACAGCTTCCAGCCAGCAGAGCAGCTTCAGTGCAGGAGAATGCCAGCCCTAACAGGTTGTCCTGGTATTTTCTTCTTAAAATGGTGCTGTTACAATGAGCCCAAGCTGCTCACGTCTCCTGTGCAGATAAAGTGCATGAGCCCTTGTGCAAGGCTGAGCAGAACCAGGCAAACTACAGCCATCCCAGGCCACACACACACCCCTGCTGCAGCCCAAAAACCCATGCCCAAGTCGTTCAAAGGGTCTCATCCTTTCTTCTTGCCCTGTTTGCAGGAGCCCGTTGCCAACGATTGTTCTCAGCAATGGGGAAATTCCCTCGTGTGCTCCCAACAGCAGTGGCTGCTCATGAGCTATCCAAACTCATCTCCCACCAGCCATCCCCATCTGATGTTAGTTGTCACAGTGGAGCTGAGTCACACTCACACCCTCCTCCTCCTCCTCTGTCAGGGAGACATTTCCTGATTCCAAACAGCCGTGCTAATTGCAATTAATTTCAGTGAACTTGAGGTTAGGCTTTTTTCATGCATCACTGGCACCCAAGCCCCAGAAGTGACGACACAACTGCTGTTCTCCATATTCACTGCTTCTAAGGCAGCAGGCCTTCGTGCAGATGCACTGAGACCCACGTTTCAGCAGCTCAGCAATGCTGAACAACATTGGCTCCTCTCCAATATCCAAAGGGAAGAGATAGCCAAAGCCATAGCCAAGCAAAACGTGGCATTGCCAAAGGCAAACCTTACAGGTCCCTATCTGTCATATGTCTTTCTACATACCAAAGGGCAGGGAAAAGAAGCAGGTCACCAAGAGACAGAAGTGATGTTAATCCTACAGCACAGAGTCTCACACCTCAGCCAAAAATCTCACAGTGCAAACAGTTGTTAACACAAGGATTGCACAACTGAGCAGCCTGATGGTGCTGCTCATCCCACAGCTGCTAAGCAGCCCTGTAAGGGCTCTGTGCCGTGCAATCCTTTGCTTGCAAGCCCAGCAAAGCAAACAAGGCGACTCAAATGGAACAGCTCCAGCTCAGGAAGATCCCAAACCTCTTAATTATGAGAAGGGAAAGAGTTTGTATATTCATAACATGAGAGATGTTCTGTTGAAGGAGCTGCACTGCTCCTTCTGGGTGATCAGAGCTTCCCGATGACTGAAAGTGATGCAGAGGTTGTAAAATTACTCTGGACACCCACAAGCTGCCCCCTGCCCGCACACAGATACATCCCATGGGATTTGGTCACACTGCCTTCAGCAAAAGGACAGCAGCCTCTGCTGCTCCTCATCATCTCAGCCAAGCACCAATACTGCAGTTTGCCACTTGATGGCACCAAAGGAAATCCTAAATTTTCATGTGCCGAGGACACATCTGGAAAAAGACAGTGAAGGGCCAAACCCCCAAAGGAGAAGGTTATACAGAATGTATTTAAAAACATGCATACAAACTGCTTCCTAGCCTGTAATATTCCTATCCAGAATAGGGGAGAGATAACGTGCTAGCAAGGAGCCCAAAGACCAAGTCCACCGTGACAGGCTCTGTGGCAAGGAAAAGCAAGGCAGAGCCAGCCCTGAGCAGGAGCTGACCACAGCCACTTTGGCACAGCTGCCCAGGGATGCGGGGTACCACCATCCCCTGGAGGTGTTCCAGAACCATGGAGATGTGGCACTGAGAGACGTGGTACCACGGTGGGGTGGGGTGGGGGCCTTCAGGGTCTCTTCCAACCTTAATGACTCCATGGTTCTTCCTGCAGGATCTTCACTCGGTGCACAGCAGCAGCACCAGGTTCTCCAATGGGGAAGATTCACCTAAACATTCAGGCACTGCTTTCCCCAGAGCACCTGCGTGGTTCAAATGAAGTGGCAATGAAAGGGAAAGGTGGTTTTGGGTTTTTTTTAATAGTAAAGAAAATAAAAAAAAAATAGATAAAAACAGGTTTGTTTGTTTTAAAAGCATATCATGTTTCAGATGACGTCTGGGATGTGCTTCTACTTGTGCCAGGTACCTGAGAAACAAGCCTTCACTGGTTCTTTAAAAGGATTTAGTAACAAGTGCCAGACTGAGAAACAGGCGTGAAGATTTTACCTCCAGTTTATGCCTGCTGTTATTAGACCAGACAGCTTGCTGTGCTACCAGCTTAATGAAAAGCCCATGCTGAAAGTTCAAACCCAAAATACAAAGCAAACTCGTTCTGAACATTGGACAGAGACCGCCGCAGCCATTCATCTCCACAGCCAGAGAAATGAAGCTTCTTGTACGAGCAAAAACAAGAAACCATACAGACAAATTAGCTTTACCACAACAGAGAGTGCTTTGTGGACTCCTGCTCAGTGAGGGTATCAAGGCTGTGCTCAAACAGCACAAGCTCACCTGGGAACTGAGGATACACGGCCTGTTTGCTGCACAGAACTACAAGCAGAACTTCAGACCCAGTCCAGTGTGCTGACACTGTTTATGGATGGAAAACACTACCCTGTGTACAGACTGGGCATGCTGACTTTCAATTGCAAGGTGCCCACGTCCATAGATATTGCCATCCGTGTAACTTCAAGTCACTGTGTGCACCAACTCCTTTATTTTCCTCTTAATCTGTTAAGACTGTTCACAATTTCATTACCGACAGCACTTGGCTGCAATGTTTCTAGCAGCAGGATTCACCCCCAGAACCAAAGCCAGGCAAATTCCCTCCTTCCCCATAGCAAGGCACTAAGAGCAATCCATTTGTAATAAAGGATCAAGGGAGAAAATGAACTTTCCATCACAGCATCTTTCACAATGATGCTCATCCCAACCCAAAGCTGTGCTCAAGCTCAAGCTAAGGTCACAGCCTTTACTCGGGAATTTACGATCCACATTGTGCAAAGGTCAGAGAAGATAAATTAATAGTTCCTTCACCCTTTAAAAAACGAAAACAAAACCTTATCACTCTGCCAAAGAAAACAGTGCTGCGAATTGGGGCTGAATGCTGGCACGCAAAATGCTGCTGTAGGCATCTGCCCATCAGCTTCCACCTTGAGATGGCCCTTCTCAAAGATGTAGCTCCAGGTCAGCAAACCATTCAGCTTTAACATCCCCACTGCTGAGCTGCACCAGCCTCTACAGATGGAGTGGGCTCCACCACACTGACAGCAGCGGTGCAAATGGGGTCTGAACTGAGCCTGGAGCTGCACAAACCCCTCAGCCCCAAATGATGGCACCCCTTGGACTAAGGGTTCCTAGAGAGTTTTCAGGCTCCAGCTCCGTGTGCTGCTCCACACACAGCTATCACTGCAGCGGAACAAAGCAACTCTCTGCAGCTATTTAGGACAGGAAGCGAAGGGTGCTGCGTCCAACTGATAGTGCAAAAGGAATTTTAAGAAGGCAACGTGTAATGTCTCAGGCCTAGGGCCAATTTGTTTCAAAGGACCTCAGTGTCCCCGGTGGGAAAATTAAGAAGAAAAAGCAGACATGTAGAAAACAAAGAACTGAAGCACAGAGCTCTGACACTCGTCCCCTGCCTGCAGCAGGAGGCAGCCACAACGGTTCGGCTGTCAGTGCACTGACAGAGCTCAGAGATGGAAAGCATTATCACAGACATATAGGATGGCTTGGGTTGAAAGGACCTCACAGCCCCCCCAAGCCCACCCCAGCCCCGGGCTAGGTGCCCCCCACCAGCTCAGACTGCCCAGGTCCCCATCCATGGCCTCAGGCAGCCCCAAGGATGGGGCATCATTATGGTGATGGAAGGCGAGGGGTCCTGGAGGACAACAGGAGACCTTGCTGCTTTCCACATGCTCGGTTTGTGGTGCTTTAGGAAAGGAAAGCTCTGTGCCTCTCTTTTAGGCAGCTCTGTGTCCCTCAGAGGAGGCTTCTGGGAGCCCCATCCCACGCGAGGATTAAAGAACAAAACCCAAACTCCCATGTATTTCAACAAGGCCAAGGGGAAGGTGCTGCACTTGGGTCAGGGAAATGCCAGATGTGCATACAGACTGGGAGAACTCCTTGAGAGCAGCCCTGCAGAGAAGGACTCGGGGGTCCTAGCAGACAAAAAGCTGCACACGAGCCAGCAGCGTGTGCCTGAAGCCTAGAAGGCATGCATACCCCGGCCTGCATCAGCAGAGGGATGGCACAGGGCCGGGAAGGGACTGTCCCCCTCTGTAATGCCCTCATGAGGCCTCAAAAGAAGCACTGTGTCCAGACCTGGGTCCCCCAGCACAAGAAGAACATGGAGCTGTTGGAGCAGGTCCAGGAGGCCACGAAGATATGCTCAGAGGGTTGAAGCAGCTCTGCTGTGGAGGGGAACTGAGAGCTGGGGGCATTCAGCCTGGAAAAGAGAAGGCTCTGGAGAGATCTCACTGCAGCTTTCCAGTACCTACAGGGAGCTAATAAACAGGAGGGGAACCAACGTTTTATGTGGTCTGATAGCCACTGGGCAAGTGAGAATGGCTTTAAAACAAAAGAGGGGGGATTCAGGTTAGATGTGAGGAGGAAGTCCTTCACTCAGAGGTGAGGCCTTGGCACTGCTGCCCAGAGCTGTGGTGCCCCATCCCTGGAGGGACTAGGGCTGGAGGAGCCTTAAGGCCCTTTCCAACGTGATGTGATTCTCCATATTTACACTTTTGCCTTGTCAAAATACGTGTGTCATTCAGCAGCCATTTAGAGTTCTTCCTCGAGAGGAAAAAATAAAGCCCTGACTTTTCCTGTTTGGGAAGCAGGCAAGCGGAATAACATAGTAGTGCACTGCTTCAAGTTAAAACAAATAACAAAAAGAAAAAAAACAAACCCACACCAACACAAAGCAGGATGTGTAAAAATAGGGCTGCTGATTAGATGAGGACAATCGACTATTTATGAGTTCCACCTCCCATACTCAGACAGGACTTGTCCTTCTCATGCTGCACAGCCAGCCGGCCTTCACACAGCTCCTGCCCACCCGTACAGAAGGCTGTAGTTCTGAGCTGACATCCCATCCAAGCAGCACACAGATCAAAACAAGCCCTGCACACCTACCACAGGTGCTAAGGGACAAGCCCCAGCTGCCCCAATGCATTACCTGCACTATCAGGCACATAGCCTGATTTTGGGAGCTCTCCATTTTGCTCATCTCCAAGCTTCAGTCAGCTCCCCAGTGCCTCTCAGCTTCCCTGACCCCACTGTCTGCATCCCATCCAGGAAAACAACAAAAATCCCCAACTTGCCAGCGTCTCGCACACAAAGGAGATGCAGCTGACCCAGGCTGTGCACAGAGCTGACCTGTGCTCCCTGCCCATCCCTGGGGACTGGTTATTTTCAGCTGGCTCAGATGGGGAAGCACACGGCTGAGCAATCAACTTTACACGGCTTCGAGCGTGAGCTGCTCTAAAAAGATGATCCACATTAAGGAGACAAAAAAAAGCACGCCAAGAGCTCATTAAAGAGCAGCAGAAAGTCTGTCAAAGTGAAAAACCAGCCCTCGTGCCTGTGTTTCAGGAGGGGGAAGGAGAAGGGTTTCCATGAAGGGCCTCAAGCACAGAGCATCAAAATGTAAATACGATTTTCTAGTAGGAGACCACGGCACCTGAATCAAGCAGCTGTACTGGTGTCCAAATCCTCTGAACAAAAAGGAAACAACCCACCAGGAACTGGGAAATACTTGGAATTTTTTGCTATTTTAAGGACGCAAATTGTCCCAAAAATAAATGTAAAAAAATAAAACAAGAGCAACCCATTTGTCCTCTCATTTGCTAAATAATTCCATTACTAGCCTCAAGCTTCCATGCTAGTGATGCCCAAACAACCAGTTGACAAGACAATCATTTCCAGATAACTTTTGCATTCTGCAGCATAAGAGTCAGTGGATCTAATCTTGCATATGGACTGCTGACAGATGCTTGAACGGTGAGCACAAGAGCCCAGGACAGCACCGTGTTCCCAAGTCACAGCAGTCAACCACCCAGCCATGGCCAGCACGCAGAGCAGTTCCAGCTCCAAATCCACACACTCTTCTCAGTCTCCTGACAGATGGCAGGCAAGTGGACAATACGTTTTGTATGTTACAACCTACAAATCTTGCACAGAAAATATTCCAAAATGCAATTAGCCTGAAACCAGCAGATTTCCCTTCTGTGTCTCTGCCAATGTGAAGTCATTTTTACCGTATTACTGATGGAGGTGGCAGGTTTTTCATGGCATTCTTCAGCTTTGGCAAAGGGATTTATCTGTTTGTAACATTCCTCCCCACCAAGAGAGCATCTTTCAAAAACCCTGGCTAATCACACTGATAAATTCCTCCTGTGTATACCCAGTAACTGTAATACCCAGCCCACAAGACCAACACCAGCTGTGGGACTGGCTGCAAACACCCCATTGATGTAGGTATTTTGCAAGTAATAGATGAGGGTTGAGAAAAAAATAAAAGAATTAAAGAAATACTTTGTATTTCTCATACATACAAACACATTTCAGTGAAGAAAGTCATCCCTGGGCAACAGTTCAGTCAACCAAAAATAGGACAGATGTGTTTGCCTGCGAGTCACCAACAAGAAGCAGCTCACATTTCTCATGCATGAGAGCAGTTCTCACGTGGCTCCTGCATTTTCAGCCCTGTCTCCAGCACAGAGATGGGCAGATCCAAAGCCAGACACCCATCAAGCCAGCAGCTCCAGCTGGTGCTGATGGAGACAGTGCACCCCAGGGACAGCCTCAACCGCTCACATTTCTTAGATAAGAAAGGAAAGTCAGCCTTTCCACAGCCCTAAATTGATATGAGCAAAAAACATCTTTACATGCAATGGTTGAATATATACTGAGATACATAGCACTCTCACGACTCTTTGTGTATTTGGCAAGTTTGTCCAAGAAATAATGTGAATATAATCGTTACCTGCTTTGATTGCAGATATGAGTGCTACATCTGTCAATCTTCTGAGCAGCTGGATGCCTCACTGGGGTGATGGAGGAGATGGTCCCCCAAAGGATATGCCACTGAGATAGACCAACTGTTTACATAGGCAGATAGTGATAGGACAAGGGGAAGTGACTTCTGATTTAAAGAGGGGAGATTTAGGTTAGATATTAGGGAGAAATTCTTTATTACTTGGAGACCAATGAGCCCCTGGCACTGCTGCTCAGAGCTGTGGATGCCCCATCCCTGGAGGTGCCCAAGGCCATGGATGGGGCCCTGGGCAGCCTGAGCTGCTAGGGCCAGCCAGCCCAGAGCAGAAGGTGAGGCTGGGGGGGGGCTTCAAGGCCCCTTCCAACTCAACCACGCTGTGATTCTACAACAGAGCAGGACAGAATCACCCTACATTTGGAACAAGTCACTGCAGGGCTGCTCCTTGTAACCCTCTCCATTATAACTCACTATCAGCCTGGGCTGCAGAAAGTAGTGCTCTCTGAGAACTCGAGCAAGCGTATTCCACTCCAGCTGGATCCTGCTGCAATTCCCTGCACAGGGAGGACAAAATATGGACAAGATGCAATGCTGCCACTGCTTCCACCACCAGGACCCTCCAGGTGTTCTGCTCCCATCAGGACTCTCAGGTCAGCATCACCTTCTCCTCTTGGCAGCAAGCTGGATTGCAGTGTACTCCAAAACACTGGAAGGCAAGGCATTTTCCAGACACAGGTCACCTGGGCTGAATCTCACCTTGCACTTCCTGCTTTTCCTTCCAGCTTCCATTTGTTTTTCTGTCCTTGTCACTGCTTCCAACCTTTGCATTTCAGTTTTACCCAGGAGTGTAATTAAACACGGCTGTGTTATTATTACCTCTTAAAGGTTAAAGACAAAGTGTAGCCAGGTAGCTTAACAGGCAGTAAAGCAGCCACGTCCCTCATATTTTGCTCTTGTAATTTAATTATCCCTCACTGTCATTATTTATAGTTTGCAATAAAAACGAAAGCACATCCTAACTAGCTCAATGAGGATTAATTAACCTCACACCCAAACTGAGCATCCTGCACTCCGGGCTTCAAATGAATGTCTGCCAGACCCAGCTCTGCCCATCAGCACTAAAAATGCTCCGGAAAAAATAACCACAGTAATTCTCTCCAGCTGCGTGAGAGAAACCCTGGACAGGACACGGATCCCTTCAGGAAGGGCAGTGTGAAGAATTGAGCCCGAAGGCCAAACTGGGCTGCACACCACATCCCAGCTACAGACTGCTTTGTGGTGTTTGGGCCTTCCTTAATAACGAGTGGCATTTAACCTCACCTCTGTGTCCCAGAAATAGCTATCTGTAGGGAAAACAACAAAATGCTCCTTTGCTTCTAGCTTCCTTTGCAGGGATTTCTATTACTGAGAAGAACCTGAGAGGAACTCTATTCGCTTGTGCTTCCCAGGAGAGTACGTTTTGTTATTTGCTTCAGATTTTGTACATCTTTAGTTTAAAACAATAAAATCAAGCAAAAGGACAAACAACAACCAAGTGCAGACAAATAAAGGGTCATGAAAGGACTGTGTTTTCCCCTTCCCCCCCCCACTGCTCACTGCAAAATAGTTCAGCTTCCACATACAGCACTATCCGAAGCTTTCAGCAAAGCACAACCCCTCTGGAGTGTTTCACGGAAGGCTGGGGATGTGTCATCTACCAGGTTCCCTTCCAGCACCTATTCTGGACTTCTCTCCAACACAAACCTCGTGCAGGCCTCTCTCCAGCACGCAGCACTTCATGGCATGCTACCAACGTGTTCCTTTTGAGTTGCTGCTTCCGAATCCAGAAGCAAACAAGCAGGACCAACATATTACAGAGCAAATTCGAGCAGCTTCTGGAGTCTGTGGGGTTGGGTTTGGGGTGATCTTTTGCAGTCAGTTGCTTTTTTGGTGTTGTTTTTGTGGTTTTTCTTCATATCAAGGCTTGCCAGAGGGCTGGAGCAGGCAGACCTGGAGGAAACATCTACTACTGCAGTGATCACAGAGTAAAGCCATACCTGAAACAAAGCTGACAAGTACCAGAGACACCGGAAAACTCTGAAAATTGGAGTCCTGAATGTAAACGTGCTCTTCCACTTCAGGTCAAGGCAACTCAAGCTTCCTGGCTCAGCTGCAGCACTTCCAACTTGCTGGCAATCTGAGGGAGGGCCATGACTTGCAGCAGCCAGGCTCTGCTGCCAGCCTGGAGGAGCACTGAGAAGATAACTACTCCTGCATGAGGTTAACCCCTGTGGCTCTGTATCTTAAAAAGAAGTCTCCTCCAGTCCTTCATGGGAGGGCAGAAAGCTCAGACCAAACGTTTTCTAGCACATAAGCGCAAAGAAAGTCCAATAGCATCAAACAAGATGCAAGCTTGAAACAAGAAGGCTCTAAATTGAGCTTGAGTTCTGACCCCAAACTGCGAAGTTTCTCATATATTTGTGAACCTTATAGGAAAGCAGTTGTGATAGCAGCAGGCAGTATTGCTCAGAACAGGCAGCAGAGGACAGGTGAGCTGTCTGGCAAGTGGTTATGTGGGCACAGAGCACCAACATGCTTGCAAGACCCACACTAGCCCTCCAGTGATCACCACTCTGCAGCAGCTGCTAACACCAACACTGTGCAGCAGCAGGAGATAGTGCTGGTTTGCTTGCTAGCTGCACAGCCTTCTGCATCTCAGTTCAGCTCTGGAAGAAATCAAGGTCAGTGTTGCACTGGTGGATGCGCAGCCCCACGTGGAGCACCAGAAACTCCCAGGTGAGGTGTTCCATTCCGCTCAAGCAGTCAAACAAGTCTGATCTGTGCAAGGTTATTCTGCAACAGGATCTACCTGCTCTGTTCCTATTTACTGACCTTCATGCTGCCCGACGAAGCACACAAGCTCACCAAAGAGCCCTCACATTACCAATCAGATGCCACGGACTCGCCAAGAACTCACAGTGAGGAGATCTCTGCCTTCCTTTTGCAACGTGCCTGGCAGTTTACCAGCTTACAGGCTTGCCAACTCCAAGCTTACACGTCCTTACCAAAGGGACCGGTTTCTGAGCTGAAACCATGGGTGAATTAATGTGGAATTAAAGCCATCAGCCTGTTCTACCAACACCATCACTTTTCCTGCATCTCCACTCCCGGCCAAACCCTTCTTTACTTGCACACAGCTCTGCAGGAGCATCCTGCACAGGGTTCAGGCTCTGCTTAACAATCCTGCTGCACTCTTGCTTCACTCCAGCATGCCAGCAGCTTCAAAAGCAAGCAGAATACGTTGGCTGTCAGGAACAGACAGGCTGAGAATGCCAATATATTCAACTAAGAAGTCACAGGGTCAAGTCATCACAGAAGCCAGAACAGTTGGGTAGGAAGGGACCCTACAGCCTCCCCTGCTGTGGGGTGGGTGTCCCCCTACCCCATCTATGGCCTTGGGTACCTCCAGGGATGGGGCACCTGCACTGCTCTGGGCAATCATTTGGTGTCCGATGCTCTCTAAATCAAGGAGAAAGACAAAAGGATTGGTGAGCTGATTCAAATGGACTTTACTCTGAGTTCCTGGCAACACAGAAGAAAAGCTAGCTTAAGGAAGGCAATATTCAGAAAATATTCCATTAACAGATGCTGCCTTCCAAGGGATTATTATACCTAGCAGTAAGGGAGCTCAAGTCCAAGAAACCCCTGCTTTGTATTAATCCCTTCCTGAAGTCCAGCACGAACACAATACCTGAAGTCATTAAAGCCCTAATTTAGGCAGCACATGGGAACAATCTGCATCCCAAAGCTTCGCTTGAAATAAAATAAAGTGTAAAAAACAAAGCCTGCAGCCCTGGCACACCGGACATCACATCCTGGGACCAGATACGCTCACCTTACCCAAAGCACCACTCCTGTTGGCACTGCTAGAGAATTGGGCTCTGAAACATCAGCCTGAAAGTGAAGTTGTCAGCTTCATCCATCAGCCAAAACCCTGCCAAGAGCTGCCCTCCCTTCTCCTTACACCACAGCTCCTCATGACTCAGCAGAGAGGGGAAAAACGCTCCTGACATTCATCTTCCCATTCATCTTTTCCCTTTCTGTTCCTAATGCTCAGCCCCTCTGTCCCTAAGCAGTGTGCCTCAGCAAACAGCCAGCCCTTGGATCAACCCAATTATCTCGACACTGATCTTCCAAATCAAAACCAGTTTGGAAGCACAAGAGTGGAAATTCTGGCACTGCTGAAAGACAAACAGTACCCGGAAACAGGCTGGCACTCCAAAGGGGACAATTCCTCACCATGACCTAAAGTTAAATCAGAAATCTTATCAAAGGATGTTACTTCCCACGGCGCACCCACAGGAAGCCAAGCAGCTCGGCTGCCTATTTTTGACTTCTCAAGGAGTGCACGCTGGAGGTGGGACAGCTCAATGAGGCCAGCACCTGGCCCAACAACTCCTGCAGCCCCAACTCCTGGGGCTGTCCAGAGGGCTCCTAACCCCCACTCAGAGGTGAACAAACTATTGCTGAGTCAGAGGTTGGAAAAGAGCTCTGAGATCCCCAAGCCCAACCCACCCCACCATGCCCACGTTCCATATCCCCGCAGTTCTGAAACATCTCCAGGGATGGTGACCCCACCACTCCCTGGGTACCCATGCCTGACTGCTCTTTTGGGGAGGAAATGTCTCCTAACACCCAACCTGACCCTCTGCAGTTGCAGCAAATCATGCTCCTCCATGCGAGGAGGAGGAGAACTGTTACAGATATGCACCACCACAAAGAAAAGCAGCATGCTTCATCTCTCCCCTCCCGAAAAAGGAAATTGAAAAGCATGAGCTCTGAGTATTAAACTCTTGTGGGTGGCAATGAAACTGCTGGAAGGGAGCACTGAAGCTCCAAAGCAGCGGTATCCTAACGATGAAGAAAGGCTTTAAGAGCTCACATGCTCACACCACGCTGCTGCGGTGCTAGCGCAGACCTCGGTCTGCAAATGCTTTAAAATAAAAATAAATTAAAATCAAAGAATTTTAAAAAAGCTTTCTTTTTTTCCTTCCATCTTTTCAGCAGCCTGTTCTATATCTGAAGACAAATTGCGTACCCGACTTGTTCTCTCTGGATTAAGCAAGCCTGGTTAGTTCAGCTTTTCCCAGTGACCGTGTTTGTTCTCTTTTGGGAAAAGGAATTGCAAAGTAAGCACTACAAGGCTTCCTCAGCCATGGAAGAAAAGGCTGTTTGGTTAAAAATAAAGACAAAATATCCTTCAAGATGCCTTTAACACGGCAGATGAGAAAAGGCTCAGCAAATGTGAGATAATAATTGAGTAAATAAAGCATACCTGCAGGCGATGCCACACACACAGGTACAGGCAGACCCGTCCATCTCCTGCTAGGCTATCACTGCTGGTGCTGAATGACTTCTCAAGAGCTGTTGCTATTTTCTCTCCACAGCATAAAACTGTGGAGCTGAACAGCATCAGCCTGACCAGAAGGGAATGCTAATACAATTCCAGCGGCACTGCAATGAACTGTCTTGTAAAAGACACTTAATTATGTGCATATGAACAGAGGCGCAGACTCGTTTTCAGGAGATTGCAGTTTCCCTGTCTGGGTGGCAGGAGAATGGGCTGAAAGATGCTTCAAAAGATCCTGTGAGGCTTTTATTAGCAGGCAATTTACAGTTGTTATAAGAAGCTTCCTGAGCGAGCTCTGTGGGCAGCATTTAGCTGCTAGCTGCTCCGCTCTGCCCCTTCATATGTCCCTTCCCCAGGGGTTGCCTTTCCACACTGCTCTACATGAACCCAGAGATGGGACCTGAAGTGCCCAGGCAGAGCCAAGCAGGGATGACAACAACAAAGCAAGGCTGTAACTCCGCTGCGTGTACCAGCACCGAGTTTGGATGCTCACCTGTTCTTTACCTGGGACCTTGGCAAGGTGCTTCACAGCCAGAGAAGATGTACTCCATCCCAAAACTGCAGCAGGGTCTTCTGCCTACTCCTCACCCCGGAGGGCTCAGCTGAAGGGCAGACTGCAGCAAGCACAGCCACCTACCACCCGCCAAGGCGATCCCCAGAGCGACCAGGAGGCACTATACCATCTTCACGCCTCCCCTCCAAAATACTAATAGGAAAGCTTTAAACCAGATGCCTGTCCTTACCCTCCCCTTCACATCTGTAACGCAGACAATTATCCTCATCTCACCCACTGCAGCAGAGATTAGGACCAGCTTGGCTCTCCTTCATCCTTCACATCCAGCCCAGAAGATTGGCACACCACTGCAGCTGGGTTCCCCAGCCAAGCGAGTGCTCTGCTGGGCACTGGGGAGCAAAAAGGGACAACGAGAGCCCCAGTACGTGCCTGGCCCTGCCCAAAAGAGGAAAGCCCCGAAGTTCTGCACCAGTACATGGACTTCTGTAGACACAGAGCTGGGAGAGCTTCAGTTCAGATCATTGTGGGACCTGCTCCGATGCCAGGTAGTTACAGGTCACCTGGGACACAGCTAATCCCTGACAAGTCGTGGAAAGTTGATAAAGGTTTTAGAGAACAGAGCCTAATTACTGTCCTAATTTAAATCTCAATCAAGAGCAGCTTAGCAGAAACTATCCCCTACCAAGTGCTCTCAATTTCATTCCTGGGTTGAAAAACTTTATAATTGCTCCGAACAAGCACAATTAGCAGACAGATCTGAGACAGAACTATATTCTTCATAGGAGTTTCAAAGCCTGCACTGAACGACTGATTGCTGTTTGAGATCTGATGGCCATCAGCTTTCTAAAGGGGTTCAGGCCAGCACTAATCCCACTGGAACCAATAAAATCTCAACCACTAAGGAACAACCTAAGAGAAAGTGAAAGTATACAAAGAAAGAAAGAAAGAGGCTGATGATATTATTAGCAGATGACATCAGAACTGGAAGAATAACAGCTCGTGAAATTAAAGAGGCACGGAGAACAATCACTCACAGATCTCAATCCTGCCCAGTAGCTCTGCTGCAGCAGAACCAAGTGCACAGGACAGGTACAATGAGGAGCAGGATCTGCAGCTTCTTTCCAAGGAACAAATCCTGTCACAGTGCTGTTCTGATGTTACAATGCTGCTCCAAGCCTTCAGTGTGCAAACAGGAGATGCTACAGACACGATTTTATTCCCATTCAAAGCAGCGAGGAGGCAGCAGGAATACTGTGGCTACGTGGCCAGAGGGGATTTTGCTTTTTTGCTTACATTTACCAAATATACAAACTCTTCACCAAAAGCTGCTAACGCATCCTGAGAGCAGGAGAAGGGTTCTAAGCAGTGACTGATTTCAAGAGCTCAAGCTGCAGAATGGAAAAGGCGATGAAGAAGTTACTTGAAAATACTGGCAGGTATTTTAATCACGAGAAGATATCTGCTGTTAAAGGGCACTGCAGAGCAACAGGGGAAAGGACAGCAAAATATCTGCAGGCTGAAACAGATTTTAGATGATTAGCCATGCATACAATCACAGGGGCTCATCTGCAGATGACAGCTGAGGGCAGGGAAAGCAAGCAGCCTGCATACACTGCTGTTGGATGGAATAACCTCAGCCCTTCTCCTGCCCTTCCTCTGTACCAGCTGCAGCCATTAACACATCACTGAGGAGCACGGGAAACGCTGGGCTCAAGATGGAATGTTTTACACCAAGAGCTACAGGGAAGAGTTGGGAATTTGACAAACTCCAGTTAGAAGCTGCAGAGGTATCCCAGCAGAGAGAGCAGGCAGCAGCCATCCCCTTGCTTGTGTCTTTGAGAGGATCCTGGATGGCATCTGTGCCACCAGGACACAGCCACAGCTCATCACACGCTGTCACAACGCTTCCTTGAATGCCCCTGCTTTATATTTAGAAGGGAATTTCTCCCCCCACCCCCAAGAGGGGCTTTGTCCCACATGTGCCCAGCGCCCAGCACAAGAATCACAGAAAGAAAAGCAGAAAAATGGGCCTGGAAGGGACTTCAAGCAGGCATCTCAAGCAGGCATCTCGTCCTTCCCCTGCCCCAGGGCAGCAATTACTACACTTGCTCAGAAAACTCTCCCTGGTGGGTGGGAGCCAACCCACCCAGACAGATGAATTGGTTGGACCTTCACTTTAACATCTTAACCCCTCGGTCACCCCCAGTAACACACACTAGGCACTAAGCACCACATCAACGCAGCTCAGAGCAGCTGCAGCTGTAAGACCGTGTTCTGTGTCAGAAAGTGATAACAGGGCAGTGCTGCCAACGTTAACACGTTGGCAGCTGGACCCAGCTCAGCCTATTTCTGAGCTCTGCTTCGGGACCGCTGTTCCTGGAAGGGAAGCCAGCCCAGCTCCTGAAGACACACTTCTTTTCCATGATGCCCACAGCAGTGAGTCACCTTTTCTAAGAGTTTCCACCATCCGCTTTTCCAGACTCTGCAGCTCATCATGTTTACCCTCAGCTGATCCAGTTTAAGCCTTAAAAACCCTTGCAGCAGGAATCACGCACACTTGGATCGTTAAGGATCCCCCTAACGAAGTACTGCTGTGCTTCAGCAGGTGATACAGCAAAGCACAAACCTCTCTTTGCCTCTGATGCTTACGAGTTTTTCTTCTGCAAAGACAGACACCTCCGGCCTTAATGTTAACTCAGAGGGTGGTGACACACTGGAACAGGTCACCCAGAAAGGCTGAAGATGGCTGAGGATGCCCCATCCCCAGAGGTATTCAAGGCAAGGCTGGCTGTGACTCTGGCAATCCTGCCCGTGGCAGGGGCTTGAAACAAGATGATCTCTGAAGTCCTTTTCAACCCAGGCCATCCTGTGATTCTGTGCTTAAAGAACAAGTTTAACTGCGCTTCCTTCTACAAGAACAGAATAAAAAGAACCACCCACATTCCCAGTTGTGGCAGTTGCCATACATTCTAACCAGTTTGTTCAGTTTCGTCGAGAAACCGAACTCTCAGCGCATCCCATCACCTGGTTTACCTTTTAAGGAGAACTTCTGGAAGAAAACTGCCAAGTCCTGTGAACAAAGCCACCCAGAGAAACAGGCAACCCCACAGCCAGGCCCGTTTGGTGCCCTATTGCTCCATGCATGCAAAGCTTTGCTTTGTTGGGCTTTTGCCCACAGCGGAGCATCATCCCGCAGCTTAAACCCATTCATTTTTAAAGGTGACCACTCGAGTCGCTTGGAAAGGAATTAAGTCCTATTTCAGAGGGGGTGGGTCAGGAGGGCGAGCTCTGTTTGTATGCACTACCCCCACCTGGCATTGATTTCAAGTTCTGCAGCTCCTGATGCAGAAAAAACAAGAGATGAAGGTGAAGCCCTTACAGCAGGCTACAGGCATCCTCCACCTGTGTGCAACACTAACCTTCCAGAGGGAGGCACGTGTGACTGTGCTCATAAGTTCATAAGTTCATAAGGTTGGAAAGGACCTATAAGATCATCTAGTCCAACCATCCTCCTATCACTATCTCTACCCAACTACTAAATTAACAGTTACAAGCAATGCATATCAGTGTTCAGATGCAGCTCTTTGGGGGTCTTCTCTCTTACTGTGGTTTGAGCTGGAAGAGACCTCTAAAAGCCATCTGGTCCCACTGCCTGCAATGAACAGGGTTGCTGTTGCCCATCAGGTGCTCCTCCAGCCTGACCTGAGCAGGAACACCACCACCTCTCAGGGCAAGCAGCCCTATTACAGAGCTCTCTTTGCTTATATCCAGCCTAAATGTTTTCTCACTGAGTAAGAAACCATTTCCCCTTGCCCTACCGCAGCAAACCCAGCTGAAGAGCCGGAAGGCACCACTACAAAGCCCTAAAGGGCATCAGAAGGAACCACCTCGAGGGATGGAAGAAGGCGAGCACAGAAAGGGAAAGAAACACCGACGGGCCCCGTCCACCTGCGCTCTTCGACCCGCGGACAACTCGGCAGGCAGCACAGACAAACCAGCGGGGCCGTACAGCTGCAGGGAAGGGAGAACAAAGCAGCCACGAACCAAGCAGGCGGCATTCACTCCCAACACCGTCGGGACGGTCACCGTATCCCACTCGCCCCACTACGGGCGGGGCCGAGAAAACACAAAACGATGCTTCAGAGATCGCTCAGAGAGAAAGGAACGACGGCAAACGGGACACGGGGGCCCGGAGCCCACTCAGAGCCCACCCGGCCCCGCCCGGGCCGTACCTGAGCGTGGGGCCGATGCAGGCCGTGTCGGTGCTCTCGATCTCCCGCAGGATCCTCTCGTGCTCCGCCGCCGTCTCTAAGCTCTCCAGCTCCGCCATCTTTCCCCTTGTGAACGGGGAGGGGGCACCCAGCAGCGCCGGGCCGCCCGGACCCACCTACCTGCCGGGCCCTCCCAGCTCCGAGCCCAGCTCGGCCCGGCCCGGCCCGGCCCGGCCCGGCCCGGCCCCGCCGCGCGGAACGATGGGAAACGTAGTGCGCCGTGCGCTGCACTGCACTGCGCTGCTGCGGGAGGGGCCGCGCCTGAAGGGCGGGGAGCGGGGGAGGGGCGGGAAGCGGAACGCTGTGAGGGGGAGCAGCGCGGGCGTGTGGCGTTTTAATGTGTCCCCACGGCAGCGACCTCATAATGTGGCCCCTGTGGGGGGATGAAGCCTCATGGAAGTGACTGGATAAATAGACTGCATGGCAATGACCTCATAATGTGACCCCACGGCAGTGAACTCGTAACTGTCCCCCTATGGGGGGAAGAAGCCCCATGGGAGTGACCTCATAACAAGACACCATGGCAGTGATGTCATAGTGTGACCCCATGGAAGTGTACTCATTACGTGTACCTCCTATGGTGACCCCATGGCACTGACTTCACAATTTGTCCCCATGGGGGGAAGAAGCCCAATAGAAGTGACCTTATAACAAGACTCCATGGCAATAACTTCATAATATGACCCTATGGAAGTGACCTTATTACATGTCCCCACGGCAGTGACCTCATAATCTGCCCCTATAGGGGCATGAAGCCCCATGGAAGTGACCGTATAACTAGACTGCATGGCAATGACCTCATAATGTGACCCCATGGAAGTGGCTTCATTATATGTCCCCATGGCAGTGACATCATAGTGTGATCCTATAAGGAGACACATCCCCATGGAAGTGACCTTATAACAAGTCTCCATGGCAATGACATCATAATGTGACCCTATGTCAGTGACCTTTATAACATGTCCTCATTGGCAGTGACCTCATAACATGACCCCATTGAAATGAGCTCGTAACATGCCTCCATGGAATTGACCTTCATAATGTGTCCCCATGGCAACAACCTCATAACACGTCCCCATGGCTGTGACCTGGTAACGTGTCCCGGTGAGGGGATGCAGCCCCAGGGCAGTGACCCCTTCCCTTGTCCTCATGAGGAGACAGTGCCCAGTGGCAGTTAGCTTCTGTCTTCATTCATGAGGGGACATGGCACCATGGCAGTGACCAGCTTTGTCCCCATGAAAGGACACAGCCCCATCTCAGCAACCCCATGTCACCTGCCATGAGAGGTCACAACCCTTTGGCCATAGCATCCCACCATGAGCGGACACAGCCTCGTTGCAATGACTTTCTATAGTTCCCCTGAGGGGTCACAATCCTAATATCCACGCAAGGAGGATCACAACCCCAACATAGTGCTGTTCTTCCTTGAGGGGAAACAGACCTGTGTTGGTGACCCCATGTCATCTCCCATGAGAGGCCACAGTCTCTTGGTCATCATATCCCACGATGAGGGGTCACAGCCCCGTAGTAGAGACATTCCCCCTTGAAGGGGCACAGGCCCATGTCAATGACTCAATGGCAGAGGAGGTCACAGACCCATTTCATCCTCCATGAGGGGTCACAATCCCAGAGCAGTGACCCTATGCCACGACCTCTTGAGAGCACACAGCCCCATTGCAGTGATTTCCACCTACGAGGGGACATAAATAAGCCTACAGAAGTGATCCTGTGCCACATCCCCTTGAGGAGACACAGTCCCAATGCAGTGACACCCCCCCAAGAGGGGTCACAGACCCATGGCCATGACCGTGTTGTCACTCATCGTGAAGGGAGATTACAGCAGGAATGAACTTGTGTCACCACCCCAAGGGCAGGCATCCCCCCATGGCAGTGACCACTGGGTCACTCCTGGTGAGGGGACATCCCTGTGGGAACATCCCCATGCCATGGAGGTGTCACCCAACTCAGTTGTGTCCACCACGCTGTTCTCCCCCAGAAAAGAGGAGCCCTGCCCTACAGCACTGTGCCACTTTCTCTATGGGACTGTCCCCAGCTTTCCCCCTCTGAGAAATGACCAAATTAACACGATCCCTTTCCCAAGTTGCAGGACCCCCATCACGGCCCTGGGGAAGGACAGGGCACCCAGAACAAATCTTTGGGTGCATTTTGGGGGTGACTCTCATCAACACTGCCATCTCCAATAAGGAAAACCTCCTTCTGCTTGAACCACCCTGTCCCTGAACCCCAATAAGCAACGTCACCCCGTACTGAGGGGCTGCTGTTCACTGTGATCCCATAAAAAACCTTTGCACTGACTCCAGTCTGTCTTTCAGCTTGATCTTACCGTGTGTCACCATTTCATTCCAGCCTTTCCTCAGCCACTGTCAGAAGTGACACAACCCCAGAGGTGTCTGCGCTCAAGGACAGTGCTGCCAGCCTCCAAAAACAGCCCTGGCTGCCAAGGTCTCCTCGAGAGCTTGCTGTGGCCCCCAGTGCTAATCTCTCCTCCCAAAACAACTGGTTATCATCATCATTATTATTATTATTATCCCATGTCGTGAGAGCTGTGCTGGAAGGGCTCCATTCCCAGCTGCCTTATCACTGCTCTGGGCACTGGGAGATGTGAACAGGATGAGGAGCAAAAATGAGAACACACTGCTGAGCTTTTGTCTCTTGCTTTTGTTGTTTCGTGCTCTGAGATGGAAATAAATGAAGTTGGCTGTAAGAGCACACACCTCCAGCATCCCTCACTGTGGCTTTCCACTGCGGTCTCTGCATCATCACTTGATCAGATGAGAAGGTGTTCACCTCCCGTAATCCCACACGTGGTTATAATGATACAGGAGGGGCAAGGAAAGCCTCACACACACACACACACACACAAAAAAAACCAACCCTTGGTTAGCTCCTCTGAAGTTCACCAGCTCTTGCATGTCATGCCTTCGGCTGCCAAACCCAGCGCCGTGCGAGACCAGATGGATGTCACTTCGGATGTGTTAACACCCGCGAGGAAATCTGCGCTCCCACGGCAGTCACCATGGAGATCCGATGGAAGCCTTCGGAGGACCAGAAGCAAAGAGACGCGTCAGTGATATCATGGGAGCAGATAAAAATAGCAGGGCAGTTTCTGAGCCCAGCAGACTGGCGTAGCATTCCCCCAGGGCTGGTTTGGTATCCGCCGGGAGCGGAGCGCTGTGCATTTTTTGCTCTCCTCCTCGCTGGTGTGACAGAAGGCTGGTGCCTCCAGCAATGCAGCTCCCACCTGCAGCCCCCCAGGGTAAAACAGCGAGGAGATGGGCTGGCGTTCAGTGTCTTTGGGCTCCAGACCACTGAGATGAGTTACCTGTGGCTGCGGGAGATGTATCATGCGCTGCTCGCTGTGACACATGCCCAGCTCCAGTGTAAAACCCATAGCTGTCCCCATGTACCGCTCTTAGATTACAGCTAAGAAGATTACTGTTTTCATCTCAATTAGTAGGGATCTGAGCCAATGTTCCTGAAGCCAGTGGTAAATATTGCATTGTCTTCACTGAGCTTTGGAAATAGGATTAAGCATCAGAGGCTGGAGCGTGGCTGGCTGGTGATAGAGCTGAAGGGTTAGAGTTACAGCATGAGGAATGCTCTCAAAGCCAGGTTTGTTCCTAATGCTCAGTTGGGTAACGGTGGCATCACAAATGACACTCTTAGTAAGGGTCTGATTTGGTGACGTGGTTTAGTGGGCACAGTGGTGATGGGCTGATGTTGGACCTGATTATCTTGGAGGTCTTTTCCAACCTTAACAACTCTCTAATTCTATGAGTCTCTGTTATGTTGGGTCCCCCAGACTGTACTGCAAAGGGTTTGAGCACAGAAATGGGAACCTATAAATCAATAAATCACCAAAGTGTGACCTTAACTTTACTCTTACCTCCCTGTACCAGCAGGAAAAGAGTGGTATGCTGCTTTCAACTTTGGCAAGAAGAGGATGCCAGTGTGTGGAGCATGGTATAGCTCAGTGAGCAAGGCGCAGCCTGGAGAAAAACTGAGCATGAACACCCACAGAGGAACATGGAAAGATGACATGAGGCCCTGTGACAATGTCTAAAAGGACATTTGTTTTAAATTGAATTAAAATAAATATCAGCTTTATAATAAGGAGCACTAACCATCGATTTTCCATGCACCAGTTGGCTTCCTAAGCTATAGTGAAATGCCAGCGTATTTTTTAAAGGAAAACTTGGTGCAGTGTTAGATGCCACTGTATTTCCCACCTGGACTCCAACTTTCAAATGCAGACTCTATAAGCCCATGCCTAATAGAGCCCAAACACTGTTGTCATCCAGATTTTGGCATTCATATACAATTCTGGGCTCTGGGATCACCCAACCTTCTCCTTTTCCTTCTGCACAGAGGGATG
This sequence comes from Cyrtonyx montezumae, assembly GCF_038088225.1. NCBI lineage: Eukaryota > Metazoa > Chordata > Aves > Galliformes > Odontophoridae > Cyrtonyx > Cyrtonyx montezumae. The sequence continues at coordinate 67,290,399 of NW_027071936.1, read as the reverse complement.
ATGGATCTCCTTCCCTGGAGACATTCAGGACCCGCCTGGACACCTACCTGTGCAACCTGGGCTAGGGAGCTTCTCTGGCAGGGCGTTGGACTCAATGTTCTCCCAAGGTCCCTTCCAACCCCAAAATTCTGTGATTCTGTGATCTTTTGGTCAGCTGGAGGGATTGAGAAGACAGAGTGACAAGCACAAAGACCTAAAGTCCTCCTAAATGCTCTTTGCATCACCGTGGGTGACATTAACCAATCCTGCTGGCCACAGTGTCACGCTGAGGCAGACGCACAGCTCTTTACCCATCATCACCTTCAATTCTTTTCAGGTCACTGCCGTCTGAGATTCAATTTTCCATTCTACAAGAGGAGGCGAGCTCTTTGTCCTTGGACACATGGCATCCAGTCACCTTCAGATGAACGCTCATTGCTTGCGCCTGGCTCCCTGACATCCCCTCTCTGGGGTTTGCCCTTATTGTTTGCTGCCACCCAAACTTTGTGTCACTTGGAAGCCTGTCCACAAGAAGTTTGTTTATGCTTGCCAGTCACTGACATGAGCACACTGCATTCGCGTTGTTCTCCATTCATTAATCAAGTCACCATGCAGCACCAACACAAATGGCTGTAACAAGCTCATAATCCAACTGAAAACTGCTATCTGACAGATCCTATTTCCCTAAAAACCACGTTGGCTGACAGGAACCGTTCTACATTCCCTCAATTTCCAGCTAACAAAGTTCCAGAGCAGTGGGGACATCACTTTGTTTATGGGGCTCTGCTGAAGCTTTGAAACTCCCTTTTCATTCCTCGCCTCCCATCAGCATTTTTCCAGCTCTGCTCTCAGCTGTAATTCTACCATTTCTCTAGATGGATACCACTGTCAGGATTTCTTTATTTCCCACCGCCCCAACAATCTCTTTCTCACTGTGCTTCCTTTGGTGGTCTCTGGTTTTTCCTTTCATGCCATTCCTCTGCTGCACAGTTTCCAACAGCTCCTGGCATCTCTGTGTCCTAGCTGCTATCCCTGCTCCTGCTGCTCGTGTCTTCCTTCTCAGTCACTCCCATTGTCTTCTCACACAGCCCAGGAGCATTGCATCTGTTTGAGAAATGACACACGGTTGCGATGCTGAGTTCATGTGAAAGGAGAGGGAAATCATCTCACCGTGAAAAGGAGAAGGCTGGAAAAGGGATCCATGAATTAAAAACTGGAAGAAAGGAAACAACAGAACGAAGCGTGGTTACACATGGGATGGAAAGATAGCCGGATGGGCTCACCCCTCTTGCTGTTGGATGCTCAAATAACCCTGGTGGATGCATCCCTTCCCCTGTGCCTTGTGTCCCTGGCAATCACCCACACCCTGAGAGCTCCTCAACTCCCAGCTCCTCTATTTCCACAGCAGCAGGAACGAAGGCACCCATCCTGCACTGTGCCACGGCTGAACTCATGACTCAGCCCAGCTCAGCCCGTCCTGTTTACCCTGGGCGTGCAGCAGCCTCGTTTCCTCCATCCACACAGACCTTTGGCACTGAGCAGAGCTCTTCAGCTCTGAGAGATGCCTGCACTTCACGCAGCTGCCTGCTGCTGTCTCACCCCATGGGGCCAATGTTCCTTTATTTCCTTGCAGAGCTCCTCTGCTCAGAGAGCAGCTAGGTTCCCCGCCCCTACAGAACCCCGCTGCAGCTCTCTTGGCACCGACCACCACCATCCCACACACTCAGATGCCACCCACAGAAGCAATAACAGCTGGCCAGGTTTTGGGGGGCTAATATCCAACAATGGGCTTTTTCTGGGGCACACTTCCAAAAATGGGGTTTTGGGGACAGCTCTTTCACCCAGACTGCTCTCCCTCAGGCAGGTGCCCTCACCCAGACCCTCCCTGCTTCTGCCCTGCAGTTTGTTGTGCCTCCATTGGCAACCTCAAGGTAATGCAGTTTTCCAGAGTATATTTATAGAGGATAAACCCCAGTCTTCCAGCCATCAATGCCTTAAAATCCTGTTCTGCTTCACATCAAGTCTTGTCAAGACTGAAGTAAATCTGAAGTAAAACTCTCTGAAATTACCATGCCATTCCCCAGGCCCCTGCATGGGAGTTGCTTTGATGCTTCTAATGGCAGCTTCTGCTTTCTCACGCATTTTATTATACCTTTAGTTTTGAATGCAGGAGATTAATAGAACAGATGGATTGAAACAGCATTAAGATGGACTTCAGGCACGGAGTCTGAACTGAGCTCTGGCCTTCAAAGGTTGGGAAGAACTTTTTAAACCTGAGTTTCTGTTTTAAAGACAGAGACAGGGATCTACGGTGGCATTAGTGGGGTGAAAACCTTTTGGCAAGCTGTACTGGGATTCCCAAAGACCTGCCTTAAGCCAACAATGCAACACAAGAGACTTGGTCAAGAACCATGTAGATGTGGCACTTGGGGTAGGGTTGGACCTGATGATCCTAAATGTAATTTCCTACTAATGACTCTATGAGTGGACACAGTGGGGATGGGTCAGGGTTGGACACGATCATCTTAGAGCTGTCTTTTCCCACCTTAATGATTCGATGAATGGACATGGTGGGGATGGGTTGATGATTAGACTCAATGACCCTACAGGTCTTTTCCAACCATAATAGGTCTATAATTCTATGGGATGGCTTCATCTGGGCAGGAAAGGACAAGGGCAGAGCCCACCTGAGGCTCAGAGCTGCTCGTGGCTTTGGGTTTGGCTGCACGTGGGGAGCAGTTGTTGGCAGGTCATGGTGAGGTGAAGGAGATGGCTGGTTTCCCTCTCTTTGTCTCTGCTTACAAGCAGGAGGACAAACACATTCACCCTCAGGCATGAGCAAGGCATGGGACATTCCTACCCCACACTGGTCTGGATGTGGTTAGCACCACGTGGCTCACCCACAACACATGAGAGCATCACTTGGGAGCAGCTGGCAGACCCTACCTCCCAGACAGCCACGAGGGCACATTTTCTCCCTGCCCTTCTATCGTTATCCTGAACCAGCCCTGCCACAGGGAGCAAGCTGGCACCCACTCTCCGTATCCTCAGCAGCTCACAGCTTCTGCTTCCTCAAACACCACGAGATCCCACACTTGAGGTGGCCTTTGGGCTACCAGAACAAGAAACAGAGCTCAGGAGCGAAGCCACAGCCCTCCCTGCCAGCTGCCCCAGCCACGCAGCCCGTGTGGAGTAGCAGAAATTTTGGCTGCAGCCAGGGCCACCTTGTGTGACTCTGAGCCCTGCCCTTCTTGGGTGGTAATGGAGAGCAGAAATACCCAGGGCTCTTCCTGAAAGCTATTGTTCAAAGCCCTTTGCTGGAGGAATTTCGTGCTTCCTCTCCAAGGCGAGCGAGCCCTGGCAGTGCCCCCACTGCCCACCACCCCTGTGGCTCTCAGGGTGGGATTCCCTCCCAGAGCCCCTCCTGCCTTTCCCGAGCTCTGTCACACACTTCCGAACCCACCAAGAGCGCTGCAGACACACATGTGCCATATCCCAACACCAACGGGATCCGTGCTGCAATAGCAAAGCAGCTCAGGTGGCTTCTCCCCATTAACCCAATCATTTCACACGACGGAAAGTGTGGACAACATTGACTTGGTCATGAGCTACCAAAAAAACGGCACAGCCGCCTTTACCCCCCTTCCCTCTCCCTGCCCTGTGCCTCTCCCCAGCTTTAAATGCCGCTGACACCTAGCGATGCTTCCCCCAACTGCACCCCGAGCTGCGGGAAGCCCTGCAGCTGCTGAGCAGCGTGGGCTGAGGGGCTGGACCAGAGGGAATAGCCCCAGGTTTTGACAGCGAAGGGCCAGGATGGACACTGGGAAATCCTGCAGCTCCGAAAGAGTGGTCAGCCACTGGGACAGCCTGCCCGAGGACTGCAGTTCAGTGCCACAAACAGCACTGAGAGTGCAGTCCTGGAGAATCATTTTCCTTAAATCTCAGTGACAGAGTCTAAATGATGCATCACATCATTTAGGGATGTCCTTGCCACAATTTGGAGCACAGAGGAGAGGATCAGACGTCATGGATCTGTAATCCCTCTGCAGCTCTGCCCCCCAGTTCCAGCTTGGGTTTGCTCACCAGTTTCCTTCCTCTCTTCTGATTCCTTATTTTTAGTGCCTATGAATACAGGCAGCTCCTGCCAACTTCCCAGACCCTCCCTCCCACTTCTACACCCTTTGCTAACGGAGCAGACGGGAGGAATGATCCGCTGGGAGACAAGTCCAGCAAGATAGCACTTGGGGACATAACCAGTGATGACTCAACAGTGTGACTTAATGATCTTAGAGGACTTTTTCAACCTTCTACGATGGCTATTTCCAACCTGTGCTCCAAGCAGACCTACGCAGGACAGGGCACACAAACCACAGTAGAGCAGGAGGTGGGGATTGCCAGAATGGCACGGGGGGACTGAGAGCCACTCTGCTTCATCACCTGCTTGTGCATTTGCAGGCCCATCTTTGTTCTGGAAAACCAGGATCAGATCTCTGGGATCTGACAACGCTTTCCACTTATGCCACTTTATCACAGGACCCCATCCTGGCTGAGGATGAAATCCCTCCAGGGCCCTCCGGTCCAGCACCGCCCCAGCAGGGACACCCAGAGCTGTGCCCAGGACCACGTCCCAGCAGCTTTTGGAGGCACCCAAAGAGGAAACTCCACATCTCCCTGGTCCCGGTGCCAGTGCTGGCCTCCTCCCTTTGCCTCCTGCTCCTTAGATATTATAAACGTGGATCAGATTCCCTCTGAGTCTCCTTTTCTCAAGGCTGAACAGCCCCAGGTCTCTCAGTTTTCCTCATAAGGGAGGTGCTCCACGCCCTTTATCATCTCTGTGGCCCTCTGCTGGACTCTTTCCACGAGATCCCTGTCTGTTTTGTACTGAGGACCCCAGAAATGGACGCAATACTCCACACCAGGGCAGAGCAGAGGGGGAGGATCACCACCTGCTGGCCACGTTCTTTTTAATGCACCCCATGATCCCATTGGCCTTCTCGGCCACCAGGGCACACTGTTGGCTCACGGCCAGCCTGTCATCCACCAGGACACCCAGGTCCCTCTCCTCAGAGCTCCTCTTCAGCAGTTCACTCCCCAGCCTCTACCGGTGCATACAGTTATTCCTCCCTAGGTGCAAGACTCTACACTTGCTCTTGTTAAACCTCATCTGGTTTCTTTCTGCCCAACTCTGCAGCCTGTCCAGGTCTCGCTGAATAACAGCACAGCCTTTCAGTGCGTCAGCCATTCCTCCCAGCTTTATATCGTCAGCAAACTTGCAGAGGGATCCCCAAGAGCTTCCCTTGCTCCACACTGAGCAGCCCTGCAGCACCTGGGCGGCTCTTCCCACTAGATACAAGTCTCTCCTGCAAAAAAAAAATATATATATATATCAGGCCTAATTGGCAAATAAACAAGCGGTATCGGTGCGAGCTGCTAAAAACAGCGATCGCAGAGGATAAAGGTCCGTAGAGGCGCTGCCATTTTTAATTGCGGGCGGAGCACCGCGCGCTTACTACGCGCCACACACCCCGCAGGCGCGCCACTTTGGCCACGCCCCCCAAATACGTCACATCTCGCCGGCAGCCAATGGGAGGCGGCGTTCTCTGCGCGGCCATTCATCGCGAGGCGGGAGGAGGGGAGGGATGAATGGGGGCCGGTGACGTCAGCAGCGCGTTCCCACGCCCCCCGCGCCGCGCTGCGGGATGGATGCGGAACCGGGAGCGGAGCGGCAGCGCTGGGCCGCGGCTTCGTGCGTGATAACGGGCGCGTCGCGGGGTTTCGGCCGCAGCCTGGCACGGTTGTTGGCTCCGCGGCTCGGCCCGGGCTCGCTGCTGCTGCTGCTGGCCCGCTCGGAGGAGCCGCTGGTCCGGCTGGCGGCCGAGCTGCGGGACTCCTGCCCTGAGCTGCGGGTGGAGTGCGTGGCCGCCGACCTGAGCTCCGATGAGGGGTTGCGGAGGGCGGTGGGAGCCGTGCGTGATTTGCTGCCTGGAGGGCCGCTGGGCCGTCTGCTGCTCATCAACAACGCCGGTAATTGTGGGGAGGGGGGTTGGGGTTGCTGACCGGCTGTGCTATTTCTTAACCAGAGGTATTGGAAAAGCAGCGCACGGAGCACTCGCTGGGGCACAGCCCCCTCTTGCAGCCCCACACTCCTGAGCACGATCCTTTGGAAGAACTTGTAGCCTTACCTTAAAGGCAAGCATTCATGTCTGCTGGCTGCAGTGCCTTTTATTTTTGCCCATTATCACTATAAATAAGAGCAGACAGCACAGTAAGTAACGGTAGTACAGGAGTCAGACCTCAGATCTTCCACTGGTTTGGTTCAGAAGGAAAGGAAAAAGCAGGAGAGCGTGGCGACCCCTGAGGACGTTGCACTTGGGGCTGAAGGTTGGGAGCTGTTTGCTTTGGCAGAGGAGCAGTGTGTCCCAGTGCTGGCTGGGGGCAAAAGCCTGGGGAGGAGATGGCTCTTGGAGACCTTACTGTGGCCTTCCAGTGCTTAACGGGAGCTTATAAAAGAGATGGGTAGGATGAGAGGTGATGGTCTTGGGTTGTGCCAGGGCAGGGGAGGCTCAGGTTGGGTAGGGATCAGGTCAGCGTGGGTTTTGGTCTCCAGAGGAGTAGTCAGGCACTGACACAACTGCCCACGGAGTGAGAAAGGGGGGGGGGCTCACCATCCCTGGAGGTGTTCCAGAGCTGTGGAGATGTGGCACTTGGAGACATGGTTATGGTGGGCTGGGGATCTTAGGAGCCTTTTCCAACCTTAAGGATTCTATATCTGTGTTAGCACTGTGGCATCGTTTAGGGCAATGTGGCAGCAGATACGGACGTGTCACACCCACTCTGAATTCCTCCAACCTCATTTCTCCTCCCTTCCCAGGCTCCCTGGGCGACATCTCCAAATCCTTCCTCGACCTCACCGACCCCGACGAGATCAACACCTACTTCGCCTTCAACGTCACCTCGGCTCTCTGCCTCACCAGCAGTGTCCTGCAGGCCTTCGGGACGCGGCCAGGCTGCAGCAGGACAGTGGTGAACATCTCATCACTCTGTGCCCTGCAGCCCTTCCGCAGCTGGGCACTGTACTGCAGTGGGAAGGCCGCCCGGGATATGATGTTCCGTGTGCTGGCAGTGGAGGAACCCGACGTCCATGTGCTCAACTACGCTCCAGGTGAGGAAAGGCATGAGTTCATTGCCATTGGATTTAAAGGCAGGGAGGTTTTGCTCCTGCCCTTGGAGGTCAGAGCACCAGATCTCGCTTTCAGCTCACGTGCTTTCTTTTTTTGCTCTTCCCCCAGGTCCCCTGGACACGGACATGCAGCTCTTGGCTCGCACTAAGACCGGAGACCCTGAGACACGTCAGCAATTCCAGAGCCTGCAGGAGAGCGGGCACCTGATCGACTGCACCGTGTCAGCCCAGAAGCTGCTGGGGCTGCTGGAGGAGGACGCCTTCTCCTCGGGTGCACACGTGGACTTTTACAGCATCTGAGCTGCTCTCCATGCTCTTTCTGCCCTCTGTCGTGCCTACTGCTCCCTGCGGTTTGGTGGCTGTGTTTGGGTGCTGCACAGCCTTCAAGAGAACATCTCTGGGTGCCTTATGAATGCTCCTTGTGCCCTGATAGGGGTGGGTAGGGGGCACTCACTGCCAAGATGAGCCAGAGTGCAAAGAAAGCTGTGCTCTGAGGGCTACTTATCCGAGGTCTTGTCCTGCCTGAACCCTGCTGAGCCCTTCTCTGCACACAGCAGGAGTGAGGGGATGGGGGAGCAGAGGTGGCTCCCCCAAGGGGATGGACACACAGCTTCAAGCTTTCCTACTCAAGAGTACCTGTGAGCCTGAGGGGGGCACTGAGGGTGTGTGGCCATCACATTACTCGTGTGTTAATGAAGCTCTTCAGCCCAAATACTTCTTCTGATAGACAGAATGCACCGTGCTAACACACTGCTGCATAAAAGTCCTTCACATCCAAGTGAGTGTGGCTGCACGCTCCCTGTTCCCCTCACACAGGCAGGAGCTGAGCAGCAGAGGGAGCTGCCTGTGCAGGAGCTGTAGCTTTGCAGCACAGACCCATGCACGAGCACAGCCTGCGTGAGTTACAGCTCTGCCCTGGGTTTGTGCAGTGCCCCAATTTGCATGTTCTGTGTCCAGGCCTGAAGCTGGGGCTTGAGCTCCTCTTGAGCTGTTCTTTTAGGTATTTGTGCGGTTTTATCCTTGTTTTTCCCATTGGATTCCAGAAGGCAGAAGCCCACAACTCACAGATATCCAGAAGGCTGTGCCAGAAGTGAGAGCAGCACAGTGCTTGCAGTGAGGTTGGCACCCATGTGCCCCACGAGTGCCCAATCCAATGACAGCCACCTTCCTGCTGCCCTCTCTCACAACCCCCTATCCCAGATTTTGTCTGTCTGCAGTCATTAAAAGTTTCCTGTCTGGTCTTCATCTTCCATCTTCAAAATGGGTATGTGTCCAGGAGGGAGGGAGCAGGGAGCCTGGCTCGAGCATCACCATCCAGCAGGGCACCACGTGCCTCTGGCTCTGTGTCCTCCTGGAGCACCTGGCACCATGGGCTGCCACTTAAAATCAGGCATTTCTTCAACCAAAACCTCTCCCCCATGAGAAGTTTTCAGCTTTCCTACCTGGATTTGGAGCACTGGCTTAAAGGCAAGTGTTTAAACTCTTGCAGATCTGCTGGGCTGCCCAAGCACCCTGTGTGCCAGTGCCCACCTGAGATACGGGCACAGATATGATGTCTGGGCTGAAAGCATCAGGGTGGAGTGTCCTCAGCTCTGTCCCCACTCCCCTGCCAGCCTAGCAGGTTTGCCTGGGTCCCCTTCATGCTCTCCTTCCCTGCCTGCTGGGTGCCACGTTGGTTTTGTTCCTTAAAGCAAAGCCCGTGCTGAGCCCAAACATCTCTTTGCTGTTATTTAGGGCTTTACTCTGCCCACAGCAGGCTGCAGGACCCTTAGTGCCCGCGTGTCCCACTGGTGACACCAGTCCAGGTGTCACTGGTCTTCAACCAGGAAAGCATAGCTTGTGTGGGGTAAGGGGTAACGGCTTTACACTGGGAAAGGGTTGGGTTATGTTGGGTATTAGGAAGAAATTCTTCACTCAGAGGACAGTGGGACCCTGGCACTGCTGCCCAGAGCTGTGCCCCATCCCTGGAGATACTCAGGGCCATGGATGGGCTTTGGGCACCTGGTCCGTGGCAGCTGTCCCTGCATGTCGGGTGGGCTGCAAAGCGGTGGGAAATGTTTTTCTCTCCTTTCCAGCATTTTCTGTGACCAGCTGAGGGCGTGCCGAGACCGGGAAATAGGGACTGCCCCCAGCACCGGCTGCTCTGGATGGGGTTTAGGTCGGGCACTGGCACAGCTGCCAACAGAAAGCTGGGGGGGGGGGTGTTACCGTCCCAGGACCGTGGAGATGTGGCACTTGGGAACGTGGTCAGTGGGCACTGGGGTCTTTCCCAACCTGAATGATTCTGTGAGTCTACACGGATGGGAGCAAGCACAGTGAGACCCCAGCAGGAGCAGTGACGTGAGGACCCATCTGGGTGCTTCTGTGATACTCAGAGGTGACAGCCCCAGTGACCTGCCCCACGTCCCCAGCCCCCTCCCACACCGGCACACACTGCAGCCTTTGTGCCTGTGGCAGGGGGTGAAATTCGGGGAACTGAGTTATGAAAGGACCCAAAGTCACTGCTGGCCTTTTATTTCCGTGCGTGTGACCGGGTGCCAGGGATGGCAGAGAGGGCAAGCCCACTAAATCCCCCCAAATCCTCCCAAATTAAAAACGGAGCATGCTCTGCCACCTCCCAAATCTCAGCTGCTGACCTGAGCTGCCCCAGGCTCAGTGGGTCAGGAGGCTGCAGCCACGTTCCTCTTCCCCTTATGAAAGGTTTCTCAGCGGAGAGGAGGAGGAGACGGTGATTTCTGGTGGGCAGAAGTGCTGAGCACGGAGCTTTCTGAGTGCCTGGCTCGCAAACAAGCAGCTGCCTCCGGCCACAGGGCCAAAGGTAAATGGACTGTTCCCGCAGCAAGGCACTGCAGGGATAGAGGCCCCAGGAGTGCCCACATTTCCCACCCAACCCATGGTTGTGGTGTGGGGCCAGTGTGGAGATACACGCAGCCAGAGGGCCCCCAACCTCCCGCTCCTCCATGCGATGAGTCGGGCACTCTGCGGGCTCTGTGTCAGGGATCTGGTGGGCATTCATGCAGCCTGGGAGAGCTGGAACAGCCAACACCTTCCTGCTGAGCTGGCACCTTTCTCATGGTGTCATAGAATCACAGCAAGTCCTCCGTGCCACGTGCAAACCACGTTGGCAGCGCTGTCTCCCTGAGGCTGCCCACTTGCTCGCGCGCGGCCAAACCAACACGACCCTTTGTGCTCCTCACTCCTGGCCTACAGCTGTAGTCCTCCGTGGCACTGACAGCATCCGAAAGTGCTGTGATCCTCTGATCCTTTTCAAACCTTTGTGAGATGTTGACATGGAGGATTTGCAGCCGGCAGCTACACCAGAGCAAACATCCTCCGCCGACAATGGGATAATAATGTGAGCTGTGGGAAGGCAGACGGGGCTCTGCAGCACTTCTACCCATCTCCCCTCCATGCTGTCCCCTGGCTTTGGTTTTGGCTTAGTGCTAGGGACCAGCTGTGTCCGTCCACAGCAGCTCCTTAATGTGTAACGAGGGACCCATCCGTTAAGCAAGGAGAGATGACAGATTAACCCAGTTTAGAGCCAAAGAGCAACGGGTTTGCTGGTAAACTGTCCTGTTCCAGCGAGCTTCAAGTACCTTTAATGAGTTATTATTTAGTCTGCTATAGAGGTTAATGGGGGGGGGACATTGCAGAAATGATCTGTGATTAATTAAACCGTCTTCATCTGGCACTGTCAGAGCACCTGGACCTGTTGGGCTGGCACTGAGCTGGGACCAGAACTGGACTCACAGCTTCAACATCAATCCCAGTGCCCCAAATTCACCAAAATTCTGACAGCAGCGTCCTCCCCGATGGGGAAGAGCTGCTGAGAAGAGTACGTTTTCCTTTCATTTTGCGTGCACCACCCCAAAACCGCTTTTTCCCATGGGTTACCATGCCATGTGCAACACGAGCTGGCTGCACCCCAGGCCTCTCTCCCCACCTACACAGACAGTGACCCCAACACCCCATCCTCTCCCCACTGGTAGAGCTGCCTCTTCATCTCAGCTCCTCCATCCTCCTCCTCCATCCACCTCCGGCTTTGGAGCCCCCCTGCTCCAACCCTTCCCCAACAAAGCTGCTGGCGGGGCCGAGAGCGCGGAGCTGCATTCACATTCCTGCCGCGAGCACACTTGTCAGCCGAGCTGTCAGCCGCTCCCGTAATAGGGCCACGGCGGTCACTCGTGTTGGGAGTAAACACAGCCGAATCTGAGAAAACAAGAGCAGAGCTGAGACCGGGGGCTTCCCGCAGTGTGCAGGGGAGCGGGGCTCACGGTGGCACGGGGGGGGACACCCGGCTGCTCCCCCCTGGTCCTCGCGTCCCTAAAAAGTCAGCCCCAAGAAGGGATGTTCTGATGGTACGTGGCCTCGCTGGGCATAGGGTTGAGTGTGAGGAACGGGTACATCTGGGGGGGAAATGGGGCTTCTGGGGGTGTTGGAGGAGGTATGTGGGAACTGTGGGGTGTGTTGGGACAGCCCTGTCCCTGAGGTTGTCATAGCTGGGAGCCAGTGAGGCTGTGGGTTGGGGATTCAACGGGACGTTGGTGCCACGTCCGTTCTGCCAGCTCCCACCACCATAAAGAGCCTGAAAAGTGCAGGATTTAGGGACAAAGAAAGGGCCGGGAGCAGAGCTGTCACCCTAAGGACACCGCTTTGGGATGGGCACGTGGCCACAGCTACAGGGAGAGGACATGGGGCCACGCAGTAATCCCCACCATGGGTGTGAAGGTCTTTGGGGAGCGTGGGATGGGCGTCCTGTGTCCTGAGCAGGGCTGGAGCATCCCTGTGCTTTCCCAGTGCCTTGCAACGTTTCTTCAAACCCAGAAGCCCTAAAAAGCCAAAAACACCAACAATGTGTGTTTCCTCCTGGCGTGTGAGCTCCTGCAGACGGGGGGAGAGGGGCAGCTTTTGTTCGCATCCAAACCCAACCCTAAATGTTGGGGTCCAAAGGGTTGGGGTCGCTTTGAAATCTCCGCCTGCCCTTTATTCCCATTAAAACATCCCCGGATCAGCTCCGAGCTGAAGTTTCTTCCCCACCCCCTGGTTGTTGTTGGTTTAATAATAAAGCATCTCAGATCTCCGCGTTGCAACTCATCTCACACCTAAGCAGGATTGCGTTTTGCACAAGCCTTTCAGCTGTTTTCTCAATCTCTCCTCTGTCTCATTCTCAATTCAGGCAGTTGCTATAGGTATGTTTTAATCCCCAGCATGGTAGATTTTAATTAGTCTTTGTACAGATGGCCAATTAACATTCATTACTTTTGCCTTGAGCGATTAATTATGAGTTTGGATAGAATGGGAGATGGAGACAGAGGAAAAGATGGGCAGGTGAATAAAAAAAGGGATTTTAATCAGAGTTTGGGATTTATTTTTTTTTCCTTCTCCTCCTTATTTATATATATATACACAGAAAGAGGAGCAAAGAGAAAAGCGGCGAGGCCGAGCGAGCCGCGCTCCCGCTGACCACTCCCATTGAACCCAACGGCTCAACCCACGGCCGAGGTGGGGAAAGTGAGGTCGGGAGCTCCGTGGGGCACCTGGGGGGGGGAGCAGTGTGGGGCTGTAGGGGCACAGCGGGTGATGCTCCGGGTGTAGCCCCGCGGCGGTGCGCGGGACATCGCCTGTAATTCTCCCCCGCGCAACACCCGCTCCCAGCTCCGACATGTCACTAATTCTTCCTAATTGATTTTTCACGCTCTGGGGAGGGAGATTGTGACATCCAACAACAGAGCCCTGATGTCGCGGCTTTCTCCGCTCTGAAAGGAGCCGGCACCCTCCCCCCGAGCCAGCATACTTCTCCCTGGCCCGGGTAGCCATGGTGAGACGTTGCCCAAATCCTTTCACCGCTGCCGCGCCGATGCCGGCTGCCAATGTGCTCCCGTGCCAGCGTGCTCGCGCCTGCTATTTCGGGCTGGCTCCATGCACTCTAGCAGGGAACATGAAAATAGCAAAGCCCCGGGGCTGCATCCCACCCTGGCATCGGCGCTGAGGGGATGCACCTGTGCGCCCGGCACGCGTAGAAGCGGTTGCGTTGAGCACAGAGCGATGGTTTGGGTGCCGAGAGCGAGGTCTGGGCTGATGCAAAGAGCCCAGCCCTGTTCTCCTCAGCATGGAGGATCCATCCTGCAACGTTTGGAGGGCTCCCCGCAGGCACTGCTTTGTGCCCACCCTGCTCGAAATCTGGGGATTTCTTTTTTAGCATGTTTTACATCTTGGCCCCGAACCTCCCGAGATTGTCACTTTTCTGGAATTGTGCATCAAAACAACTCCTCTGTCAGCTGCTCTGCCTGGGGATGAGGTCCAGGTTCCCCCTCCCCAGCAGCATCGATGGGTGCCAGTGCCACAAAGGGTGCGGTCACATCCATCGGTGGGCATGGTGGTGATGGCTCAAGGGGTGGACCCGATGATCTCAGAGGTCTTTTCCAACCTTAACGGTTCTCTGACCCAGTTGGGACCCCAATCCTGTGGGATCCAAACCCAATGGATGGATCTGATAATCTCAGAGGTCTTTTCCAACATTAACAATTCTCTGACCCAGTTGGGACCCCAATCCTGTGGGATCCAAACCCAGTGGAGCCCAGCTCATCTCACAGTAGACTTGGGAGGTTGTGTGGGGCTTTGGGGAGCAGGGAGCATCCCATGGTGTCAAAATGATGATGGCTATTCACGCTGCAGGTCACCCATCCTATGGGGATGTTTTGGATTGTCTCTGCACTGGTGAGCTGGACCCATCCTGCACAACCTGTAGGGCTGAGCCCAACTGAGACCAGATTACCCAATAACCCAAATTCTACCTGTGAAATATCAATGGGATGTGCAGGAATTGATGTCCCAGCGTGCCTCAAAGTGTAACCACAGCCCAGAGTTTGGCTCGAGCCTTCCTCCTAAGGAAGAGGAGGTGCTGGGCACCTCACTATGGCACCATCCCCACCTGCAGAGTGGTGGCAGGGTATGGCCCTCTGCGAGTATACACCATTGAAATGCGCACATTTCCTAAAAGCAATATGGAACAGCTAAATATATTGCTCACAAATCTGTTTACACTAATAATGGCTGGGAGCCTGCCATCCATATGACTGCAAGGAACCATTGATTCAACATAAATTAACTGAAAATTACTTGTGAGAAGGAGAAACTAACTGTGTGTGTGTGTGTGTGTGTGTGTGCGGGTTTTTTTTCCCCCCCTTGTCTTTTTTTCTCCCCGCCAGGAATGGAGAAGTGTGGAGACAAGCAGGGCTGTGCTTGGCAGCTCATGGCATGGCTCTGCTCCTTCCTCGCCACCCCCTTCTCCCCTTTTGCAGTGGTGGGGGACATGGGATGGAGCCACAAGCACAGTTTTGGGATGGGGCAGTGTTCGGCCCCCATGGATCATCCCCACCCAAAAAGATTTGGGGGTGAATGGATGGTTTCTGTGCACAGAGGTGCAGCCCCAAATCCTCCCAACATAACCCCATCCCACAGAGCATCCCAACCACAGCCCACGAACCATTTATTTCTCAGCATCCGACCTCCAATCCCAGGCTTTGCCATCCCAGTGCTGCTGGGAGGGAGAAGCAAACACAATATTTACCCATCCCCCAGCAAACAGCGATGGGGATGGAAGGGTCCGAGTCGTTATTTTGGCACGGGCAGATTACTAACTTTTTTTAATCACCGTAAAAAAAAAATATATATATATATATATAACAAAAATAAAATAAAATGAAATAAAAAATAAAAAGAAGTTGGCAGCTCCTTGCATATTAGTCGGAATGCTGCAGACTTGGCTCCCGCTCACCTCCGCAACATAATGTTAAATGGCATCAAGACAGTATATCAGTCATTTACATATGTTGCTTATAGACGCCAAACTTATTAACACAATAAAACTGCTGCTCAGAAGCCTTCCTGCCTATTTTTCTCATGGAGAATGTCAGTGTTGGAAGCACCTAGCTGCCTCGTATGGAAACACACGGGGTTGCCTTTCATATGGCACCCAGGAAAATAAACACATGAATCACACAGGGCCCCCTCCGACCACCTCCCGGGGGAAGGAAGGAAAGAGGACTCATTGCTGGGGAGCTCCCAGCGTGGTAAGAGCCTGGTGCCAGAACGAAGCACACCAGAAGCACCTAGCCCCAGTCCTCCTCCGTGTCCTATCCCAATGGGGATGGGTCTGGAGAATCCCCAGTGGTCTTTGCTCCCAGTAGATTGTGACTTGCTCAGCCCTATGATATGATGCGTGTCTCATCCTGTTGTGAGGTCTGGAAGCTGTCAGAGGGGATGCATGCATTTATTTCCTGGGTTCTCTATGGAAGTAACCTCACGTTTCAATTCGAGGCACCTAGGTGCTTCCAGCACTGATATTTTCCATGAGAAAAATAGGCAGGAAGGCTTCTGAGCAGCAGTTTCATTGCGTTAATAAGTTTGATGTCTACGTAGGTGGCTGATATATCATCTTGGAGCCACTCAACATGATGCTGTGGAGCCAAGTCTGCCATCTCCCCAGTGACCAGGCAGTATGGGATCTGTGGGGCCATCACAGCGTCCCTTGTAGAATCATCAAGGTTGGGTGAAAGCCCACTATGATCATCAAGCCCAACCTCCAACCCACCACCACCATGGCCACTCACAGAACCATTAAGGTTGGAAAAGACCTCTTAGACTACTGAGTCCAACCTCTCATTTCCTCACCCCTGCAATGGTGCAATCCCATATGGGACATTGCTTTCCCCATCAGCTGGGGCATTGCCTGGGGGCCTGATGTGGGGTCACGCTTCAGTGCAACCCAATGAAGCACCCAAACATCACTTGGGCTGGGGGTGTAATTTCCTGTGTTGAAACCATCTGGTTGAACACTCATGCTGCAGCAATTACCCCACAGTGCATGGAAAAGCATTTCTATGTGTGATATCCTGCAGCCCTGAAGCGAGCTGCTTGGTGGGGAGACAGACCCCCATCCCAGAGCCAGTGGGGATGGCTGGCAGCACCCAGATTCGTGGGGAATGCAGAGCTGAGCAGTGTGGGTGAGTGTCATCCCTCTGCACACCTGCAGGCAGATGGGGAACAGTGTCCCCAGGGTCCTGCACAAAGTCAAGGGAGAGGTCTTCATGTCTGTGAGCCATAGAATGAATCATTTGGGTTGGAGAAGAGCTTCAGATGTTACAAAAGACATAGCAGTGATGATTTCAGGATGTGAGGGGGTTAAATATATGCAGAGAGCTGGGTACTTTGCAGGAGCAAAACTCACAATGATCCACCAGGACCTCCCACCTTTGAGTGTTCATCCAACACAGGAACTGTAGCAGCTTGAGCACAGTGAGGGCTTGTAGGCTCTGTTCTCACCACCTGATGTGTGGCTTTGCACAAGCCCTTTGGCTTTTGTGCTTTTCCCACCTCTTTCTTCCTGCTGGTTTGGGTTCAGCATCCACCAGTCCACATCACATCCCACATCTGTACAGGGATTCTGGGCTGGTGTTCAGCTACACTGGGGCAGTGAAGGTGAATGCAGCCCCTTGGAAAAGCCACTGTGAACACTGCATAGCTGGCTGAGGACCCAGCAGCACCTGTCTTCTCTGGACTGACCTCTTGCAGCCCATAGTGCGTAGCTGAATGTCTTGGGACTTTCCCTTCCGGGGCTATGTGATGGGATTGTCTCTCAACATCCCCCCACGCCTATAGACTAAATCTCTGAATCTCTGAAAGGCTATTCATCCTTGACAATGCCCAGATTGACCCACCCTTCCCATGTCATCTCCACCATCCATCCATCCATCCATCCATCCATCCATCCATCCATCCATCCATCCATCCATCCATCCACCCACCCACCTGTTATTCCATCCAATCATCCATCCATTCAACCTTCCACCCATCCCACCATCCTCCCACCCATCCATCCTTCGAACCAGCAATGGACCAGTTGACAAAGCCACTGTAGATTGGGATACTCGGGGAGGTGAGAATAGCCCACTGAATAAATCCTGCATGGATTTCTTCCCACCCAGCACGCAGCTGAGCCATGTAAAATTTAATAATAATAATCATAATCAAAAGCCAAAGAATCAGGATGTGGGGAGCAGCCCTAGCTAGGAGCCTCCAGACCTCCTCAGCCCCCCAACCCCGCACCAGCCTCCCTCCTCCCTTCTTGGCACTGGGAGGACGGCAGGAAAAACTGCGGGAACAGCAGGTGGGGAGGTTGGGAGGAAATGATGCAGCACTTTGAAGTCTGGTCAACTTTTAACATCGGGACGAGCTGAGCCCGCGGCCACGCTCCGGGGCTCGGGGCCTGATTTTCCACATTCTGCCCTTTGATGCTGGAGGCCGATGTGTTACAGATTAACGAGGCTGCGGACGGCGTTGCACCTGCTGGCATTGCTCCGGATCCGGCCCGAGCTGTCCGTCCGTCCGTCCTTCCTCGAGCATCCCGCAGCCGCTCCCATACCCCGCACCCTACAGCCGCCTTTCGGTGCCCGTCCTGCCCCGCTCTCCCTCTTCTTCTTTCCTCTTTCGTTTGCTCCTCTTAAAACCATCGCTGCTGCGTTTTGATGGGATCGGGCTCCGCTCTGTGCCCGCAGTGCCCCCGGACCGGGGCTGGGGACCCTCCGTGTGCCCTCTGCTGCTGTCACCCGCGTCCCTCGGCCGCAGTGCCACCTCCTTTCGTTATAAAAGAAATGTGC